>NC_139351.1:29592182-30192182 GCF_055883805.1 Amblyomma maculatum | reverse complement strand
CATAACAGCGACAATAGCAAAACCGTCTTTCAGCACTAGATGAGAAACCATTGATGTAGCACCGAAGATGAAAATAATTTTATAAAAATGTAATGTAAGTTGCACAATGCTTACATGACATAAAACGCTTTTAAGTTTTGTTATCAATTTTGCTACAATTTATAGACCAGCAAATGTTTTATGTTGTATTATAAACATTATTTTAATTTTGCAAATAAACGTTGGTTTAATGAAATGTTTGCATGATATCATAACTATTTCATGAAAAAAAAAAGAACAGGAAATCTATTTCAAGCACTAATTCCTAGCAATATTTTCTTTCTTTTTCTAGTATGTTTTTGAACTAATAATTCCTTGTAACTATCTGTGCAGTAATGCCTGCCTTAGAGAGCAATCGCTGTCCCATTATTTTGGTAGAATGCTTTGCTTATTACACATTCGGCACTGTTACTCAAGGGACACTCCTCAATAATGGATATAAAAACTTTTCTCTGTGCTATTTATTCAGAGGTGACTATAGGAGTTGTATGTCGCGCTGTATTGCGTAGCTGTGTACCGTCACCAATGGTACGTAGGCTACATGCTCGTGCAGGGTTGTTTTATCATTTTCAAGAACGCTAGTATAATGCTGCACATATATTAGATATATGTTGTTAAAATATTTATAGAAAGGTTATGCTAACGTTTATTTATAGCTCTATTAGGCGTTAAAAAAAAAAAAGAACGTTAGGAACACCGAAATAACATTTGACCAAAACTGAAATTGAACACTACTGTAATATTTTGAGCGATAGCTGGGCCGAAATGGAGGAGAACAAAAAAATTTATTACAGTAGTGCCTCATTAATATGGACAGTTTTGTTCTCGGGTAGTCCTTAAAACGAGTTGTCCGTAATAACGAATCGCGAATAAAATTTTTTCAAATATTATGCCATGATAGGATCTGCTTCTGCGCATAGTGGGGCAGATCCTATCATGGCATAATATTGAGGCTCTCTTCGGAAAACTAAGGCAAATGTGCGGAGGGAACGACATGCTAGATGCGAGAGCCGTAACAGCGGCACTTGACCACATTGTCAAGATGGAAGTTTCATCTGGGAGCCAAATCAAGGCATCTAGTGTCGACACCGACGAAATCATTTCAGCTCTGCCGCAATCAGTAACTGAGGAATTGAAAGAAGTGATGGTATCTCCTGCCATCCCATTACCCACTGTCACGTATTCTGGTTTAGCTTACGTCGCTGGATACATTGTGAAGTTAATCAGTGACTTCGGGTGTGACGCTTGTGCTATCCTTCTTGAAACCAGCGAAAGAAGCAGCCCCATGTACACTATTCTGCGAGGACAAGATTCTAGCGGACTACATTATCCAAAAGCAGAGTTTGTAGCCCTCTTGGACAAGGTTGTGTCTTTTTTTGAAAAAGCTGTCGTGCACCTACCACACACAAATGTCCTTGAAGTCCTTCAAATCTTAATCCAGCCAGAACTTGAGAACTCACCTTTGCTGAGTTGCCCGGAAGGCATTGACAATAGCCATGCTATAAGGTCCGCTTCTTTAATATGTGAGAAATTTCTCAGAATCCTTCTTGTCAATTATGCTAAGAAAGTGACAGACAGGAACGAAAGGCCAGCTCCTTATGTGCACAAACCGTCCAGAAAGATTTTGAGACTTTAATTTTCTAGCTGCATGTACTGTTTTGATGAATGAGTGCAATGTGTTAACTTTGAAGGACATTTTTTTTTATTTGCTTGCCGCTCTTTTCAATTATGCATATCTGTTTGTGCCCATTTCCTTGATTAAATGTTTTTTATCCCTGTATTAAACTGACTACGACTGTCTACGTGTGCGTCAGTCGCGAGACTACGTATACATCTGCTGTCTTTCAACCTACTGATTTTTTTTAAACGAAGCTAGAACAGCCCACTTCACTAGACAACTGAAATTTTAACTGTATGCGTAAATTTTTGTTCCTTACTCTGAATCTGAGACGTGCTATGAATTTTCGTCAGGGCCTCTTTTGCTCTAAACGAAAACGGCAGCGGTTGACAGAATATCCACCGAACAGTTTGCCATGCACTAGCGTCAGGTCGCGCTCTACATGCTTACAGCTTTCAAAGGCACAGTGCATAAAATGGTACATATAGTTTTGTGAAAAATTTAGGGGCAAAAAGTGTTGATGTAAGTGCACCCGAAACTTCATTCGACCGTGCGCGACAGCACTGACGAAGGAGCGCGCGCTCTCGCGCGCATGCGCATTATTGACTATTTTATTGCTCATACACGATAAATCAGACGCTAATTACGGCTTCTTCCTATAAGCCATATGGGGTGAAATATCAGGACCTGCCGGTGCAACCGATGCGGGCAGAGCGAAGAGCGAACGCGCGTTTCCCTTGCGCGTGAACGGCTGTAGCGGAGGAGCAGCAGTGGGGCGGTGGCGACCCCACCGAGGCGCGGCGGGCGGTGGAAACAGACCCCATTGGAGAGGCCGTAAGAGAAGAGAGAAACGCGCTCTCCCTGGAGACCGGCCGTGGCCAGGCGTGCCATAATGGCAAGCCTCGCATCTTGAAAATTGCTACGAGAATAAACCTGATAAACCAAACTATCCAATACTACTTGTATGTATTAAGGCAATAAAAAAAATAAATATATATTTCCGGCAGAAAGAAACTCTTGTTTGCACTTGTTCGGAATTACCTCTAAAGTCACATTGTGCTGATTCCCTACAGCGCCTTAATGACAGGCAGAGTATTCCGGAAGGAAACATAACAGTTGCAACCTCCAGAAACGAGGCGCAGCCATTGTCGCCATTATTGCAGCTTTCAGACCCAATTTGGCCATCCGGATAGTTAATTGAGGATATCGGGTATTGCTACCTAAGTAAGCGAAAACAGTGATCATGGAATCAAATTTCCTATGGCGTGACGTACGCCGCATTCATAAAAAAAAAACCTTTGGCGTTGTCTTTGATATCGTGAATGCGATAAAAGAATGAAGAGAGTTAGCCTCTCTCATATGAAACTGGGCAAGTGATATGGCCAGGCACTCTGCCCCCGGAACGTGTGGCGCTTAGAAAGCATAAATTGGGCTAGCTGGTAGGTGCCGGCAATTTGGTCAGTTCCATTGGCAACGAAAACAAACTCTCAGGGGCGCAAATTATATTCAGCTGTAAGCCACTTTACGGTCAAATGCTTAATACTTCTATTTTTTGCAACTAGCTGCAATTTTTTCCGACAAAACTTGATATGTGATGTAACGACAGTTCCTGTTTTGAAGATGTAGCCTAAACGGGCATTTCGTGTTGCAGGATAACACTGCTACCCAACCCAACGAGTGGCATCGCACTTTCGATTATGTTCAATCTGCTCAACACCGCACAGCTACGGACATCGACGGCCCAGCGGGTTGCCCACCTGACGCCCACGCTGATATATCTCCAGGAGGAATCCGAAAAAGAACGGTCCGAGATGCTGGATGTCGACCTGCCTGCGCTAGCATCGCTCTACTGGGCGTTTTCACCTGCACTGTCTTACTGCATGGGTTTTGCCACATTCGCCGCTCTTCCGGTATCTGAGCGCCTGAGTGGTGGCCGTGACATGCAGCTCATGACAGGCATCTCAGGCGCGGTGTTCGTGTTCGCCCACATCGTCTTCAATATGCTTCATTATGCGTTCTTTGTGGGCGCTTGGTGCTTGACACAATATGCAACGGCCCGCTTCCCGATGTCCGAACCCGGTGAGTGTGCTTGCCATCGCGACTCATTCTAATGTTTCATTTAAACATTTTGTGCGGGACTGGTTGCCCAGTGCGTGCATAGAGAATGCAAAGGAAACGTGAGGCTCCCTGCTTTAATTTTCGTGGTAAGAACAACTGCATGTTCTCAGTGAAATGTTCATGGTACTTTACAACTTGTGTCAATTTTTGCATATTCTGTCTGCTTCTTGTTAGGATTCTACATGATAAACTTCATGGGTGTTAGCCTATTAGAACTATCTTTCTTATTTAGGTTACATAAATAAATGGGAGATAGGTAGGACATGTAAAGCGAAGAGAGGATATCATATAGTCGCTGAGGGTAGCGAATTGGATTTAAGGGCAAGAAAAGCGCAGCAGGTGCTGCAGACAATTATGTGGGAAGTTAGGAGGTTTGCAGGTTCAAGTCGATGCAGCTAGCTCAAGATCAGGTTAATTGGTCGGACAGGGCGCGTGCCCTGCAGTAGGTATGCGGCTGATGAATATGATGGATCACATGTAGCTCGTGCGCTGCACATAATGTCTATGCAAGCGACAGTACGTATAAAAATCTGCGAATTATTTCTCCTAAACTTTTGTGTCAAAACGACAACGGCTGCCTTTCCTACGATTGAGAGTGTACAATGACCAGATTGTCGTAGCTAATGTTTATGGGCATGGAGACCGGAAAGAACATGGAAAGCGGTCGGGTTTTGCATGACTTGTTTGTAAACTACATAATTATTAATACACAGCCGGCAGGTATTATATATACAAAAGATCATTCTGCATTGATATATATGAACACTTTCCCTAAGCTTTAGGAACTTGCTTTCGTGGCCTAAGGGTGGCATGTTTGACCAGAGATTGAAGGGTACCGCGTTCAATCTTGATTCCGCCAGTCCAGTTCAACATAGGTACAAATGTTAGTAGTGCTGGCCACTTTTTTATGTCATGGGGTCTAATGATGTCACGCAGGCCGCCAACTACTCATTGGCAGGCATTGTCAGCTGCCGATCGCCACATATTAGAGGTATGTTCGTGGTTATGACCTCAGAAAAACGACCACACGAGTGCCTAATTTTGTAGAGAACGCTGCCTTAACCCTTCCACGTTGACTGCAGCCAGTATAACCTATTCCCGCGCCTCGAAATCACGGTTAGCTCACGTAAGTGTGAAAGATGCACGAAGAAGGACGGGGTGTTCTGAGCGAATGCGGCTATATGTTCGGAGAATAGTGTAAAACGATGCAATTCGCTTTTTGAGGCTTCCATTTAAAACGGCAACTGGATTTAAGATTGCGAACGATGATTTGTTTGACAAATTCAAATTTCACTCTATAACGATGGTTTCATTTCTGATCCAACGATTCTAAAACGCGACTAGGTTATGTTGAAATTTTCTATGCAGATTACAGAAATTGAAACCAGGTTATTTCCGTAGTTTCTCATTAAAATAAAAAAATGTTTTCTTTGGTACTACCCAAAGGCTCATAGGCAAGTGTTTTATTGCAGCCTTACTGCATGTTACGTAATCAGTTACTGCAGCGCCATTGTTCATCACTTTGTTGTCTTTATATAATAAGTAAACCTAGCTGGAAAGTGCATTAAGGCTAAGAAGATTTTAAAGGTTTGAAGGCGAAAGCCTTTATTGGCTCATCTTTGTCGTCAGCAAAAATGTCACGCTTTTGCGGCGGTTCGAATACTTCTAAAAGTAAATTACTAAACCTTGTCTCCCACTGGGGAATGGAACCTCCATCCCCTGGATCCCCAACCCAGGGATTTACCACTGCGCCATGCCCCGGATCGTGAAACGCTCTTCATAATTGCCCCTGTCTACTGTGAGAACGATAGCGAGAATGCGCGAGTGGCAAATACTGCGCCTTTCCTCTCCTGCAGACGAATTATAGAACGCCGGTGAACTTTAATACGTTCAACGAAATGCTGGTTGTGTTCGACAAGTAGCCCTTTCCCTTCCTGTGAACCAATTATTATTATTCGACAAGTGGCGCGCGATTTATCGTCACAACAGTTCATGACGTCACAAGGCGAATAATGCATATACAAAGCTGACCCCACCGGACGTACGATCCAGGCGTCCGTGCGCCCTTTCATTTGCCGCTTCCTCGAACGCCGCACCGCAAAGCAAACAAGTGCAAACCCAGATGCCTAGGAGGCGTTAGTACAGAGGCAACATCGGAACCTGAAATTGATTTAGCATCATTCACCGCCACATTCGCAGCAGTCGCGTTGCAGAATGCGGCACTCAGACTTTCACGTTTCACCACTTTATTCGCCAAAGTCTATCGTAATTTTGTTTTCTCTATTTGCAGGATATTACTACGTGGCATTTCTATCCGCCGGTCCTGCTGTCATTGGTTTGGCCTATTTGATTGCAGAAGTGGCGCATTCAGCAGAGTTAGCGGAGATTGTGTTGTATGGGTGCATGTTTATTGGAGGTGAGTATGTGACCGCCGTCCCGAAGTAGCAACGCATACAGTTGTGGAAATTTTCTATGCGCCTTTAGTGAAGCGGCCAGTAGAAGTAGCAGACAGGCAGATTTCGAAGCTTTTTATAATATTAGCATGAAAACAGGCCTGATCGCCTCCAAGCGCCATGCTTCGAGAAGCACTCGCACAAACACACGCACTCACATGAACTTCAGTTCAGTTCAGTCGTTCAGTCGTGTCCGACTCTTCGTGACCCTATGGACCATATCACGCCACGCTTTCCGGTCTCCCACTATCTTGCTAACATCAGATAACTTCATCTGCAGTGCCTCGAGAATGCCATCTAACCATCGCGACTCACATGAAGACTGGTGGTAAAAGACCATTCTGGAAAAGCCCGTTGCTATAAATGGATGGTGATGCTCTCCCCGATGAAATGACCTATATTGCTTTAACTTTAATTTCATTTTTATAATTTATTGTTCTTGAGAGAGAAGGAAGGGCAGTAAGACAAAAGAAATACAAGTACTTAAGAAATCGTGACGCAAACAGTGATGTTGAGTATAGATCAAAAGGAAACAAAATACAAAGAAGGGAATACAGGTAGGCAGGATTCAAGCAACCCCTTCATCCCTTCCCTCCGCTGCAGCCGTGCCAGTGATTCCACATGACGGGGAAGAAAGGTAACACACTTCTCGCTGAAGAAGCAATACATTGAGGGCAGGAAACTACATCCTTTGTCCATAGGGATATCGCGTGATGAATTTACAGAAAGGCCGGCCTTCCTTGGTGTTCCTTGAGATGAGAGGACCCAGAAGCCTTTGGTTGCATGTTCTGGTTTACAAAGAAAACCGAAAAGTCTGTTCTGGAGAGATTTTTTCTCCCTTCCCACAAACCGCAAGAACAGCGCCGAGAAGAGCCACATATTCAGAAAGCATGACACAAGCTTCTCTAACAAAGCCAGGCTCTTTCTCTTTCATACAGCCATCTATTCCTTACGCACAGTCCAGAAGCACTTATAACAGTTCCACAAATTTGGAAACTCGACTAGAAAGCATGACAAGACATAGAAGCATTAAAATAGTCAACTTCTTCAAACTCCTGCGTGAGGCAGAGAAACCTGACCTACGAACACATTTGAAGCTGACCTTGACGTTACTGGACTTCACATAAGCCATCTCAGTTACCCTTGAGAAATACATTTTTGCAACGCACCTCAAAAGAATGCTGTTGCAACGTCCGGCTTCAGCGTAAGAGAAGTCGCAACTTTATGCGCCTTTATTATGCGCACAGGGCGGAACGCGTTTACACTGCTTTCATACGATGACGAAAGCAAATGTCTGCCTGAACTTTGCGAGCCAGTGCCCTTCCCTGCACCATGCTAACCAAGGCAGTGTAGCATAAGGATAGCCGGACCGCATGGCTTCACAAGGTTTTCCGAACTCAAGGGAACGTTTGTTTCCATCCTTGCTGATAGTAGCGGGCGTTGGGGCCAATTAGCCATTTCTAGCTGTTGTCGACGAACATGCCTACAGGATGATCCCTTTTGATCGTTATAGTCTACTGTGCGCTCACAATCAGCGTACGTCGTTGCGCGCGAATTCTGTGGCGCTTCCGACGCCTCGTATTCCTGTTTAGAAATTCGACAAACCACAATTCATCCCGGTGCTTTGCTCTCTAACCCCCGGCATGTCGCCCCCTCGTGATGGGCTGAGCGCGCCTTTCACCTGCCAGCACGCTCTCATTTTGCCTCTCGATTTCCTGCCGGCTAAGGTACCTCCATCCACTGCACGAACTGTGCATTCTTGCTTTTGTGTTATCGACGGCAACATTTACTTTTAGCTTTATAACATAAAATAGTAATTTGCTCTTTCTTAGTTCGAACGCATCCTTTTTCAAGCCTCTGAAGCCTGTCGGTAACGCACAGGACACGCCGGACTGCTCTTGAGTAGCGAGTGGCTTTTGTACCACTGCAGCGTTTTGCCTATTTTTGGTATTTTTTATAATGATATGTGTTTATGGCCTTATCTGCCCCGGCCTCTTTCGTTTAGCGTAAGTGCACGCTTCGGATCCCACCCAAGTGACCGCTACCGCTAACTTGACTAACCGCACCTCTCGTAACTATTTCCGGGATTTTCGTTAAACATCTGTTTCATTCTTTGAGAAGGCTTCACAAGACTACGCTGTTACCCTCTAGACACGTGTCTTTTATTGCGGCTTTTGTTACCCTCCAAACTTGCTCCTGTATGTGTTGTCTTCAAAGGTTCAGGCTCATATATATAAAACAATCCTATGGCATTTTCTAGCGTTATCAAAACGCGTACACAGAAGAAAGGGAAGGACAAGGTATGTTAGTGGTAACAATGCCGTCGGATTCTGAAAACCATCTAGCCCATCTAAAACTCCTATTAAATTTATTATAATTCCCGAACAGCTTTAGCTTGCTTATTCATTCAGTGCGACCCCTGGTTTCGTTGTTGTCGTGTCATCATAATAGCTTGGCGGAGTTACACTTTCTTGACTTGGCACCAGTGCTGTCGAAATGCTGTAATATTCAATGCATAATATACTAATCGAGAGCATTCTAAGGATGCAGCATTTAGCACAATGTAATCAAGTGAAGCGCATGAGACGGCACCTAAGAAGGCAGCATACACTGATGCTCTAAATTATTGCTTAGATTTACTTCTGTGGATGCACTGCCGTTTATTTGCGGATGTAGAATTTTGCAATACTGGATTATGGCGTATTGATTCAATATAGGCAACTTGGTTAAACCAAGCGCAGTATAAGCTCTGCTCCACCGTATTAATTCACTCCACTAGTTTAAATGGTCTGCCTTAAATTTTTATCTCGCAGCAAATGAAGAGGTAGCAGCTGCAAAGTATTTTTATACCTCAAGTAACCATAGTGACCCCTCTCTTGCAGGTGATATCAATAAGAACCAAACTTACATAAAGGAGAAATCCTTTCACCAACATTTGTAGCTCTGGATGAAAATCGCACGCTTATGTTTTTGTATTGTGTCTTCAGTTCAGTCGTTCAGTCATGTCCGAATCTTCGTGACCCTATGGACCATGTCACGCCACGCTTTCCGGTCTCTCACTATCTTCCTAACATCACATAACGTCATCTGCAGTGCCTCGAGGATGCCATCTAACCATCGCGTTCGCTGCCTACCCCTTCTCCGGCGACCCTCAACCTTTCTCAACATCAAATCTTTCTCCAGCGACTCCTCTCTTCTCATCAGATGACCAAAGTAGCTGTGCTTTAACTTTAGACCTTGACCTTCCAATGAGCAGTCAGGGTTTATGGTCGACAATATCGACTGATTTGATCTTCTGGCAGTCCAAGGAACTCTCAAGAGTCTTCGCCAGCACCACAATTTAAACGCGTCAATTCTTCGGCGGTCAGCCTTTTTCACAGTTCAACTCTCGCATCCGTACAACACAACTGGAAAGACCATCGCACGAGTTATACGGATCTTGGTTGGCAGACTAATGTCTCTGCTCTCTACTAGGCGGTCAAGGCTAACCATTGCTCTCTTTCCCAGAAGCAGGCGTCTCCTAATTTCATGGCTGAGTCTCCTTCCGAGGTAATCTTGGAGCCCAAGAAGAAAAAATCTGTCATAGCTTCCACTTCTTGTCCATTGATGCTCCAGGACTTGATAGGGCAAGACGCCATGATCTTTGTCTTTTTAATGTTCAGTTTAAGCCCAAACTTCTCACTCTTTTCTTGTACGCGCATCAGAAGTCTCTTGAGTTCCACTTCACTTTCTGCTATTAAAGTGGTATCATCCACATATCTAAGGTTGTTGATACGTTTTCCAGCAATCTTCACTCCAGCTGAGGACTCGTCCAGACCGACATTTCTCATGATGCACTCTGCATATAGGTTAAATAGACAGGGCGACAGTATGCAGCCTTGCCTCACTCCTTTCTCAATCGGAAACCGATCAGTAAGACCATGCCCAGTTCTGACTGTGGCCTCTTGTCCTTCATACAGGTTCCTGAGGAGACAGATGACGTGAATTGGAACTCCCATCTCTTGGAGAGCTTCCACAATCTGCTGTGATCTACGCAGTCAAACGCTTTCGCATAATCAATAAAGCAGAAGTAGATGGGTTTCTGGAACTTTCTTGCTTTTTCCATGATCCAGCGAAGGTTGGCAATTTGGTCTCTAGTTCCTCTGCCCTTGTTAAACCCAGCTTGCACGTCCGGAAGCTGCCGATCCACATACTGCTGCAGCCTTCCTTGGAGGATTTTCAACATCACCTTGCTAGCATGCGAAATAAGCGCGATCATGCGGTAGTTGGAAAAATCTTTGGCACTGCCTTTCTTTGGAATGGGGATGTAAACTGACCTCCTCGAATCCTGTGGCCACTGCAGGGTTGTCAAAATCTTCTGACAAATTGTATGCAGAATGTTAACAGCGTCATGGTTGAGGTTTTGAAGCACCTCAGCTAGAATGCCATCAGTTCCGCTAGCTTTGTTCTTAGCAAGGCTGGCTAAGGCCCATTCCACTTCACTCTTCAGGATGCCCGGCTCGAGATCAGTAATCACAACCGTCTTATGTTGGGTTTGCACATTCGGGTCCTTCTTGTACAGTTCTTCTGTGTATTCCTGCCACCTCTTCTTTATTTCTGAGGCTTCAGTGAGGTCCTTGCCTCGTTTGTCCTTTAACACGCCCAGCTTAGCACAGAAGCTTCCTTTGGTATCTTTGATTTTCTTATACATAGGTCTTGTGTTCCTTGGCACTGCTTGGCACTGTATGTACACGAAGGCATTCTTTTCTCTGTTGCTATTTTCTGAAAATCCTCATTGAGAACCTTGTATTTTTCTCTTTCCCCCATAACTTTTGCCATCCTCCTTTCCTCAGCTATTTGCAAAGCCTCTTCAGATAACCAGTTTGCTTTCATGCATTTCTTTTGCTTTGGAACTACCTTAGTAGCAACTTCTTGTATTATATCACGAATATCAGTCCACATCTCTTCGGGCTCTCTGTCTTCTAGATCTAATTCTTGAAATCGATTCCTCACTTCCACGGCATATCCTAATGAAATTTGTTCAGATCATACCTGAAAGGCCTTCTAGTTTTCTGCGTTTTGCTCAATCGAAGCTTAATTTTGGCAACAAGAAGCTGATGATCGGTGCGACAATCGGCCCCAGGCCTTGTTTTTACTCCCTGTGTAGCGCTTCTCCATCTCTGCCGGCAAAGAATATAATCAATCTGATCCTTGTACAGACCGTCCGGCGAAGTCCATGTGTACAGGCGCCTCTTGTGCTGTTGAAAATGTCTTACGCAGGAATGAAAGCACAATGAGTTTTATTCTTTAAACATGTCAACAAAAATAGCGCAGGTACAGAACAAGGACAAGCAAGGCCACACATAGCGCTCGTGTGTGTCCTTGCTTGTCCTTGTTCTTTCCCTGCGCTATTTTTGCTGACATGTGTTACCAAGACCAAACTGCCATTTTATTCTTTAAACGTTTTACCTTGCTCATTGTTACAAGTTACAAAGAGGTGAGAATTTCAACCGCGTCGCCAAAGCCATGAAATAAAAGTACATATGGGTGGCAGTGCAGCAATAGCATTAAGTACAAACAGTGGAGTATCCGCTAGGCTACGTGTAGGCTGCGCATGAAGGCTACACCTGCGACACTCATATCCAGACCATGTGGGCGAGTAGTGCTCTCTAGTCCCTAAACATCATCCCGAAAGGTTCTGTATACCAGTATCCATTTCCCTCGCCCTAATGACTTTCCTCTAGGTGACCAATAATTCACCTTTCCTCACTTTTTTTAGGTTTGATGTTTCAGTTATTGTAGCAGCAAATGTGTTAAAAAATACAATATGAAGGAGGTCCCGAAGTCAAGGACCGTTAACGGGGCCTCCTACAAAGACAATCGAAATGAAGTATGTAGCGAGCAGCTGCAAAAAGTGTACATTATCTAGCATTAATGGGCTGGGGTGAGAGAGGTTGTGATTGGAGAGGTTGGGGAATTATATTGCTGCAATGTTATCTTACTAGCGCCGCCATGTGGCGAGCTTGGTAAATTGGCACGCGCTCGCCTTTTTCGCTCTCGGTGCTCGCCCGCCAGTCGGTTCCGTGGCTTATCTTGCCGGTGCTTTTACTTAGTTGTGAGTAACCCTGCTGAACCAGTTTCACTGGCTTCTGTGAAATTTTGGGCGGAGCTTCTGGGTATATCCCATGTACGAAGAGCCTCTGGCTGCCCCCTACGCCCATCGACACACCGTGGACACCACACCTGTGCACAAGGCGAGCCGTCGCTTGAGAGGCTTAGTTCCCGAGTGTGGTCCTCTTGTTTCGCCACCGCGAACTACGATGACTACAGCGGCAATCCAGACCATTCAGCTTCCCGTCAGTGCCCAGCAGCTGATCTGCCATACTCCGCGTATGCCCACGCCGTTCCATGGCGACAGTTCGAAGAAGTTGAGGACTGGCTGATCAGCTGCGAGCGGGTCGCTGTGTTTAATGCGTGGGACGAGGAGCGGAAATTGCAGAATACTTACTGCGCACTAGAGGATGCCGCCAAGATGTGGTTCGAAAACCATGAGGCTGCCATTTCCACCAGGCAGGATTTCCGGCGGCAGCTGCTCGGAACATTCGGCAACGATGCAAGAAAAGAGATGGCCGAACTCACTCTACAGTCCCGAGCACAGCGGCCTAATGAAAGCGTCGCCATGTTTGTAGAATAAATGACCCGCCTTTTTCAACCGGGCGGATCCGTCTATGTCGGAGGTAAAGAAGGTGCGCTACCTTATGCAAGGCGTCAAGAAGCAGCTGTTCGCTGGCCTTGTACATGACCCTCCACGTACTGTGGCTGATTTTACGAAAGAAGCAACAAGCATCGAGCGTGCCTTGAATCAGCGATTTGTACATTTTGATCGCTCTTCGAACATCGCTGCCTTAGTCTTCCGCTTGCCAATGGCTGGAAACGACAGGGAAGCCCTTCGCGAACTTATTCGAAGCATCGTGCGTGAAGAGCTGCAAAAGCTGCAAAAGCTGCCCTCTCTCGAACGTCCACGTGTTGGGGGCATCTCGGATGTTGTGCGCGAAGAACTCCGCCAAGCAGTGCCGGCCGCCTGCGCCACAGATCATGACGTATAGCGTCGTGTTGCGTACCCCTGCTCCTGAACCATCAGCACCATGCAACCCTGCTCCTCCCGCTCGTCCTCCACCTCAATATCCAGTTTCGACTGGTGTGCCTGAAGCTCGACCACCCGTTCGCAAAGCACACACGTGGCGCACGCCGAACAATCTACATTTGTGCTTTCACTGCGGCGAAGCCGGTCACGTTCTAAAGTTTTACCAAACCAAACCACTGCCCATACCGTCGGATGGGTTTGCGTGGATTTTCCCCGGATGCCCCTCGGCCACGCTATGGCGAACGACCTCGGGACATTGACCAATACCTCAGCGACCACGTCCCACCTGCGTCCCTCCAGCGACGCCAGTCCAGGTCACCATCGCCGAGACATTTTCCACCAGCCGCCGTTCTTCCTTCAGACAGTCGCTAAGTCCGCACCGGGAAAACTGAAGACGACGCCCCTCGGGGGTAGGGCCGCCGTCAATGGATACTACGACCAACATCCTCCGTTCACCGATTCCATCACACAGACCGACATCCGACCCTTCGCTCCAACCAACAGTCCGACCACTTTTCGACGATCGCCGAAGCTTTCCTGCGACGCCCCCAATCGACGCACCACACGACCAACGAGTCCGACGATCTCCCGACGATCACACAAGCTTACCTTCGACGCCGCAATTCGACGCAACGAACGACCCGTCAGCCCGACGATCCCTGACACATCGCACTTTGTCGACGGTGAGCTACATTCCGCCGAGATACCTATCGTCGTTGATAACCACAACACGACTGCCCTTGTAGATACCGGCGCTGATTTTTGCGTTATGAGTCATGGCCTTGCTGCCATTCTGCGAAAAGTCCTGACTCCTTGGCACGGAGCCCCGATAAGGACAGCCGGAGGGCAAGTGGTAACGCAGCTCGGAGTGTGCGCCGCTCGCGTCGAGATTCACCACGTAACTTTCTTGTGTTGCTTCGTTGTGCTAACAGAGTGTTCCAAGGACCTGATTCTCAGCCTTGATTCTCTTAGAGAAAACGACGCAATCATCGACCTCCGTGACTTCATGGTGACTTTTTCCATTCACCGCGCAATTTCCGACGAGTACACACAGCACAGCGACGACTACACAGACAGGCCAGTTTTCCGAGTGTGCGACGACCATGTCACTCTACCTCCACGCACCAACTTGTTTGTTACAGTGCAGTGCGACAAACCCCCGCCTTTCAAAGCCTCGCGGAAACGAACATGAATTTATTGTTAAGCCTACAAATCTGCGTCGCTCGGGGGGTCTTTGCCTTGAGAAATAAACGAACTGAACAGCTTTTAACGAGCTTTAGTACCGAATACCGCCATTTACCGCTAGGTACAGCTATCGTTTTGATGAAGTCAGTGCGCCATCCGCCCATTGCGCCCTTTCGCTGGCCAACGAAAATCCTCCCGAGAGCACTGGACATACTGTTCAAACTGACGTGAATCCTGCTTCGTCTCTTACTCAGAAACGCCGCCTTCAAGCAAGTCTGCATGGACACTTACCGTGACTGCTTTGCCGTCACTTCTAAAGTGAAACAGACGTCAGTAGCCAAACATCGAATTATAGTGGATCCCACCGAGCGCCCTATCCGCCAACACCCCTACCGAGTATCGGCGAAAGAACGAAAGGCTATTCGGGCGCAGGTCGATGAAATGCTCCGCGATGATGTGATCCAGCCGTCCACAAGCCCATGGGCCTCACCAGTTGTGCTGGTCGCTAAAAAGGACGGAACTCTCAGATTCTGCGTCGATTATAGGAGGCTTAACAAAATTACGAAAAAGGACGTCTACCCATTGCCTCGGATCGATGTTTCGTTCGACCGACTCCGCCACGCCCGATACTTGCTTGCCGCTGTGGTTCAGCGCTATGTTAGGACGTGCCGTGATTGCCAACGTCGGAGATACCACCTGTCAAGCCGGCCGGCCTGCTGCAGCCTATTGTTCCTCCGCGAGTTCCTTTTCACCAAGTCGGTATGGACTTGCTCGGCCCATTTGCTGCGTCATCAATGGGTAACCGGTACATTATAGTCGCCACAGATTATCTAACCCGCTATTGTGAGACGAAAGCTCTTCCCAGCGGCACGTCTACTGATTTTGCGAACTTTTTCATCGTTAATCTAGCCCTTTTTCATGGTGCCCCTGCGATCGTTTTAACTGACAGAGGCACGGCATTTACTTCAGCTCTAACCCAGGAAGTGATGCGGCTCAGTGGCACTTGTAATAGCAGAACAACAGCTTACCACCCTAAGACGAACGGCCTTACTGAGCGACTCAATAAGACCATCGTCGATATGCTTTCTATGTATGTCGACGAACACCATAAAAACTGGGCCCAGATACTACCGTATGAAACATTTGCGTATAACACCGCAGTACAAGAAACGACCCGCTTTACACCGTTTCACTTGGTGTGCGGTCGCGAGGCTGTCACCATGCTGGACGCAATGCTGCTGCCAGATGTTGCCTTTCCATCGATTGCCGGTGCCGACCAATTCGTGCAGCGTGCCGACGCCGCTCGCCAGCTGGCTAGACTGAGAGTCCGGACACGGCAAGTTAAAGATGCTCGACGTTATAACCTTCGTCACAGGGGGGTAATTTACAACCCTGGCGAGCAGGTTTGGGTGTGGACAACTGTTCTCCAGCGAGGTCGCTCCGAGAAGCTTCCGCGCCGCTACGTCGGCCCGTACGAAGTACAACACAAACTCAGCGATTTCACCTACGAAGTGATCCCGCAAGGAACTGTTCGCTCATTCCGACGGCAAGCACAATCGGAAGTCGTACCTGTCGCCAGGATGAAGCACTTCTACTCCCGCTAGGTCAAGCTGTATGGTGTTTTTTTTTTTTTTTTTTGCTTCCTTTAACTGCTTTATGTGAACGCGGCATCCCCGCCGACCACGGTTATCCTCGACCTCGCCACTCGGCATCGGGACGATGCCTTTTCCACCGGGAGGGGCAATGCCGCAATGTTATCTTACTGGCGCCTCCATGTGGCGAGCTTGGTAGACTGGCACGCGCTCGTCTTCTTCGCTCTCAATGCTCGCCCGCCAGTCGGTTCCGTGCCTTATCTTGCCGGTGCTTTTACTTAGTTGTAAGTAAACCTGCTGAACCAGTTTCACTGGCTTCTGTTACAATATCAATAATTTTTGTCTGAATGAAAGCGGTAGCACACTAAATCACACACAAAAAGCACAAGAATAATTTATAAAGTCAAATATAAAATAACATAAGAACAATGTACCTTGCAAACTGTTTTAGGGTGATATTAAAAGCTGACAAAGAGCGCATTCGAAGCCATAAATATTTAATGATTTTTTAGGAATACTGGTAATGAGTTCCGATGAGTGACATCGGCAGATCTATAGCTACTGTTTTTTTTTTCGTACTTAGTGTTTGGTTCGGGCAGTACGAAATTATTGCTTTTGGCGAAACGTGTGTCGCTGCTATGCAGTCTTTCGTCATTATTGACAAAGGAAGTTGAAAGTAACACTTTAAGTGATTTATAAATTAGATTACATAGACTGTAGTCGATTATTTTGGGCACCGAAAAAGTGTTGTAGGATTGAAGCAGATGAAAGGCAATTTCAGTGCGGTGAGTATAAGCAATAATGCGTACAGTATGATTTTGAATACTTTGAAGGGAAGATAAATGCGAAGGGTATATGTTTCCCGAAAAGGAGGTGTGGGCTAAATAAATGGACTAAAGTAAATTATTTCCAGTATGTCTGGCATAGAAACGGTCGCATCCATGTTCGCCGAGCAATTGGGGATACAGCTTGGCGTATTCGGTCTTTGAGCGATCTTAACAATGTTGGCGTCGGTGAGTCTTATTTTGTCATATTTATAGATCGAGGGAAGTATATAAACCCTAACAGCATTAATCACTTCATTGAATCCGATTCTGCAAACTGTATCAAAGTTTTCCATGCTAATGTGCAGACTGTCAAGTCTAGTCAAGTCAGGTTTATTTTCTTTCCTGCAGGGAAAGGAGGAGCCAGGACTAAAAGCTGTGGAAACAGCTAGACGGGGCCCTGCCCCCTTACAATAATTGACAGGGCAATAGAGAGTAGGCTAGTCGGTCTACAACCTGTACAGCAAATCTATGCATAAAATTTTATGGAACATAACTTTTGTGCATAACAAAATAAGACACTCAATTCAACACAAAGAAAAAAAATAGAAACAGGAAACACCCTTCAGTTCACAGTTCTAAAGCAAAACAATACAAGGTAAGGAAGCCTGAAACAATATTTGGATAATTACAGGTGCTCACGGCAAAAAAGGTTAGTTTGGCGATTACTTTCCTTAACAGGATCAAATTCAGCAGCTTGTAATTTATTCAATAGTCTCGGTACAGTGTAGCATACCGACTGAGTGTAAGAAAAAGTAGTACATGGTATTGGAAGAGTATATTTTTCTTTATATCGCGTTTGTCGCTCTCGGATATTTTTTTTTTTAACTTTGCAAGAGCTATAACAAAACTGTCATTTGATTTGTATAAATATTTATAAGTTAATATGGTCCTGTAAAAAAGAAGGAGAACACTGACAGAACATTATACTTCCGAAAAAGTTCTTTGGATGGATGGTAATAAGGCACGCCAGCAACACACCGTAATGCTGTTTTCTGCAATAAAGGTAATTTAGATAGGTTGGTTATCCCTGTGGTACACAAGACTAAACTACAGTATTGCAATAGCGACAGCACTAGCGTGTTATATAGCAAGAGTTATTTTAGGCTGCAGCATGAATCTCAGTCTGGCAATGGTGCCAACGGCAGATGAAACCTTAGATTGCACATTATCTGTGTGGTCGTACCGTGTAAGGTGCCTTGAAAGTATTACTCCGAGTACTTTGATAGAGCGAACAATTTCAACTGCCTCTGTTCCTAAGCGTATGTTATGTCATATGATAATTCCTTCCCTTTAGGCGTGTATAACACCCCTTTTGTTTTCGTAGTATTTATTTTAGGTGATTTGCTTTGCCCCATACGTTCAAGTCCTGAAGTGCCATCGGCCGCAGTGCTGCCGGTTACGAAAATTGTGGTATCGTCCGCATAGGAATTAGAAAGGAAACCCAGCAGCCTAGAGATTATTGAGAGAACTCGATTATTGTTAAGTGAAACTTGGTATGAAAATGAACATGATTCTTTCAACATGCCTGATTACACGGTCTGTAACCTTAATCGTAAATATGGTCGAAGAAGAGGTGTTTCCATGCTAGTAAAATCTGATGCTGGTTCTTAACTGGTCCCATCCTTTACACAGTCAACTCGGCATTCGCGAAGTGATGCCAATATTTTCTAACAAGCTTGATTTTGCTACACTTTACCGGCCACCAGAAAGTAACCGGAAGACATTCTTCGAACTCTCTGAAGCCTTGCTTAGGCTCACTAATGACGACAACTTTGGACTTATCTGTGGCGGAGATTTCAATATTAACATGCTTATATCTTCTACTATAGTAAATGAGTTTAAGGTAATGTTAGATATATGCTCTATGCACAATATGCACAGTAACTTGAGTTCACCAACTCAAGTTACTCCAACATCTTTTACTTTGCTTGACCATTTCACTGCCAGCTATAATCTTAGTCAAGCTAAGGCTGGAGTCTTTTCATATGGCCTCAGTGATCACGTACCCATATTTCTCTGCGCTAAGCTTCCAGGTGTACATAAGCTATCGCCCTGTGAAATCACCCACGAACCAGTTCCGCCCTCCCAGCTAAGAAGATTCTGCAATATTATGGCAGTCGTTGACTGGTCTGACGGGTTCGCAACTTCTGGCACCAAAGCTTCGTGTCTGTAACTACTACAAATGTTCACCCAGTTGTACACCAAGCACTTTTCAAATTATTTCGGTGTTCTAAAATATTAGGGACACTTGGCAAGCCAGTAGCTGTTGGCAAAAACTAAAGTCAAGAACGATGTATTTAGTAGTTTTTTAAAGACTCGGGATCCTACATTTCTCCGAGAGTTCAAGAAATATCGAAACTCTCCAAAACAAAAAATTAGGAAATTAGGAAATGTAAGGCGTATTATCTTGAAAACTCGTAAAGTGCAGTTAAAGACGACACCAAGCTTACGGGGAGAAGGCTTAACAAAACTCATTGGCTGATGACCGACACAAGCTTCTCTTAAGTAGCTTACCGTAAACGTAGAAATAGTACACGGTAAAGATTTAGCTGATTCCTTTAATGACCATTCTACAAATTTTCCAGCGCTTTCTCTAAGACATAACAGTGACTATTTAATTAGCACGATGTCATCTAGTAGTTTATTTCTTGCTTCTTCAAACGCTAACGAAGTCTACACGATATTTATGCAGGTGAAACATTCAGGTGCGTGCAGCGAGGAGGGAATCCAAACAAACCGGCCAAGTTGTTCTGGACATTATCTCTCCAGTTTTTGCTTACATAGTAAATCGAGGTATCACCTCTGGTACCTTTTTTAAAGATGTGCAGTTAGCAAAAGTAAAGTCTATATTCAAAAAAGGGGATCGAAAGACGCTAATAATTATCGTCAGGTTTCCATTTTACTGGTATTATCTAAGGGACTTAAAAAGTTAATTCTGTTGTTGTCGTTGTTGTGGCTGTAGGAAGAAAGAAATACACAATGCACGGGCCTGCTACTGGCTCTGTAGCTGAGCCACCTCCGCTGCCCCGTGCGTGCAGAGGATGAAATAGAGAACAAATAAAAAGAAGAGGGAGAGAAAGACGCGCGCAGCAACAACAGCCGTCGTCCACCCCCTAAGCGGTGGAGGGTGCAATGACGGCCTACAACAGATAAAAATACGGTGGCTGGTTAGTCCTCGCCTACCGTCCCAGCCCCGCAGGGCCAGGAAGTGCCTTTTGGTGCCTTTTCAATCCTACTTTGAAAAACACGCCTTCATTATTGATGCTCAGTATGGATTCCGGAAATTTCACTCCACACAACTCGCTGTCTTGGACCAGGAGGAATACATATTAAGAAATATGGAAATGAACAACTTTGTACTAGGTATCTTTATAAATTTCACCATGGGTCTTTGACTTTTGAACTCAAGTACACTTTTTGAAAAATTAGCATTTTATGGTCTTCGTGGTAATACACTTTGTCTTAATGAAGAATATCATTCAAAACACTTTCACTATATTTATGTAAGCGGTTTTTTTTTCGTATAAATCAAACGTACAACTTGGGGTTCCCCAAGGTAGCATTATGGGACATTTCTTATTAAACATATTATAACAGTCCTGAAGAAGAATAAGCTGACAGCCCAAGTCAAGGAGAAAGACGTTGGAAAAGTCTCTCGGGCCGGACGTGCTGCCGTTGACCAGCTGAGCTCCCTGCCCTAACGACCTGTTGTTCAGCGCTCCGACGCCAAACCCTTGTCGTAAGTACGACTATGCTCAAGACGCATCCTGAACCGCTGGAAATTCGTCGGGGCCGTCGCCTCACTGGTCTCCCGCCCTTTTCATTGAGAAGGCAGAAGACTACCGAGCAGCCCCAAACATCCACACGGGACCCTCTTCCCCCCTCTGGTGATGTGCTGCCGACCACCACGAATGCGACGCTACAGTTTCGTGAGCCTCGTTCCTTTGCCAGCCAAGCAGAGGAAGATTGGCTCACTCAATATGAACGTGTGAGCCGCTGTAACCGCTGGGATTCGGTGGCTACACTAGCGAATGTTGTCTTTTTGACGCAAACCGCCTTTGATGTGGTACGAGAACCACGAGGACTCCCGGACAACTTGGGACAGTTTTGTCGAAGCAATCAAGGAATGTTTCAGCGATCTAGCTACAAAGAAGAAACAAGCCGAGCAGACACTTGCTCAGAGGGCCCAAGCAGCAGGGAAAACTTGAGCCACCTACATCGAGGCCATGCTCAAGTTGTGCAAGACCATCGAGGACGATAAAGTAGGCCATCTGCTCAAGGGCATTGCGGAAGACGTCTACCACTTCCTCATTGCCAAGGACAACTTGGGTTCGGTCTCTGACGTTATTTGACACTGCTGGACATTCGAGACCCTAAAGATAGCCGCATAACACCGAAATTGCGACGGCTCGCAAATGTGACTACAGTGGCTAGTATTGAAGAATCGCCATCTCAGAGCCTCCTGTGCGCCATCCACTAAATTGTTCGCGATGAGATGTCACGACGTGAGCAGCTTGCCCGGGCCAATGGCTTCGCAGCTGACGTATATGCTCTTCCAACCTATGGAGGTACGTACCCGCCGATGTCCGCGAATGTCACCGACCAAGGCCCGACGAGAGTTACCAACGACTCCCTAACCTTCAAAGTTGAGATCCTCGCTCTTACACCAATCGTACATTGCGCCGACCGCCGGACTGCTACATCGTCCCGGAACCACCATCTGGATATTCGTCGCGGCCTACCATGCAGGAACCAGCTGACACGCCCCTTTTTGATCGCCTATTCCTGTGTGCCACCGGTGTGGTGTCGCGGGTCACATTTCCCGCTACAGCAATTGGCGCGGTCCACTCAGGAATACTTCGACTGCATCGAACCGACGCGCCGTCCAGTCCTACACCGACAATTATCGGCCAGATCATCCTACCCGGAGGAGCCGTTTGCAAAGCGACGGATTGCGAACTCATTCTCCCGCGTCCGACCGTGGCCTGACACCACTTCCTTCGTTTCGGATGCGCCGTTCTCCATCACCACGGCGCCGGCCTCCGAAGCCCTTGCAGGAAAACTAGCCAGCGCGGCAATGGAGGCCAGGTCGCTGCACAATGTGCTCTGCAGCCTAGTATTCCTCCATCTGTGTACATGTTAAAGAACAAGGTTAATGTGATTGTTGATGGTTTATCTTCAATGGCTTTGGTAGATACTGGTGCTAATTGCTCGGTCGTGAATTTAGATTTTAAGAACCTTTTGAAGAACAAATTAACGTTTATTTGGGACAAAACTGCTAATTTTTTATGGAGTAAGTGGAGAGATATTGTATCCGGTTGGGGTGTGCAGCGTGAAAGTTTCTTTGGTGGGTACAGTATTTCTGGCGGAGTTCGCAGTATTGCCTCGTTTACACACGACGTAATCTTGGGAATTGACTTCCTGCGTATGTGCGGCGCCACAGTTGATTGCCGGACGAGAGCGCTAAGTGTTAGTAGTTCTCTTCCTCGTGAACTTTTGGAAGAGTCGTCAAATTATGAAGGCATTTTGTATGTGTGTGATGACGTCGTCGTACCGCAGCATTATGCAGTGTGCGTCAAGGTATCCTGTTCCCGTGCCATTGACTATTTATTGAGGCTACTGCGGCCCCTCTTCATTCACAATGCGTAAAGAAAAATGTCTTAATGCCACATTGTTTGGTTTATGCGACATACCAGACTGTGGACAGTAAATTGCTCACCGGTACTGGTTTTTTTCCAGCGGGCTTGAAACTAGCTGCATGTAGCGCAGCTATCCCGAATTATGTAGCTCTCGTTACTCCTTTCCCCGAAAACTCCGCTTCCCACTTGCCCGCTGACCAGCAGTTTGTTCTAATGATCTGCGCATCGTTGAACGCATCGCAACGCCAAACCTTGACGAAGCTATTGTCTGAGCAGGTCTCCGTTTTCGATTTCGCGCAGTCCGATGGCTCACAACGTTTTCCTGTCTCACGCACGTCATAGGATTTACACGGGATCTGCCCATCCGATTCCTCAAAAACCGTACCATGTGTCGCCATCAGAGCGCAAGCTCATCACCGAGCAAGTCCAAGACAAGCTGAACAAGGGTGCAATACAGGCGTCCTCCAGTCCTTGGGCTGCTCCCGTGATATTAGTAAAGAAAAAAGACAGAACATGGAGGTTCTGCAACGACTAGCGTCGCCTCAGCTCCATCACTAAAAATGATGTGTATCCTCTCCCGCGCATCGACGATACCATAGATTGCGTTTTCTCCGCGTCTTATTTCTCTTCGGGGGGTTTGCGATCGAGGTATTGGCAGATTCCGATGGACCCCGCTGACAAGGAAAAACTGCATTTGTTACGCCGACGGCCTATTTGAATTTAATGTGATGCCCTTCGGCCTATGTAATGCACCGGCCACATTTCAAAAAATTATGGACACAATACTTCGCGGCCTCAAGTGGGAAATCTGCATGTGCTATTTAGACGACGTTGTGTTTTTTGGCCGGACGTTTGCTGAGCATAACACGCGACTCGCTTTTGTTTTAGATTGCCTGCAGAAGGCTGGCCTTGCTCTGAATTCTTAAAAGTGCCGTTTTGGCGAACGTCAAGCGCTGTTACTTGGACATCTCGTCAACCGCGATGGAGTTCGGCCAGATCCACAGAAGACTGCATCAATTGTAGCATTCCAACGACCACAGACTCAAAAGGAGCTCCGCAGTTTTTTGGGGCTGTGCTCTTACTTTCGACGATTCATTCCAAGATTTGCTGACGTCGCCTACCCTCTTACGTACCTTGTACAAAAGGACGTCCCTTTCGACTGGACTTCAGATTGTGACGCGTCTTTCCAGCAGCTAACGTTTCTGCTTACGTCACATCCCATACTACGGCACTTCAACCCCTCCACTCCGACGGAAGTCCACACTGATGCAAGTGGCATTGGTGTAGGCGCTGTACTTGTGCAACGTTCGGCAACCCGCGAGCATGTAATATAATTATGCAAGCCGTTCCTTCAGTAAACCTGAGCGTAACTACACTGTTACGGAGCAGGAAAGCCTCGCTTTAGTTTTCGGGGTTCAGCGGTTTCGGTGCTACCTATACGGACGCCAGTTCACTGTTGTGACGGCCCATCATGCCCTGTGTTGGCTTGTCAACCTTCGTGATCCATCTGGTCGTATGGCACGCTGGGCCCTTCGTCTGCAGGAGTACGACTTCACTGTTTCGTACAAGAGTGTCCGCAAACACGCTGATGCAGACTGCCTCTGACGTGTTCCGATTCCTACGACCGAATGTAACTGCTGACTTCGATCACCACATAGCCCCCGTCGTGCCTGAGTTTCCCGACGCCTTGGCTCTTGGGACTGCGCAACAAACCGGCATAAGCCTCAAGCAACTGCTTGCAGTGGCGAGCGGTTCCACAGCTCCCAGCCCATTCTGTCTCCATGATGGCCTTCTGTACAAAAAAGCTTACTCCAGCATCGGCACGAGTTTTCTACTTTTGGTTCCCGAGAGCCACCGCTCGTGCATTCTGCGTGCCATGCATGATGACCCCACTTCCGGTCACCTTGGCTCTGCACGAACGCTCCACCGTGGCCGCGACCGGTTTTATTGGCGGAAAATGCGCCAGATGACTGAGCGATATGTGGCGAGTTGCACTGAGTGCCAACGACACAAACGTCCTACGTCCTCGCCACAGGGCCTGCTGCATCCTGTGACTCCACCGTCTAGTGCATTTCAGAATGTCGGAATGGACCTTATGGGTCCCTTCCCGAAGTTTTTCGACGGAAATCGTTGGATCGTGGTTTGTGTCGACTATCTCACCCGCTACTGCAAAACGGCCGCTCTTCCTTCAGTCACCACTCACCACATGTCCCTGTTCTTGCTCTGCTCCGTTCTGTCATCCTCCGCCATGGACCTCCGCGAGTGATCATCAGTGACCGAGGTCGCTAGTTTATGGCAGATGTTGTGGAAGAGCTTTTCCGTTTGTGTGCGTCGCATTTTCAACTTGCCACACCATATCAGCCTCAAACCAACCGCTTGACGGAGCGGACGCGCTGCCGTTGACCAGCTGAGCTACCTGCCCTAATGACCAGTTCAGCGCTTCGACGTCAAACCATCATTGTAACAATATGTTTGAATGACACTGTTGGCATCGATGATTGGGTTACGTTTGCAATCTGCGTCGGCGATACAAGTATTTTTGTACTACTGACACCTGCGAAGAACTGTTTTTTTTTTAGCCAGTAGTACTTGCGAGCGGGCTAGTTGGCTATACGACTCTGATGACCTCTGGCGCTGCATGGTTATACACAAACACAATACACACACAAGAGAATTAAACCAAGACGTTAACACGGATGATACGCTCGCTACCAACTGCCTGTTTTGTGGTACGAAGAAGAATGCATCACAAAAAACGTGGGGCCCCAATATGAAGGAGTAAAAAAAAAAGATTCAGAAGAAATGCAAAGAGATTTAGAATGAAACTATTAAATGAAAATAAAACGAAAATAATGACAAATTAGGTCTAACCTCTTGTCACATTGTCCAAAGGTCTTGTCACATTGTCCAAACGGAGAAGTATCACCTCTGCTGTAGAGCGCCACTGACGGAACACTCACGCATTCTCCTTCTTTCCCCGAAATCATCTTGAATGCTTCAATAATCTCACTTTTAAATCTATCTTTTGCGCCTGCCAGCCCCTTGGTTTCGGTGAACCTTGATACACAACGGGTACCCCTCAAGTCCTGTTAATCTTCTTCCGTTTTACAACGAGAGCAATGGGTCGCCAGGTTTCCTGGAGACAATGGAGCAGACAATGGTCCATTGTCTGCTCCATTCATCACTGAGAGGAATGACCTTTGAATACATGGCGTAGTAACGCTTAGGCTTCAAAATGTACCTTCCCCTACTAGTTCAGCTGAGCACAATCATTCGATGGAAGCAGATATCAAGAGTTGCCGGCTATTTTTTCTCCACAGTGCACGTGAACGCCTTCAACGGTTCGTTTTTTTTTTCTATTCCTGTCGTAGAGTGATTTTTATGTTACCTATGACCTCCGTCACTAAGGAATAAGATGTTCTGCATAATCAAATCGTGTTTTTAACTGTTAAAGTCTGCAGCTCCTCCGCACTGATCAATATATTCTTCTGCATGTTCTCCCGGTGTGCCGCTGAAAATGGACGGCAGTCTTGGCTGCTGAATGACCAAATAGATGCTTTGTCTCTGTCGATGTTGAGGCTCCCTTTCGGGATTGTAGTCTGCTTGTAGGCCTTTTTCGGACATTACTACTTGACCTCCCGGGCTGGCTCGACGTGTTGTTCACAGAGCGACCGTGATGGCGCTTTTTGTGCTGCTGTCACGGCTCGAAGTGGATGTCCCAAACATGAATAGCACCACTTTCAATAAACACCACGTGCTGACAATAAAATGAACGTGAAAAAACGTCACGTTAGTTAGCAAGACAAGGAAATGGCTTCATAATAGACTGTTTATTGATGCACTTTCTCCAGAAACAATTGTACCAATTGGCTGCGGAGATTGTGGATATTGTCTCCGATAGCCATCACCAAACAGAATATTTGCTGTTGGGAGCCCTTATTTGAAAACAAGCAACGAAAAGTCGATGTAAAGCCTCCGAATTAGCCCGTGTGATTTGGAACAATCTGCAAGTAGTCGGTCACGGCTAGTAATAATCGAGGCAAATCTTGGAGCATGTTTTGCTGTCAAGAAAGCGATAAGGACGCGCCGGTAACATTGAACTTTAGTAAACAATCAAAACATATCTTTGTGGAATTATAGTCATACGTTCCTGAAAGAAGTTTGGTTTCTAATACGGCCTTGCGCACTACATAAAGGCATGACACGTGCCGTGCTTCGCCCTTCAGCTGCGAAAAAGGAAAAGCTGAACTTACTTGATGTTTGATTTCGTTGCTTTGTGTTGGTGAATTTTGATAGGTCGGACGGTAAGCGCATGCCTAGTTAACTGCAGGGAATACTCTGCCATCCTGGGATATGGTTTCTTCCCAGCTGGAACCTTCTCGCTTTTAAACAGGGACCAATTCGTTTCGAAACACTGTTTGCCGCCGAGTTGTCGCGTTCGAAATTCCTCCACGCTTGACCATTTCCTTGCAAAAAAAAAAAAAAAAACTCAGTGCTGTCAATATATTGTCACAAATATTATTGCAATTACCTAAACAGCTGCGCCCTGTAAAAATCATTCAAGGATTTGTATACAACAAAAAAGGCAAAAACAGTAATTGCTGCGCGTTGCGTCTAGGTGATGTACCCAGGTCATGTGAAACGATGTCTGCGTGAAACGATGCGGGTGCTTGAAAATGCTCAAAAGTTGCTAACGTGAACTAAATTTACTATATTATGGCTATTTATTTGCTTAATGTGTCGGAATTCTTTGATATATAAGAGAAAAGCATCTGATCTTCTAACTTACAGAAAGCGAAAGTCAAGATTACATAGGGCAAAAGTGCACGTGAAATAAAAATTTTCTTCTTGGACACCAAATTGCAAAATTTAGAGTGTGAACCAAATGCAGTGTCCACTCGCAATAGTCTACATCAAAAGTTGTTACAGAATTTACGTGACCTTACAGCGCTGCATTTTACACTTTAAATAGATCACAAGTCCATAGAGCGCAATTCGACAATAACGTTAAACTATTTCGTAATTTAAAGCAGTGTAATCACTCAATAAAAATAATATTACAATATGAATGCAGCATAATCCACCGATCATGGTAGGTGTTTAGCGCAATAAAGGGAAATCCTGCCCTCCACTTTTGGGGAGATACTGACCTTAAGGCGGTTGCCACACATAGAGCCCTGAGAGCTCGTACCGTAGACGGGGGAGACTCGCTCGTTCGAAGGAAAGCTCGACCTGACGGTGGTATGCGTACTTCTACCTCGTAAGGCATAGACCTCTGAGATACTGACGCAGGGGAAAAACATGAAGCGCCAAAAAGTGTGTCATGCGATCTAGGGCTTCCTTTTAGCGATACGGTAGCGCTCTTTTTAAGCAGTGTTCAAACGAATGTTTTTGAGACATCACTGCGGCTTACATAAAACTGTACCTGGATTCGCCTATCAATGCGCGAAGCCGAAAACTTCCCGCTGTAATTTAAGGTTAAAACCTTTCATAACTCATGACTCACCAGCGTCTCCTTCCATGAATCCACGAAAAGTGTCCCACTTCGTGATATTCCGCGGGAAACCGCCGGATTGCACTTGTCAATCATCCTGAAGATGTCATCACAACAATAAAAACTCTCTCCACCGGAAATCGAACCTCCATCTCTCGAATCCCCAGCCGAGCGCTTTACCGCTGTGCCACAGCCCGGGATTTTTTTTTTATTTATTGCCTAGTTTATTACCAGATTTTACACAAAAAGAACATTACTCCACACACACACACACACACACACACACACACACACACACACACACACACACACACACACACACACACACACACACACACACACACAGATAGGGTATATTACGCGACAAATACACAACATGGGCTAAAACCACGCAATTTGGGAAGCGTGATTCATTACAAATCAGTCATTTGCAGCAGCACTTCCATTCTCGGAAGCCACTCAGGCACTTCGTCTTTTGTCTTGAAAACATCAATAACACTCGCAACGGCTTCGCGAAAATACTGCCGTATTTTCCTCGCATCAACGTCTGCACGCCTGAAAGCCATTCTGGATCGCCAGATACTGTACAGGCCCAATAACATGATCATGTCCAACGTTAGCCCATCGTCATCTTCAATTTGTAAAAATCGAATTTCGGATGCATCCACGGGTAGGTCTTTTTTATTTGTTCTTTGTAGAATTCCCCAGAAGAATAAGGCTTGCCAACAGTCTAAGAAAACGTGTTCGATAATTTTCGGTTTGCGGCATATAAAACAGTGATTTCTCAAGATACAAAAAAAAAATAACCTTTCATTTCTAAATAAGTCTTAACTTCTAGTGTATTGCTATGGAATTTGAAAAAGAAAGTTTTTGTTCCCCCTGGTACAGCCATCTGTTTTATTCGTTTAAGAACTGACTTCCATGGACCTGCACAGTACAACGATCTGTACAATGGGATCGGGAGAAAGACATCGCACAAGTCCTTGTAAAGTTTCTTTCGCGTCACAGTTGATAAATATTCAAACGAAAAACGGACTTGCAATACACGACTTGACATGTACACTTATTTAAGGATTCCGAAAATCCTCCCTTGCATGCTCACCGAACTTACAACACAATTTGGTAGCACTCTGTTCAATCTAACCTGACACACAGTTCGTAAAATGGGTCCTTTGTGCCACGAAAAAACATAAAACGGTTAACCACTTGGCGCAAATACAAATGCGCCAAACCAGCTCCTCCAGAGCGGACGCGATGAAACAAGCTCGTTCGACGGGTGTGCTCCCAAATACTTCCCCACACAAACATGGCGAACACACCGTGAAATCTCTGCACATTCACACGAGAACAATGCAGTACTTGTAACACGTACCATATCTTGGTAACAAGAAATAAGCTACAAATCGTAGCACGTGCAAACATAGACCAACCGAATCCTTTTAGTCTGTCGGCCTTCTCACGTTCTCAGTGAGTCATATTGGAACCAGCAGGTTTTAGAAGTGCGTGCCCCGGGATCTTGTTATGCACATCATAATTCTCATTTTCTACCGTAAAGGTGTGTGACAGATACTGCGCCTTTCCCTTCCTATAAACCAATTAGACAATGCCGGTCAACTTTGATGCGTTCAATGGAACGCTGGTTTTGTGTGACAATTGGGGCGCGCGGTGTACCGCTTGCAGCAGCAACGCGCAGGCTTTCGCATTTCTGCACTGCAGGTTTTGCAGTGCTATTTGAATTTTTGCCGTCTACTGTTTCAAATGTGTCAGAGACTTATAAAATCAGCACGCCGGGTAAGACGTCTTGTTGGTCATGCAGGTTTGCTATCGCTAGGGGCACACCACCTCGCATCACTGTATCTGGACCCTCGAAAGGCCCACTACTTGTTCATCCCAATCCCACCGTACGCCCTTGTTTCCTGCCTTAGCAAGATTTGGCTCCAAGACGTTCGGACATTCTACTGCAAGCTGATGGACTTGTCGTCGAAGAGCAAGAACAAAGGAGCGGGAGGTTTTCTACTTCATGCGGCAGTAGGTGAGCATGCCAGGGCTGACGTTACTAAAAAGCGCAATTTTCGATATACAACAATCGGCGTGTATTTGATACGCTGAGAAGTCTACAATGTTCTTTTTAAACATTCACCGTGCACTGCTTCGTCTAGTGTGAATTTCGAGACGACGAAGTAGTTTCCAAACGATATAAAACTTGTCTTCATCGCCTAGCGTGAAACGTCTCACGCAAGAGCACAGAAACATACGAAATAAAACAAAACAGAGCGCGCTTGAGCTTCGAATTTAGACATTGGACGCGACTACTTAATTATCTCTTGTCTGGGGCTTTTCTTACAACTTTGCCTCCGCATATATAGGTTTTAGAATAGTTTTATTCACTTGATGGCTATTTTCCTCTCTAATCTCAAGATACTTTTACGATGAAGAAGTATTTTTGCACAGTGTATCAAATACCACTCGAACAAGACAGCCCCGCCGGGGTGGCGCAGTGGTTACGGTGCTCGACTACAGTTCCCAAGGACGCGGGATCGAATCCCGGCCTCGGCGGCAGCTTTTCGATGGAGGCGAAAGGCAAGGCGTCCGTGTTCTGTGCGATGTCAGTGCAAGTTAAAGAGAGAGAGAGAGGGAGAATTGGTTCACAGGAAGGGAAAGGCGCAGTAACTGTCTCACTTGTCTGCTGTGGACACCTGAACCGCGCCGTAAGGGAAGGGAGGAAGGTGGGAGTGAAAGTGGAAAGCGAGAAAGAGGAGCCGTAGTGGAGGGCTACGGAGTAATTTCGACCACCTGGGGATCCTTAACGTGCGCTGACATCGCACAGCACACCGACGCCTCTTCATTTCGCCTCCATCGAAACGCAGCCGCCGAGGTCGGGTTCGAACCCGGGTACTCCGGCACAGTAGTCGGGCGTCTTACCACTGCACCACCCCGGCGGGTACTTGAGGCGAAAAGTGTGTGTGTGTGGGGGGGGGGGGGTTATACGGAGAAAGTGAGAGGGCAACGCGCTTGAAGGCGAGCGCCAGTTAAGGCGCGCAGAGGGGGCTGGGACTAAAGGACTTTAGCTGGGGCAGGTGGGTCACCACCGCTTGCGGCGGGGACTAGCCTGCCATATATGCGACGTCGCTAGGACTCCGCACGTGCCGGCACGCGAGAGGGAGGCACTTTATAAACTCGCTTCGCCGCGCAGCGGAACTGACCTGGACTCCATCCGACACTGTCAGCGAAGGTGTCGTGCACCTCTACGAACCATTGTTCAGACATTTCCGCTCATTGGGACCGACTTAAGAAGCTTTTCCTGTCCCGCCAGGCGTGGGAACGCGCCACCGGTTAGGCTTAACGCCGCCGGCTGCTCATCGCCTCGTGCGTCTTCGAGCCTACGTCATCATAGATGGAGTACGCCGTCGAAGGCGAGCAAATTTCTTCTCAAGAATTTGAAAATGATCCACGGTGGACCCGCGCCATCCGGGCCCGCAACAAACTCTACCCCACCATGAAGCAGTCATCAAATGACGCATCAGCAGAGTCCAATTCCCAGGCAGGTCCAGGCAAGCCGGCCCAGTCGTTGCAAGGCGTATCTGCTACAAACAAAATCAAGAAGCATGCTCCCCTTCCTCGTCTACCAACTTCAGATTTCAAGATCGTGTTCCGCCCGGGTGGTCGCCTCGACCTGCGTCTGGTGAATGGCGGTGCTCTTCTCCACTTTCTCTGCACTGGCACAGAGATTGACTATGCAGATGCTCGGGCTCAGGACAAGCTACGGCTTAACCCTTACAACAACTCATTCACCGTAAGTACGCCTTCAGAAGCCCGAATGAAGCGCTATGTCCAGATTCAAGAACTGCGATTTCACGACCAACAGTACCCGGTGAAAATATACGTCGCTGCCCCTGACAACGCTGTCAGGGGGATACTTTACAACGCAGTGTATAACCAGACCCAAGAAGAAATCTTCTCCGACCTTGTGGCGCTGAACGCTAGCCGGTATTTTACGATCGCCGACGCTCGCCAACTAGGACGCACCAAGTCCATATTGGTTACCTTCATCGACACTATGGAGGTTCCAAAACAGCTTGTCTTTTACGGCACCCTCTACGCATGTTACCCTTTAAAGGCGAAAGTTGAAGCGTTCACCAACTGCCGCAAGCCAGGCCATTGTGCTGATGTGTGCCCCAAGGAACGCACCGGCCTTTGCCCACGCTGTGGTGCGTCTCACCCATCAAAGAAACGCCGGATTGCACTCCCAAGTGTATCATCTGCAACGGAGCGCACTTCACAGGAACGCGCACGTGCAAAGTGCGTTTTGAGCGCTCCGGCAACACGACGCCTGTCTCCAATACTGGAACAACGCCTCCAGCAGGTCTACCCCCAAATCCACCACCCAAAAGTATCAGGGAGTCGCGAAGCCGCCGACGCTCTTCCTCCCGCTCAAGAACTGACCGCAGTCGGAGCCGTTCCGTGGCCTTCCCGCCGCTTCCAGGCCAAAAGGTCCAGGACTCATCTAAAAACCAGGTGAGCTGGCGGCTGCAGACTTCCTCGCTCGAGAAAGAAAACGCGGAGCTGAGAGCCAAATTATCATTCCAAGGTCGCGAAATCGCTGCTCTTAAAGAGCAGCTCCAAATCCTCCTAAGGCGTGAACGCTCCCCAGCGCCATTGCCCCCAGTGGTGCAACCCCCGACAAATCCAAACATGCCCCATTCCTCCTCTGTCTTACCCCTCCACCTCCTCCTCACGCGCCACGTCACCAGCACGTGGGCTCCCCGCTAAGCGGAAGCCCGCTGATGATGCTAATTCCCTTTCCCAGCCAGTCACTGACAACCTTGTACATCAGGTCACGTCATTCATGCAAGATTTTGAGAAACGCATGATGGCGACACTTAACACATTCCGCACTGAAACTCAAACGTGGATGAAGAACATTTCTGACCGCGTGGCGGCGCTCGAAACACGCCAGAGCAATCAAAAGGCGTCTGTCGCGCAAATCCAAGCGCAATTTCTCGAGCCTCCCCCCAGAGGTCATACGTCACCCGTTACATCTTCCGCGCTCTCCGTCATTGTCCAAAATGGCTGCGACACCCCAAACCATTAAGGCATGGCAGTGGAACTGCAGGGGGTGTCGTTCAAAACGAGACAACCTGCAGTTTCACTTACAGACCCTTTCCAGCTGCGACACCCCCAGTGTCATTGCGCTTCAGGAAACGCTAACGTCAGTCAAGCTCCGTAATTACACTACATACGAACCAGCTACTCCACCACAGACCAGGGTCGCCACACTAGTCCATCGCAATCTAACTGCGATAGAGCACCCGTTAGAGATAGACGACGTGGACGGTCTCTTGCTGGAGCTCCTCCCCCGCACACGCAAATCACTCAGTCTTTTCATCCTAAATCTCTACAGCCCTCCCAAATGTCCTCCTGCCCCTCTTCTTGCTGCTCTCCGCAAGGCGATATCGATAAGCTCGAACAACTCACTGCTTATAATGGGTGACTTCAACGCCAACCACATCAGCTGGGGGTACCGCAAAAACTGTCGTAAAGGCACCTCCCTATGGTCATTCATTCAGGACGAAGGCCTCTCCCTGCTTAATGACACCATGTTCCCCACGCGGATCGGGTCAAGTGCTCAACACAACACCAGCCGAGACCTCAAACTTAGCAAACACATCCATGACAGCCGATGGGTCAACACAAACCGTTCACTTGGCAGTGACCATTATATAATTTCCACAGAGCTCAATATTTCTTCAATTACCCCGCTAAAACGACGAGGAGTTCAAGGGGTGAACTCCTCCGCCGCCAGATACGGAGGCTGGCCCCGGACAACATCACAGACCTCTCTGAATGGACCGACACCCTCACCCGCGATGTCGCCCGCGCTACCACTACCATTCCCGAGCCTGAGGACACGTCGGGTGCTGATAGCCGCCTTCTCCATACGTGGGAAGCACACGCCAGCCTTCAGCGGCGCTGGCTATGTCAAAAGCACAATAGACATCTTAAACGACGTATCTCTAACCTTGTGTGCGAGATCGAAGCGCATGCACGCGACCTAGCCCATCAACAATGGAGACAACTTTGCGACCGCATGAGTGGCAATTTAGGCCTCAAAAACACTTGGTCCCTACTGAGGCATCTCCTCGACCCGGGTCACTCCAAGGCTACTCAACACAGGAATATCACACGCATCTTGCATCAACTCCCCCTCTCAGACGACGCGCTTATCCAAGCCCTTAAAGATCAATATCTAACCACAACCCCTCCCACGCCTCTTCCCCCGTATTCGGGGAGCCCCAACCCGGAGCTCGACGCGGATATCTCCCCAGCAGAAGTTCGCGCGGCCATGCACAAACTCCGAACCACCTCAGCCCCCGGCGCTGACAAAGTCACTAATAAGATGCTCCGCAATCTGGACGGCTCGTCTGTAGAGGCTGTTGCGGACCTGTTCAATCAGTGCTGGTGAACGGGAACCCTCCACTCACAGTGGACTCATGCCTGCATAACTTTCATCCCCAAGCAAGGCAAGCCTCTTGATATCAAAAATCTGCGCCCTATTTCCCTTACGTCTTGCCTCGGGAAGCTCTTCGAGAACGTAATCCTTGCTCGTCTCCAGTAACACATCGATGATAAACTCCTCTTTCCCCCCACAATGATAGGATTCCGACCCCACCTCTCCACTCAAGATATCATGCTGCAGATCTCAGAAGACATCATTCACCCCCGCAACAGGAAACGCACGCGCGCGGTGCTTGCCCTCGACCTGGAAAAAGCATTCGACAATGTACACCATTCGGCCATTTTGGACGCTCTGTCATCCCTACATGTCGGCCATCGTATTCATCAATACATCTCAGCCTTTCTTTGCCAGCGCACAGCTGAAATCACATTTGGCTCCCTCTGCTCCCCTGTCTTTACCCTTGGTAACCGAGGCACGTCTCAGGGATCTGTGCTCTCTCCGCTTCTGTTTAATATTACTCTCATCCCAATGACAAAGGCTCTGTCAGCCATTCCCGGCCTATCACACTCTCTATATGCTGACATCACCCTGTGGACCTCCACGGGTAATGTGGAAACCATTCAAGAGAGACTGCAGGCTGGCGCAGATGTGGTGACCTCTCATGCTCAGAGGGTCGGTCTTGCATGCTCACCCACCAAATCTGAAATTTTGGTCCTTCACCCGCCTAGAGCGAGAATCGACAAAGCTCCCCCACCTAGAATCGAGGTCACTATTCGCGCCGTCCGAATCCCGGAGGTGGAGAGAGTTCGCATCCTGGGGATGATTCTTCAGAACAATGGCAAGAACACTGCCACGATCACCAAGCTCAGTGTTACCGTTCAACGAACAGTCCGCCTGATTAGACGAATCGCTAATAAACACAGTGGCATGCGGGAACACAACCTCCGTCGCCTGATCCAGGCTTTCGTTCTTAGTCGGGTAGTCTATTCATTACCATACATCTTCCTCTCTCGAGTAGAGGAGAACAAGGTCAACTGCCTTATCCGCCAGGCATACAAGACGGCCCTCAACCTTCCCCGCCACACGTCGAATGAACGTCTTCTTAGATGGGCGTACACAATACCCTCGCCGAACTCATCGAGGCTCATCGGTCTGCCCAACTTGATCGGCTCTCCTCCACCTTAGCCGGCCGTCACATTCTTGACGCTATCGGTCTACGTCCCCCTGGATATTACGCCCAAACCTTCTCCCTCCCACGCCACACACGAGATCTCCTTACCATTCACCCCCTACCCAAGAACATGCGCCCCGAGCATCACGTGGCTCGTCGTGCTGCTCGGGCTGCCGCCCTACACAAACACTATGGCACAGAGCCGGAGACCGTCTACGTCGATGCTGCCTCTTACACATCTTCTCCCGCCTTCGCCCTAGCTGTAGTGTCAAACTCCTCCACCCTTCTTACCGCAGGTACTGTCATCGCTTCCACTTCCGCGGAAGCGGAGGAGGCGGCTGTAGCCTTAGCAATCTCTACTACATCGGCCACCCTCATTTTTACTGATTCGAAGACAGCCATCCGAAACTTTGCGAAAGGACGTGTTTCCGAACCCGCGTTCCGGCTTCTCAGCCAATCTCCCGTTCCTATCCGACCTATTCAGCTTCTCTGGGTCCCAGCCCATGCCGGCCACCCAGGTAACGAGGCGGCTCATTCTTTTGCTCGAGGTTTCGTCAGCCGAGCAGGAGCCGCCGACGCCTGGGGTGACGCTCGAGATCGTATGGTCACATACCACGAGATCACTGTGCAATACCGCGAACAACGTCTTGCCTATCCACCTCCACACAAGTCTCTCACTAAATTGCAGCAGGTGACGTGGTGCCAGCTACAATCCCGCACTTTCCTCTCCCCTGCCTGCCTCGCCCTTGTTCAGCCGGGACTGTTCACGCCAGAATGCACCCTCTGTGGTGCTCCAAAAGCGGATTTTGCTCACATTCTTTATTCTTGCCCTGAGCATCTTCCACCTGCCGAATGGCAACTCACAAACCTCGAGCGATGGGAGGCTGCGGTGTCCAGTTCTGAGCCGGTTGCCCAACGGCAGCTGGTGGACTGGGCTTTGGAAGTCGCCGGGAAACGTCACCTTCCGGCCACGACACGCACCCAAGAGCCATTCCATCCCTAGGATGTCACAGCTAAGGCTCATCTTAATAAAGTTTGTCACCACCACCATCGCGTCGCTACGAATGAAGCCGGGCCGTCAGGCACTGCGGCGCAGGTTCGCCATGCTTGGCGTGCTCAAGTACAACGGTTAAGCAATGCTATGCACCTACTTCGGATTTGAATAACTATCCAAATCGACCGTAATTTTATACTTGAGTTACGCTCTCCGCCACCGCAAGGGGCGCGACCTGCTCACTGTTCACTCCGCATCTGCTTCAGCGGCGGCGGGTGGCTTTTAATTCATTCCTGCAGTGATCCGAGCTTAATACCCCGTAATGTAATAGAGCATACGTGAGGATATATGTACATGCGGCTGAATAGGCGGGATAAGGCCGCATGCTGGCGGCGGTTAAAAAACAACAAATACAGTTTATGAAGGTATCGCGGCAATAAAAAAGGTTTGATTTCTTTGTCTTAAACATCCCAACGCAACTTATGTTAACAGAAACGCCATAGTGGAGGCATTCAGAAATAAGCTCTCTTCCTGTTCTGTTGTTTTGTGCGCAATACACTGATATTTCGTACGAATGTTTGTCGATGACAAGCGCTTCAAGATGTAGGACGCACGCGATGCGTTCTACGTTTGGCGTGACTTGGATAAGGTCTTAATGGCGGTTAGGGCCCCGGGTGAATCTGGATGCCGTGCAGATCGCCTCGAGAAGTTGAAACGTAGGTGTCTTGGAGAGTAATAATTCCTTTCTAGAGCAGGTGGGGCTGCTTAGAATCTACCGAATTTTAGCAAGTGAACGCCTACATTAGTGAGGCGTTGAAGCGCGTCTGCGGAAATCTCTGCATCATCAAGCGGAGCCTCGGGGGTCGTTTAGGATGCTGGCGTTCCATTCTTACCGCCGGGATCTTTGGGTACGGGAGTCCCCGTCACAGTTCTAATCCCACAGCTTATTCTCCTTAGTTTGCCATTCTTTAGCTGTAAATTCCTCAGGTTAGCTGTGCGCCTGTATGGTGGTAGGCGGCGTGCGGGCTTGCTCAGCATCCGAAACAGCTGCGGCGTGTAGGTGCGAGGCAGTCTCATAGCCTAGCAGAGCATTCGGCGTGGTCGCGGGGAACATCGTCCGTAAATGATCCCAAATCGCTGTACGTACTTCGAAATGGTGTCACTGGGATCCTGACGACGTTAAGGATTCAGTAGCATCGCGAATAATACGCTGGAGTTGCACTGTCCGAGGTTAGGTCAAGAAAGTTGCGGAGTCCAAGTGGAGTGCGTAGGCTGCCGCTCGCGCGTCAAGAAAGTTGCGGAGTCCAAGTGGAGTGCGTAGGCTGCCGCTCGCGCCCCGGCGCCCCCTTCGGCGGCAATAGAGTGCGGCACTGATAACCAGTGGTGGTATATATCGGTAGAATTATAGAAAACACAGATGGTCTTGTCGTCTATAGCCAATGCTGAGGTAGCAAAGCTTCATGTTTCGCAATTAAGCTTCCAGTGTAGGAAATGGGGTTCGAAAAACGACAATACAGTAATGAAGGATGTCGTGCGACGAATAGTTTATCCACGCTGCGATATTGTTGCTTCGTTGCATTCAAGAATGACCCCAGAATATATGTGGAGTAGTATTAATTTAACTTGTATAAATATAGCGATACCCGAATCATAAATTAATCTAAAGAATATACTAAATACAAAATAGCAGAAAGAACAACAATGCAAAGGCCGTGCCACATGCCCAGAGCCGAACTCTGAGCAGCAATTGGGTAATGGTCGTCCTCAATAGAGTCCTGAGTTCGATTCCTGACTCCCTTGGCGCCACAAAAGTCCCCTTTTCTTCTACCTTTCGCCAGAATTCTGAAGACACGCTCCGGAAGCAATCGGAACGAGCAGCAACACGGCAATAAACGCACAAACAATCATTTCCCCAGATGTGGCACAGTAAAGAGAGTTCGCTGACCGTATTCGATAAACACGGCCGCTTTCACGTCTGTCTCGCCGGCGATACTCCTGTCTTCTGCCTGGTTTCAATTAGAGCCTCCTCTAATTATGAGCAAGGACAGGCGGTGCCCGGCTTCTGTCTATTAGGAACGGGGGAGGGGAATCCTGTAGGCGGCGGTCCCCACTAGATATGTATTTTACTTCATGGCTACTGCACCGTCTGCATGCTTAATTCGCTGTCTCCGATCGGCTTGGTCGAGTTGTCGGAGAATACGTTGTACTGATAATAGAAGACATTGTCAGTCCACCGCATCAGATTGCGGGCAGCCTAGACTGCGACCAAATAACTGTTGGGGGGAAAGAACGATCTGACAATTGTTTACTCTTTTCGGAATTGTAGGACGACGACCACTTTCTATATTGGTATTTTTGTTTTATTTTGCAGGAGCGCGGACCCCATTAATAGGCAGCGAAGATTTCCACTGAATAACGCTTATGCTGCACAATGTGTGTCGATTGAAAAACGGTGAGGAAATGTTGCAGTATCAGTCTTACCTATCAAAGAAAAATTTCGAAGTTTTCAATGCAAAGCTCCTAAAGTACCTCGCTATTGACTAGAAGTGTGTTTCGGCTTCTACTTTAGCTAAAGTGTACACATTTCTGAAGGACTGAAATTATGGCACTGCCATAAACTACTGAGTTTGGTAGGCTTTAAACGTTCTTCAACGATACGGATCATATTACTTTTTTTTTTCGAAGTGGCGAATATTCATGCACAAGTTCAATGCCTAAGGGACAAAAAACAAGCAAAAGAAATTCTTCCCTACACTAAATAACCGAGTGGTGTTCTACTTCGTACGCTGAGAGTCTTTTCAGCAATCTGCACCGAAACCACCATTTAGAGATCCGAGCCGTGGGGGCTGCTTTTAAATGGAGGCGAAAAGCAAGGAGCCCGTATAATGGGCACTGTTAGTGACTACTGAAGAACCCCGGGGGGGGGGGGGGGGGGGGCAAAAAATCGCGAGCCTCCACTACGGCGTATTTCAGACCCTGTGTCGCTTTGGGATGTTAACCCCTACAAGCCAAACGAAAACGGCACTTTCAGCTGACGTATTTCAGAAGTAACTCTTCAGTTCTGCATTAAGAAAACCATTGCATAATTGCTTCAGTGCTGTTGCGTATGCGGTCACAGTATTGTCTGACATCGTGACTAGGAAACGCCTTATCAAAGTGAACATGTGATATGACAAACTGAATACATAGCAAAATAACGGCTTGAGGGGCTAGTTGGTGGTGGATGTTTGGACGATGTTTATGGTATGCGAGGAAGAAAGTGCCACTATCCCCTTGGCAAAGAAGAGGGAGAAGAGAGAAGAAGAGGAAGATGAGATTGGTGACTGCCATGTTTGGACGATGTTTATGGTCTGCGAGGAAGAAAGTGCCACTATCCCCTTGACAAAGAAGAGGAAGATGAGAAGAAGAGGAGGAGTGGTGAAGAGGAAGTGTTTTCAGATTCTGATTACAGTTGTTAGTGTGCGCGTGTGTGGTGTATCCTCTCTTGTGTTTGTGTTTGTTGCGCCACATTTGTGAATATGGATACATCGCAAGCAGTAATTACACTTGTGTTGATACTATCTGACGGATATGAATTCAAATATTGCACAAAGCCTGTAACGGATGAGGAAGCATATGCTGTTCTCATTCCGCGTGAGTTGCTGAGATGAAACCAATCTTTCAGATATTAAACATGATAGTCGTAAGCTCAGTTATGCTAATTAACTTCAAGCCGGGTGGTGGACAAATTCGACTTCGACTCTGCGAGTGATCGCTTTGAGACATTACATGATAACGATACGTTACCGAAAAATTAAGCCAAAACACCCCCCCCCCCCAACGTCACTTGGTAAACGGCAGAAGTCTACCTGAGGCATTCTTAAAATGGAAATAGTAGCGCACAAAACACGACGGGACGAGAAAGTGCACACTAAGTCTTTCCCTTACACTTATTATCGCGCTGATTTTTTTTTTTTGCTCTATGTTCATCCCGTAGGGCCACGTAAATTCTATAACGTCAGAGAAAATATAAACTCACTCCTCTCTTGCCTCAAAGTGCAGAGGCGCAATTTTTCAAATTAGGGCGATGCATAAAGAAAAACGTCAATATGAACAATTTTATATCTCCAGGGAACAAGTACGGGCGATTTTATACCATTTTCCTGAAAGATCAAAAAGTAAAGGCAGGAAATGCCTAACGACACTGTCTAGCCCTCGTTCTACAAAATTCGAACGAACACCGCAGTAGATTGAGCGTTTAATGCTGACACACATCATCAGCCTGACTATACCCACTGCAGGACGAAGGACTCTCCCATATTCCTCCAATTAACCCGGTCATGTCCTAGCTGAATTCACTTGACCCCTGCGAACTTCTTACCCCATCCGCCCACCTGCCTTTACAACCTCCAGTTTGAATCCAGTTTGTTGCCCTACGCGACCAACGGTTATCCTTTCTTCGCGCTACATGTCCTGCCCATGCCCATTTATTCTTCTTGATTTCCATTAGAATATCAGTGACTTGAGTTATTTCTCTGACCCACTCCGCACGCTTTCTATCTTTTAACGCTCCCGCTACCATTTTTCGTTCCATACACCTCTGCGTTCTCCTCAACCTAAGTAGAACCGTCTTTGTTAGCCTCCGCGTTTCAGCCCCATAGGTGAGTACAGGTAAGATGCAACTGTTGTATACATTCCTCTTGAGCGATACCGTTAAGCTACTAGTGATAACCTGCGAGTTCTTGCCAAATGTCCTGCCCATGTACATTTCTTCTTCTTAATTTCCACTAGAATGTCGGTAACTTGTGTTATTTCTCTGACCCACTCTGCACGCTTCCTATATCTCAATGTTCAGTTCAGTTCAGTCGTTCAGTCGTGTCCGACTCTTCGTGACCCTATGGACCATGTCACGCCACGCTTTTCGGTCTCTCACCATCTTCCTAACATCACATAACTTCACCTGCAGTGCCTCGAGGATGCCATCTAACCATCGCGTTCGCTGCCTACCCCTTCTCCGGCGACCCTCAACCTTTCCCAACATCAAATCTTTCTCCAGCGACTCCTCTCTTCTCATCAGATGACCAAAGTAGCTGAGCTTTAACTTTAGAATTTGACCCTCCAATGAACAGTCAGGGTTTATGGTCGACAATATCGACTGATTTGATCTTCTGGCAGTCCAAGGAACTCTCAAGAGTCTTCGCCAGCACCACAATTCAAATGCGTCAATTCTTCGGCGGTCAGCCTTTTTCACAGTCCAACTCTCTCATCCATACATCACAACTGGAAAGACCATAGCACGAGTTATACGGATCTTGGTTGGCAGACTAATGTCTCTGCTCTTTACTAGGCGGTCAAGGCTAACCATTTCTCTCTTTCCCAGAAGCAGGCGTCTCCTAATTTCATGGCTGCAGTCTCCTTCCGAGGTAATCTTGGAGCCCAAGAAGAGAAAATCTGTCACAGCTTCCACTTTTTGTCCATTGATGCTCCAGGACTTGATAGGGCAAGACGCCATGATCTTCGTCTTTTTAATGTTCAGTTTAAGCCCAAACTTCTCACTCTCTTCTTGTACGCGCATCAGAAGTCACTTGAGTTCCACTTCACTTTCTGCCATTAAAGTGGTATCGTCCGCATATCTAAGGTTGTTGATACGTTTTCCAGCAATCTTCACTCCAACTGAAGACTCGTCCAGACCCGCCTTCCTCATGATGCACTCTGCATATAGGTTAAATAGGCAGGGCGACAGTATGCAGCCTTGCCTCACGCCTTTCTCGATCGGAAACCAATCAGTAAGACCATGCCCAGTTGTCACGTGTGAGTGCAAGACGCCGCCTCAGAAAGAAAAGCAAAGAATTAACAAGAACGGAAACGAAGAAACAACCGGCCCTCAAAAGGCGAAGCAGGCGTATAACACGGGGACGGAGCGAGGCAGACGGCGTAAAGTGCGCGCGTCTGCGCGGAAGCAATAATCGTTTAGACAGAAGACCAGACGTCGTAACCGCGCGGTTTCGGGAACCTCAAGGTCACGCCAACTCACGGATCCCACGGCCGGGAAGATACATGGGCGCAATGCTCCCGGCGGGAGAGGAGAACGGTATGCATGCGACGACGCCTGCTCTGTGCGGCTGCCCCGGAGGCAGGGAAGAGAGACGAGTTTTGGACCTGGAGTGAGAAAGACGCATCGAGGCTGCCCTCCTAGGCCGACGTATCTCGGCCGCGATCCGGATCGTCGAGACGCCCCTTCGGCTACGCTCCGGAGGCCCCAGCGAGGACAACTCGAGCGACACCCCTCATCTGAATCGCCGCTAAGTACCGATTTGAACATTTGCCTACTCATCGATTCGTTATTTTCATGAAGGACTCTAAAGACCAATTAGGACCATATTGTCGCGATCCTTAAATCTACCTGCGTGTGGTGTTGCCTGATGTGTGCATGCTAATTGGTGCCCTGTAACCTATTTCTTTTTGTTTTTATCGTTGTTTATGGTTATATTAAAAGTTGTTTCTCGAGATGTACACCTCTGTGGTTTTTCGACTCACGTTCTAGATATGTAGTGACACCAGTTCTGACTGTGGCCTCTTGCCCTTCATACAGGTTCCTGAGGAGATAGATGAGGTGAATTGGAACTCCCATCTCTTGGAGAGCTTGCCACAATCTGCTGTGATCTACGCAGTCAAATGCTTTTGCATAATCAATAAAGCAGAAGTAAATTGGTTTCTGGAACTCTCTTGCTTTTATCATGATCCAGCCAAGGTTGGCAATTTGGTCTCTAGTTCCTCTGCCCTTGCGAAACCCAGCTTGCATATCCGGAAGCTCCAGATCCACATACTGCTGCAGCCTACCTTGGAGGATTTTCAACATCACCTTGCTAGCATGCGAAATAAGCGCGATCGTGCGGTAGTTGGAACAATCTTTGGCACCGCCTTTCTTTGGGATGGGGATGTAAACTGACCTCCTCCAATCCTGTGGCCACTGCAGGGTTGTCCAAATCTTCTGACATAATGTATGCAGAATGTTAACAGCGTCATGGTTGAGGTTTTAAAGCAACTCAGCTGGAATGCCATCAATTCCGCTAACTTTGTTCTTAGCAAGGATGGCTAAGGCCCATTCATTTCTTAATGTTACCCCTACCATTTTTCGTTCCATAGACCTCTGGGTTGTCCTCAACTTAAGTAGAACTCTCTTGGTTAGCCTCCAGGTTTCAGCCCCATAGGTGAGTACAGGTAAGATGCAACTGTTGTATACTTACCTCTTGAGCGATACCGGTAAGTTGCTAGTCATGATCTGCGAGTGCTTGCCAAATGCGCTCCATCCCAATCTTATTCTTCTTGTTATTTCCTTTTCATGGTCCGGATCTGCGGTTACTACCTGCCCTAAGTAGACATATTCGCCTACTACTCCCAGTACTTCGCTACCCAATGTAAACTGCTGTTCCTTCCCGAGGCTGTTGAACATTACCTTAGTCTTCTGCATAATGATTCTCAAGCCTACCTTTCTACTTTTCCTGTCTAGTCATCAATCAATATTTGCAATTTATCCCCCGAGTTGCTTAGCAAGGCAATGTCATCAGCAAATCGCAAATTACTGAGGTATTCTCCATCTACCCTTATCCCTAACTGCTCCCATTCCAAGTCTCTGAATACTTCCTCTAAACAAGCTGTGAATAGTCCTGGGGAGATGGTGTCTCCTTGCCTGACACCTCTCTTAATGGGAATTTTGTTACTTTCTTTATGCAGAAATATGGTTGCTGTGCAGCCACTATATATATATCTTCCAGCCCTTTCACGTGCGGCTCGTCTACCCCCTGATTTCCCAATGCCTGCATCACCGCCGAGGTTTCAACTGAGTCAAATGCTTTTTCGTAATCAATGAATGCTATGTATAAGGGCTGCTTATATTCCGAGCATTTTTCTATCACCTGTTTGATGGTATGGATATGATCGATAGTAGAGTACTGATTCCGAAACCCTCCTTGATCCTTTGCTTGATTGCAGTCTAAGGTTGTCCTGATTCTATTAGCGATTACTTTAGTAAATACCTTATACGTAACAGACAGTAAGCTGATTGGTCTGTAATTTTTAAGGTCCTTAGAGTCCCCTTTCTTATGAATGAGGATAATGTTTGCATTTTTTCATGATTCCGGTACCGCCGATGACACCAGGCACTGCGTATACAGGGTGGCCAGTTTTTCTAGCAAGATATCCCCCCCCCCCCCGTCCTTAACAAATCTGTAGTTATCTGATCCTCTCCAGCTGATTTCCCCCTTTTCATAGTTTCTAGTGCTTTCTTGACCTCGTCCTTCGTCACTGGTGGAATGTCTGACTGTTTTTCTCTACCGCCAATCTCATTACGGTCCTGACTACTTTGGCTACGGTAGACATCTGTATAGAACTCCTCGGCTACTTTGACTATCCTTTCCATATTCGTGATGACGTGTCCTGCTTTGTCCCTTATCGCATAAATCTGATTTTTGCCTATGCCCAATTTCTTCTTCACCGCTTTAAGGCTTCCCCCGTTCTTCACAGCATGCTCAATTTTCTCCATGTTATACTATCTTATATCGGCCACCTTGCGCTCAATGATCATCTTTGATATCTCAGCCAATTCGATCTGATCTGTTGGATTTGAAGCCTTCATACTCTGGCGTTTCTTAATCAAATCGTTCGTCTTATTAGACAGCTTATCGGTATCCTCTCTAATTATCCTACCGCCTACTTCTACCGCACATTCAGTAATGATTTCTCTGAAGTCTAAGTCATTAATCATTATTTTCAGTCATCCTCTCAGTTACTTAGCAAGGCAATGTCATCAGCAAATCGCAGATTACTGAGGTCTCCATCTACCCTTATCTCTAACTGCTTCCATTCCAAGTTTCTGAATACTTCTTATAAGCAAGCTTTGAATAGTACTGGAGAGATTGCGTCTCCTTGCCTAACACCTTTATTTATAGAAATTTCTATTATAGAAATATAAATGTCAATCTCATTACTGTCCTCACTACTTTGGCTACTGTAGAGAACAATAGAGAACTCATCGGCTACTTTGGCTATCTTGTCCACATTCGTGATGACGTTGCCCGCCTTTTCCCTTGGGGCTTACATCTAAATTTTGCCTATACGCAATTTCTCCTTCACCGCTTTAAGGCTTCCCCCGTACTTTGCAGCATGCTTAATTTTCTCTATGTTATACTTCCTTATGTCAGTCATTTCGCGCTTATTGATCAGCTTTTATATCTCTTTATTTCTTTTTTTATTATCTCAACGAGTCAGGTTTCTCACAGTACAAGGAAAACTTGATATAATACGCCAGTGTGGAGGTTTTAGGCTTTCAATTCTACACTGCGGGTTGGTTATTTTCTAAAGGGAAAGGAATCGAGTGTACGACTATTATGGTCACTTCGTGGTGGAGGTAAATAGCGAACAAAGTGGCTGTTAGGGCTGTGAGAAGTCAATTTCATTTTTAGTCTCCCCGTTAGGACTTTTCCATGTTCCCTTCCGGTTCTTCCGTTTGCTGAAGAAAGTATTCATGATTGTTAAGTTATTTTGCTCTGCCAACTCAACTAGTAACTCCCCCTGATATTCCTAAAACCAATGTCATAGTCACACAGTCACCCACTGCCTGGTATCCTGCCTGCTTTTTCCCTACTTTGGCACTGAAGTCTCCCATAGTGCAGTATACTGCGTATTTCCTTTCCGCATTGCCGACTCCAGATCTTCATAAACACTTTCAAATGCCTGGTCATATTGACTACATGTAGTACATGTAGTTGCGTAGGCATGTAGCGGTATAAACCTTCAGTTTATACCGCTTATTAGGCTAATGACGATGCCTGCCACCCTTTCATTACTGCTATTGGCCTCCAGATCGAGCAGAGTCGCCACCTTGCGGCTCAGCGGCGAAACCTACTCAGTGTGGATGCGTTTTAGCGTCGCGTGCCAGCCCGCAGTGATTTACGCGCGCGCATGCGGCGTGTACAAGAGTGTTTTTGTTTGTTTCGCGGTTCCTGTGAGCTTTTGCTTACCTATATGCCTCTTGCAAAATAAATATGAACAGTCTATAACCCCACGCTTCATTAAAAAAAAAAAGTTGTCCATATCGAGCATGTCATGCTTGGGTAAGGACATAATCCATCGCGGTCTTCGGCGCTTGAGATCCTGTGACATGCAATGTCCCAAACGAAGTGGTACTGTCGTTACTCCGTGTCAAAGCAAAACAGGTCGCTGCCGTCAGTAAAAGTTAATGCAAACGCTCAAAAATCGCATACAGTATTCCCGTTTCTGTTTGGAATACCGCAGCTACTGAAACATATGCCCCCGCAGACTGCTTCATATAGCATAATGCAGTTTGAACAGACCACTCTATGCCTACTATGCCTTCTGTATTCATGATTAAGTTGTGCGAGTACTTTTTTTTTGTTTTGCTTTTAAACCTCTGTCGCGGTGTCTCAATGGTAAGGGCGCTCGACTGCTGGTTTCGAGAACGGGGGATTCAATCACAACCGTTTCGAAAGGCGCTCCTCTGCTGTGGGATTTGACTGCACAATAAACACTCCCACGTGGTAAATGTGGTGTTAATAATGAAAAAAAAAACGACACCAAAACCAGCCTCTGCAATCATCCGTCATAGCCGATGCCGCTTTCATGCGTTACCCGGGCCAATATGCATTTCTTTTTTTTTTGTTGTTGTTGTTGTTGAAGGCTTCTGTGCATCCGTAAAAGTTTTAGTGAGCACATTTTGCTTTAGAGAAATGCTCTAATGTTTGAGAAACATATTCCCTGCACCTAATTGTTACCCTAAATATTACATAATACACCTAGATTAATGTACTTTATTGGTAGGCTATTATATACATTATAATCCCTTTTCGTCCAAGTGCTGTCTTCCGAGCAAACTCGTCGTTTCTGACAAGGGGAGTAAAACAGCTTCATGCGGGCCTAAATATCAGTGTTTAGTTCGGGAATAAATACATCTTTATAGTCGCATGATAAGATGACCTCCATTTCTTTCGGAATAGTTTTATATCCGGCATCTGTTTTGGAAGCAACCCTAATATTTTACTTCGCATAAGATTTAGTCCCTGCCAAGTAATTAGTGATAAAGAAATTTTCAGCCTGTAAAATTGCTTCCCAGAACATGACAGTGCCTATGCGCAGTTTATAGCGATGTCTTCGCAGCGAGTAATTCGTAGCTTGCACTTTAACGTTACTGAAAATTAATCGCTGATTATTGTAAATTCTGTCAAGTGTGTAAAAGTTCTCTCACACGGTGAAATTTATTAGCATTGCAAAACAAAATAATGCACTACTAATTTACCGTTATATATTAACATCACACACATCCGAAATCCCTTATACTTTCCTCGGTTTCAGGAAATCATTTACAGTTAGTGGCGCATGCAGTAATACACAATCACATTCTATGACAGTGGCCGCAAAAAGCATCTCGCCAAATTCAATCCACTCAGCGCTGTACACGTGAACAATCAGCTTTCCTGTGCGGCAAGGTTTCCTGTAGAGTGTCGGCGTGATCTCATTTTTGGGGAATACTTGTGCGTGGTTGTCTGGGCCAGAGTTGATGTGCACTCAGTCTAAAGCAACTCGCCATGCAGTGCGTTGCCAGTGCTACATTTAACCTGCTTAATCCTCGAGTCAAGCACGATAAATGAACCAGGCTTTCTCGATTTAGTCTAAAGTATTGCAGGTATCTGCGTGGACTTGACACTGAATTCGCCGGTCTCACTGGCATGAGACACGCGCAAACTGTTTAAAAGTCGATAAGAAAACAAAACTGTCATTAGGCAGGCCCAAGCATTAGGCGCGTGAGCGCGGTACAGCGCAAGAAACGTGCAAAGTAAATCTGGAAGTCTGGTGGTTGCGTGCTTTGTTTTCCTAAAATCCGCTCTTCTGCTGCTGCATTGGCAAAATCCTTGTATCTTTTTCTGCAATATTGCAGAAATACTGCAGAAGACACGTTTTCATCGCCAACAAACCCGCCGTAAACTCGGAAGCAGACCTACGCAGCGTGCGTTTCTGCGAGCGCCGCCGGCTGCCGATCCACACTACCGGAGTGACGGTGGCGCCACCTCTAGGTCGATCTCGCAGCGAATAGAATTTATCTATATTAACAGCTATATCCGTATTGACAGGGAAACCTACTCCTAGTTCTCGTCAATTTGGTAAACCTTGAAAACACAGTACATGTCCGTCCTTCAGTGCAGTATGACACTAGAGGCTGACAGAAACTGGACTAAACGCCTCATGAATATCTCCATTGGCGCAGGAGAAGCAGTACTCACCCAAGAGTCTGACTGCAACTCAACCGTGCTTTTTGCCTTGAGTCACGACGGCCTCGGCTACGAGATCCTGGCCCTTCTTGTGGTAGGCCTAATTTTCCTGGGCATTATGTGCTTCATTACCTCAGGCTATCTGCACCATGTAAACACGTCCTCCTTAGAGGAAGCTTTGGGAGACGAAGACATTGAAGAAGAAAAGAAGATGGTTTGCTCCCTGCGGGACTCCAGGGACATAAGCGCCCACACAATGCTAGCCTGGAATCTCCACAAGCGTTTCGGAAATATAAATGCTGTCAAGGGATTGTATATGGCACTGCGACCTTCCGAATGCTTTGGGCTTCTAGGAGTGAATGGGGCCGGCAAGACGACTCTTTTTCAGATGCTCGCTGGTCTCGAAAGCAGGTCTTCTGGTGATGCCATGACCGAGACAGCGATCCTGAGCGGAAACATCCGTAAGGTGAGATTTTGCAAAATTTAGAGAGCGGGAGGGGGGGGGGGGGGGGGGGGGGGTCTCGCCTACATTTTGATACCAGAGCGTACTCACAGAAAATGCTGGATGAAAATAGCTGTGCGGAATTTTGGCTTCAATGGAGTGAGCGCATAACGCACGGTGGAGCAACATGCCGGAGATTTAACACTATTTGCACGTAGTTGTATCGAGCGAAAGCACAACCACGGCATTTGCCTATTGCCTGCGAGTCATAGTGGGAGCAGCGTACTGTCTCGAATACTCGGATAGCGGTGTAGTTTTGGAGTCCAGACAAAGGACACCGTGGCCGCGCGGGATTCGGCCAGTTTGTGGACACGCTGTAGAAAAATTTCAACACCTTTGCTAGCTTCTGATCCTCCGGATAAGTGTTTTCGCAGTAATCGTGTATGGCCCAGCGAGAACTCTTATTATTTCAACGAGTCAGGTTTGTCGCAGTAAAAGGAAAACTAGATATAATGCGCCACTGTGGAGATATTAGACTTTCAATTCTACACTACATGTTGGTTATTTTCTTAAGGGAATGGAAGCGAGCGTACGACAAAGTGGCTGTTAGGGTTGTGAGAAGACGGGCTCAGTACAACGCTGCTACCAAATATTCAAGGAGTCGTTTAGACTGCCAGTTATTCCCTATGAGTGTAAAGCAATGTTCATAAATCTAATAAACGCACAACAGGTTGAACCCACAGAATTCGCAAGTGATCACAGGGTGAGTCGTGAAGGCGGTTTTGACTCTGACTGCTCAGTCTGCGCTTTGCGGCCGATGATACTATTTTCTTTGAGCAATAGTACTGTCTGGTCGGGCAGGAAGCAGCATCTTATTTTGACAGCCTTCATCGCCGGCTGAGAGCAGTCTCTTCAGCGGTCTTGATCCGCATCTCAAGTTACCTTGCGAGGTATCATTATGCCATGCTGCTGCTTTATTGTCATCTTTTGTATCATTGCGCTTTAGCAGATTCCTCTTTTGCCTAAACTGAAAGGCCTAGCTCACAATTATATTCAAGGGGTGTTGTGCTGGTTCCCTATATATTAGCAGCCGGAGGGAAGCGTGGCGCAGTGAAGCGCATATAGTTAGCGACGTCGTCGTTGCATGCAAATGTTCAACTTGCAAAATTATTTTCTTGCTTAAAACGAAAAGTATACCCCGACTAAAGATTCACAAATAAATGGCACCGACTGGTACCATGTAAGTCGGTATCTTTTATATTTTTACAAGGTACAATTCATTACCCAATTTACGGCGGAGTATGACTAAAAAAGGTAATATTCTCAAATTTACAAGTTTTACGGGGACACCTTGCGCTGTTTCATCTCTGGAATAATTTTATACGCTTCTTCGCCTTTTGAAAACGTAGGGAAGTTGCTGAATTCAGGGGTATGAATTTGAGAAATGTTTCAAATTTTCATCTTTTTTACTTTATTTTGTATTATATGAAAACACAAATAGCACACATATACTTAAAACTGCTAAACGTGAAAGCGCAGGGCTTTGTATAAATACAAAATGTTTGGCACTTATTATTCGAGATATCCTTTTTATATATTTGTTGCTTTGAGTAGGTATTTCTAGGGCCTGCAAACAAAAGATTGCAGCCACGAGCCAAGAAGCTTTTTTTTTTTTTTTCGAGACAAACAAGCTTCGATAATGTTATTCATTTCGTCATAGTAACACATTTTGCCACGATTAAAAAAAAGAAACCAAAGATGGTTGAGCGCACAGCATGGATGAGTTGGCTTAAATATTCTATATTGATTCTCGATATTAGTGCAAGAAGTACGGGTACTGAGTACTAAAATAATGTGTAGCCATAATTAAAAAGTTAAAAATTTTATTGATTCAGGATTCAATGCATGAAGGGCTTCGTAATAGTAGCAAAAAGATTTGTTTCTTATTTATGCTTCGTTAAAGTGCGATGCGCCTAAGCCTGCTTTGGGTAGAAAGGGCGTGGGCCTACTGGCTTGCCCAAAAACTTTTGTGAATAAGGCGGCGGTACAACTTTCTAAGCGTTTGAAGCTAGGTCGCGTCTCCAGCTAGTGCGGCACTGAGTTTTGTCAGTTTTTCTCTCATTTATGCATCTCTTTTACATGCAAAAGAGAAGTCGTCATGATTGCTCAGCCAACATGATAAAACTGAACTCAAAAACGCATCTTTTTCACGCCACTTACACTTAATAATGTCACTGTGTATCCTCTGTTTTTATAAATTAATTTGCAGTGGCAGTCTCAAGTCGGCTACTGCAGCCAGACAGGAGGGCTGCTTGAGAATTTCACTGCCCGCGAGTACCTCAACCTCATCGGCCGGCTACGAGGCATCACAGAAGCCAACCTCAAGCCTACGGTAGACGGAATTCTGTCCGTCATAGACCTGCAGGAGCCCGCCCGGAAGAAATGCGCAGCGTACAGGTTAGCAAGTGTGAGGCAGGAGCACAAGGAGTTTAACGTGTAGATACATGCCTATCTTATTCTCCGCATTCCCCGCACAATTTACTATCGCGGCGTGGAAAGCACGCAAGCAAGGGATAAAAGATGCCACTGAATTGTCGTCGGCTTCTTAATGGAATGCGGCCATAGCTTTGAACGACTTCTGTTCGTGCATATAGCTCAGGTCTCGAAATACGTTTTTAGCACTAATCAACACATGCTGGCCATATCATGATCCTCCTCTGGACCTGCAAAAAGCATTTTGCACACGTATATCCTAATGCCATTTGTTACTTTACTCTAGTATATTCCACGCATATCCATTAGTTAAAAACGGCCAGAAAGAATCTCCACTCACGCGTATTTTCCTACATAAATTGGTTTCATATTATAATCAAAAATCAAAACTCTACAACCTTTTGTATGAAATTGCGCTTAGCTGACTGGTCATTAGGCAGTTACATTCCTGAACTAAGGACCAAAATAGGCGACTTGGTATGTATTCATTACAGCGGACACTGCAACAAACGCTGTACATAGACAACACAAGGAGGGATTAAACAACAAAGTTTATTGAAGGTTTTAAAACGCGACCGGGCTCGAAGCATAATGTTTTATACGAAGAATGCAAATGTGCACCGATTTAAAAACATGCAGCAGAACATTTCAGTCATAAGAGCAAATGCTGCGCGAAATCGTGGAAGCAGAATACATCCGCAATACATCCACAAAGCACAGTTACGGGGAAGGTCTCAGACGTAGCCGCAACAGTCCACCATAAGGTAAACCCTCCCAGGTAAAACCCAGCCTAGCTACAGCGTCATCGTTGGTCACCACACCAAACCAGCTCAACGTCTTCGTCGTCTCTAAACGGCGCACGACTTTTGGGTGAGGGATAATGCATGTAGACGGAGTGCAGAGGCAAGATCTCGTAGGTCAAGTCGGAGGTTGCCGCAGGGCACTGTTAAGGCCCACGTAGCAAATTAGAGATTTCTCGGACATGCCCACATGTCGGGTCAGGAGCCAGGAGAGCAGATTGCGGCTTCATGGTGGTGAAGATCGTAACACCACTTTTGACAGCGATGTGACACGCCAAGCCGGTCTCAAGCAATACTGCGGGCGGCTTCAGTGCGGATGATGGCATCAGAAGTGGGAATGCTCGAGCAATCGTCAAGAAGCAGTAAGACTTCGAAGGAAAATAAAGGACGGCGGGCGAAAGATAGAAGGGAGAGTACCCGGCTGTATGATGGCGTGAGAACTTCTAAGCGAATACTACGAAAAGTACAGACTTGTTCCAGTCATGATGATGATAGTCGTAGACATACATTGACGGCCCGTCGGTCAGTGAGTGGTTAAGACGCTCATTAAGAATGTTTCTTTGTGAATGGTAGGTCTTTATGAACTTGTCACCAGTAAAATCATGAATAACTCGAGAATTGAAGCAGCGGCTGCGAAACAGTTGACGAGGAGCACTGTGAAAAAGGATGACGCCATGCAGAAGAAGAAGAAGCTATGATAATATGCAGATGATTAAGCTAATACTGAACAGACTAGGAAAGGAATAGCAGCTTGAAATAGGTAACGATGCGCTGGAAGTTGTAGGCGAATATGTCCACCTTTGACAGGTAGTGGCCGCAGATCCGGACCACAGAAGAGAAATAACGAGGAGAATAAGAAAATAAAACTGGGATGGAGTGCATTTGGAAGGTACTCAAAAATTATGACTAGCAGCTTACCGGTATCGCTAAAGAGGAAAATATATAACAGTTACATCCACCGGTACTTATCTATGGAGCTGAAACATGGAGGTTAACGAAAAGGGTTCTACTTAAGTTGGGGACAAGGCAGCCGGCCAGAGAACAGAAAATAGTAGGTGTAGCATTAAGAGATAGGAAGCGTGCAGAGTGGGTCAGAGAAATAACTCAAGTTACTGATATTCTAGTCGAATTAAGAGAAATAGACATGGCCAGAGATGTAGTTCGAAAAGAGGATAACCGATAGTCTCTAAAAGTAACCAATAGGATTCCAAGGAAAGGTAAGCGTAGCAGGGAGCGGCAGAAAATTAGGTGGGTGGATGAGATTAAGAAACTCGCAGGGGTCAAGCGAATGCAACCAGCATAGGACCTGGTCAATTGGAGGGAAATGGTAGAGGCTTTCGCCTTGCAGTGGGTATAGTTCGGCTGATGATGAAAGCGCATGTGGTGGCAATATTTCTTTTATCATGCCGGGTGATGCAATTGGTCGCCACAATCGAATTTTGTTTGTTTGAAATAGACGTCGGAAAAAATCCTAAGCAAGTCGAGATCAGCAAACGAAAACTGCTTTGGTCGGAGCTGGGATTTGTTGCAGGTGCCAAATAGGCTCCAGCGAGGATGGCATCAGGTATTGACACAGCTCATAAGTTTCGGAACAGCGGCGGACAGAGCGGATAGATCAGGCCAGAAGGATCGTCGCCGCACACTGTAGTACTGCGTGCGGGTTAGTTGGTTAGGTGACTCGGAAGACCTCTGGCGCTGCATAGTTACTCACAAACACAACGCACACACACTAGAGATTACAGCCAGACGTTCACACCGATGATGCGCTCACTACCAACGAAGAAGAAAACATGACAAAAAAGAAGTAAGGGTACAATAACGAGAAAAAAAAAAACAAAATTGAAGAAAACTGCGAAGAAAAAATCTGAAGGAACAATAACACGAAAATATTGTCACGAATAACGAGGATAACTTGACGACTTGGGAACGGTTCGCCACCGAGTTAAAACTGCGTTTTGGCGACTCTGTTCCCAGCAAAAAAGCGGGCTGAGCAGACGCTTGCTCAAAGAGCTCAATTGCCCGATTAAACTTGTACAACTTACACAGAAGAGATCCTCAAGTCATGCAAATGTGTCAATTTCAACATGCCCTAGGAAGACAGGGTCGGTCACATTTTGAAGGGTATCGCGGCGGACGTGTACAACTTCTTAATCGCCAAAGACAACCTTGATACTGTCTCCGATGTCATTAGACACATCCGCGCGTTTCAAGCTTTTAAAACACGTTGTATTGCGCCGAAATTTGGGCCAACGTGCCTACCGTGGCCAGTCTTGATTACCATGCCCAACTAGATCTTCCGTCAACTATCCGGCAAATCGTGCGTGAAGAACTTCTACAGATCAACACGCTTCCCCTGCATGAATCTGCTGAGGTTTCTGTCCAGAGGGCCTCTAGACGGCCGGCTTCACCACCACAAGCGATTCAAGTGCAGCCTTTCTCCCAAGCTCCTGAAATTGCAGCTTCTATTGACTACCCGCCAATGCATTTTGCCAACCCGACTGCGTCGATGCTTGAAGCCCCAAGGTATGACGTCACCTCAAGTGCACCTAGTTCTTCTATTCGATCTACAAGGATTCCTGTGCAGTGTGAGCATTCAGCCAGACCTACGATGCGCCCTGCTGTGCCTGGCTCTTATCCATAACAGCATTTCATACCTTCCCCACCGATATGCTACCGCTGCGGCGTCGAAGGTCACATCGCCAGGTACTGCCGCAGTAGGTTCCCGCCACGCTATAACCGCCCGCTGCCTCCAGCAGTACCCAGCAATCGGCAATACAGCCCCGTTTTCCAGCAATCCAACACTCCCCGTGGGTACTTCGACAACATCCAGAACGGGAATCTCCGCGACCATTCCCCAGCATCTGAGCGAAGTGTACTCCTCCACCCGCCTTCCGTGCGCGTCGTTCTCCATCACCGCGGCGGCGCTCCATGTCGCCCCATCAGGAAAACAACCAGCGCGACCGATGGGGGTGAGGCCGCTGGAAATGTGCTGTGTGCTTACATCCCTCCAACTGCAATGCTCAAAAACAAAATTCGTGTGTTCATTGATGGTGTGTGTACATTAGCTTTGATAGATAGGGGTGCGACTGTGTCTGTGATGAGTAATCAGTTTAAGCGCTTGTTGGGACGCAAAGTGATGTTTGAATATGACCGTGCTTCAACGTTTTCTGGTGTGAGTGGAGAGGCGTTGCGACCACTGGGTGTGTGTAGTGCGCAAGTGTCTGTGGGTGGTGCAATTTTTCAAGCCGAATTCGCAGTCTTACCCCACTTTACGCATGACATCATTTTAGGAATGGACTTCTTGAAGTTTTGTGGCGCTACCGTGGACTGCCGAAGTCAAGAGGTTCATTTTGATGACTCGCATCTGCCGACTCTTTTTGAAAGTGGCCGTGATGAAGAAACAGTTTTTAGTATTACCGAAGACACAGTAGTTCCACCCTTTTCTGCCATGTTCGTCCCCGTGTCCGTTCCACTTCTTGAGCAGGTTTCATTCCAGGCCGTGGTGCACCCAGTTCACTCAGCATGCCTGAAGAAAAATGTAATTATCCCTCACTGTATGATCTCCGTGCATTACGGTAGTGCCTCGTTATGGACAATCAATCCATCGTCCGAGCCCGCAGTTTTACCAACGGGATTGAAGCTTGCCTCTGTGGACCCGATGCGCCCCACGTCGTTGCTTTGGTCACAGATGCTACGAGTGCCACCGTACCTCTTCCTGCTGATGAAACTTGATCTTCCGCATGATCAGCGCCGATCTCAGCTCACCTCAACGCCCTACTCTTGTAGATATTCTTCTACCTTTTTCGCCTATGTTTGACTTTTCTCAAACAGATGGACCAACCTCTCGCCATGCACATCGGACCCATCATAGCATCGACACTGGTTCGGCTCATCCCATTCGTCAAAAGCCATATCGTGTGTCCCCATCTAAGCGCAAAGTCATTCATGAGCAAGTGGAGGACATGCTACGGAAGAAGGTGATACAGGAGTCCCTGGGCTGCCCCTGTTATTCTTGTACGCAAGAAAGACGGTTCGTGGCGATTCTGCGTCGATTATCGGCGTCTAAAGTCTGTTACGAAAAAGGACGTCGATCCTCATCCTAGCATAGGCGATGCCCTCGACTGCCTCTCTGGTGCGTCCTATTTTTATTGTCTTGATCTCAGATCTGGCTACTGGCAAATTCCAATTGACACTGTGGATAAGAAAAAAACAGCCTTCGTAACGCCAGATGGCCTTTATGAATTTAATGTTATGCCATTCGGGCTGTGTAATGCGCCAGCCACATTTGAACACTTTATGACACAGTTTTGCGCGGCTTAAAATGGGACATTTGTATTTGCTATCTGGACGATGTCGTCATATTTGGGAAATCCTTCCAAGAACACAATGACCGTCTAGTACGTGTCTTGAATTGTCTGCACAACGCCGCCCTAATTCTGAACTCGAAAAAGTGTCGCTTTGGAGAGCGCCAAGCGCTGCTACTAGGACACCTTGTCAATGGTGATGGTGTAATGCCGGATCCCCAGAAAGCCGCCGCTGTTGAGTCTTTTAAACCCCCGCAGACAGTGAAGGAGTTGCGTAGTTTTCTAGGGTTGTGTTCGTATTTTAGACGCTTTATACATCGCTTTGCTGACGTTGCTTACCCATTGACGTGCCTTCTCCACAAAAACTCTACTTTTGACTGGACACCAGACTGCGACGCGTCATTCCGTCAACTGAAGTTTCTTTTAATATCGAAACCCATCCTTAGTCACTTCGATCCTACTGCAATGACAGAAGTACACACGGCCGCTAGTGGAATCGGTCTCGGTGCAGTCCTTGTCCAACGGCACGATGCACGAGAGCATGTTATCGAGCACGCAAGTTGTACCCTGAGCAAGCCGGAGCGAAACTACGCAGTCACCGAACAGGAATGCCTGGCTGTAGTTTTCGCTGTGCAGCGTTTCCGTTCATATTTGTACGGACGTTCGTTTACTATCGTAACTGACCATCATTCACTCTGGTGGCTGCGGAACCTTCGAGACCCATGTGGTCGCCTCGCACGCTGGGCCCTTCGGTTACAGGAATATGATTTTGCCGTGGTGTACAAAAGCGGGAGGCGTCATGAAGACGCAGATTGTCTTTCTAGGATGCCAATGGCCACGACTGGACCTGAAAGCGACGATTTCGACAATTATATATCGACCCTCGAGCCAGCGTTCCCCGCCACGAATGTTTTCAAAACGAAACAGCAAAATGATAGCAGTCTGCCGCCTCTCTTTGCCCAAGCCAGCGTACCTACAAGCCGTTTTTGTGTGCGTGATGGCCTCCTATATATATGGAAAACGAGTTATTCGCCTGTCGGCCAGCGAAACCTACTCGTAGTTCCCAAGACGTTGTGCACGGACGTATTGCGTGTTATGCATGATGATCCAACTTCTGGGTATTTGGGATCGGTTCGAACACTCCACCGTGCTCAAGAAAGATTTTACTGACCGAGAATGCGCTCGACGATTGAACAATACGTTGCCAGTTGCAAGCAATGTCAATGCCACAAACGTCCAACTGCAACTCCGTCTGGCTTGCTGCATCCTGTGAAGACCCCGACAGCTCCGTTTGATCAAGTAGGCATTGACCTCGTAGGTCCGTTTTCGAAGTCCGTGGATGGAAATCGCTGGATTGTAATCTGCGTGGACTATCTCACACGTTACTGTGAAACCGCCGCTCTTCCATCTTCTACGGCGCATCAGGTGTCGCTGTTCGTGCTGCATTCAGTCATCTTACGACACGGGCCGCCACGAATTGTCATCATTGACCGGGGCCGACAATTCACCGCTGATGTTGTTGAAAAGCTCATGCGCTTATGCGCCGTAACTTTCCGACACTCGACGCCATACCATCCTCAGACAAATGGCTTGACTGAGCGCGTCAACAGAACGCTTATCAACATGCTAGCCATGTATGTGGACGCAATCCTGCCCTTCACAAGCCGTGAAGACTCCTGCCTGGCTGAGACCCTCTGTCTCGCCGACGAAGCTCGGAGAATCGCCCGATTACGGTCTGGTGCTTCACAAGAACGTTCTAAAGTGCGATACTATGCCAGTAACCGGCGGGTCACGTACGCTCTGTAGGTGATTCAGTCTGGCTATGGCGTCCAATTCGGCGCCGTGGCCTACATCAAAACCTCTTGGCCCACTATGACGGCCCATATGTGGTCGTCAAACGCATTAATGATTTAACTTATGCAATAGCCCGCATGACAGCATCGAGTCGCCGGTCTGCCAAAACCGAACTATGTCATGTTGCCCGCTTGAAGCCGTGTCAGCCTCGCACCACTGACGAACACGCCCAGAGGGCTTCGTCTGAGTAGGGGGGAAATGTCACGCTAATGACGACGATGAAGGATTGTGATGGTGTGGCAGAAGAGGAGGAAGAAGCGTTGGTTTCTGGGCGCTAGTAGGCTTCATCTTGTTCCGCTACATCAGCACTGTAAATAAACACCCCTTCTTATTTCATCGTAACAATATGGCAAATTGTGTCTACTTGTCATATTGTCCACACAAAGCAGTATCACTTCCTGCTGTGCGCCACAGACGGAACATTCACGCCTTCCCCTTCTTGACCCGCCTAGGTACTGGCTTGGGCTACAGACGCTGAAAAGAAGATTATTGAAGCATTTAAGATCATTTTGGGTCATGAAGGTGAATTCATGAGGGGAGGAAATGATACTGCTTCTTTTGGACAATATGACAAGAAGATAGACGTCATTTGGCATTATTTTCGTTTTATTGTTCCTTGAAATTTTTTCTTCGCAGTTTTCCTCAATTTTGTGTTTTCTTCTCCTTATTGTACTCTTACGTCTTTTTGTCATGTTTTTTTCTTCGTGTCACCAATGACAGCCAGTTGGTAGTGAGCGCATCATCGGTGTGAATGAACATCTTACTGTAATCTCTTGTGCGTGTGTTGTGTTTGTGAGTAATTATGCAGCACCAGAGGTCTTCAGAGTCGCACACTGTGCCCCAATGAATGAGTGTCATGAAGTTGGGCAAGGACCGCAGTACATAGATGACCAGGAACGACAAAAGTAAGGTCCGCACAATCTGGGCACATATGTCGGAAGAATGGCAACCGTGACGCAGCACAAACATACTGATGAGGGATTGGAGTAGTGGTTACGCAGCTGGTCAATAATGGGTCACAAGGAAGGATCACAACTCTTTTTGGTATAGATATGGCGAAAGTTCCGGATGGACAAAACTTTGTCGTCGGCAGAGCGGGCAGGCAATTAATCAGGATCGATGCGATGGTGGTAGAAGCAGTCCGCTTCGTGATGTAAACGGCCTGACTTGCTGAAAACAGTAAATGTATGTTCTTTCTAGCGCAATGTCAGCGACCTAAGCGGAAGGTAGGGTCGTTAAGTGAGGAAAGCCAACACAAGGCATCATGGCCCGCCACCCCTCAGAAGGACCTCTCAAACATATCAGGAGGCGGAATTTAGTCAAAGCTCAAACAAGTTCGAGACATTCCCTCTTCTAATAGTATAGTTGCACTTAGAGGAAGATAGCAGGTGGCTGGCATTGACAATTACACAGGAATTTTGACGGTGGTACTGGGTAAGGATAGCGCCAATATCAGAGCCACTGACGTCGGTACGCAGTTTGGTAGAAGCATAAGGTGCGAAGTGCGCTAGGAAAGATGGAGCAGTGGGGGCGGAAACAAGCCTTTTTAAGGTACGTGTCAGTCAGCGCCGCCAATTAAATGAGTATTTTCTTCAAAAAGGGGTTAAGGGGAGCAGCGATATCAGAGAAGTTCCAACTGAAGTGCAGAACTAGCACAGGCCGAGAAAACTTCGCACATTACTTGGATATAGGGGATAAGTAGCTCGCACACGGTTCAACTTTTATGAGTGTCAGGCAGCATGTCAGTTGAACCGACCAAATGATACCGGGCTTTGGTATGGCGTCTGCTGAGGCTGCATTTCCTGGCATTCATATGAAGACGGTGCGGTGGAAGGCGGCCGGGGATGGTAGAAGATCGGTGAAGGTAGCGTGCGAACGTGGGACAGAAAACGATGACAGCATTAAACTAGCAAGAACAAGTCATCCATTTGAAGCCATGGAGGAGAGCGGCGGCACCATGTATGAAGTCTAGGGCATCGTCAATTCACGTAACGGGATAACCTTGTTTTTCGGATGTGAATAAGGTGGCGGTAATCTAAACACGATCTTCAAACTTGGCCTTTCTTTTTGCTAAAACAAGGCGCGACCAGGCACAGCAGGAAGTCTGAATAATGTTACCCGCCAGCATCTTCTTGACCTCGTTATGATAGGGCTTCCAGTGGAGGTTCGCACGGTTCTCTAGTGGTCGACAAAAGTCGAGCGAGTGCCGGCGAGCGCCTGACGCCTCTTGACATGCACCGGTGCTGTGCCGCAATACATCGGTGCATTGCAGAGACGCCTCTACGTCTTCCATGACGCCTCCGCCCGCCGCCTGCGTCTTAGCGGCGTCCCCTCCTCTGCCCCTCTCGATTCGGGAGACCAGCGCGCTCGCTATTAGACCTCTTGGGCTGTCGCCAACTGCTGCCTCCGGATTGGACAATCTCAGTGGCAACGGTTCCCGAACTTATAAAATAAAATAATGAGCCCTGCCGCTTGTCGAGAGAGACCGTCGTGAGTGTCCGTCGACTGCACTGCTTCTTGCCCGGCGGAGACATGGCAGAATCTTCCTGTCCGCCGTGGCCAGAGAACGGATCGAGCCTTGACACCCAGAACCGAGGCGCGACAGCTGGTTGGCAGCGCTGGGATAGTGTGCGTGGTGATTTCGCTCTAGTTTGACGAATGTGTCGCCTGTTCTCCTTCAGTTTTGTCAGGCCTAGCGTATGGTGCTCTTCCTGTGGAAAGCTTGTTGTACAAGTCTGCTCGAATTTTATCAATTGCTTTGCACCAATGTACAACTGAGAGACATGCGGTCATAAATAGGGCAGTTATTGATTGGCAACAGCTGCGAATCACGGACCTAATGTTCACGTGTGAAAAATTCACACATTTCACGAGTGCGTGAAAGAGATTTATGGATGAAATTTATTGAAACCTGCAATAAATGCAAGACGTTGCTGCTCGCCGTGCGGCCAGATTATAAAAATATCATCAATAAAGTGTCTGAAAGAGAACACTTTTAACGGTCGAATATCAAGGACCTCTGTTTCAAGGCACCCCATGAAGACATCGGCATAATTAGGACCTATTTTGGTACCCATTCAAGTACCGCTAACCTGAACATGGGACCCGGTAAAAACATACCCGAAAAAAATGTCCTCGGAGTAAATGTCCCAGGAAAAAATGTCCCTGGAAGAAACGTCCCCGAAAAACATATCCCTGTTTGCGAAGTAGGAAAAAATGTCCCCGAACGGGGGCTGAAGTCCTGAATTTCCCCGTGGCGAGCTGCAATGATGACTACTGTATGTCAACTTTATTACATCGGTTTCATTGGTCAGCTTGGAGGATACCACGAAAATCTAACTGATGCGGGCAATCATAACAAATAAAAAAGAAGCGAAAATGATGCCAGCGGTTATATGGTGCAAGTGCCTCGTCTTCGCTTTATCGCGGGGAAAAGGCGAGCTTACCACAGGCTTTACCAGACCAAAAGCTTGGAGCGATGCTTTGGACGGGCATGTACACGACCGGTTAATCCTCGCCCTGCTTACACCATCATCACTCTTATCACCATTTTACACCAGCATCAGAGGAACGGTTGAATGTCGTCACCAGAAGGTCTAAGAGGTTATTCTAGCGACGTACCTTGCTTTGGGCGGTTCCCTGAGACTACCATGCGCCGATCCGCTTGTACTGTTCTCAGTTGGCAGTATTACCAAGCTGATTAGACCTGCCTTAATGATTACTTAATGAGCTGCGAAGGTAGGAACCATGTGGCGTGCAAAGAGCCAGATGGATCTTTCACCATGTTTTTTACGCAGTTCTTGTACACATCGGGCGCCCAGAGGACACAAGTTCCAAATGATGATTACATTTAACTCAAAGCAAGGAAAGAATGGCATAAAATGTGCACTTTTTTTTCATGTGCGTTCCCGAAGAAATCATTCTTAGTTGCAGTTTTTGCCTTGCGGACGTTTTTTTTCCTAGTTGCTGCTTCTTCAGGGGCCGTTTCGTCCGGGGACGTTTTTCCGGGGACCTTTTTTCTGGGGACGTTTTTACCTACACCCTTTGACCGTAGTTGGTATCATTAAATTCGAAATCGTTAAGTTCAAGAACGAGCCTCAAGAGAGTACCTAATATCGTACTATTAACAGGTCTATGAGGCCAGTGCTCAGCGTAAGCGTTCATTACGTGCTGAATACCATCGCTATGCGGTTATTGTACAGACTGAAGTGACACCGAAGGTAACAAGAAGCGAGCCAGGTGGAATATTAAGATAATTGATATCAGCTAGGAAATTAGTGGTACCCTCTATGAAAGAAGAGAACTTGGCAAGAAGTTTGTTAATGAGGGAGTCAACATAACACGAGAAGTTTTCAGTGACAGTTCCAACAACCTGGGTTGTTCTCCTTATGAATTTTTGGTAATAAGTAAAATCTGCCGGCAATTGGACGGAGGGGGATCAGTGAGTTCACTATTTTATCTGTAATTTTGCCGGCCTTCAACAGTCAATCTAGGGTGTCAATGACTTCCGATTTGTATTTCATGTCGGATCAGAATCTAGGCGTTTATAAAACGCGTTGGCATTCAGTTTTCTAAGGCCCGCGCTATTGTAATCTGATGTATTCATAATATTATGGAACCCCCCTTGTCTTGGATCCGTGAACACAAGAACAATTTAGGCCAGAAAAGGGACAGGATTCTTGTTGACCGTTGCCAGGATTGCAACTGTAAACCGTGCTTCCAACAGACTAGGCCGAAACCGCGACCAAACAGTAAGAGAAATTATGGAGGCATTAAACATATAAGATGGTAAAGAAACGTGTAAGCAGCGCATCCCTAAAACTTCATGCCAAGGAAAACACTTTTTTGGAAGAGAGAAGTGACATACAATATCATGCGACGGATCTGGTTTTTTAGTTTATATCGCTCTCATGTATATGTCGTGCTCGCGCGTCGTCAATATAGAAAGACGTACGCGCTACTGTTAAACTGTTACCTTTGTTTATTGAACGACAAGAGGCTGCGACCAGCGTCAGTCGAGGCCAAAGCCGAACTGGCCGGCCGAAGGACGGAGGGAACGGAGGCCGGAGAATTGGTATGGGACTTGCTTCCCATGGTGAGGGTGCCCGCCGTGCGGGGCGTCCCGCTGGGCGCAGGCAGGCGGCGAGTTCTCCCGGTGACGCGCAAAGAGCGGTGCCGGGCCTGTCCATTACCGCGCACTGCGCCAGTCACAGAACGAACGAAGACACAGCACTTCGAACACAACACTTCCTTCCCCCTTAAAAAGGAACCAAGATGCGCTCTGTCTGTCCCCTTGGCTTTTTCCTGTGGCTGTCTTTTTATAGCGCATCTTGGTTCCTTTAAAGCAATGCACCAACTCGCCCAACAAGAAGTTCCCCCTTAAAAAGTTGCCTGATAGCGTGCAGTGGGTCGGCGAGGACGCGTGGAGGCGCGCTGGCTCTGTGCACACAGGGAAGAACCACTTGTAGGCTGGATGTTGCCCGCTGTGCTTTGTAGGTCTACCTTGGGTGCAGTCTTTTCTTCTGAGCAGTGATGCCATGCTGTGTGGGAGGATGGTTCTGATGTCGTCGCTGCTGCCGGTCCGCCCTCAGAAGGCACCGTAAATTCACGCAGCTGGTTGAGGTATCGGCGTGTCACTGTTCTATGTATGTTGACGAGCCAAGAGCGCAGGCCTATGCGTCTCACAACAGTAGCTTCGTCCCAGCGTGGTTTCCTGAGAAACTGGCGGGCGCGGACGCGCTGCCCCTCAACAAGTGTCCCGCGGCGCGGAATTGGTTTTTCTTCACGGGTCTTCTCTGTTTCTGGCTCGGGGATAATAGCTGTGAGCTGCGTTCTCATTTTGGTCTTGAGCATCATTTTAGCTGGGGTCTGTCCTGTCGTGTTTTGAACTGTCGTGTGCTGCTTGAAAAGAAAACGTGAAAGGCGGCGCTGCAGCGACCCTGTCTGGTCTCTCTCAAAGGCACGTTTCAGCTCGGCCACTTAGCGCTCGACTTGTCTGTTTATCGCTGGGTGGTAGGCGACAGTTGTGACTGATGAGATCCCGTTGTCGCGATAAAAATTGAGAATCTCCACAGACACAAATGGTGTTCCGTTGTACGACCCTGCCTTGTGGGGAATGCCGAACGTTGCGAACAGTGATCGGAGGTTGTCAATGACTGCTGCCGAAGTCGTCTGTCGCATTTCTCTTATCTCAAGCCATTTTGTGTAGGCATCTACGAGCACACGGAAAGTGCAGCCTTCAATTGGGCCAGCAAAATCAATGTGCAGGGTGTGCCAAGGTGTGTGCGGCTTTTCCCATTCTGGGAAAGGAGCTTTCGGCGGATTGCGCCGGCTGCTTTGGCAAGGCTTGTAATTTCGGACTGTCGTTTCAATGTCACGATCTATGTTAGGCCACCACATGTACCTTCTGGCGCACGTTTTCATGGCAACGATGCCCCTGTGTCTGGCGTGGATGAGACACATAGCTTGTGCGCGTAGCTCTCGCGGAATCACAACTCGAGATCCAAATAGGATGCAGTCGTGGTGGATGCTCAACTCCGTAGTTCGCCTGCGTTAAGCGTCGAAGTCGTCCCCTTTGAGCTTGTGCACGTTATCTTGTTTAACAGCTGTGTAAACTTGTCGAAGCGTTGCTCACTTCTGCGTAGATGCGGAAACTGTGCCTCTTGTAAGCGGAGGTTCTGGCAGTGCTTCGAACATAAGAACGTCTCTGGGCGGAGGCGGTTCGTGAACTGTTTCGTTCAGTGGCAGGCGGCTTAGCGCGTCAGCATTCTGATGTTTAGTGACATTGCGGTAGACCAGATCGGAGGCCGGAGAATGGGGTTGGGACTGCTTCCCAGAATTATAGGAGAGTGAGCGCGTCCGCTGTGGGGGCGTCCCCCTGGGCGCAGGCCGGCGGCGAGTTCTCCCGGCGACGCGCGAAGAGGGGTGCCGAGGCCTGTCCATTACCGCGCACTGCTCCAGTCACAGAACGGACGACGACACAGCACTTCGAACACAACATTATATAAAGACATGCTTAATGATTAAAATCTATTGTCAGTTCAGGGCGATTCTATCTGTCCGTGTTTCTAGCGCTGTTTTAACATAATACGCAGACGCATTTGACCACGAGTCGTTACTTTATTCAACAAACGATCCTGTCTCGAAACAAAAAACTAAGTTGCTTTTAACCCTCTCATGCATAGCCTCTCTCCCTAACGTCACAGGTACTAAGGAGACATCACAACATTGTGAGTGTATAAATATAGGACACTATCAGTAACCTAGATTCTTCCGACGAAGGCTCGCCCCGCGGCCTCAACGTCAATACATTTTTTACTTCACCAGGTCTGACTTTCTTGAACGTATATATGTACAATGTATATGTATATGCATATATATATATATAATATTTATGGGGGGGGGGGGGGAGGTTATAAGAGGTACTGGGACTCTCAAAATTGTGTCCATCATTCCCTCAAATGTCGCAGGAGCATTTCAAAGGCGGAAAGGCATAACAGCAATTCGTACAGAACATCCTGAGTTACAAAAGCGCTTTTAGAGCGCTCGGCCGTTTCCGTCAGGAACTGCCGATACCCGGAACGTAAATGTAGGGAGGAAAAGAATTCATCCCTTTGCAAACAGTCTAAAGCGTCGTCAGTGCGCGGAAGAGGATAGAAGTATTTCTTTAATCTTATTAGGTCGGCGGTAATTTACACAGAAGCGGATGGAATCATCTTTCTTTTTAACGAGCACAACAGACGAAGCACAAGGGCTGTTTGAAGGCTGATATGACGCCATTTTGGAGCATTGGCTTACTAGCTCTTCAAAAGCCTGGCCCTCTATTGCAGAGACATAGTAGGGCCGCTGTCGCAATGGTGCGTGGTCTCCAGTGTAGATCCAATAAGTGACAGTTTAACTTTGGCCCAGATAATTTTATGGGAGTCGAATGAACTGCTTAACTGTTGAAGGACGGCAAGATGTTGTGCTCGCTGAAGCGCAGGAATACTCGTCGATGGAGAGGCGGAACACGTCTGTGGAAGAGGGAGCTGGTACAGAAAGTGGAAGGCTGAGCGCAGCCATGGAGAGGCAAGACGCGTTGTCAGTTTCTTCACGGAGAAGAGATGCGATGGATTATAGGCTCTCGCGACATTCACCGTGGCGCAAAGCAGTGGGGTACTTAAGCGGGTTGGAGACCCAGAGCGCAGAGGAGCCAGCGGAAATGGCAAGTACAACATGCGGCAAAGGAATGCACTTTCGATGCAGAAATCTATGTGCTGACGTGAAGAGGACAATTTGATCCCTTTACAAGCCGAAAAGAGGAAGATATGTCCATGTTTTCGGCGACGAGGGCCTTAGTGCACAGTCTAGAAGGAGCGTTGTCTGACACGGGCTCGTGCAGCGCAGTAAATCCGACTTCAGCGCGAGCACAATCAAGTAAAGCGGCATGATGCGACGGGAAATTCCAGCCTGAAATTACAGCGTGTAAGCAACTTGGCAGCACGACCAACCTAGTTGTATGAAGACAGTTCTGGATAACTACTCGAGTGGTAAACGCTGCTAAAGGCTTGATTTGCTGAGCGCTGGCCGTTCGCAACAAAAGTCCTGCAACTGGCGCCTTCACCTGTTTTAAAGACATACAAAGTCTTGCGTCCATTACCAAAGCCCAACACCTGTGTCAATTAGGGCCATGACATAAACACCCTCGACGAAAACTTCAATAAGGTTGACTGGCGATAGATGAGGACTTGGAAAGTTCGACGGGGTCGCAGTTCTCGCCTCAGGACCTCTAGTTTTCCTCACTTGAAGCGTTCGGTGACGTCGCTGCGATGGTGAACGGCGGTCGGAGATGGCTGAGCGGTCTGGTGAGAAATGACGGCCTAGCCGCTGAAGGCTCAGTAGGCGCGGAAAACTGAAGCGTCGAAGACCAGTTCCCAGAACCTTAGGTGGGTGGTGCTGACACAAGGGAGGCGGCTTCGGCAAGAACGGGAAATATGCCCAGCCAGCCCGCAAGTGTAGCAAATTGGTCGGTTATCTGTCGTGCACCAGGAATTGCGTGGTCTTGGAGCCGGTCGAAAATAGGGTGCTGGCTATTGCACATGCACTTACGGTAGAGCGTATGTTGGTGGCCTAGTTAGTGCAATGATGTCAGCGTAAGTTAAAGAACTGGCTAGCGACAGACCTTGTGATGACATCGTCATAGGTGATAGGAGCGGCGACAGGTCTTGGAATGGCGTCCACGCAAGTCAGAGGATCAGTAGCGACAACTGATGGCAGATGGAGAAATGGAAATGCCTCAGCAACCTGGTCCGAGATAGTCTGCCGTGTTGTCGCTGCTCTTGAGGGCTAGGAAGCAAGGAAAGCTGACGCGCCATCTCTTCACAAACAAATGTTTTACTTTGCTGCAGCAACGATGGGTTATCGGCTGCTGGCGTCAGCCCAACAAGCGATTGAACCTGTACTTGGGGCTTGCATGTTAACAACCCCTGCTTGCGCAGTCCACGAAGCTCTAGCTGTTCGTCAAAACTTCATTCACGGTACGCCAGTCGCGCGCTGACATTTGGAAGGCTTCAATCGTCAATATCCTGCAAGATGTGTTTGATCTTCGCAGCCTCTGACACGTTGGCGTCCACAAGTTTGCACAAGGTCTTCGAGATAATTTGTAAAGTTTTCGCCGAACCGCTGCGGCCGTTCACGCAAGCGCTGCTCGGCAAGCAATTTCCTGAAAACCGGGCGACCAAAGACCGGTGGGCATTTTTTAAATACAGCCCACGTACGGATGTCGCTTTCATGGTAGCGGTACCACAAGTTTGCCACACCGTTGAGATAAAATATTACGTTGGTCAATTTAGTTTCGTCATTTCATTTATTGTAGAAGCTCCCCCGTTCATAAGAAATGAACCTGTCTTCGACATCGTGCTCATTGGTCCCGCTGAAGATAGCCTGGTCGCGCTGACGAAGGGAGCCGCCACTGATGACAGTTTGACCCGCCTGCATGCCTTGATGCTGGACGTCTTCTGGCAATGTAGGTGTAGGCAGAGTGCGGCTACGGAGCTCCAGGACCGACGTTTCTAACGCGCCACTCTACCAAATGTAGGATAGAGGTTTATTAGGGGCACTGGGACTCGATCTAGAAGCAGGGCAGCAACAGTCCGCGTACAGGCAGGTCCAGCGCACCCACCTATAGCGATGTCCCTGGAGACAGCGCACGAAATCTTCTTCTTCACCTTTACACGTACATGTTCATCTTTACACAATATATATATATATATATATATATATATATATATATATATATATATATATATATATATATATATATACATTGGGGATTTTACTTTATGTCTTCTTTTTTTAATTTTTACTTCGATAATCACATAAATTAGGAATGCAATCTGTTTAGCAGGAAGATAGTTAAACACAAAGTAGAATAAAAAACAACGCGCCGATGGTGGGAATCGAACCCACGACCTCCGAACATCGCGTCCCGTGCTCTCCCAGCTGAGCTACATCGGCCGCTGTCCCACCTGCTACTTTGCTAATAATTTTATATGAATACGAACCCTGAGAGTGTTCACCAGCGCCATCCTCAATCATAGCGGTGGACGTGGAACATCCTGTGTTACCGCCAGCGTCACGTAGAACGTGAGCAAGACCGTAATATATATATATATTTAGGACTACGACACTGTGCACATTTGACAGATATAATTCGGTCAGTGACTTTGCTTGGGATTCTGCCTTTTTTAGCGCTGAGCTTCCGCCCTATGGGGTGGGTTGCCTAATAGATCTCGGAGCTTCTCTTTTGCACATACATTGCACTGTAACATACAGCTCATGCGCCTCAAACCAGACTCGCGCCTTACTTTCGCGTACCATCGGTTATGCTGCGGACACACTCATACATAGCGAGCCAACCTTGGATGTTCGACATTATCTTTGCCACGAAAGATGCCCGCATTACTAGGCGGCGCCCTGAAGGCGGTGGACTCTGGTTGTTTAGATAAAGGTGCGCGTCGGACGGCATATAGCTAAACCAAGCTTTCAGCCCCTGCGGAGATCCAGTTTGAGGTACTGGAACCTAAGCAGATCCTTCACCACAATATTGCGGAGAAGCAGTCAGAGGTATCCACAGAAGATCATCACCAGGAACATACACACGTAGGAAAATAGAAAAGATAGCCTATAGCTTGATCTTTCTAGTTGGTCCCCCCACGACACCAGCACAACGTCTCCGCTATCTCAAGACTGCGTATCACAACAATATTAACAACAAAATATGCTATATTGCGTCCACTTCTCATATCATCTGCCCTTGACTATGAGATTCGCCAAAGACTGAGATGCGTTTAGAATTTCAATTCTATTAGGCAAACCAAGCCATTTTTCTACTCAGTTCTGAAACGCTGGATTCAGTTTACTAAAATGAGCATTATAATAAGCGTTAATTGACTCTAAGCTAAACTATTTATGTGTTCTGGATTCCAAAGGAAGAAAAGCGTAGCAGGGGGCGGCAGAAAGCTAGGTGGGCTAATGAGGTTAAGAAGTTCGCAGGGTTCAAGTGGATGCAGCTAGCACAGAACCGGGTCAATTGGAGAAATATGGGAGAGGCCTTCGCCCTGCAGTGGGTGTAATCAGGCTGATGAAGATTTATTTGTTACAAATGCTGCGTAAAATGTGAACATTATTATAACCAATTTTCATGTAATTGTGCGAAATATAGATTGAGAGGCAAGAAAATGATGGCTGATTAGTCAGAGATAGTATGACCGCGTGCACAATTCATTTGCCTGAAAAATTTCTGAGTGGCTTTCACAGCGATTCTGAAATAAGCTTGATTTCAGGAATATTCTTCCTGAATTCATTCTCTCATTACTCTTCATGTGGTCTCATGTTTATATGTCACCTCGGAGGCAAACAGCTGGCAAGCAAAGCTAGCTGCGAAACGGTCCATTATTTGAAATGTATAGTAAGCGAGCATAGTGTGATATTGAAAACGTAGTACATTATTACCTTGTTAACCACCGTGTTTGGCTCGACATGATGGAAAAAAGATTATGTGGTCACAAACTCACAAACGTCTTCATTGCCTGAGACTTAGATGTTTTTCGCATTAAACGTGAATCGACGGTCTGGCTAACGATCATTTCTTTGCAAAAAATTACTGGATTGGTCGGCATCTTTCTTTTCCTACCAATGTGCAAAACTGATAAGAAATATAATCATTAGAGAGAGACACAATTTTGCGCAGTTTTTCACCTATCAAAGGTCCCTTGCATTGCTCCTGGTGTAAGATTTGGTCCTTGTACAAATGAAAATGTGTGCTGCGTATTAAGGCTAATATAGAACCAAGTACCGCAGTGAAGAAAAGGGCGTCCATGACAGCTGACATAACCATGATACGCCAACGTCACTGGGTACATGAACTAGACCTTGCTCGCGCGACCTGTTTCGCAGCGGAGGCAACCGGCGGAAGCTGTGCATTGGCGCAGCGCTGCTGGGCTTACAGCCACTCGTGTTCCTGGACGAACCATACGCCGGCGTGGATGTAGTGTCTCGCTACAAGATCTTCTGGGCCGTAGCAGCGATCAAGAAACGTTCTCCAGCTTCTTTCCTGCTTACCTCGCACAAGTTAGTAGTGCATGTGAGAGCTTCTTAAAACCGAGTACGTTCCATATTATGAACATGAGAGACGCTGCAATGAGCCGCTGCCGCTGTTGGCGCTTACTAACAGCACGACCTTCGAAGGTATCGAAAATAGCATGTCAGTGGAACGCAAACTAAGCAAAAAGGAAGGACAATGCCTATATTAACGCCACAGCGAATGGTTTATTATAGTTCAGGTGCATGTTTACGGGCTACAAAGCAGCACGTAATTTTCCTAGGAACTGCAGCTAATTTGCAGATCTGATAACGGATGGCTCCTTGGTAAATGATTGACCGGCTGTAGCTGTAAGGTAACGTAGAAGTGACAATAGGGGCAAGGCTGTTGAGAGGGTATAAGAAATTGTAATAAATGTAAGTATCAGATGCTGATTCCAGACTAGGCTTATAGCAAATATTCTGAAGGAACTTTGTGCTTTAACATACCTAATCGACTGCGCATAATGCCAATGACAGTAATATATTGGTCTGATTTGTGCGAAATCTGCGAAGGTGGCTTATCATAAAGTCTAATGCAAGATGAGTAAAAGTGGGAGGTTCTCTTGGCAGTTACTGCGTTCACCCTTTGGTCAGAAGTTAGTGTTTCGCAGCTCTAACCTTAATCACACCTGAACGCAGTACGAAATCTCGTTTCTGTACGGCACTTTCCAGGGCCGGCTTGCACGATAAAGTCCGAGCTAAGTCCAGACTTAAATGGTGTCTTTAGAAAGGCCAAGCTTATTTAAGACAGCTCGTGTTCCGAACGTCGAACGCTTCGGGTTCATGTTTACCAGAGTGGCTTCCCAGAACGGCCTCAGCAACCACTTGGGGCATTTTTCCTCGTAACACAATCTTAAGCCGCAAAAAACAATAGCACGGATTTTACACAACGCAAAATTGACGGAATGTGTACATCTTACAGCGGGGACAGTGCCAGCGCATCCCTGTATTTCCCTAAGTTCTCTACTTAGACACCTGGCGTCTTTGTGTCTTAACCAAGACAACACTAGAGTCGTAATCATACAAGCGACTTATTCAAGTCAGGACTGAAGCCCAGTCTTGACTCCAGTCTTAAGCGGCCATGCTAGTGGCCTATTCTTTAGACTCCAGTTAAGTCTGGACTTAGCTAAAACAGTCTTAAGATTGTTTTGTGCAAGCGGGCCCAGGTCTTAAAGTACCTCACCAGCTGTTCAGTTTTACAGCGCGAACTGAGTTACGGCCATAATTACAACTCTCAGAACACGCGAGGCGCAAATTATGCAATAAAGTGTTTTAAAGGAGGTAAAACATCTACTGCCAAAAGCTGAAGAGCATGCATATAGATTCCTTACCACGTTCCTTACTATCGGTAGATGACTGGAGAAGGGAGACTATGGATGCGGTGATACTCATACAAGCACCGATCGTGTTAGGCACGAGGATGCACCTCGCCGAACAGGTGCTCGATGTGCTCTGTGGGCAACTGAGGCGAATAACCTAGAAATATATACAGAGAGGCCCCTCATTTCACTTGCACTATTAAGGATAACTTAGTGTAAACAATTCTCGCTCTCTTCGTTGCAACATCGCGAATTCCAGTTTTCGAACAACACTGCATAGTGAGTTTGTCATAATCCGAAGAAATTATTCACGAAAGTAGCTAATATCTGATCACAGCTGATGGTGTTTAGAAGGGAGATTCTGATGCCACCCGGTCCAAAACTGCGGCTCGTACTCCAGCTTTGTAGAACTTGATATTAGATGACCACGTATTGTGTCGGTTTGAATAGTTTTCATTGCTCTTACCACCCAAAATCCGCCCACTGAAGGCTGGGACATTGCTTTTTTTTTTCATGGCAAAAGCTTATGTGCATATGATGAGTTCAGTTTTCGGTTATCGCTATCAGAATTCTAGCATTTTCATTGTCTGCACACAAATATAATTTTGGACTGTCAATAATAAAAAAAAATAAAGGGTCTCTTAGATGTCTCTTAAAAGGAGAATGGCGAAAGCCTATTCTTCCTGTCCTATCGTTTGCCTCATTGTTTACCGTTTATCGGCGTTCGTTGCAGTGCTACATATAATTATAATTGGCTTACAGGAAAGTAAAGGTGCAGTATCTGTCACATTTTCCCCAACATGTGTGCGCTTGGACGGTACACCATCGCTCCTGTCGCGTGGCGTTCCTTCGCAGGCGTTCAAGTGTGGCATTGCAGATGGCAGGGACACATCCCGCCACGGCCAATCAGAACGCCGCAAAAGCGGGACACACTGTCCACGACAGCATGAGCCATTAAAGGCTTTCGCCATAAAATTCTAGAGGGCGCTTTGGATCACTAAAGTGTAGAGCCACTGGAAAACTTTCAGAGTACCGCAAAGATGGCCACGGGTGACATCGTCCTTCCAGACCGCCGGACCAAGCCGCCGTCTGAACGGCGAGTGACAGCATTCGTAGACTACTAACATGTTATAAAGCTAGCAAAACGGAATTATTTTGGTACGTCTATTCAGAACAGTACCACCAGTGATTATGTGGCCATTAAATTTATTACTTTAGTCCGCAATCTATGGGAAAAAAATGAAGTGTGTTGGTGAACCGGCGAACACTTCAAAACGCCTGCTCTTGTAAATCGCCGGCCATTTGGATCAACTCGTGTTCTACGCGCAATGAAGTGGTGTTACAACATTATAAAGTGATCAAGTGTGGAATAACATGTCTGCGAAGATCGCAGGAACGTGCGCGTATATTGTTACGTCGTTGAGAATGTCGTCCGCCGGCTCCGCTGTGCCAGACGCGGTAAAGACACGGAAGGTGAGGTGCAAAGTTTATTACGCTCTGACACGATGAATCGCTTTGTATAAGCAACACAAAGTGAAGCAGCAGGCTCGCCGAGACAGCATAAACAAACTAACATATAATTTACTATCTCGGTGGCTGCACCAAGAACGCCAAGCAGGCTTTGTTGAAGCATTTTGCGTGAACTTAATTTTTTTACGGCGCCGTCATTAAGTGAAGGAAAAGTAACGCGCTGGTCGCGCTCATTTTCACCCTGAAAAAAACAAAACATGGCTTACTATATCATCGCTATCACAGCACGGTTGTGAATGTTGTACTTTTCATTGTGAAATATATCTTTATGTTGTTTCATCGCCATGCGCCTCGTGCCGCCAATTAGCTAGAACGTCGCTCATTAACTGCCGTCAAAAATTAAAATGACATCGCACATTGATGGCTTGACACACATTTGCCAAATTGGTTGGTTTAGTTTATGGCGTTTAACATCCCGAAGCGACTCGTACATGAGACACCGTAGTGGAGGGGTCCTGAAATTTCTAACACACGGGTTTCTTTAACGTACAACTAGAAATAAATAACTAATAAATCTGTGCATAGAGTTTCGTGTACATTTACATTAACAATAAAATTAAAAAAAGAAGGGCTGCTGGCGGTCATCAATCCGCACACGAACAAGCGCCCGAACGCATGCATGCACGGACAGAGTGTGTGTGATTTCGGAGAACTGAATATGGATGTATCTGATGCCGGCTGGCTGAATATTTAATTCAGTGTGAGGGTAGTTTTTTTGTAAAATTCCTGAAGTAAAATGGACGCTGCGTATTGCTTCGCACGCGCGGCCCACGGCGTTGGAAGGTAAACACATGTTGCCATAGGCGAACCATGTTCACGTTCAATATTTCGTGCGCTTCTTTTGCGGCTAAACGAACAAAGTTTCAAACCAATGAACCAGCGTATTTTGCACAAGAAGGTATTTCTCGATGGCACGAATTTTTCCTAGTTGGTTCTGTGAAGCCACACCTACCACTAATGCAGATCACACTTCTCATTCAGGCACAGAGAAAACGCATTTCCAGACTCAGGCCTGGTGCCGAACGAGAGGTACAGCAGAGTTGCTCAAGTGTACACTGCGAGAAACAATCGGAAAAAGAGGAACTCCCGCGCAACACGCGTATTCCGCGCACGCGCTTGGAAGGGATATGGCGACGCGAAGTCACGTGACGCACATCAGCCAGTAGGCGAGCGGCGGCGCGGGGAACACGAATGCGGCACTCTGAAATTTTTCCAGTGACTCTACTAAAGTGTAGGGTACCTCGATGCCTTTCGCCTCCGCTTTGCGAAAGGCATCGAAGCACCCTACTAAAGTGCGATGAGGCGGAAGCCATTGTATCGTGGTGGATCATAGCCCTCCAATACGGCACCTGTATCTCCGTCTCTTCTTTGACTCCCATCTTCCTCGCCCCGCCGTGCTGGTGCAGTGGTAAGACGCCCGACAACTGTGCCAGAGTTCCCGGGTTCGATCCCGACCACGGCGGCTGAGTTTCGATGGAGGCGAAACAAAGTGGCTTCCGTGAGCTGTGCGATGTTGTTAATGTTGTGGCTGTAGGAAGAAGGAAAAGGAAATGCACAGGCCTGCTACTGGCTCTGTTGCTGAGACACCTCCGCTGCCTCATGCGGACAGAAGAGAGAAAGTAGAGAAGGAAAAGAAGAGGGAAAGAAAGACGCGCGCCGCAACAGCCGTCGTCCACCACCTAAACGGTGGCGGGTGTAATGACGGCCTACAATAGACAAAATGCGGCGGCCGGTAGCCCCAGCCGCAAGAGGGGCAGACCGACCAATCCCAGCCCCGCAGAGGCAGGAACAGCCACCCTTCACCACCTCCCTCCCCCCGCCCCGTGCGATGTCAGCGCACGTTAAAGATCCCCAGGTGGTCGAATTTACTCCGTGGCTTTCCACTACGGCTCCCCTTTCCCTATTTCCACTTTCACTCCCACCTTCTCTCTTCCCTTACGGCGCGGTTCAGGTGTCCACAGGGCAAGTATGACAGATACTGCGCCTTTCTCTTCCTGTGGACCAATTATTATTTCATTTACGGCGCGCTACACGTGTCCACGGAGAATTGTAAGAGATATTGTGTCTTTTTTCCTTCTAAATGTTAAGTTGAATAAAAAGTCGTTTATTAAATAGGAAGACTCATGCGAAGACTCATGCGATGGGGGTAACAGGGAGTAAGCAGAATCTTCAGTGTTTGCACAGGTTCTGACTCAAATCACATTGCTCTCTCCTGTAAATCGATTTGAAATGTTGCTGATGCCTGATGTACTAACGCCTCCAAGATATCTAGGTCTGCTTCTGTTTGCTGGGTGGTGCGGGGTTCGATGACGTGCCAAATGAAAGGCGCCGCGCAGACGCCTGGGTTGGACGCCGATGGGGCGTATATGCATGAGTCGCCTGCTAACGTCATGACGTGCCGTGTCGTGACGGTACATCGCGCGCCGAACACAACCATCATTTCATTGAAAGCACCAAAGTTCACCGGCGTTCTATAATTCATTTACAGGAAAAGAAAGGCACAGTATCTGCAGCTCGCGGAATCCCACTATCCTCACGGTAGACAAGGGGACTTAAGATGAGCGTTTCATAGTCCGAGGCATGGCGCAGTTGGTTAAAGCGCTTGGCTGGGGATCCAAGGGATGGAGGCTTGATTCCCGGGGGAGTCAAGGTTTATCTATTTTTATGCTACGCTCTAGATATTGCGACACCCTCTGTCGACAGCTTCTGTTGACAACAATGAGGCATTGAAGGCTTTCGCCTTAAAACCACGATCACGCACCGGAATGTCACTGCCGCTAGGTCAAGGTAGATCTCACGGTAGCGAAACTTGGATAGCGCCCCATGAGGACCGACAGAGTGAGGCACTAGTTTATTTGCCCGCCACGCCATCCTGAGCACTGTTCTAAGTACTAGTGCTAATAGCAGACCAACAACAGAATGGCGTCATAGTGACATATGTTAGGCGCGAATTTCGAATCGTTTTTCTCGCAGACATGAAAGACACGTCCAGCGACGAGGTAGACTGAACGATGCTCGGCCAATTCAGCAAAAATAAAAAAATTGGCCCCGTAACTACTGTGGAACTTCCGTTTGGCAGAAACTTTGACAGCCAATTTAAAAAAAACTCGTTGTTGAAAAGGGTCTATTCTTCGCCGGCCTGTCCAAGCATCGTTCAGTCTCCGTTGTCGTTGGCCTTGCCTTTCCGTGCGAGCCATGTAAAAGCATGCAGCTTTACACCGCTAATTACATCCAGCTTCATTTTCAGTCATCCACTGGCCTGATGAGTGACAAACGCGCCATAGTGCTTGCACACCACGAAAAACACAAAGGCAGAATTTAGTATCGGAGAAGCAACAGCAGTTTAATGCCAGCTTCCGCACGTGATCAAGCAGCAATATGGTGCAGTAAATCGAACAAAAAGCCTTAAAACAAGATGGAATATACATCTCCAATAATAACACAAAGTAGTATGTCACATCAGCAGTACGGCCCAGCTTGCAGATGAAAAATACACATAACAAAGTATGTACTGTCAACACATATTTTTTCGTGTGTATAGTTATTTACAAGTTAAATTGTGCACAGCTATGTGCCCACAGAATCAGGAAATACAAGTGAAATAGAGCCAGCATGGAAACAAGCGCACGGGAGCCTCGACAACAATTGGTATTTGGTGGAATGATTTGTTTGCAAATGCAGTCAGCTTGCACACATGCGAAGGCAGTAAGATTCTCATAAACCGAAATATTACGCAACTGAAATATATGCATGCCACAAAACAACCCTTCACTAACCACCGCATTAAAACGTCGGACATCTGAATAGACTGAAGTACTTAGCCTTTTTTTTGTGCCTGTGTGCTGCCTTCGCATGAGCATCCATGTAATAAATTTCGGGCTTCCTCTGCTTCGCAAACCAATGAAGCCTAAATCGTGTGAAGAAGGAAAACATTTCATCATATACGTCACCGCTTCACACTGCCAAGCAGGTTCTATTCTTTCATCAGGACTACAGCATAGAAAGGGCATGATCGATATTGTCTCGAGACACAAGTCTCAATAAAAACCTTACAAAGGCATTCACACGTACAAACATAAGCAATGAGCTGTTCCCATGACGTTCCAATGCCTCTAGCCATGAACACCAGGGCCTTATCACAAAGATGGTAGCCTTGCAAGCCACAGTAATCCACAAAGTCTTCGAACCTATCGGGCGGTGTGCTCCAAAGATTTTCTGGATGTACCGTCCGTTGCAGAAGTTTGCGGCCCGACGCGCCGGGCAGAGGAGCAGTATCGCTCCCGAGAGGCGGCGCTGCGCCCGCCGGCGCTGCCTGGTGACGTAGCTATAAAGAGTGAGGAGGCCTGTTCTCTTCCCCTCATCCCGCGGCTGAGAGCTAAGATGTGCGATATAAACCGCGGTATGAGGGGAAGAGAACAAGCCTCCTCACTCTTTATAGCTACGTCACCAGGCAGCGCCGGCGGGCGCAGCGCCGCCTCTCGGGAGCGATACTGCTCCTCTGCCCGGCGCGTTGGGCCGCAAACTTCTGCAACAGACGGTACTTACTTCTCATCAAGCATTATAGTGCATGCATGCCCGGGTGCCAAACACGAAGCTCCTTGCTTCTTACTAGATGAACTATTTAGGGAGAAATCTGTTTTCAAGGGAAAACACACTGAACCAGAGCGGCGGTGTCCTGACTTATGTTCACATGAAAAAGTTTTTAAATTATCTATAGCGCTTTTTGGGCTAAAGTCAGGTTCCAGGGTAAGTGCTTTGTTGTACGGACTGCGGAATCTTCTGGTTGCGCTATTGAAGCAGCTGGTGCTTTCTTTCGAGGTTGGGGATGGTTCTGGTGGCATAACGGTGGCTCGTACTGGAAGCTGCAAGATGCATTAGAAACAATTGAAAGAAATGCGTGCCACACTGCATAACATCTGAGGCCATTATTAAGCCGGTAATAATCACCTTTGAAAGCTCATGAGTAAGCGCAATAAAAAGGTGGGCATTTGAAGAAACACTAACGAACACGTCTATTACTGATTAATGTTAGCAAATCACTTAGAACTCGTGTGCAGAATTTAAAGTTTTATTCGAGCACTATAATAAGTGCTGCGAAGTGCCAGAGGAGCAAGTTTATTCTATCAATGTTTTATGAAACGTAACAAAAACAAGAACTGTGGAACATTAACGAGGATTTCATAGCATGCTGCTGGGCTCGCAGAGGCGCGAGACGTCACTGCCGTATCGGCAGCGTCATTCATAAAAACACTTCTTTTGAGCATATTCTTTTAATGTAGCGACGTAAATCATGTAAAACTATGGTCCGCACGCCAACTCGTCAGTAACATCTCCTCGAACGAATTAATGGAGTTAGGCGACGCAGTAAGCGAAATGAGCAGTGAAGCTAACGGAGGAAGGCTGTGAAGAATGTAACGCGTGCCCAGAGAGGAATTTAAATGCTCACTTGCTTACCTTCTGGGTAAAAATTACAAAGCGACATCATTTAGGCCCCGTTCGAACAGTGCCTGCCGTCACTTTCCGCGACGGAACGCCTCTCCAGAGAAGAGCTGGCGCAGCACCGTCCGAGGAGCTTTACCACAACCAACACAACGACGTGCGCCTACGTCTGATACATAAGAAACTACGTCCATGCTGTGTGCCGCTTCCAAATGGCAAGGCGAAGACGTGACGATACATGTGACGATACAACGAAGACACCGCTGAACCGCCATCTTCCCGTACGCAAGCCCATCGCGTTCTTGAAGGTTCCACCGGGTTTACAAGAGCAAGAAAGCCGCAACAAAATAAGGTGCAATACAATTACTGCAGAATAAATATGCCGCGCTCTATTCAAGAAATCAAAAGGCTAAATTTTAACAGCATAAGAACGTGAAAGGTTATTTTATTTTTGTTTTTTTACTCAGTATTTTCAAGTCATTGCAATATTTATAAGTCATTGCAAAATTGTCATTCCAAATGATTGGTTTCGCTAGCAATGGGTTTCTTTCCCCGTCCGGTTCCAAGCAACGCGACCATGAGATGGGCCTCGGCTAAGTGCGGCAGACCATAAAAGTCAAAATCACCTAGAAATTCAATGTATTTCTATGTACCTACAAATAAACATTTGAATGAATGTTATAAGCCTCTACGCACTCAATGGAGTAGAGACAACAAATGCATTTGGTGTATTCTACATTGAATTGACGCGTTATGTTTTCTAATACATAGATCACCGCGAAGTATTCGACTGCGACCGCTGTAGAATTTACTTTAGACCTTCTTTCTTGATTCAGTAGAACATGCAGTTGGGCTAGTTAATGCATGTGCACACAAATTAGCCAAACGACGTTCACTGAAAGCATAATCGCTTTTTTTGTCTGGTTAATTATTCATTATTTTCTTCTTTCCTGATACTGCTTCGTTTCAGGTTTCATCATCTCAACGGAAGTGGTGAGGTGTTTATGTCTGCATCACGAGGGCAAAATTAATTGCTATAATTCTTATATAAACGCTGAAATGACATCACTCGTTCCGAAAAGCAAAAGAAATAGTAATTAAGTTGTAAAATGAATAAACTGTCAATCTCAGATTGGTGAAGACTGTTAAACAAATAAAATTCAAACATTCCCTTCTGTATTTCTTGTTTCATAGATTGTTATCTTTTCTGAGGTTAAAGGTTATTTCAAAGTTGCTTTCATTCTAACAAGATTCTTGACTACCGATATTGCATTCAGGTTATTTTCACACTTTATTCGACAATTTTGACGGCTTTTTGTTAAGGTTTTCCTTTGAATGTATACTGCGTAGTTGTGATCACTTCTTACGGCTGCCTGATGCAATAGTTTTTGCAGCATTTGCTATGATGGGACCATAGGTGTGTATATTTTTGTATTTCTGATCGTTAAAAAAGAAATTGTTTAGTTATTCTAATTAACCTTGGAGACCGGACTTGAGCTTATGTCGAGTTATTCTTTCACCTAGTCCGGAATTTACTGTGACATTTTTGCTTACATACAGCATGGAAGAATGCGAGTACTCCTGCGACCGCCTGACAATCATGGTTGACGGACAGATGAAGTGTCTGGGCACGCTACAGCACTTCAGGGAGAAGTTCGGTCGTGGCTACAGGCTCGAGTTCATGTTGAAGCATACCGCTGCTGCGGACGCCTCTCAATTCGCGCAGGCTGTGGGGCGGCTCTTCCCTGACATCAAGCTCATTGAGACACATGAGGTAACCTGTACGAGATTTTGAGGATTATATTTGTACATATTAGAGGCAGAATCAGACAGAAGAAAGCAGGTCATGTGAGAAAGGACGTAAAGATGTGCGCAATTCACGCAAAAATCAATCCTGCTGAAGAGGTTGTTAGCAGGTCTTGCATAAAGAAGCACTGCCAAAGCTGCCAGGTTTCCCCGTTAGAGAGGGCAGAGAAAAACACCACTGATAGTACGTACCTATACGTTGATACAAACTTATACTTGCCCATTCAGTTAAATTTAAACAACTTCCGGTACTACGGTTACAAAGAAAGAGAATTATCTCGGAACACGAGGGAGCAAATAGATGAAATTCATGCCGACCCGACTCTCTACCGAAGTTCTAATATGGTTCATGGTAGGAAACAAAATTCACAAGCAGTTTGGCACAGGCCTCATTATCAGATTATCACGCTATTGAATGCTATCGTGCAGAATTTGGTCCTTTCCGTGCTTATTATTGTTAAAAAATTTTGGCTTATTAATTAGGTTTGCTCAGAGGTCAGTGCAAGACGTTAATAAACTGTTTCCATGAAGATGAAAGGAAATAGACATGCATAAAGCTGGAAGCCATCTTAGTGATTGAAGATTACGAGAACCTGAGAAATAACTTCTCAATCACCATGCAATCAAATGGTGTAAAACTCATCGTTCGAAAATAGCGGTTCTTTAAATTGTGCCATGACATTTTTGAACAATTTGTGCTGATATTCCAACTTGTGTTAAGAGTTATTTAGTCGTAGTTCACTGTGCATCTAGTCTAGTCTTGCCCTCTGTCTAGCCGTCATTAGACAAGGCTGCATTTATTCATAAATTGTTTGGTATGATGTTGTCATGGCTGATACGAACAAGGCCCGCGGGCACACTTCATTTAGACATCTGCACTTCGTCTCACAAGCTGTTTGCACCTACGTAGAAAGTAGTCCACTTAGATCTAATCAGCATCTCAGCAAGCAGCAAATAGTCATTTAAGTACTTGACCATTTTTCTCGGACCATTTTTCAAACTATCAACTCAGAAATTTAAAACTCAGTTAGGACGCACATTCTTGACTTTTATATAGCTTTTCGGTCAACCGAAAATAAATACGGAAATACCGCACTCCCTCCTCTATGCGGAGGCGTCCTGCGATGTGGTCATGCACAGTCTTTGGTGAACATGGCCTCTCGCAAGTCGCATGTGCCGCCTGTGTTGTGTGCTTGCCGTCCAGGAAATGTGTCGCGGTTTCACCAAGATAACGATGCTGTTATTTTTAAACGTCGCATTGCATACACTTGTACGGACAATGAGCTGCTTTACTCTTCCCTGAATCAGCAGTTCGTCAATAACCAGTTGACAAATTTTGTGAAATACTTTTTAAGGCTTAATGTGGCGGCTATTTCGGCGGCAGAAAAAGGCAAACCAGATGACGAATGAGGGAAAATTTGTTCCAATTTTATTTCTAGCTTCCTTATATATGCGCATGCGGTGATAAGCCATCTACGTGTGCCGCATTATCAGGTTGAGAGTTGTATGCTACAGGTGGGATTAGTCTTGCAAATTCTGCCGGCAGTTGCTCCACCGTAGCGTCACTTATGGGTTAAAAAAAAGTCCTAATATCTGTGAAATCTGCCCCACTATGCGCACAGTCACATAATAGTGCATATTCCCTTACAGCAGTCACCATCTGTGCACGCATTCAATTAGAGTATAACATAGTTCACTCCAGATGTCACCATCTATGCACACATTCACTCGCAGTAAAACACCGTCCATTCCAGATGTCATCATCTAGAGTCAAGATCAGTATCATGCAGAAATTGTAAAAGAAGGCGTGAGGCCTCCCTTCTGCATGTATTATCTCTACTCGGGTAGACAATGTATTGAAGTGCATTACGAAAGGCTCCTGTCTTCTTGAAGGAAGCGAGCATCGCACATCTTTCCACGTTCGACTCTGGACAGCCCATAATATAACCGTCAATATCCCCGCACACACCACATATAAAACATACCGGAGACTATTTCATGCCCGTCTTATGCATCCAGGCAGGAGTACGAGCATAGCCAGTATGAATTCGATGTAGTAGAGTGGCCTGATATCTTCACAGACCCTTGTTCACATATCGCTTATGGGGCGCACTCCACAGGATACTAAAATTGTTGAATACCGTTTCTCTGAAGGGTCCTTTTTATCTTCAGGAACTTTTTTTGAGGAAGTACCTGACAGCTCTTCATGGGCGAGACTGTCTGCCACCTCGTTGCCTCTGCATCTGACACTTATTTGTGAGAGCACCCAGAAAATGCAAAGCCCCTGCTGTGCAGATTCTGCACCAAGCGTAGAGAGCTTATAGACAAGGCATGAGTAGGGAACCCGCGCTCTAGCCTTTGAAAGGTGGATTTGAATCTTATGATGACAACACGTTGAGCAGAACAAGACCATAGCTTCCATAAAGCCGCCTCAATAGCAACACTTTCGGCCGTTGTGGAGGATATGACTTCAGTGAAGTGTGTGCCCCAAGCATAGTCCATAGAAGAAATGTAAAAAGCCGCTGAGCTAGATTTTCTGACTTTGTCTACAGAACCATCAGTGAAAATGTGAAAATGGCGGACATACTCTTTCCAAATGTTCAAGTACGATTGAACGCTTTGCCGCTGATGGAGAACTACGCTTTGCGCTCACAGGAGCAATGGTGACCTTACAGTCAAAGGCCGGAAATGACCGGGGTGGTTTCAACCGTTTTCTTTGCCTTCGAATATTAATGCCTAGAGAGGTGAGAGTATTTTCAAGTAGGCTCTCGACCCAGATCACTTGGCTATCCGCTGAAGAAGGGATTGCCCAGCTGCCGTATTTCCGATGCGGCCAAGTTGCATTAGTAGTATCTGAGAAGCGACAAGGGTAAGAGCTTCCGATAGTGACTCACGCAGTACTGCGTTGTTCGCTGCCACCTGAGGAACTCGAATGGCTCTTCGTAGGCTCTTTCTATGGACAGCTTTGAGACGTTCAAGCTGTGATGCCGAAGGGGAAACTAAAGGTGATTGGTACATTATGCGACAGATCACCAGCGCTTCATGAAGTTGGACCTTTGAAGACGAATTTCCCTATTGCTTACTTGCGGTTCTACGGATCACATTGAGACGCGAGATGAGACAATCGCGTCGACAGCTTTTCACCACTGTAGATGTGAGTCAATAATGACACCCAGAAAACGCGTATGATTGAATTGGCGAATGGAAGAGTTACCAAGGTCTATCTTTAACGGCGCATGACGTCTTCCTACTCCTGGAAACAACAAAACCGGATTTTCCACTGATAGAGACAATCTCGCACCTTGAAGGTAAGCTGTACAGTAAGTAGAGCCTGTCTTGCTATCAGGGCTAATCGTTTGTGTTGGTTGCCAGTAATCCAAATACAAATGTCAGCATATATATGGCACATGCAATTTCTTCGCAATGAATCGGAAAGGCCAGCAATTACGACGTTAAAGAACGTGGGGGAAAGAACACCTCCTTGTGGCACTCTTCGTGATACAGCCCTTTCGGTGCTTACTGCATTCCCTAACCGTACTCGAACTGTACGGCCACTGCCACCCACGCTATGCAGCCTGTTCAAAATGAAGCTCTGAAACACTCTGCCATAAGCTTTTCCAACATCAAGAAAATTGGCTAAGATTGAAAGGCCGAAAACTCTGGTGTTCAATGTGACTCGCCAAATCTAAGACGCTATCTTGGGCACTTAGTCCTCATACATGCTGGCAGTGCTTTGGTGTCAAGCCACCACGATAAGCGTTCATTTGCCAGCTTATCCATCACCTTAGCTGTGCGGTCAGGGACACGGGGCGATACGGGACAAGGTCCGTAATATTGTTACGTGCTTAGTAAGCATAGGGGCGGGGGGGGGGGGCGGGTATTTACAGGGGTCGGTCAAAGCAGGACCGCTGCGAAGCGTACAAACGTCCTCCTGCCCTTCCTCTTCTTCTTTCTCTAACGATCCACCCGACCATTCTTCCTCTTCCGTCGGTGTTCTGCGAAAACGCGTGACATTCCCCTTCTCGCAGCCGAAGCCTGTAGAGTGAGTTACATAGAACCTCTGGAATAAAATCGCTTGAGACTGGCTACATGCACCACCTGAAACTGATGTGACCATCGAAAATTTGCAGTTATGCGTGCTATAACGTATTTCAGGTTTCTTATGCGCTCTAGCACAAGAAACGGTTCAGTTTATCGTGACAGCAGTTTCTGACAAAGAGCACGCTTACGTAGGGGTGTCCACAACCACAAATAGTCGTCAGGCACATAAGCAACTTGTTGGTTTCGGGCGTCGTAGCGGTTCTTAGAACGTTCATGCGAAGGTAAAATTCAAACTCTGGCCAGCTGGCGAATTTCTTCAGCTCTGCAGAGTGTGGTACCGAGAGAAGGTTCGTCATGAATAAAAAAAAATTAAAGGGTGGCTTATCTCTGCTATGGCTGGATAAACGTAGCGAAAAGCAGTGCCTACCTCAGGATCAGAAGTTTTCTCCGGTCTTCTGCACCGTTCTCCAGCAGCTAAACTCTCCTTGGCGTCCATGTTGAGTGTGGCTAAGTTCACCGGCATTCTATAAATCGTTTACAGGAAAGGAAAGGCGCAGCTTCTGTCACTGCGGAAGGCAAGAAGCGCCGCCCGGCGGCGTTGGAGTGCCCTCGTTCTTAAAGCCCCTATTGAGGGGATTTACTCATTCTCACTTGGTCCTCATAGCTGACGGCAGATGGGTGATATCTCATCCTTGGCAGCAGCCTAATAATAATAATATTAATTGGTTCCCAGGAAGGAAAAGGAGCAGTATCTGTCACACTTATAGTTGTGGGCACTTGAACCGCCATAAGTGAAGGGAGGAAGGTGGGAGTGAAGGTGGATAGAGAGAAAGGGAACCGTAGTGAAAGGCTACGGAGTAATTTTGACCACCTAGGGATCTTTACCGTGAAATAACGTCGCACTGCACACGGACGCCTCTTCGTTTCGACTCCATCGAAACGCAGCCGCCACGATCGGGTTCGAGCCCGGGTACTCCGGCACAGTAGTCGGATATCTTACCACTACACCACCCTGGCGGGGCTCAGCTTAACTGATTTTAGTTTTTCGAACTTTCACATTTCGCACCAATCGCAGCTGTATCTGTCACTTGCGGAATCCCGCTATCATCCTCACAGTAAACAAGTGGAATTATGAAGAGCGTTTCACGACCCCAGGCGTAGCTAAACTCACCTTGGCTTATGTCAAGCGCGTCTACGTTCACCGGCGTTCATATAATAATAATAATAATAATAATTGGTTCACAGCAAGGGAAAGGCGCAGTATCTGTCACACTTGCTCTGTGGACACCTGAACCACGCCGTAAGGGAAGGGAGGAAGGTGGGAGTGAAAGTGGAAAGAGGAGCCGTAGTGGAGGACTACGGAATAATTTCGACCACCTGGGGATCTTTAACGTGCGCTGACATCGCACTGCACACGGACGTCACTTCGTTTCGCCTCCATCGAAACGCATCCGCCGTGGGCGGGTTCGGAACTCCGGCACAGTAGACGGGCGTCTTACCACTGCACCACCCCGGAAGGCCCACCGGCGTTCTATAATTCGTTTCCAGGAAAGGAAAGGCGCAGCATCTGTCACTCTCGGAAGGCAAGAAGCGCCGCCCGGCGGCATTAAAGCACACTCGTTCTCGCTTTGTCCTCATAGCTGATGGTAGATAGGTGAAGTCACATCCTTGACGTCAGTGACTTAACTATTTTACTATTTTAGTCTTTGGTACTTTCAAATTGCGCGCCAATCGCAGCATCTGTCAGTCGCGTAACACCGCTATCATCCTCACGGTAGACAAGCGGAAGTATGAAGAGTGTTTCGCTACCCGGAGCGTAGGGACACGTTCAATGGCGTTCGTTTGGAACGGCCACGTTTCACAATGCGCTCTGCTGGAAACAGCACTTCGGCCGTTGGCCGAGGTTTTTCGTCTTCTGAAGACACCGTGGACACCTACAACATTGCGCTGCCTCGTCAGCCGTCCGGTAATGTAGAGCTCAACACTGTATTTTTGCATGGCGACTTAAATGGCCGTCCGTACCGAGCGCCTGACTTCAGGGATGTCCTTGCCCGTGTTAGGGACCTTCAGAATATCGTCTGCATTGGACAATATCAAATGAGCCAGGTTTTGATGGTGACTTGTGAGAATAGCGTTTCAAAACAGTAACTTGTGGACTTGGCTTAGCTACGCGTAAAAGGGCTGAAATGCTATTTGATCCGTAAACGAGAAATATTAAGTTGAAGCTGCTTTGGCTCCCACGCCACGTGGAACATCGCCGGATTGTAGAAACTTTGAAGCCGTATGGCACTGTTCAGACCATGGAGCGAGAAACGTGGTGTTGTCCAAGGATGGAACACATGGAGACAGCAAACAGGCAAGTCTCTCTATTGCTGAAAGATTGTGTTTCATCTTCCAGCATTCCTCAGACCCTGAATGTGTTTGGGATTCAGGCGTTGGTAATCATTCCGGGCAGACCTCCGCCGTGTCTTCAGTGCAGTGGAGTCGGACATGTCCGGCGGCAGTGCCGTACGCCTCGATGCACCCAGTGTCGTCGTTTCGGTCATACATTGGATGCCTGTGTCTTGACCTATGCCAATAGGTAGCATCAGGGCTCCTGGTCTAAAGAAGATGATGGAGTTTCAGAGCACATCATGGACATTTCGGATATTGTGCACCCTTCTGGAGAGTTCAACACCGCGGTTCCGTATGAAGCAGTGACCATTAATTATCCACAGCCATCAAGCCGCCACCTAGTGAACTTGCCGACCCCAAGCCTTGGGCCTCTGGCCAGTTTGAGCATGGTGCTTCAAATCTTGAGCTAGTTAAAAGCCGCGTCATGCTGTAAGTGCATCTCGAGATCTGCCCCTGGGGCTTGCCGAGAAAGCGAATGTGCGTCCACGCTGCTCTGTCGATGGTGTGTCGCTGGAGTGTAGTGCGCCGAGTCTGAGGTCAAGTACCGATGTCTGCAAGGAGCTGGTGACTGATCTTCGAGCTGTGAGTAACGAATGCTTCCGGCATCATGGGTTGAAGCCTTAGCAACATCAGAGGTCTCCATGCACAGCAGCGCGCCGTTAAAGTGTCCCGTGGAGGAGGAGCTTGGTGTCAGCAAAGATCCAAGCAAGGTATCAGAGGAGGATGCAAGAGGAAGATTGGTTTAAAAAAAAACGGGCAGTTAAGCTCAAAAAGTCGCCAATTTTCTGGCGACTCTCCCCGCTTCGGCGGATGGAGTTGAATAATGTACGCAGAAGAAATGGCGGGGATCACAGCTTTTGAAATTGCTACCCTTAACGTTAGAGGCTTGCGGAATGGACGGCGCCAGTGCCAGTTAAAGCAACTGTTTGAAAGCGGTTGTGTAAATGTAGCTGCAATTCAGGAAACTATATTGGCTACGGATGAGGATATGCTCATGAGATGTTTTTATCTCGATATAATATTATCGTCAGCCATTCGAAAGGATTGTCCGGAAGGTGCATGCTGTTTCTGCGCAATACACTAGACATGAATGACTTGCCATATTGTATTGATGATAAGGGGCGGCTCCTATGTTGTAACCGCACCATTTCGGGCCAGCAGTGGCGAATTGTTTGTGTCTATGCGCCTGTTAAGCAGCAAGAAAGGAAAGTGTTTTTCTTGATATTGGCAAATATCACGCGCACAGATCGCGAAATTTTTTTGCTGGGAGATTTCAATTGTGTATGTAACGATGAGGATCGATCAGTATATAGCGGATGTTATGACCCCAGTGCTGCTGTTCTCACTGCCTTAGTTTGTGAGCATAACCTTGTTGACATTGGCCAACTAAAAAGCGATAGTATACACTTCCAATTGTCTTCGAATGCCCGACTTGACAGGATCTACGTTACGGCTGGCACATTACCTACTGCTCATGGATACTAGGTGAGACCGATATATCTTAGTGGCCACTGCATGGTACCTGTTCAGATAGCAAAACATACTAGACGTCCACTCCAACTGCAGTGTGAGATATGGAAGCTAATAATTGCCTTGTTTCGGGTGGAATTTTTCAGCAGTCTGTAGTTGCATCGTTGCATGCCTCAAAGACACGTGGGCTCGTGTCGATCGATCAGTATTTCAAAAGTAGGCTTTTTTAAGCAGGAGGCTAAGAATCTTGCAATTTAAGCATCATCAAGGATCACATTCTTGAAGCGCCTTCACATTCGTGAACTGAAGGGCACCTTGAACGAACTATATGAGTTGGAAAGAATTTCTCCGGGGTCGTATCTTGATGATGTAAACAATACTAAAGCGTAGTTACAACAGTTTAGTGCAGGAAAATATCAAGCTGCCTTGATTAGGTCGCGAACACGAAGGTTCACTAATCAACAACCATCCCGCCGTGCTTTTAGAAATTCGTACGAAGCGATACGGTACACCAACACGCCTGGTATTCTGGGTGCCTTCTTCAACTATTATGTGTGGCTCTTTAGTGGTAGTAATAACTGGAACAGAGGGTTTGATTTCAGTCATATAAAAGAAGATTTTTCTCGTCTTGAGGATGAGCACCGGACAACCATTGCAGGATCCATTACTTTACATGAGGTCAAGTCGGCCATTTGTTCGCTGCAGGTCCAGAAGTATCCTGGCCCGGATAGTCTAAGCAGTGAATTCTATAAAACGTTTATGCCTACCTTAGCAACTGCCTTATTGGATGTTTTCAGTACAGCTTATGACAACGGCTTTTTGCCTCCCACATTCTACACTGGCCACACCATACTAATCCCGCAAACCACAGACGCATGTCGGTTGAAAACTGTTGAAGAGTACCGTCCCATACCTTTATGCAAAATGGATTATAAAATATTTGCGAAGGTTCTTCTCGTCTTCAGCTTGTGGCATTAGACTTATTAGGCCCATACCAAGCGCGTGGAATCAAAGGCCGTAGTATTCAAAACCATATTCATATTGTACGTTCTGTATAGAAATCGTGTCAGATGAGGTCAATCAAGTGGCCCTAATTCAGATTGATCTGCAAAAAGCTTTTGATAATTTGCATCATGATTATTTGTTTCCTGTGTCTGAGAGGGCAAAAATTGACGATGTCTTGCTTAAAGTCATTGAACTATGTTATAAAGCGGCCACTACTTGTTAATCAAAACTTTACCAAACCTATTCCGCTTAAATAATCAGTTCAACAGGGTTTGTCCTCTATCGCCTTTGTTATTCGCGTTATATTCTGAGACCCTATGTCGTAGTATGATAAGAAACAAAGCGGTTCATGGCTTCTCACTATATCGCAATGTGAAATTAAGATTCTGGCTCATGCTGATGACGTTGCCCTTTTCTGTACTGATAAAAAGTGTGTGACCGAGGTTTTGCGTGAAACTGAGGGTTTTTGTTATAGTTCGGGGGCGTCTCTTAACCTAATAAATCAAAGGGGTTCTGGTTAGGTCACTGAGGTACAAAGCCTAAATTTTTTGCCGGCATCAGGTGGGACTCAGAAGACTTACAGTATTTGGGGGTTCCTTTGCACCAATATCACAATAGTGGGCCTCACTGGGATTCTCAAATCTCATCCGTTAGGCGACAAACCCATGCATGGATTGGTAGGGAGTGATCTCTATTTGGACGAGCACAAGTTTGCAATGTGTTCCTGATTTCGAAGCTTATCTATGCATTGCAGGTGCTACATTGTGCAAGAACCAAAGTACAGTCCATGCACAGAAATTTTGCTACTTTTGTGTGGCGCTCTCAATGGGAGCCTATGCGTCGAGATAATTTCTTTCTCCCACTGGGGGCTGGTGAAGCTGGCCTGCAGCACTTGTTTGTTCATCAGCTTGTTTCAAGGTTTTTCTTTTTTAAAAACAGCAAGCCATCACTTTCTCTTAGTTGTGTTTATTAGATGATTAAGTACCCATTTGCCTACTTTGTTTGCGCCCACTAGTCATAGGAGTGAGGATCCTTTGTGCGGATTTCTTAAGAAAGTTGCCAAAACATTCAATTTCGTCACTGTATGGTTTTCCTTGGAATACCTATACAGTCTATCCAGAAGACCGATGATAAAAGTTTTTATTTAGACACTATTTCCCGTACCGATGTATAGGCAGCCTTAGCTCCCCTCTTTCAACAATCGTGTATTACAGCGGGTTCAACGAATGTGCATACAATCAGCCACAAAGAACTTTCTTTTTTAAACTTCATACATTGACGTTACTTGTCAAAAGGTGTCTTCGTGCAAAAGGGAAGTTTGTGCCGGGATCAGTAGACTGTCGCCTGTGTCAGCAGCCAGAAACTATAGATCACTGCTTTGTGCATTGCAGTGATGCAGTGTTAATTTTTTTTTTTTTTGGGGGGGGGACATTCTTCAATGGACTCCCAAAAAGGACATTGATATTACGCCCTATACTATCAGATTTTGCCTAGAATGGAAGCTTCAGAAAGCGCCATGTCACCTTTTTGTGCTCATGGGACTTTTTAGCCCGTGGAAGAGCCGCATGACAGATCACCACGCAGAGCTACCACGTTCATCGAAGTCTCTCTTCAGAGAACAATGTGCTATGGTTCGGGGGGTGTATGCTGCTGCAGATCGACCTCCTGCCTGGTTACATTTACTAGATGCATGTATATGACTCCCGGAATTTTGATGTGGGACCAAAGTGAGGGCTCGATGCTGGTGTAGCTGTGCATTGACAGGTTGTGGAATGTGACCTGGTTAAATTGCTTGAACTTCTATGCAATAAAGAAAAAAAAACGCAGTGTGGCACAGCAGTAAAGCGCTCGGCTGAGAATCCAAGAGAAGGAGGAGTCGCACATTTCTTAAGCGTTGCTAGGCAACGCCGGCTGAGCCTAGCGAGGGGGCTGCGCAGCTGGCCTTGGCTGTATGGTTACGGCATACGCGAAGCTCGGCTCCGACCCTCGTGGTGAATATTTCCGCTTCATAAGGTCAAATGGTGGCGAAAAGGCACGGCGACGCATATGCGCAGTAGCGCGCGGCTGCGGCGAAAGATCAGGCGACGCAGTCGGCGGCGGCGACGGCTGTGGCGACGGCGGCCACCTGTGCTGCGCGTGACGTCACTCGGTTTTGCGCATACGCAGAATATGGCTTTTGCAGCATACGGCTCACACAAAGCTTGGTTCCAACCCTCGTAGTGAAGCTTTCGCTTCAAAACGGCAGTATGGTTGTCGAGGCCACATCGAGGTGAGCGAGCATAGAGCAGGTGGGGCTGTAGCCGTGTCTCATGTTGCGCTGTGTTGTCATCATCATCATCAGCCTGATTATACCCACTGCAGGGCGAAGGCCTCTCCCATATCTCTCCACTTAACCCGGTTCTGTGCTAGCTGCATCCACTTGACCCCTGCGAACTTCTTAATCTCATCCGCCCACCTAACTTTCTGCCGCCCCCTGCTACGCTTTCCTTCCCTTGGAATCCAGTTTGTTACCCTCAGCGACCATCGGTTATCCTCTCTTCGCACTAAATGTCCTGCCCATGTCCATTTCTTCTTCTTAATTTCCACTAGAATGTCGTTAACTTGAGTTATTTCTCTGACCCACTCTGCACGCTTTCTATCTCTTAATGTTACCCCTACCATTTTTCGTTCCATAGCCCTCTGGGTTGTCCTCAACTTAAGTAGAACTCTCTTGGTTAGCCTCCACGTTTCAGCCCCATAGGTGAGTGCAGGCAAGATGCAACTGTTGTATGCTTTCCTCTTGAGCGATACCGGTAAGCTGCTAGTCATAATCTGCGAGTGCTTGCCAAATGCGCTCCATCCCAATCTTATTCTTCTTGTTATTTCCTTTTCATGGTCCGGATCTGCGGTTACTACCTGTCCTAAGTAGATATATTCGCCTACTACTTCCAGTATTTCGCTACCTAATGTAAACTCCTGTTCCTTCCCGAGGCTGTTGAACATTACCTTAGTCTTCTGCATATTGATTTTCAAGCCTACCTTTCTACTTTTCCTGTCTAGGTCATCAATCATTATTTGCAGTTCATCTCCCGAGTTGCTTAGCAAGGCAATGTCATCAGCAAATCGCAGATTACTGAGGTATTCTCCATCTAGCCTTATCCCTAACTGCTCCCATTCCAAGTCTCTGAATACTTCCTCTAAACAAGCTGTGAATAGTACTGGGGAGATTGTGTCTCCTTGCCTAACACCTTTCTTTATGGGAATTTTGTTACTTTCTTTATGCAGAACTATGGTTGCTGTGCAGCCACTATATATATCTTCCAGCACTTTCACGTATGGCTCGTCTACCCCCTGATTTCGCAATGCGTGCATCACCGCCGAGGTTTCAACTGAGTCAAATGCTTTTTCGTAATCAATGAATGCTATGTATAAGGGCTGGTTATATTCCGCGCATTTTTCTATCACCTGATTGATGGTATGGATATGATCGATAGTAGAGTACCGTTTCCGAAACCCTGCTTGATCCTTTGCTTGATTGCAGTCTAAGGTTGTCCTGATTCTATTAGCGATTACCTTAGTAAATACCTTATACGTAACAGACAGTAAGCTGATTGGTCTGTAATTTTTAAGGTCCTTAGAGTCCCCTTTCTTGTGAATGAGGATAATGTTTGCATTCTTCCATGCTTCCGGTACCGTCGATGACACCAGGCACTGCGTATACAGGGTGGCCAGTTTTTCTAGCACGATATACCCCCCGTCCTTCAGCAAATCTGTAGTTATCTGATCCTCTCCAGCTGATTTCCCCCTTTTCATAGTTTCTAGTGCTTTCTTGACCTCGTCCTTCGTCACTGGTGGAACATCTGACTGTTTTTCCCCACCGCCAATCTCATTACGGTCCTGACTACTTTGGCTACTGTAGAGATCTGTATAGAACTCCTCGGCTACTTTGACTATCTTGTCCATATTAGTGATGACGTTGCCCGCCTTGTCCCTTATCGCATACATCTGGTTTTTGCCTATGCCCAATTTCTTCTTTACCGCTTTAAGGCTTCCCCCGTTCTTTACAGCATGCTCAATTTTCTCCATGTTATACTTCCTTATATCGGCCACCTTGCGCTTATTGATTAGCTTTGATATCTCGGCCAATTCGATCTGGTCTGTTGGATTGGAAGCTTTCATACTCTGCCGTTTCTTAATCAAATCTTTCGTCTCCTTAGACAGCTTACCGGTATCCTCTCTAACTATCCTACCGCCTACTTCTACCGCGCACTCAGTAATGATATCTCTGAAATTATTGTTCCTTGTAATGAAGTAATGAACGGGAGGACGCCATCCCTGTCCTTGCTATCTGCAGCGACGTACATAGATAGCATGGTGGTGAGCGTCCGATTTGTGCGTTCTACTACACCGTTCGTTTGCGGATGATAATGTGTCGAGTAGCGAAAACTGCTGGCGCTGTGGCGGAGTTCTTCGACAACGTCAGCTGTGAATTGGCATCCACATTCACTAATGAGGACTGCAGGAGGGCCGTGGCAAAGACTGACGAATCGAAGTAGGAAATGAAACATTACAGGCGCAGTAGCAGATGATATTGCGGCTGTCTCACAATAGTGGGCCAAATAATTTACGCACACAAGAATTCACCGGCTTCCTTTAGAAAGCCGTGGGAAACTTCCAAGAAAGCCTATGTCAACTTGCTCGAATGGTGCTGTTGGAGATGTGATTGGCCGCATTTTTCCCGGTGGGATTAAAGTCGGCAGCTTAACGCACTGCCACTGCACACATCTCGGTACATAACGCGAGATATTTTAACGCATCTTCGGACCGTAAAATCGCGGCTGTGTGCATTAAGTGTTCGGACCCCTCCCAAGTGTCCAGACATGGCGTCTTCGTGCATCATTTCAAGAACTGTGACGCGTAAGCTTTCCGACACGACACGAAGCATGCGTGCTCCTCAGAGGCGACATTTTTCTTGTAAAGCAATCCCTCGCGAAAGCAAAAAGTGTTCTTTGTAAACGTTTGGGCCGCATCAAACAAATAGATTAATTTCTGGTCTTTGCGTCTCTCAGTTCGGAAAACTCGAAGATCTGGGAAGGCCTGTGTAAGTGAAGCCAAGTATTTTATCGAAATTGTCTGCATCGTCAGCAGCCGTTTGAAGTGGCAAACGCGAAAGGCAATCAGCGTCTGAGTATTTATGACCGATTGTATGCACCACAGTAAAATTAAACTCTTATAGGCGCAAAGCCCATTGAGCCAGCCGTCAACAGAGGTCACGAAGACTCACGAGCCAGCAAAGGGAATGGCGGTCAGTCACGACGGTGAAAGCATTCATGTACAGTTAGGAGCGAAAGTGCTGTACTGCGAAAATACCGGCGAGACATTCTCGCTCTGTAACCATGTGATTTCTTTCGCATTTACTCAACAAGCGGCTGGCATACGTTATCACGTGCTGATCGCTTCCTTTGCGCTGTATAAGTACAGCGCCGATACCGATACAACCTGCGTTAGTGTGTACTTCAATTGGTGCTGAGGGGCAAAAGTGGCGGAGGATGGGTCCCGAGGTCAAAAGAAATTTCAGATGACGGAAAGCTGAGTCACATTCGCTGGTCCAATTGTATGGGGCATCTTCATGCAGTAGACACATGAGTGGTTAAGTGATGTCTGCAAACCTTGGTATAAAGCGTCGAAAGTACGAGCATAGCCCTAAAAATCTCTGCAGCTCTTTCACTGATTGGGGCACTGTAAAACTTTTGACAGCTTCAATTTTCTTGGGATGTGGTCGAACACCTTCTTTATCAACTGAGTGACCGAGAACAATTGTTTCACGATCCCCAAAATGACATTTATTTGCATTCAGTAGAAGACCAGCTCGTTCCATGCAATCAAACACTATATTGAGACGGCTGTGGTGCTCACTAAATGTTTTGACAAACATTACTACGTCGTCCAAATAACTTAAACAAATTTTCCACTTTAGTCCCCGCAGGATTGTATCCATAAACTGCTCGAATGTGGCAGCCGCATTACATAATCCAAAACGCATAACGTTAAATACATAAAGTCCGTCTAGTGTTCCGAATACCGTTTTCTTCTTTATTAGCAGTATGCATGGGGATTTGCCAGTAGCCGGATCTCAAGTTAATACGAGAGCAGTAGGAAGCAAGCTGAGTGCAGACTGTCAGTTGCGTCAAGTGGCGGTAGCCAACATAAAATCTCCATGTGCCATCTTTCTTTCTAACAAGGATAACTGGATCTGCCCAAGGACTAGAAGACTCTCGAATAATGCCGCGCTTTAGCATGTCTTAAACTTACTCATCAATTACCTTGCGTTCAGTTGCTAAGAGTCGATAGGGCTTTTGAGGTATTGGAGGTGCGGACCCGGTTTTCATCGTGTTATGAATGCAACTGGTAGGCAGTGGTGTTGTGTCGTTCTTGGCAAAGTCGAACACTGTCACGTGTTTCAGAAGTAGTTCCACTATAATGCGGCGCTCGGTTGTAGAAAGAGACTTATTGATCATAGCCGTAACTTGGGTCTCCACACCAGAGCTGTTTAACGCCGCGACGGAACCTGACACGCCTTCCTCGAAACGGGCGAGTTTTAGGCCCCGAGGCAACACAGTTGGCTCTTCAGAGTGGTTTACTGTCCACAACTCAAAGCGTCCAGTAATCATGGGAACAATGCAACGAGCCGCAAGGATACACTTTTTTGAGAAGGTGAGTCTCGTAGATTCTACTATAGCTTCAAAGGATTCGCACTGGTTGCGAATAGAGCAATCCTGCACGAGTGCTGCAGATAAAACTGGCACAATTGTGTCGTCTTCCACCGCAAATGCTCCAATATCATGCGTCGGGTCATCCACAAGAGCCGAAAGTAGTGAAGGATTCAAAGCAATCTGTCCCGTACCACAGTCTAAAGTTGCACCACACTCTTACAGAAAATCAGTCCGAAGAGTCACATCATGCGTTGAGCGAGGCAGCGCTGCAAATTCTGCTCTAAACTTGAGGCCACCGATAACAGCATCTGAAGCACACACGCCAAGTGAAACTAAAGGTTCACCACCCACAACACGGAATAACACTGCACGGTCACCATTGAACATTACTTTCCTACCTAAACGGTTCTTAAAACTCCCAACTCGTAACACATACTGTAGCACCAGTGTCCACAAGAGCCATTGGTTTCACACCATCAATAAACACTTCCAATTTGTTCTTTAACATAAACACGGTATGGACGTCATCGACTCGCCGGCGGCCTCATCTTCATCGACCGCGCCCTAGTTTCCCGGAGGCGGAGGGGAAGTCGAGGGGAAGGTGACCTTCACTGGCACTGGAGTGCGCGGCGTCACACTACGATCAGATGCAGGGGATGAATTCCGAAAATATGTCAAATCGTATGTGTCCCAAGCGGACATAGTTGGGGATAGCTGCTCTTCAGTGTGCAGTCGTCGGTGACTGTTCGCTAGGGGTCGGTAGTCTTGGACAGTTGGAAAACGGAGGCGGCAATATCTAGCGATATGACCCACAATGCCACACCTATAGCACACAGGTTGAGGGCGCGAGCGATAAGCATAAGAGTCCTCACTAACAAATTCGCGACGTTGGTTGTAGCCAGGCTCTCGCTGCTGACGAACATCGTTTCTAGAGTAGGCGGGCCTCCTTTCCGTCGGCTGGTGGTCATAACGTTGGGTAGAGCTGTTCCGATCGTCCATATAAGAAGCACCGCTAGGTTGAATCCAAGGAGTGGACAGGGCGGCGAAATTTGCCTGGGTGCACAACTGTGCCGCCCATGTTCTTCACCACAGAGGGTGTCCCTTGATGTTGAGAACTCCTCGCACACAATCTCTCTTATCATATCAGCCCTCGAAACTGAAGGGCAGGCTTCAAAACTGGCTACAGAGGTGACATTGGCCAGTCTTTCGAATTCAGGTGTAATTCGAGGGCGCAGCTTGAGAGCCTCAAATGTTCTACAATGCTTCATAACATCAGCGGGGGTGCTCAGGTTTTGTTTGCTAATAAAAAAATTATAAACGTCTTCCGTTATTCCTTTCAGGAGGTGGCCGACTTTGTCTTCTTCAAGCATAGTGGGATTGACCAGCTTGCCTAGCTTTAACATGGCTTCGATGTATGCAGTGCAAGTTTCTCTTTGTACTTGCGCCCGGTGAAGCAATATCTGTTCGGCTCGCTTCTTTTTGCAGGTTAGTCCCCAAAAGTTTTCTTCGTCTCGCTTGTCAAGATAGCCCATGTACTTAACGAATCCTGATGATTATCGAGCCAGTCGAAGACAGTAGAGGCAAGGAGGAATACCACGTTAGCCAGCTTAGTAGCAGCGTTCCAGCCATTGTACTTACTCACTCTTTCGTAGTGTTTCAGCCACATCGTCAACGTCCTCCTCAGATTGTCCAGAGATTGTCTGGGGTTCTCGATAGTGGGGCCAGTTGTTCGCCGTGGATGGTCCTGGGTGCTTGGTTGTGCCGTCCTCAGCCACGTGCGATGGCATTGGTGGTAAGCCAGCTAGTCTATCGCTTCGTCTGTAGGTGTGGTCACAACCTCGCACCTCTCACCAAATATTTTACGTGCTTAGTACGCACGGGGGGTTATTTACAGTAGTCGGTCGAAGCAGAACCACGGCGAAGCGTGCAAACGTCATTCTGCCCTTGCTCGTGTTCCTTCCCCACCGATCCACCGAAGATTATTCTTCCGTCGATATTCTGCAAAAACGCGTGACAATACCCTCGCCAGGCTTCAGCACTTGAACTACACATGCCACCTTCCATGACGGAGGAATATCGCCAGTCTCCTAAACATGATTCATAAAGTTTAGGAGCCCCTTAATGAGTTCCAGGGGCAGGTTCTGTAGCATTTTGTTGGTGATACCATCTAAACCTGGTGGTAATTTCCAGCATTTGCAGATACAATCGCATCTGCAAACTTCTCTGCCAATCACGGAATGGGTTTTTCTTTCCGCATTGCAAGAGCTTCAAAAGGCTGCACAGGGCGAGGCTCTCTAGCAAGGCTGGCAATTACTGGCCATATTCTCATCATCGGTGAGAATACAGTCAACCTAGCACAAAATGAGGCCTATTGCAAGCTGTAGAGCTTGTTCGTGCGCCACCGAATGGCAGAATTCAGCCTATTGTTGGCCTACTTCAAGTCTCTGTCGCCCTTCTTCCGCGTGGCTTGTCGCTCCGCCCTTATCGCTGTGCTAAGGTTCCTGAATTTTAAACCCGGGGCCGGAACATAAAAGGGTAACTTGACCGCCGTAACTGCTACCATTTTTAGAAATAATTTTATCATTAACATCACCAAAAACACGCTCTGGTACTCTTTGTACTTGTCCCAGTTGACGACATGGCTGATTTCATGACCGCCCATAGGAAAGTCAGCAGCAAACACAAAAATTGGGTACTTATCACTTCCCATGCGGTCAGGTGCTGTTGACCACTTCACGCTGGTAAATAGCTCTCTCTGAGGCTGGAGGGCGGGAGAAAGTGGGGCTTCCGTCATTTGCAACACACTGGTCCAAACCGTCAATAAAGTCTACGAGACATGCGTCCACGGGAATCTGTGCTCCTGTCACCCCACACAGAATGATGGGCGTTCAAATCACCGCAGATGATTCGAGTAGCTAGGCATTGATCACAGAGCTGCTGCAGAAACAAATCAATTGCTGCCTTCTTTCACGGGGACACGTACACGGATGCAACAGAAAGAGTTCGAAAGCTCAGCGGTATTCTCACTACCGCTACCTCAATGTCATCCGTGCAAAGATCGATAACGTTTAAAGAAACATGTGAAATTTCCCTTCGTATGTAAAGCACGGCACTGCCTGCAGGAAATGACCTTATGCTGCAGTTTTATTGCAGTTCCCTACTGAAAAATCTGTAAGGGGCAATAACCTCACATTTTCTCACACAATCTCACTCAATTCACATAAGAAATCACGTACAAGTCGCATATAATTGCATAAGCTCTCATAGTGTCTTGTACGTTATCATAAATTATGTACGATATTTTATGATAATGATGTGCACCTTATGAGACTCTATGTGATTGAATGAGATTTTATGAGGTTATTGCCCTGTAGAACTTTTAGTTTTTCAGTACGGTTATGCTGCAGTTTTATTGGGCGACATATCCAGTCAAATATCTTCCGCTTGGCAGACCATCTTCGTACAGGGCCAATACTGGAACACAAGTCTCTTTCTAGAAGGGTTTCAGTTCCGCTGCCCGGCCTAAAATCCCAGAGCAGTTGCATTGCGATATGAACTCCACTTTTTGCTGGATTTTAGGTCCATGAGGTTGAACAGTGTTCAACCTTATGAACGCTGCCCGCTGCTTTCAAGCAAGTCAGCATGGAGGTAACGGAGGCCAGCAGACCAGCTATGGCTAAAAGCGCCCTACACAGAATCTCTAGCCAACGCCAGCCGCGACAAAAAAAAATTGCAAGCAAAACATGAAAAAGCTCAAAAAACTACTAACCAAACGTAGCGCACTTCCTAAAACACGTTATTTTACCATTAATTTTTTCAGGGAGCATATAGCCTAAAAATAGCCACAACGCCAAATCATCTAAAAAGCAGCCAGAAAATATTTTAAGTAGCCCAATTTGGCTGTAAATAGCCCAATCTGGCAACGCTGTTGAACACCAGCCTTATAGGTCGAAAGAATGTTGGCTGCGAAGGCAACAATCATGGACTGCATTGAATGCGCCAGCTGTAGGAAGTTCTTGAGGTTACTAGGCGGCATCTCTGGAACATGTGAACGCAGGGCCCAAACAAAAAACATGGAGAAGGTTGAACACACTTTAATTTATGAGCTCCTTATTTAACGCAACGTACTCATTTCCAACGTTGACAAAAGAAGCTGACGGGGACACACTCTTGGCCACAGTAGCTTGTTTTCTTGTCGCTTGTGAGGCATGAAAGAAATTCCTCCCTGCGGTCGAGTCTGGCTATGATCCGGTCGCTCAGCAACTTAGTCACTTTTTACTGGAGGTCGAATAGCCGACTCGCACGCAGTGGACCTTGGCATGTTGCTGGACTCAGTGTCTCTTAGGGACACTGCTGGTCTACGCGGCAACATCCGCCGCTATCACTGGGAACGCTTCAATGCCTGGCACAGGCTTCTCAGTCGGTTGTGTTTTGAGACCAGCAATGAAAGGTATTCGATGGTGTAAGCACTCACACGGAAGTGGCAGCCACCGAAGATCGCTGGATGATCACCATCGCAGCTGGCACAAGCGAAATCTGCCTTGCAGGCTTTAAAATCGTGGTCGCCACCGCACCGCGCACAGCGTCAATCCTTTGCGCAAACTTTGGCCGCATGCCCAAACTGTTGGCATCTAAAACACCGTGCAGGAGCTTCAGTGAAATCGGTGACTACATCAGGGTGGCGCGCACTATATATAACACGGTATAACAATGCGTCATGACAAGCAACTAGCCAGGATTTTTTTCGGAGGATGGGAGCTGGCAACCGAGGTCAACTTTCTTTATTTATTACTGACAGAGGGGGGGGGGGGGGGGGGGAGGAGGAGAAGAGTAGGTGTGTATAGAAGGGTGCGAAAAGAGTATGCCAAGGGGCTTAAAGCCTACCTCGAGCCGCGGTGTCGGCACATGCGGGGATGCGCTCGATGGAGTCTTTTATTCTTTCCGGTAATCCAACAAGACCGGTTCTCAGAATGTTTAGCTTTCATAGAGGAAAATACACTGCTCTGCTAATAGACATAGACAAAAAGAAAGCGCCGTGCACCTTCGCCGCGCTGGTCTCGCATTCGCGGCTCACCATTGTTGAATCGTTCGCGTTGACATTCCACAGACGCCGCATGCACTTTTCGTCGCTGGCCTGATGTTGCCAATCGCAGCATTCCGCATTGTCGTCTAAAAGCGCTGCCTCTCCGATAACCCCTGCATGCTGCTTCCGCACGTTTTTTGCATATATTATGTAAACATGATTGAAAGCAACACGTAGAAGGAGCACAAGCAAGACGTGGCGCATAAAGGTCGCTTACCGACAGCTTGAAAACATCTGGGAAGACTCAGTGGTCAATGGCATAACAGGCCAGGTGAACCGACTGCGAGATATGGTGCCGACGGCATAAAGGGTATGCCATAAAATGATGGGAGAAGTTATAGTAGGAGCACTAATTACAACAAGGCCAACATTAGCCGCATGAAAGGAAAAGCGAGGCAAGGGAAGAGGGCCACACTGCATCTGTGGACTGAGGGAATGTGCTGTGCGGAGGGAAGAGGTGTCTCAGCTTTTCCTTTTTAGAAGTGCCGCAGGGCCGGATGGAGGAACAGAACTGAGGCAGTAGAAAACAAAACAAAGAGAAATAAACGCAAAAAAATGAGGCAGCGGCCGGGATCGAGCGATGTCAACAACGGAATGAATTAAAATAACGCTGCAGATATCTGAAATTATTGTATAGAAAATTTGTAGAAAGGGCACTCCAGGATTCCTAAGGAATTAACCGCCCCACGCGGTTCCTGTAGCCCCTTCGTATGGAGACTTTCTCGAACAAAGCAACGAGTTCCCATGAGGCATGTGAAGTTTCTTCCTCCTATCCTCGCAAAGCGTAGTGCTCGTGCCACCCCTCCAGCATCACAGTGACTTTATGAGAATTTAAAAGGCCCTCACAAATCCAGTTTTGAGTTATCGTGAACTGCGATAGTTGTAAAAATTTTAATTATTTCGATGACGCAAATAGAACCATGGCACTCACTAGCGCCGTCAATAAGGAGAATGCAAAAGCTTCGGCAGTGATGATTTCTGGTGGACTGAGACATAACAGTTACTGTACTATGCATAAGAGTACTTACGTACATAGCGAGATTCACAGTTTCAATTTTTCATTGATGGACTGTGGAACATGTATAGTGTAAAAAGTAACGTGAGGGTTTTCCAGCAGCAGTTGCTTGATATTTCAAGACAATGAAATAATGAGAAAGGCGAACATAATGTGCTATTGTTTAGCATAGATTATCGCTCTCTTTCGCATCCCCAGTCCTTTGTTATTTCCCTTCAAGAATACCATTTCCCTCCCTCTCTCTGTCTCTCTCTTTGCACGGTTAGCTGCACTGTACACACGTACTGCTGTTTTTCTGGGAGCTCTCAACCCGATTAGCGATCGCTTCAAAGCCTTGGCGAACACCTGCAAATAGCTGTAAAGCGATATGGCGGTGCTTTAGAAATCCGTGCGAGGATTCGGGGGGGGGGGGGGGGGAACAAAAATGAGACACGGTTTGACTCTGCTAGCCCAACACAGTATTGTGCGAACGCATCGAAATCTTGACTATCCATCTACATTTAAAATTTCCTAACCTTATATTGGGGTTGGGCCACCGAAATTTCGAGTGTGGGCCAAGTCAGTTATGCCTCATTGAGAGCCCGGTCATGTCACCTGCCAACTACCACTTCACAGAGGCATGCTTGCGAGGAGGACTGTAATATATGATGTTCAAGTTGGCTGAAACGAGGTAGATACAAAGCCCCGCTTCATAACCAAGTCGCACGAATGTTCCTGCATGGCCTAGGAATATCACTTCTGACTGAAAGGCTGTAGCCCGAGTTCGCACCTTCTGCCGACTCGTTTACCTGATGGCAACGCACATCTTCATAGACCTGTATAGACCTAGCGATAGAGTGTTTTTGCATATAAAAAGGGAGAACAGCTCAAAAACAAAATGAAGAGAGGACCAAACAACACAGTGCCTGTACCACAGGACCTGTGTTGTTCGTCCCTCTCTTCGTCCTGTTTTTGCGCTGTTCCTCATTTTTACCAATGTTACACCAACTAGCCTGCCACAGCACCCTCGAGAGCTTTCGTCCCCCCCCCCCACGACATTTCGCACTGTGCCTAACGGCTTGACACTGACACGATGCCCCACTCTACTGGGTTGGCTTTTCAAATTTTCTGATTACTCCTCATTCCATTTTGAGCGGGTCGGCTTTCACAGGTCCCCTTAATAAAATGGAAACACTACAAGGTGTGCTTATGGCGGAAAGTTAAGCCCAGCCTTCAGCCGAGGGATATATTCGCAGGACATTGTGCCAAGACCAGAGTACAATTGAGGGTACATTGTTTTCAGTTTCTTTTTTTTTTTTTCAAACAGAGCATCAACAAATTTCACATCAAGGTCCTCACTTACCTGCAGCCGGAAGAGAATACTATGCACATAATCCGCCACATAGAGTGTGTTTTGGGACGTGCTACTTCAAGACCACTTCTGCGTTAAAATTCCCCTTTAAGGGAACGAGTTGACTTTCTGTCGCTGTTAATTTCGTGCAGGACGACTCTAACTGCAAAGGCACTTCAATGAAATCGGCAGAAGGACATAAGCTTCCGCTCACGAATCGACCTTAGCCAAACCCGGCACTCAGTTTGTCGCTACTTGCTCAAACCTAGTCTTTGAACCAGTAAGCATTCCTAAGAAAGTAGCTTTCTTGCTCTGATTGTAGAGCGGGAAAGCCTACCTTGTGGTTGTGGCGGTTGTTCATATAGACCATAGCGCTTTTATACACGATGCTCTTTGTTGCCGCGAAGTGGGGAAGAAACCTTCTGTAGACAGCTCGGTATCTATTTGATACTTCAAGAGACCAAACGTTTCAGAAACATTCCTGACTTGCCTACCCATAGTCTACAGCAGCATCCGAACTTGAAGTTCTGATTTTTCATTCAGACCTGTGGCTTACACTAGTCGTCGAACTCCTCAACCCATTCAGAACCCTACGACGTCCGGTCAAAATTAAAGTTTTCCGGCTGGAGAATTACCAACGTGGCAACCTGACGGCCGGGTCTTCACGTGTTGGTTTCATTGCACAATCCGCTGTCAGTCCAGTACCGCGACAGCATCCCTTTTAACCCCATCCCACCTGTCATAAAATCGGTGTCGCTCAAGGGCAGACACTGACAAGCCAGTTGAGGGACTTCCTTACATCCCGATGCTCTGATAACACTTCTACATGGGGCACATTATCATGATTGAGCACGACCGCTAGCGCACAATTAAAGATTACACCAGAGCTAACAAGCCGATTAAACGAGTGGCGCCACAAGGCTGGGGAACAGCGGCGAGCAGAGGTCTCAATTTGCTCGGCAGCCGACGTCCTAAGAGTGGCTGAGGAGTCGCGTTCATGTCGGCTTGTCGTTTATCAGCAGGAAGCAAAGCGGTGCGATGATAGTGCCGGGCCATGTAGCCCGGAGCCCTACACGAATTACAAAACTAAAAAACTGATGATTCTCAAGAGTGCGCGAAAGGTCCACACCAGAACGTAGCAGTCATCCAAAATAAAACGTTTTTTTTTTTTTTCATTAATGGCGGAGCAGGACTATAATGTCGTGTAGGAGCTCCTGACAACGTCACCGTACTTGAGCGCAACTGCTCCAGTAGCTGCTGACGGATAAGCGAAACCGCTCGTGATATTTGACCGTGAATGATTCTGAAGAGTTTGACCCAGGTTAAGGGAATGTCGCTTAACGCAATGAATAGGTGACGACTGCCTTACCGCCTCCTGGCGCATAAAGCGTCAATCTAGTTCATCAGCAAGCTATTACGGCCAACGTCGAAATATAGAAGTCATACCAGGCTGCAAAAACTATTTCGTCGCTTCATTACTTCAATAGTTCAGCATAGTTCTTCGCAGATTGTAATTATAATGAAATTTGAGGCAGTGTTTCCAACAAGCCTGGGGAATTCGTCAAGCTTGATGCCTTAAATTTAGATTTTTTTTTGCTTTTGGCATAAAGGATTCCACTCATATGAACAGATTGAAGATGCTTTGGGTATCATCGTTGTTGGACACACTCAAGCTTCAGGGTTCCGCTGTCGCATAACTCCACAGCACACAACAGCCATAGTGGAAAGGGACGACGATTAACATAAGTCGCGATTCTTAGTTGATGCGCAGCACGCCTAGAAAGCTCTTTACATAAATAGTGGTTTGGTTTACGAGGTTTCACGTCCTAAAGCGACTCCGGCTATAAGGGACGCCATAGTAGAGGGCTCTGGAAATTTTGGCCACCTAGGGTTCTTTAACATGCACTGACATCACGACCGCCCACTGGCGCCTTGCTTTTCGTTCTCGGCGAAAGGTGTCTGCCACGGCCGGGATTCAGACCCTCATTCTTGGGTACAGATGTCGACCGCCTTAACCTGCACTATCGCGGTACTGCAACAGCAAAATGGTTCTTACGAGCTAGTTGACAGAGCATTTGCTTTCCATAAAGTAGAATCCGGCATTATTTTGTACGCCACCAGCACAACAAAGGCGGAACAAAGACACGTCATGCCCTAAGTAACTACTGAGTTCGTTGAAGTGAGGTTGAGTTAGATCTGCACAGTGAAGGAAGGCAATCAAGCGAATGTTCTGTTCCTTTTTCGTTTTACGGCGCTATTCTTTCTGTGTGTCCATCCCGCATCCTAATGTACAACACTGCCGACGACTTCGTGCAATGATTTTTAGGCCATGTGTGAACTGCCTCTTCTGCGGTGTCATGACTTACAAATTCGCTTCTTTCGTCCCAATAAACTTGACCATGCTGATGGCGATGTTGTCTCCTCCGCGAATCGGGTAGCGAAGAAATCCAACACGCATGACGTCTTCTAACCAGGCATGCTGTTTTTAATGGGTGCCCTATAGTCATTGCCACATGAGATCAAAACACATTGCCTATTCACTGAACTGCCAGTCAGGAACTCATCCCATTGTGCCGGTCGAGGAAACTGCTCTTCGATGTTTTTAAACACTTATAAAATTTTCCGACACCTTTCTGTTTACAGCCTACGGCGCTGACCTCAGCAGAGAAGGACTCGCTAATAATTTTCTGGCAGGCTGTGTTAGAAGGTATTTACTAATAGCATCGCTAATAAACTCGGGGCAACCTAAATTTGCATCAACCGAAGAATCAATCAGGTTTTCAGAAATGATACTCAACTATCGATCACATCCATACTATCAACCAAATGTTAGAAAAATGCTCAGAATATACCAGCCACTGTAGATAACATTCAATGATTATAAAAAGGCATTTCACTCAGTCGTTACCTCGGCATTCATGCAAACATTACAAAATCAGGTTGAAAAACAGGCGAAAACACTGGAAGATATAATAGTAACTGCACAGCAACAATACACCTGCATAAAGAACGTAATAAAGTTCCCGTAAATTAAGATGTTCGGCAATGAGACACGCCCTCATCACTACTGCTCACAAGTCACAAGTCACAGCTTGCTCAGATGAAGTATTCAGACTTGGGATGGGAGCAGTTAGGGTTAAGAGCTAATGGAGAATACCTGAACCATCTGCGAATTCGTTTATGGCATCACTTTGCTGAATAAGGAGATGAATTGCAAAGAAGTTCTAAACTAGACAGGAAAAGGTAGGACTAAACATTAATGCGTAGTAGTCTAAGGTAATGTACAACAGCCTCGGGAAGGAACAGCAGTTTACAATAGGTATAGCGAAGCACGGGAGGTGGTAGGTGAATGTATCTACTTACGACAGATAGTAACCGCAGATCCAGGCCACTAAAGACAAATAAGTAGGAAATTAATATTAGGATGGGTGCAGTACGAAAGTAACCACAAAATGTGAGCTTACCTGTATCGCTCAAGATGAAATTGTATGACAGTTGTATCTTACCTGTTCTCATCTATGGGGCTGAAACATGGAGGCTAACGAAAAGCGTTCTACTTACGCTGGGGGCAACGCAGGAAGCTATGGAACGCAAAACGTAGGTGCAACCTTCAGAGATAGGAAGCGTGTAGAGTTGGTCAGAAATATAATTGAAGTTAATGGCATCCTAGTGCAAATCAAGAAGACGAAATAGGCATGGGCAGAACATGTAATCCGAAGAGAGGATAACCGATGGCCGCTAAGAGTAACAAATTGGATTCCAAGTGAAAGAATATGTAGCAGGGACTGGTAGAAAGCTATAGCTGGCGGATAAGGTTAAAGGGACACTAAAGAGAAAAATGAAGTGGGCTTGCATCGATAGAATGCCAGTTCCTGGTTACAAAAAAGCCACTTTTACTGAAAACAGAGCTGTTATAAGGTAGTAAAGGGGAAGAACAGGAATACAGTTATCGCCGCCACAGCCGAAATGGCCGAGGCTCGCAACTACAAATCACGTGACGCGCAAGGAATCCCGGAGGCTGACAAATGCGAATTACGTTGACCATTTGAATGCGGTAGTCGATTTTGTCTCGAATATGATAACATGCTTTTATCCCACGTAAACGACGGCGAAAAGATGAATAGACAACGTAAATCTTGCAAGGCAAATATAAAAATATGCTCATTTCGTTCGCTTGTCGGTAGATGCCGCTAGTCTCTCAGCTATGTCCCGGCTCAGGCAATTCGCGCGTGCTCGGATAGTTTGGTTTGGGCCTGCGGTGCGTGAAATACGAGCTCAGAGCAGCAGATGCGCCTACCCTAAGTGCGTATCGAATGAAGATTATGACTCGGCACGCACCTGCGAAGTATTCTCCGCACCCCGCGCGCCAGCAATCACGGAGTCTCCTCTTGCGTCATAGTGTGCGTCATCCTACCCTACTGAGTAGTAGGAGAAAACAGTTTGATTTGATCGGCGGGAACAAAAAAAAAACCTCAACTTCTTATTGCAATATCTCAGCAATAATTCGATTTTTTGTTGCTGGATATGCGGCGACAGTGTCACCAAATGCCGTTTATTAGATTTTGATAGCATATTTGGGTGTCTTTAGTGTCCCTTTAAGAAGTTCAAAGAGTAATAGTGGATGCAGCTAGCACATCATCATCATCATCAACATCATCAGCCTTACTATACCCACTGCAGGGCGAAGGCCTCTCCCATATTCGGCCAATTAACCCGGTCCTGTGCTAGCTGCATCCACTTGGCCCTTGCTACCTTCTTAACCTCATCCGCCCACGTAACTTTCTGCCGCCCCCTGCTACGCTTTCCTTCCCTCGGAATCGAGTTTGTTACCCTAAGCAACCATCGGTTATCCTCTCTTCGCACTACATGTCCTGCCATGGCCATTTCTTCTTCTTGATTCCCACTAGAATGTCAGTAACTTGCGTTATTTCTCTGACCCACTCTGCACACTTCCTATCTCTTAATGTTACCCTACCATTTTTTTTTTCCATTGCCCTCTGCGTTGCCCACAACTTAAGTAGAACCTTCTTTTTTAGCCTCCACGTTTTAGCCCCACTGGTAAGTACAAGTAAGATGCAACTGTACTTTCCTCTTGAGCGATGCCTGTAAGCTGCTTGTCATAATCTGGGAGTGCTTGCCAAATGCGTTCCATCCCAGTCTTATTCTCCTTGTTATTTCCATTTCAGGGTTCGGATCTGCGGTTAATATCGCCTACTACTTCCAGTGTTTCGCTACCTAACGTAAACTGCTGTTCCTGCCCTAGGCTGTTGAACGTTACCTTAGTCTTCTGCATTTTGTCTTCCAAGCTTACCTTTCTACTTTGCCTGTCAAGGTCATCAATCACTCTTTGCAGTTCATCCCCTGAGTTACTTAGCAAGGCAATGTAGCAGCTAGCACACGACCGGTTTAATTATGAGAAATACCTTCTCCCTTCATTTGGTATAGTCCAGCTGTTAATAATGATGATATGTTCTAGAGGTCAGCAAAAACCCACTTTCTGAAGCTAGTGACTTTTCGCCGCAAGAGGTCAGAAGCCACTCTGCAGAACACGCTATTATATGAAAACTATGCGTTAAATTACATTCAAACGTTGAATGGATTGAATGCGCTCTCGCTATACAGCTACACGGAACGTAATATTTTGATGCTGTATCCTAATTGAAGTAAACACACGGGCTCCAAATATGGCCGGTACTACCGTCTGGAACCCTAATTAAAGAGATGTATCTTGATATTAATCTCATACCTTGAGGCTTCTGGATTCGTGGCGCGGTTAATTCTCATTTGGATGGGTCATATAGTGCGCGGTAGCCCAGCTAAGCATGCACCACAGTGTACTTGGGTGTCTATTAATAAGTTGCGTAAATGAACCCTCCTTGATACCTACTCTTTGTGAATTTTGGTATCTATTTTCTCGCAAAGAGCCCGAGCTTTATATGTGACTTTTGCGTCCATACAAGGTGGTTTCTTCAAGTATTTCTGCTGCGTAAAAAGTTCTAAGGACACGTTAGATAAAGGCTACATCCCCAAAATATACCAGCATGTGAACTTACATTCCACCACTCTTCTTCGTCATTGTAAAAAGATGAATGGCTTCTTTGTATTTTGCAACGCCTTGCACCCCGCAGAACGTGCTCTGCTACCACATCGAGCGACGCATGCAGTGGAGCACACTGTTCACCAAGCTGGCTGAACTGGACAAGGAGTTCGCTGTCGAGCATGTCTTGGTGGGCGAGAATACACTCGAGCAGATTTTTCTCGCCTTCACCAAGTCGCAGGGAGTGGCCGCCCGGACGGATGGACCTGAGTAGGCAGTTGCTGGGCAGCCGCATAGCTTCCCGCCATGAGCGCTGAATGCGCCCTCTTACGCAGCCAACCCAGTCGCCGCAGTTCAATCTCATTAAAAGATTTAGAGTGTGGGCAGGATATACTGGCCCAGCTCATTTGGTGCCCTATGTGCCGTGTACAAAGTGTCATTTATACTTTAGCAAAGAAACATCTCATGATTATTTCTAAGAATTGTGTCCAAGTGGCCAAATTGCAATGCTCATCGTGACGTCTAGTAGCCACTGGGAGTTATTAGGAAAGCTACAAAAGCTGTTGACAAAATTCATTGGTTGTTGAAAAAAAAAAAACTCTTCGCGGCTAATGTGACTTACTACCATCAAAAAAATGTTTCCATGTTTAAAATAATAAAAGCAAACATTTATTTTGAATTTCGCCTAATGCATACTTTCTTTTGTACAAACAATTCAGTTCATGCGTTTTTAGAGTTTTGCAAGTGTAAACATACAGAAAAGCGACCCGAGCGCCTGCGGCTATAACTGGCTTGTGCCATGACGATGTACCAATTGTTTCTGTCAATCACTACAATACGCTCTCCCGATCCCTCTGTATGGTTATAAAAAGAATACAATGTATTTTCAGACTCTGAATAAAAAAGAATTGCGGAAATATTTTTTAACACTATAAATAACCTATATAGAACAACCGTGGTCACATTCTAATTGAGATGAATAAAATTTGTGCTCAGAGCTGCCGTTTTTCTACTTTATTTTGAACTTATAGACAGAATGCTTATTTCTTGCAACATTGATGCACGACGTTGTTGTGATATGTTATATTCTCGCTTTGTTTATAAGTTTGCTCTAAAATGTGCAATTTATACTCTTCCCACTCCAGCCGTGCAAGCTCTTCAAGCTGCCATAAGACAGTTTGTTCGCCTGGGGACCTTCAGCATCGAGTTGAAAACAGATGAATTCAATTGACCTAATCCTCTAGAGCATTTAGCTTCCAATAATTTGCGCACTAATGCATTGGATTATGCTTTCTGGCGCAATCGGGAACACAAAACGAACTTAATGCTCTATATTAGGTTCTAATATTCACTTGCAATAAATTTTCGGCCGCGAAAACGTTGCTTTATTTCTCATTTTTATTGCAGCTTCAGAAGAGACATGCACTATCGTTTGAAGCAGCAGTCAATACTAATGTGCATCCGACAGCAGCAATGAAGTTTTTGCTGTCGCATTGACGATATACATCTGATTATGCCAGGAGTAAAAGGCGAAAAGTCGGTAGAGCTAGCAGCAAACCTTTTTTCTATTCATGATATTTACCTTCGTAATTATTTTGCAATGTGATGCATTCAGGATAGGAGTGCACTATTGTGCAACTTGAGTTAGTGCAGGAGGAACTTAAACAAACCTTGTTATGCAGTCTGCAGGATAGATTCCATGATTTCCATGAGGAGGGGCTCACTCCTTTCTGTAATAGAAAGGAACAAATAAAGAAAGAAAGAAAGAAAGAAAGAAAGAAAGAAAGAAAGAAAGAAAGAAAGAAAGAAAGAAAGAAAGAAAGAAAGAAAGAAAGAAAGAAAGAAAGAAAGAAAGAAAGAAAGAAAGAAAGAAAGAAAGAAAGAAAGAAAGATTCAAATGGCAGTATCGAGTTCTTTACGCTTTCGTCCCATCACTATCTCGCGTTAGTAGGAATTAAGCGCGTAATTTAAAAACCAGGAAAAGTAGCTCCACGATAAGATGAAAATATGCAATTTCTAATAAATTAGGGCCTTCGGATATATTTTCCTCAGCTCACGTGCGAATACAAGACTACAAATACCTCTGCTATCATACTGTCATATATCGTAGGTTATATATGGAAACATATACAAAAAATGCAGGCGTCCGTTAACATATCGCTCACCACAGGTAAGAGAAGCAATATGCACATTTGGTACATTCTAGCAAAACGAAGCAACGATACATAAAGAAATAAGAACAAAATTATTTGCTTCCAAGCTGAAAATATTAGACGCCAGGAATCAATAAATCATCATCATCGTCATCAGACGAGCTTTGCCCACATTTTATACAATTTACCCGGTTCTGTGCTGGCTGCATCCACTTCCCACCTGCGAACTTAATCTAATAATCCCCCCACCTTTTCTTTCTGCCTCCTCCTGCTACACCTTTCTCCTCTTGGAATCTAATTAGTTACCCGTAGCGGCCATCGGCAGTGCCGGCCTTAGAGGTAGGCGACCAGTGCGGTCGCACAGGGCGTCAGCATGAAGTAGACACCGACCTGCATTTGAGCCCCCCCCCCCCCCCCTTGTATTTCGTCCTTCACGAAAAAATGAGCAAAGTGAGGGGTGTTTGCTTGCAGACCCACAAAACGAGGGCCATCAATGCAAAACAGGCCCGCCTGTTGAGTCCTAGGAACGTGGCGTGGTTTCCACCTTCTTTTGTGGCACGCTGCAGTGAATGCGAGGCAGTTTACGAGGATGGGGGAGGGAAGGAGGGATAAACGTTATTCGGTCTGTCCAGTGCCCGTCTCAATTGCGTTTTTTTTTCCGTACCCTTAAAAATCCTTTCAATGCGTGCTTTGAATGATGACCGCTTCGTTGCTTTCTGCATTCTTTATGGTGGAAACATCGCTAGAGCATGCAGCTTCGAAAAAACAAACTCGATTTTGAGCTCGAAAACGAAAAGGTATCTGAACGTCGACTAGGTGCCTTGATGATCTCTTTTTTGAGCGCGCGGGAGGTTGGGCAGTGAGTCTTTATTGACTCGGCCTCTGGAAAAATTAGTTTTGGACGAAATAAATGATTTTGATTACGAATGCTAGGAAGCACTGGCGGAAATCATTATTAGTTTTAGTAAAGAATTATTCCGTTGCTACTGTTGTTGCTATGTGCAGTGTATGGATGTGACCATGGACACAATTTCATGGAATAGTGTGGCTACTTCGGAGAAGAAAGGTTTGATTTGCGGATGCTGGCATTGCGTTAAAACACAGTTCATTTTTATTTTGAAATTTCTTTCCTCCGCTGTTGCACCACTGACGAAAAAATAATATTGAACCCATGGCTGTATATGTCCTCTCTAAACCACCGTTCTAATCAAGATTATTTTTCACTGAAAAGAATGGCATAAGTGCTAAATTTATAAGTGTGCAGCAAAAGTTTCAAAGGGGAAACGAAAAATTCGAAACATCTCTATTTAAAGGCTGCTTTCTTATAAAGGTTTAAATCAATCGGACAGCAAATATTTGCGCGCAGGTCATGCGCTCAACCTTCTTGAAGAATAACTGAAGTTGTCTGGAAATGCAACTAAACTTATTTTTCACTGACAAGCCTTTTCGCGTAGATGCTTTTAGACCGTATCAGCCACTTTTAATGTTAATTGTATGTGATCCGCAGAGACCTAGGTATAACTTACCTAGGCGGAGTGTGAGTGACGACTCTGGCTGGCGATATCGATTCGCGGTCTCCCTTCAAGCGTCAGCCATCGAAATACACAGGTCACGTTAATGAATTCTCAAATCAACTTTGTTTTAATATCAGGCGACCTCCAGAAAAAAAAAATAAATCGAGAAAAAGTTGTATATATATCTATATATAGAGAGAGAGCGAAGTGTACGCTTCATTTAAAGAAACATTTTTTTGGGCACGACGTTTTGACCAGCCGTCATCAGGAGTGCGAATGTAAACGATGTGTGCAGGTTCTAAAGGCGAAGAGCGGAAAAGAAACAGGTGGCGCAGAGGCAAAGAGGGAAAGAGGGCTTAGCAGGAGGGAAGTACAATGGTATTGTGGTGATGGTTGGGGTAAAAAGCAGGTGCAGGTGGGCAGTGAAAAAAAAATAGAGAGATGAAATACGGCACATGGAAGGAAGCAGGGTAATAGGTATGACCACACGCGACGAAAGCAGGAGTTGTGCGGCCATCATTGTGTGTGCATGGTGGGGGAGGCTGAAATTCCTTCGGGCTACTGGCACTAAACTTGACTTGGCAGTTTGGGTGAGTTTGAGGGAGGAATTTAGGGGGTAACTAAACTTTGAAGTGGAGAAAATACCAGGCCTCTCATTTACATAGGTCGGCACCATGAGGAGGGGCTCACTCACCCACGACCAGTGACTCTTAACCCCACTCGCTCGCACTCGAACTCATGCCCGCTGCCATTCACCGCCACTAATCCACACTCACACTCACACTCCCGGTCACTCTGGTAAAGATCCACTTACTCACACTCCCACTCATGCCCTCCCTCATTCATGGTAACTCACACTGACACTCATGCCCGTACACATTCGCATCCACTCACTCGCACTCATGGCTGCTCCCATTCGCGTCCACTCACTGACACTCATGCCCATCCACATTCGCATCCACTCACTCACACTCATGGCTGCTCCCATTCGCGGCCACTCACGCTCCCACCCGGTCCCGCTCACGGTCACTCACTCACAGTCACACTCATGGCCCGTTCCATTCATGGCCACTCACTCACACTCACCCTCATGACCGCTCCCATTCCCAGCCACTCATTCGCACTCACGGCCACTCACTCACACCCACACTCACAACCACTGCGTGAATGAGGCGATATGAGCACTCACGGTGAGTGTGCCGACTTCTGCAAGAAAGTATTACAATAGCGCAGACAGGTTTACGCACGCTAAAAAGCACTATGCAGGATATTAAGCTATTTGTCACTTCTGCACTTTTGGCTCAGCAGCGAATTCAATCTACTGGTGCCATCTTGTTGTTAGAACAGCAGCCATTTTTATATAAAAAACCAACACTTGTTAGGCTCCGATTCTGCGGGACAATCATCACTCTGTATAAAAAATAAACCAAAATTAGTGCCACGAGATTTGTTCTAAGTGATGCGCCCGCCGTCAAAGTGTGCCGTCACTTCCCAAACGATAAACACGAACAAGAATCGCGCATGCTAGAGCGGTTTCGCCCGCTGACATTGCGATCATCATCAGCCTGCGACAGGACCTAGTGTATGTCTAGCCTCAAACGGTTTGAGCAGCGTCACTGTGCCCGCTCTGCGTGCGAAGACTGACGAACCCCGGTACGTCCTCTTATGTGCAGTCACGAGGAGGAGTTGCTGTGGCAGAGGTCAAACTATTTGTTCTAGTTAAATTGAATCTTGCACTGAATCTGAAAGCGCGCTGATTGTAATATCAACGCATTCGGTGTTGTTACCACTATCGCGAGAAATCCTGGATTCCCTACCCATATGAAAAAAAAAACATAAAACGGGTCTTAGCTGGTCCCAGCTGGGACCAGTTCAATTGGATTATGGAATAATTCCCAGTTGGGACCATTTGGCAGATGGTCCCATTTGGGATTAACTGAAACCAGTGGCAGCTGGTTCAAGTCGGGACCATCTGCCAGCTTGGTCCCAACTGGGCATCATTCCGTTACCCAGTTGAACTGGTCTCAGCTGTGACCAGTTATAGGGCCTGCTAGTTGGGCTTGTGCCAGTGTGTATACGACAAATGCGCGGCGCATGTCAAAAGGTGCCAAAAAATGCAGGCAGTGACATTGAACATAGCATGCACACTGGCAGCAATATAGAAGACACAAAAGCATTTATTTCAGAATCGACGGGGTATACCTTTCAAGAACAGTGACTTCTTCAGTCCTGTATTTTATTCGAAGCTTTGGAATCATGAATAGCATCGCCACTCTGTCCACACCTTTCAAACAGCCTTTCGGTAGTGCGCGGTTGAAATATCAAACGAGCAGAAATATGTTATTCGCACCAAAACTTTAACTCAATCATTTAGTTAAGCGGACAGTTAAATTAGAAAATGCAAGTTCCCAGCATATCACACGCACAAAAAGCCGAACTTTAGAGCAGCCTAACCATCACCTATAAGTTCAACGCACAGCATGTGAACAGTTTGATCACTGACTCACCTTTATTTAGGGCAGTTTTTGATCGAGGACTAGTTCGGCAGGGAATTATTTTGCTTCAGTTCATGCCGTTTACCTCATCGTACGGATAGCACGAAAATTTAATGTCCGGCTAAAGCAAATGAATTGGTATTTGAACTGCGCAGCAAAAATAATGCCCCGGTAGAGCGACGAAAGTTGGGGATGATGCCGTGGAAACATGAATCGCAAGCCAATGCATTCGTGATTTGGCAAGCTCGAGCCAATAAATTAGTGAATAACGCCTCTGCAACGGCGTTAAGCATACCACGGTGCACGAATCACCGCACCGCTCTTGGCCGCGCTCATCTTCATGGAGACTATTCTCGAGATGAGCTCCGGAAAGCAGGGACAAGAGTCTCAAACCTCATGGAAACAGCTACGCGATTGCAACCTTTTTAGAGAAATCTTGATTCCGCTTGTGTAGCTGATATGGCCGTGTGCTCCCGTTTAACTACAGAACACAATTAACTAACAAATAAAACAACCTTTCCCGGTTACGGAATGCAACAGACATAAAGAACACAAACAAGTACCTGAATATATGCCGCACAATTCCGGTCACTCTTCGAGCCGCTTTGCTGATAGGTATCCTTCGCCATGCGATGACATTCGAAGTGTTGTCTTCCTCTTGCCTAGAGAACACCTGATGAACTATTTCGACTTCAGAGCAATAGTTTGTGAACATTAAGCGCTAACTCGAGTTTCTTCAAATAAAAACAACGTTCACGCACCACAAATAACAAATCGACTCGCCGCGATGTGTACATGTGCACGTACGCACTGCGCGCCGCCATGTTGCTGTCAGTGTGGTTTACTGCGTACAAAACTAACTGTCTCGCTGTCACGTTTTAATAATTAGAAGGATTATTAACGATGCGCACTTAGCGGTGCGCACACTCCAAGACACCCTTACAGTGATTTGGGGTAGCTGTTCCGGTCGCAAAGGAGATGCCCTCGACTTGCCATGGCAAGCTCAGCCGAAATTCAACTACCTTGTAGTGACAGAAGGGCGTGGCCGTTTGGTGCCCAGCTTTCGCTGGTTCAAGCCAGAGTAAGGGTCGGAGACAGAATAACAAACACAAAAAAACTTTATACACAGCAAGAGACGATACAGAATACACGCGATCACTTAAAATATAGAGACAAGAGGTTCACAGAAAACAACGCCAAGTATGCAACTAAAGATGTATTCAATAACGCGGAGGCTTACAATACAAACCAATACGCAAGAGAGTCACATAAACTAACACCAAATTGTTCACCGGGCCCTGTAGCAGTCCGACGCCTCGAGAGTCACGATGTGGCCGCCATGCAAGACGAGCGCCTCTCCCTCGAAGGTCTGGGGGCTTGCCAGCAGCGGGTGGTCCCCGGCAGTCAAGGTGTAGCACTTGCGAACACCCCGCAATAACTGACTCACAAATGCGCCGCACCCTCCTTAAATAAGGCGCGCCGCGTCTGACTGTTGACACACCAAAGCTAGCGCGCACACACACTTCGCTTCGCTTGTTGAAGCGTCCCCTTTTGCTCCCGTCGAGCCGCGCGTCGTCATTGGTCATATGCCGTTGAACATTCTGGAGACGGCTGGAATCTTCCGGATTGATGAATCACCGTCATCGCTGGATGATGAGAAAGAGGGTGCCGCCGACGCGTACAAAGCTACGCGCTCTCTCCTGCGGAGGGGGAGGCGTTTCTCGAATGTCGTAGAACCGACGATGCGGCTTAATGAAAATGTGCGCCGATTTCGTGACACTCGCACTTCTGTCCCTTTATATCACATTAGGTTTCTTACGGCAGCTGAAAAAAATTAACATAATTTTAACTACTCATTTGTTGCTAATATTATAACGGTCGCTGCTTGCGCAGCGAATAATAAAATACGCAACTAACCATCCAGCTGAATGCCGAATGCAACACGTTGTTTTCCTTGACTGCCTACTGAGACCCGTTGACTCCCAGTTGATTGCCAGCTGGGACCAGCTAACTCCCACTTGGGAGCTAATTGGGACCAGTTGGTTCCATTTCATCACCAACTGGGATCAACAAACTTCCAGCTGGAAGCCAACTGGAACTAACTAAGACCAGTTGCTTACTAACTGGGACTATTTGAAACCAACTAAAACCAGCTAAAAACAACGGGATTTTTTTAATGTGGGATATATATGCAAACACGTCCCTTACCATTCTTACATATTCGAGAGAAGCGTGGCGTAACTATATGAACGGCCGCATAGGTTGCGCCGCGCTCAGGCTCCTCCAGAGCGCGACCCCATCAAATGTGACACGCAACATCTACTTGGTACCAGGACACACCGACATAGCGGGGAACGAACGCGCCGGCCAGGTAGCTCGAGGGTACACGAGCCGAGCTTCCTCCCAATCGGACGATCTACCCGAGCGAGTCGGCCCTACGTACTCAGATCCGCTATCCGCCGCCTCATCGAGATCTAAAACAACAAGAGGCAGTGTACTGGCGAAGACTACAGACAGGAACATTCCCTAACCTGCATATCCTAAGCAAGATTTACCCGTCGCAATATCGGGACACCTGCCCATGGTGTGGTAGCAAACCTTCGTTATACCACATCACGTGGCAATGTAGAAATAATGATAGCTTTCGTAAAGACCCGAGTGCGGAACAGTGGGACAGCCGGCTCTCCAGCGGCGATCTGGATTGCCAACTAGGTCTGATCCAGCACGCCCAGCGAGCAGCGAAGCTCAGCGGAGCCCTGGAATAGGGGCACCGACCCTGTGAGAAGACGGAAGATGGACCTTTTCTGCTACTAGCACAAGACCTTCCTAGAGAAATTAACGTATTTTCCATCCTATCCTATCCTATCCTATCCTATCAAGCAACCCTGCATGCTGTCCTTGCGTGTCAGTCAAATCGTACCCACTGCATAAGCGTCGCAGGCGAAAGCACTGATCGAAAATCACACTGGAACATCAGCATCAATATTTTCGTTTTGTCGCAAGCGCACTAAATTTAAAGTACGGTATCTCAGTTTTCCGCATGCCGATTTTATCCTCCTACGTTTGATCATATTCATCGCAGCTGTGGTAGCGCTGCCAAGAAGTACAGAGATCGAGTATAGCTGTGGTTCTCTAGAATATTGGCTTTTAGAGCGCTGCATAGTATAGCCATTTGTTTTCCAGGCAATGAACATTGTTTGACAATACCGCACTCCTGAAGCGAATGAAAGGTGAAGTTTACTGGGTCGGGTCGACCAGTATAGAATGAGATCAAGAATGTTTTGTGAAGCCTCTGTGATACGTGTTGGCTCAGTTATTAGCTGTGAAATATTAAAATTGAGACATACGTTGACAAATTATCGAGGCTGTTGAGAAACGGTAACATCAGGTTGGTGCCAGTTTATCGATGGGTAGTTAAAGTAACCGGAAAGACTGATTCATGCGCTGGGATACTTAGCTGTTAATTGTAGCAAAACACGGTTAAACGCAATAGGGAAGTTAGGGCTATTATGTGGCGTTCGATAGCAGACGCCAATTAATGTTGTTATTTGTGCAGTGTGGCAAATCAGCCACATAATTTCAAGGTGAGATGTGCTGTTGACAAGAGAGATAGTTATCGATTAACGGCGACTAAAACACCTCCTTTTCGAGAACGCTCACGGTCTTTGCAGAAAATGCGAAAATTTGGTAAATCATGCAGTACTTCAGAATCGCTGATATTCTCTTTGAGCGCACGTTTCTGTTAATACAAGTACATTGCTACCAGATGGCGATACAAGGTTAGATACAAGGACTCGTTTGGGAAAGAAGCTGCGTATATTTGTGAAAATCACGGAAAGGCAAAGGTTGCTTCAGGAGTTGGGTCTAGGATGACAAGCTGATAGAGGACATTGCGGAGGCCGGAGCCGAAAAGATATCTGCTATGGTATTTCCTTCACTGTGTTCTTTGTTTCGTCGAAGAAGTAGCGCTTGGGTACGATATAAAGCATCTTATAGTGTAGCGAGAATTTTTCAGGTTTTTTTTTTCTTTTTCTTTTTTGCGAATGCAACCAAGTGCTTTTGAATATTTTGGATGCGGTGGCAATAATATTCGCCGGCACTGAAGTCCGTTCCTTTAAATCTGGGCCCTTTAGATAGAATAGTTTCTTTGGTCTTTGATGATGTGAATCTGACAATGCTTGGGCATTGATGGTTTGGGCTATGACGGCCAAGCCGGTAGGCGCGCTCTATTTCTTTAGGATCCCAGGCTATTCCTAGGTATCCTAAGCAATGATCAGCGATAATCTTTTCAGACTCGGCATATGTTTCACGGGGAGATGAGTCAGGCAGACCATAGAAAATTAAATTATTCCTGCGTGAGCGATTTTCAGAATCGTCAAGACGAAGCTGTAGGTCATGAACCAAAAGAGATGTCTGGTTAGCGGTTCACTGAATGATTTCAACGTCGGATTTACTGAAGACAGATCCTGGAAATGTTCTTCGAGTTCAGTGAAGAGGGTATTGAAATCGGATATCGTTCGGTCGATCGAAAGCATACGTCCTTTTATATCTTGTATGTCGGAGGTTAGTGCTGCCTGGCGATCAGACAGCTTTTTCAATTCGGCCAGAACGACATCCAATTTGTCAGGTCCAGGATTGGTTTCAATATCACCGGCAAGGAGTAATAAGGACAGTACACTATGACATCATTCGGTACAAATAGCGGTCAAACACTTTGGGCTCGGCACTTGTATCAGGAAATAAATACTACACCTCTTAGCAAATAGACTGACCGGTTTACTAACCTGCATAATGAAATAAGCAAGATTCAACAACTGGCCGACAATATTTTCTTGACTCGCATTATTTGCTCTTTAGTCCTTGACGTGCTTTTGTAGCTTATTCCTTTATAGCCATCAAGAAACTGCAATCGCCCACTGATCCCTATGAAAGCAGATGTAAGGCCTGGCCTCAGTCCCTGATGTAATAACCGATAAGCATGTACGTCCAGTTTGCTATTTCTTGTGCTCAAGTGCCTGGCTGCATCACTTCCTGGACTGCGAAGTACAAGTATAGAACAAATATGCGGGATACCATTTCAGCGGCCACGTCATCTAGTTCTTTGGTCAAATTCAAGTTCGATGATGGTGTAGTTTCTGTAAAGCTCTCGAATTTCGCACTCGGAACTATTAAAATCCTCTTAAATTCATTTCTGTCGTTACTGTATGCCCTCTGACTGAACGCTTTGCTTCTATGCAAATTATAAATGATATTAATATTTTTGTCTCGTAAATACCATCCAGTAGTCTTACATTTACACTTGTCAGAAAGGAAGGATGTTGATATGTAGGACGTTCTGTACAGCTGTATCAGTTGAAAGGCGGCCAGTCATAAAGAATTCCCTAGACTCACCTTCTCAACATGCACTTGGACGTTAACCATCGCTATCACTTCACTTTTCTTCCAGGTCTATATGTTTAGCATCCAAAAACATCAAAGGCCAGCTCTGGTGGAGGTGCATATTCTCGATGCCTCAGAATTTCTTAATGCCTGGTTGTCACCCGTTAATAATTAGAAATTTTATTAACGATGCGCCCTTAATGGTGCGCACACTCCCAGAAACCCTTAGAGTGAGTGGGGGTAGCTGTTCCGGTCGCAAAGGAGATGCCCTCGATTTGAGTGGCAAACTCAGCCGGAATTCAACTACCTTGTAGTGACAGAAGGGGGTGGCCGTTTGGTGCCCAGCTGTCACCGGTTCAAGCCAGAGTAAGTGTCGGAGACAGTACACACTAAAATTGCACAGACGAGAGGTTCGCAAAAAAGCAAGCGCTAAGCATGCAGCTACAGAGGTATTCAATAACACCAAGGCATTACAACACAGACCTAACACGAGAGGGTCACATAAACAAGCACCAAATTGTTCACCTGGCACTAGTCCGACGCCTTGAGAGTCACGATGTGGCCGCCATGCAAGACGAGCGCCGCTCCTTCGCAGGTCCGTGGGCTTGCCAGCAGCGGGTGATCCCCGGGAGTCCAGCTGTCGCACTTGCAAACACGCCGCAACCACTGACTGACTGACTGACTGACCGACCGACCGACCGACCGACCGACCGACCGACCGACCGACCGACCGACCGACAGACTGACTGACTGACTGCACAAGCGGCGCGGCCTCCATAAATAGGGCGTGCCGCGTCTGTCTGTTAAGGCGCGCTAAGGCTAGCGCGCACACAAACTTAGCTTCGCTGGTTAGAGCGCTCCCTTTTCCTCCCGTCGAGCCGCGCGTCGTCATTGGCTAGGTCCCATAGAATGTTCTGGAGACGTCTGGAATTTTCCAGACTGATGAATCGCCCTCATCGCCGGGGGATGAGAAAGAGGGTGACGGCGACGCGTTCAAAGCTACGCGCTCTCTCACGCGGGAAAGGAGGTTTTTTTCGAAGTTTGTGGAAATTTAGATGCGGCAACGCGCGGCTTCGCGCCACGCGGCTTAGTAAAAATGCGCGCTGATTTCGTGACACTGCCCCTTCCTTTAAGAATATTGTCCTACAATATTCTCAATACCCTCGAACATCGCGCGCACATGTATGCGCTCACAAACTACATTGGGCAAATGTCCACGCCACGCACATACAGGACATTGCCGCTCGATCTTGCAGAGCATTTACCAGTACACGCCAGATTTTACAGCGTGGAGTGCGTACTGAGGAGAGTGTCCCAACCAGCGTCCGACTCCCCGAGTCAGAAGTTTATATCGTTTCCTGCGCTCAACCGGGCACCGCCTTATTTTAGCTCCTTGGCGTCTGTACGCCATTGGCCCCATAACAAAACTAATTTCAGTTACATTACTCTATCACAGCCCCTATCCCCTTCTCTCATCATTCTCCCCAGGTTCTCCCAGCAAGCGGTACGCTTAGGTTTCCTTCGCAATTGTGGCACTCTTTCGCGCCGCCCCTACGTATATTTTTATTCTTGTTCACATCCGTAGTAGTCGAAGCATCGCCGAGACCACTAAAGTCACTAAATGAGCAAATCACACTCACTGGGATAACAAAACGCGATCGCAGAAGGTACGTAGTGGCCGCAACATACTCGGCGTCAGCTTCTGCGCCGCCTCAGTATTAGCTCCCGTCAGCCGCCAGGTGGCTCCACAGGTCTCAGCCAGCTCCATTGCTGGTTGCCTATAATGGGTGGCCACCTTCTTTATTTACACTTCAAGGCCATTATTCTGCCCCGGATCCTTATGGGAGGTGGTATCTTATAACCGTCCACATACCTGGAAATCGGTATACTTTTGGAACAAAATGCATTTTTAAGCATTTGCCGCTTAACAGTGTGCAGTAGAATGCGCGTAATGCAGGAACGACTTTACAAGGCGAACACGAGGGCAGCTGCTGGCATGACTCGTGTGATGCATGAATGTTATGCCAGAGGCCACAAAGGCACTGGTTTTACATACCTGCAAAGATTCGTACCGATAGTATGCCTTAGTTATGCGTGGCGTCTGGGCAATATTTTGTTGGCTTTCAGCAAATAGCCCCACAAATTCGTAAACAATGGTTTGCGACAGAAGGTAGCCGAAATAATGAGTAGAACGTTCACAGACGAGTGGACAGCTCAGGCTTGTTCGGTGCCGCACTTGTACTATGGTGGGCAGCGAGTAAATGCCCTAAACAGTGTTTGCCCTAGCGCACTGTGCATTAATAATTTTGCAAACAGGTGGCTACAATATAACTGTATCATTTCTCGGCACAGTAATCTAGCACTGTAAACTCCTGAATGCAGAGAGCCTTTTGTTCGCAGCAGAAGCAAATGAATGTAAGCAGAGTTTGTGTGACAGAATGTGATGATACGACGCAGGTGAAGAAAGTACTATTAAGTGTCGTAGACATCAGACAGTCCTGCGGGCAAGCTCTCCGTAGTAGCAGTTGGAACTCCGGTGTTGCAACTGGACCTCTGATAGTGCCGGAGCATAGATGGTCCACTCGCACGAGCAGCTTACACTAATGTCTCTCGATGGGCTTTAAACATGCCTAAAATGGTATATAAGAGCTGCAAAGGATGCCGAAGTGTCGCGATTCGGGGCAGAAGTACGAAAAAATCTGGCAGAGCGCTTATTGCGAGCAAACGAACACATTTCTTGGCGTATCACGTCGGTTTGAAAAGTTTCTTTTAAAACGCACCCCGCTGTATGGCTTGAGTGCCGGGCCAAGTTTTCGTCTGTTGCACAAGCTGGTATTTTCGTGACATTCTCGTTTGCCAGTCGGGCTTCACTAACGAATGTCTATAAAACTCGCGTAGTTATCTTGCTCTTCATATTTTTAATAGCTGTTTTCTGATACATTAATTCTTGATTGATTGATTGATGGATTTATTTATTTATTTATTTATTTATTTATTTATTTATTTATTTATTTATTTATTTATTGGATTGATTGATTGATTGATTGATTGATTGATTGATTGATTGATTGATTGATTGATTGATTGATTGATTGATTGATTGATTGATTGATTGATTGATTGATTGATTGATTGATTGATTGATTGATTGATTGATTGATTGATTGATTGATTGATTCGGTGCTGGTCAGGCATTGGTGGGCTCCAGACTGTAACTTTGCTTTCTTTGAATCGGTATGTCCGCAGAGTGTCAGTGCATTCTAGGAAATGCATTGTTTTGTATGTTAGTAACTTTCAGCGTTATATATTACAAGTCACAATACTTTTCTGTGTATTGTATGTGCCAGAGTGCAACACACATTTCCACGTGTATAAGTATGGTAGAGCCCTTGGTAATGTTCACGGTAGCAGGACCACTTGCGTATCGAACAAATCGTAAAGTCTGCGCAGTGACCAAAGAGAAAGCAGAAGCGGGATGAAGTTTCTAAACGCATTTTCGTTTAAGTATCATTTAAACATGTAAGGAAAGTGTGATTTTCTAGCGAAACTCTCATTTATTTATATTTTCTTACCTCAAAAAGTATACTGCCCGTAAACGCCAGAATAAGGCTACTATTGGTGTTTTTAAGCAGTTAGGCATAGAATGAACACCTGTTCTGCCAATTTAATCTATCGTCTGTAACGCTTCTGTTTTCTCAAACGCTAACACGCTCCATTCACTGCTAGTGGATCCTGTTCAGCCAACTCTGGACTTCAGTTCAGTTCAGTTCAGTCGTTCAGTCGTGTCCTACTCTTCGAGACCCTATGGACCATGTAACGCCACGCTTTCCGGTCTCTCACTATCTTCCTAACATCACATAACTTCATCTGCAGCGCCTCGAGGATGCAACTCTGGACTTACTTCTTTGCAGTTCACCGTTAGCTGAATTTACAGGACTGAAGGGGCATTTCGCCGCGCAGTTGTCTGCATATGAACGATCTGTACAAGAACGATCGATACGCCGAGCACGATGAACGCAAACCGCGCTGTCGGCGTTTTTTCCGCCTTACAAACGATGCACTTTCCGCGGCACAGCAATTCTGGAAACACCTTAATGTTTCCGCGCGACCCCGCTCTTTGCAATACTCTCGGAGTTCCAGTGATTTTACTCCGGCGGCGACCAGGGAGCCACTAGCAGTGAGCGGCGCGCCTGTTCCACGGCGAGCTCGCCGGCACATGTGCTGGAACGGATATTACGATCCAATTCCGGGGCGGACGTTGTTGCGTTACTCGCTTGCAAACACTGCCGATTCTAAACATATGCATCTGCGGTGCCGATCAGCGAAGTATCCGTGTGTGACAATTAATTAGAAAACTTGGTTTGACAACTCAACTCACTTGATCCAGGTTATCATAAGGAAGGCTTACGTCACACACGATAGCGTCTTTCGGTTAGCGGGTTTGGATGCCACGTCGGTTTAGGCTGGCTTCCCATCCGTTAACCGACAATGAGGAGCACAAATTTGGTTGGCTGTGCGAAAGGAAAAAACCCGTAGAAAAGTCAGCGCTACTTGGTACAGTGCGTGTAAACTGCTCACTTTGTTTTGAGGTGTGGCGACGACTACCGTGTGTTCATCAGAGAGCCGAGCAGCATTAGGACGGCACCTGACGTACTTAAAACATTTAGACAAAGTGCCCAAAGGCTTAACTTCACATTTGAGTTGCCAATAAATGGGGCATACGAATTTTATACCTTGAGCTGAGGCTGGATTCCAGCCACGTCTATTGGATGCATGCACCCAAGGCCGGGAAGACCCTTCTCTCCTTCAGTTTGCAACATGCGAGGCTGGTGAAGGACAGGATAGCGATTAGTTGCCTGTCAACATCCCTCGAATTGTCATGTCACCTTCGGATGGAGGAGGGTCCGCACGGCCAGATGGCCAGGCTACGTGAAGCAGGATATCCTGGGAACGTCCTTGCAAGGTTGGTGGAAAGACTCTAGGCCAAGCTGAAGTTGAAGGCGGCACTGGGTCCTCGGGGGCATCAGGATGAGCCCCGAAAAAAGGTCGTATGCATACCATATATACACGGTGTCTCGCATCGTGTAAACAAGATCGCAGCGCGACACAGTGTGAAGACTGTGTTTTCCGCCGACCATATGGTTGGAAAAGTGTGCGCTGCAGTGCCTAAGAATCTAGAGCCAGCCTCATCCAGAAGAGACGGTCGTCGTTGCACTGTGTCACGTGCAGATAAGCTCACAGACTGCAAAAGGGCGTTGTGTACAGGGTTTCTTTGGCATGCGGAAAGATATTATGGTCAAACTGGCAGGTGCCTCATTGTCAGACTGAAAGAGCACAAAATTCCCTTGTGAAAAAATCCCCTTCTTCTAACCTCGTGCTTCACTGCCGTGATTGCAATGATCTTAAAGATGAACCTTGCCTGCCTGACTTTGCAGCGTAATGCTTGATGATTATTTTGTTTTTTAGTTTCGAGCATTTCCAACTTATATAGTATATGTGTTTTCAAATAAACCTTCGTGTCGTCTACTCTTTCTTCTATCCTTTGTCTCGCTCGCGCTATTCCACAAAATGAACTACTTCCAACTCGCCAAATACAGCGTACTGTTGAACTGCTCACGTCCGCCATGCCTTAGTGCGGGTAGAGCTAGCATAAACCTCTTGCATCACCATGCATACATCTCGTATTCGTCACGCGCGTTCTTCACAGCCAGTGGACCCAATAGTTGTTTTCATTTCATGATTTAGTAGTTATTATGCCCGCTTTCTGCAGCGTGCTTCTCTGCAGCCAGTGCAATGTCTGGGACGCGCATGCAAACAGGACAAGTCCATTCGTAAACACGCATTCTTTCCTCCGTGTATTCAGGCGCGTGCCATACTGTCTCTATGTGACATGCGAGAATCATTAGTAACGATGCAGTATTGATTTAGCTGTCGAGTTCTCTTGGACAGTCCGGCGCTCGTTGCTCTTATACAATCGATTCAGTGAACTTTGCGGATAAACGGCGCAACGAGTTCCGACTTGAAACCTCTTTGGGTGAACGCTGAAGCCCCTGCAACAATTTTTTCGAGGCGACAGTTCACATGGCAGCAAAAGAATTCGCGAGTTTTGCCTCAGCGACATAGACCTGTCTCGAGCGGCCGCGGCAGCTTGGATGCCCGCAGCGTCGCGATTCCGGCCATCTGGGAGCCACCCCATTCATTACGGATGTTTACCCTTAGTTATACCTTGTTACAGAGGATGGAAGCGCCCGCAATTGTGGTTCAGTGGTTAAGAAGCCCGGTTACTGAATGAACCAAAGGACCCGAGATCAAATTCGATATAGTTGACGAAAAACGTAGCGTTAAGACAGGACTATGGAGAATAGGACAGGACAAAGCTACAACTTACAAGTGAATTGAATCGTGGGACCAAAAAACATCCCATCATCAAGCAACAATACGCATGCGCATACCTTGAAAAACTGATAACAGAAGTCCAGTGTTAACGCTACGTTTTTCGTTCTCCGACCAAGTGGACCCACAGTATACTCTGTTAAATTCTAAACCTGACCGCTTCCAATCCACTTGTATGGTTTTTGAAGCAATAGCTTCACTACGCGAGGTAAAACCAAGGTCATCGTGTGCTTCCGATGTTCTTCAAACAGCTTCGAGGTTAAGTTGGAATTTAAGCCACAACTATTTTGGGTAGCTATGTTGCCTACAAAGGGACAACAAGAGGAAGCTGTGACAGGTTTTCTCTTCTTAGGCTCCAAGATTACCTCGGAAGGAGACTACAGCCATGAAATTAGGAGACGCCTGCTTCTAGGAAAGAGAGCCATGGCTAGCCTTGATCGCCTAGTAAAGAGAAGAGACATTAGACTGAGAAACAAGATCCACATAACTCGTGCTATGGTCTTTCCAGTTGTGGTGTATGGATGCGATAGTTGGACTGTGAAAACGGCTGACCGCCGAAGAATTGACGCGTTTGAATTGTGGTGCTGGCGAAGACTCCTGAGAGTTCCTTGGACTGCCAGAAGATCAAATCAGTCGATATTGTCGACCATAAACCCTGACTGCTCATTGGAGGGTCAAATTCTAAAGTTAAAGCTCAGCTACTTCGTCATCTGATGAAAAGAGAGGAGTCGCTGGAGAAAGATTTGATGTTGGGAAAGGTTGAGGGTCACTGGAGAAGGGGTAGGCAGCGAACGCGGTGGTTAGATGGCATCCGCGAGGTGCTGAAGATGAAGTTATGTGATGTTAGGACGATAGTAAGAGACCGGGAAGCGTGGCGTGATATGGTCCGTAGGGTCACGAAGAGTCGGACACGACTGAACGACTGAACTGAACTGATGTTGCCTCCAAAGGTCAGGGTCAAAGGTTCTCTCACGTGGACAGTAGCTTAACGTGTGAGCAGCAGTGTGGTGAGAGAGTGTCGAGTATATATAGAGGCGCGCCACGGCCGGAGCTATCGCTTCAAATTAAGTTTAACCGAAGCTAAACCGCACCCAAATTTCATCAGTGTGAAAACACTACAAGAGATCGTTGTCAGTCATTGGTAATACATAGGATCCACCACACTGTGTCGACTAACCAACTTGCAAGATGCTCTTATCGGAAATCCCTCCATATAATCACTATAAAACATCGCCAAACCACCATGTTCTTGTGATGTGTTTATGGTGTTTAGAGTTTTTCGACACATCATATCTTCGTCACCAGACCACCTGCGCTTGAATGTCCACCTTCATCGAAACAAACATCAACGACAGAGTCACCTATAAATGTCGCATTTGGCGCCGCCGTTTTGTGTCCTCGGTAGCTGTGCGAAAGCGCAGTCATCTAATCCGTTCGTCTTCGTTGTCCAGGGCCCGTATTCCGAGTTTGCGTCGTTATCGAAAGTGTCGCTATCTCCCCACAGCGAGTCATCCGATTGGTCGAAACAGTGGAACATGATGTTGCCATCTCTTCCGGTTCCGTATACTCCGTTTCATACATCAAGTGCAACACTACCAAAGCTACAGCTCTTGTTTGCGCTCTCCGCATCCGCAATAAAAAATAGTGCCTGCTCTTGACGAGAGAAAATAATAGTTGCTTTGTCTGCAAGCTTAATACATTTTACATTTGCCATCAACTTCACAAAAAGCACCTTTTTTAGGGAGAAAAGGTCGGATTCGGCTAATTTGTATGTTTTTTTATGTCGTTTTTGTTCGTGCCGCGTTTTGCTGCCCCGCAACATTGCCAGCTGTGCCACCAGATGGCGCTGGCTGTGCCATCCGCGCTGCGCATCTCTTTTTGAGAAAATGGTTCTTTGGTGCCGCATTTTTTCTATAAGATCCGCTCTGTAAAGATGTCTAAGCATGCGAAGCATGTTATTGCAAACGTGTATGCTCGGAATAGAGCCCGTTTCGGCAGGAACCACTCGCCTACAGAACGAGCGCGTAGTGATACGCCTCCTGTTTTTTTCTTGTGGACTACTTGCTCAGCTTTCGCTGCGTTGCACCTGATGTATGAAACGGAGTATAGTGGCAACACCCGGTTGCGGCGTTTCGACCAGTCAGATGACTCAAGGTCACGTGAGATAGCGACACTTCAATAACGACGCAAACTCGTAATACGGGTCCAGGTTGGTAACAAGCTCTAGCACGTAATAATAGAGCTGCCGAGCCCGCAGTACTGCGCTAGTACTGTTGCTGGTTGTTTCCGCTCATTTCTTTTGTTTACCGAGATCTGGGCTCAACAATTCTGACACTGTTGACAACTGTTCGAACTACAGAAATTAAAAACTGAGATATTTAAACTTGCTTCACAATTACAGAACATAAAGATTCCGCTCAAAACAACTGATACAACCTTATCAAATTTAAAGAAGCGCATGATAACACTCGAGTCGCGCGGCGCAACTCTTCCTGCCATTAACTATGAAATATATTTCCTGAAAATATAAACCGCTGAACTTAACCAGCAGATCGTGAAGCTCTAGAGAAACGTGTATATCACGCAACAATCGTTCTCCAGAGCACAGATAAATTCGTCTTACTTTTTAAAACCTTGGCCCAAAACTTTACCGTTTCGGCGGGGCTTCACAACCCGTAAAAAACGATTCGATAGCAATCATCCCACCAGCGACATTCAGCAAACAGATCGACAGATGTACCGCAATTACCGCACTCTCTATCAGCGATTTTCACGAACGTCCGCAGTTTCACTTTATAAACTGTGGTATTCTCAGCGTCCACCAAATTATCAATCTTGGTCGAAACGGGACTGAACATATAACATATCTGTCAGTGAGGTTCTCGCTGACTTGCCAAATTTTCTTTTCCGCAAAGACAGTAGCGGCAAGGGGAGCACTCATTGCAACAAGACAAGAACTATCATGCACATTCATTAACCTTTCATCAAACATAGAACTATTATGGGTCTTATTCTACTCTTTGCTGCAGTCAGTTCTCACTGGTGCTTGCTACAACTCCCCTACTAACAATTCAGACTTTTTTAAGCAAATTGAACAATGTGCTGAATGAAATAAAAACCAGCCCCCTGATTCCAGCATTCTCCCCTTTTGCGGATTTCAATTTTCCTACCATCAGTTTTTCAATGTGACAGCTATGTGTAACAAGGGTGCTAACGAATTTCTAGGTATTGCCTTCTATTTATTCGTACAAATATATCGGAGCCAACTCGTGTAACCAATGACTGCGCCAATACCCTTAATCTCATATTAACGGATCGTCCTGAATACGTTCAATCTATAACATATCAACAAGTTTTGTAACGGTTAGTTTGTTTGCTTCGTACTCGTAGTAGTTCAGCCGGCAACCAGGGCGTAACACGAGCGCCACCACAGACATGTATACGAAGAGCACCAAATACACCGCGCTTTTCACCCTGCACGCTCGTTGTGTGCGGCTGACCTGACGATACAGTTATCAGGGATCACAAATGAATCCTGCATACTTCACAATTGTACTAAGGCTGTAATTGCTCATTGGCATCCACCCAAGCTCAGTCATACGGTTACAAAGAAAAAGCTATGCAGCTTTCTCAGAAACGTCGTAGATAGAGAAAAATTCGTCCTACTCTGGGGACGAATTTCGGCATGGTGGGTCTCACGGTGTTCAAAAGAAACTCCGTCATCTGCTGTAACGTCTCCCAGACACGGAAGACTCGTAGACCTGAGACCCACCCTGCCCAAGCGGAGGAAAACACCCACTCCTGAGGGAAAAATTGTGTTGCGAAGTGAGCAGTTGTATCGTGGTGTCTTCTCTGCTGTGTCTGTCTTCTCGCTCTCGTTTACCATGAACGCCTTGGAAAAAAAAAACTGTATATCACTACAGGTGGAAAAAGCCGTTGTTGCCATTTCAAAAAGTTTCAAGTTTAGAGACCTACGAGAACACAACGTCTTATCTTGAAAAACTAAGGTTCATTCCTTTGTGTAGATGTGTATAGACAATTGCCCATCTAATACAAAATTTTCATTGAAAACAAAAAATGGCCAATGGTGCCTCTATCACCATTCTGATATGAACACACCCACATATATATATATATATATATATATATAGGGAGGGGGTTGAAGCTCGAATGGGTCCGGTAGGGTATAGACTTAAAGTAGTTGACACACGGTAGAAAAAACAACACTTTATTCCGACGTTTCGGCCGGGGTCCGGCCTTTGTCAAGGAATGTAGACATTCCTTGACAAAGGCCGGACCCCGGCCGAAACGTCGGAATAAAGTGTTGTTTTTTCTACCGTGTGTCAACTACTTTAAGTCTATATATATATATATATATATATATATATATATATATATATATATATATATATATATATATATATATATATATATATATATATATATATATGGGATTAATTTCCACGTTTCGACTGAGGTCCGGTCTTGAAAAAGGCCGGATCCCGGTCGAAACGTCGAAATAAATCCACCGTTATGTTTTTAAACTCTTGGTGATTCATTTTATATATATATATATATATATATATATATATATATTGACGCCACACTGTCTGTCACTAAACTCATCAGGAATCAATACCTCCGTTTCGAAAGAAGCCATGCAAGGCACTGTAGGACCAGTATCCCATACAGCCAAGCACTTCATTTTAAAAGAATTTGTTCAAAAGATTCCAACTTTGTTGACAACTGCTGGAAACTGCGTGATGCCCCAACAAGACAAGGATATCCAAAGCAAATTATTGACGACGCACTAAAACGCGCCGATATAATGGACCGCAAGGATGTCCTTGGCTCACATGAACATGCTCGACAATCACCAAACCCCACTTCAGTGCTAACCCACTGTGTGTCAGCACCAAATGTTAACGGCATTCTCCGGAAAGATCACAATATTCTTATGGAGAGCAGTCGCCTGACCCAAATCTTCCCATAGGCACCTCGTGTCCCATACCGAAGGTGGCGAAATTTGCGCGACTTGCTAACTTCCACTAAAATGACTAACACTGCCAAAAGCCACGTTGTAAGGTGTGCGATCATATGGCCACTACTACAGTAGTGAAAAGCACTGCATCAGACTTTCAGTGTAAAATAAAAGGTAATTTCACTTGCGACAGTACGTATGTCATCTATTTGCTCCAGTGTTCTGTGTGCAAACTCCAGTACGTTGGACAGACTGAACTGCCTTTCAGGTTACGATTCAATAACCGAAGATCACATGCTAGAAGCTTGCCTAACCTACCGCTTTCTAAAGATGTCGAGATTCCGGGCCAATGTTTTGATAACATTACAGCCACAATACTGGAATCTGGTTTTAAATCTCACCATGAAAGAGAGGTTCGAGAATCCTTTTTAATCTACAAATTCAATGCAGTTACTTCCGGTCGTAATGAAAACCCAGGGAAAATATTGTGGATGACTGTGTTTACGTCTTTACATGTTTTCGCTTTTAATTCAAAAGAGTGCTCCAGGACACGTGACTTGAGCTTTCAACATGTCAGCCTACAAATATGATTTTTTCTGTACGTTGTACACCTACTACGGCACGTGTATTGCATATTTGTTTTTTGTAATATGACTACATAACTTGTGACATTTCTCTGGGTAATATTTTAAAAGACAAAATACGCGTTAATTATTACCTTGTGTGTATGTTAACGATCATTGTTTGTGCAATTTATTTGTATCCGCATATCATGCCGAAAATGCACTGCATGAGCGCCACACGCGCCATGACGAAATGGTGTAACCTCTTTGACGATGCATTATCTGCGATTGTTCGCGCATTTTGCTCGATTATCATTACAGGGTAAGTACTTGTCACATGGCCTTGGATAGCGCATGTATTTAAGCGGAAAGCATTGGCTGCTTTTCGCATTCCTTGACGAAGGCCGGGCCCCAGCCGAAACGTCGAAAATAAATCATAGTTTTTGGGCGCGCGCCCCTACCTCTTTACATATATATTTGTAATAGGGCGTTTATTGACGTTCAGATGGAGAGCTGTGAGAACAGGACCTTGCAGCGTACTTCTTCTTCGTCGCACAACGCACAGGTGCATGTCGATGGCGATGACTATCACAGTACATATTGATCAGAAACTCTTTCTCGGTTGTTGTTTAATATGTAAGTTCAAATTTAATACTCTGAAGGCCGGTATAAATAGAACCCCTGCACTCTGCCCGCACTTCAGAGGTCCGAGACTATTGAAATTCCACCCCCGTTTTACAGCGCTCGCGGCGCCAACACTTCCCCCAACACTAGCCTTGCCTCCGTAGAAACTGCACTTCCTGGCACCCCACCGTAGAGAGGAAAGAGAGGCCCCAAGAATACTAGCCGCCTCTCGCCTCCTCCCCCTTACTCTCACCCTCCACATGCAGAAGGAAGGTCACACAGCCACTTAGGCGCCTGAGGTCATGCCGATTTAAAGACCTGCTTTCAGGCGCCGCCTTTCTCCCAAGCCCGTCTCTTCCCCCTCCCCCCCTTTATTTATTTGTCTTCGCCTGCTTTCTTGACCGTAATCCATGCTTTTCCTCCTCACGCTTTGTTCTTACCTTATTTCTCTATTTTTCCGTTATTTTTCTTTCTTCTTAAAACGCACCTTCCTTCTATTGCTTGTGCGTTGTTTTTCCTTCTACTTTGATTTCTTTATCTTCGTAAATTGATGACCGCTAATTCAGGTCAATAGAAAAATGAAAAATTTCAAAATTATATCCTATGCATTCCGTGTTCTCGCCGACTAGTGGCTTCTTTCCTTCACACACACACACACACACACGCACACGAGTGTGTGTGTGTGTGTGTGTGTGTGTGTGTGTGTGTGTGTGTGTGTGTGTGTGTGTGTGTGTGTGTGTGTGTGTGTGTGTGTGTGTGTGTGTGTGTGTGTGTGTGTGTGTGTGTGTGTGTGTGTGTGTGTGTGTGTGTGTGTGTGTGTGTGTGTGTGTGTGTGTGTGTGTGTGTGTGTGTGTGTGTGTGTGTGTGTGTGTGTGTGTGTGTGTGAGAGAGAGAGAGAGAGAGAGAGAGAGAGAGAGAGAGAGATATACCCTAAACATGTAAGCTCATCCGACCCAAAATGCTCTTCACCAAAACGGAATGAAAACAATGTTTTACAATAACCACGACAAGAAGCCTGCAATTTTTTGAAAATAAAAAATCTAAATGTACAACTCTTTCTCTCCTCGAGATATCCGTATCAGACCTATGAGGTAAGATGATGAGGCAGGAACAAACCTGGTTGACAACTAACAGTGCTAGGCGCTATGTGGAGGCAATTTACGTTCAGTTCTTTGGGCTTTCGTTGAACAGAAGCCGCAAAAGCCTTCCACCTAATGTGAGCGCTCTTGCACTCTCGAACGTTTTGCGAGCGGAAGGAACGTTGGTGGATGCCGGATGCTGACAGGAGACGGCGAGCAGCACCGCTTTCCGATTATAACACAGTTTCCGGTGCCACATATTAGTTGTGCCGCATGAAGCAAATCATCCACAATATGTGGGTTTTTTTCGGTATCACACGGTTCATTTTTTTTTTTTTTAAGTTCCACAATGTAATTTTTTATTGTGTAGCTGTGTGCTGCTGGATTTGGTGCTATAGATGGCAACGGTGTGCATGCGTCCAAGTATGCGCTACGCTCAGCTCTACTCAGCCTAATAAATATATGAACCAGATTACGCAGGTCATAGCTCTAAAACACCAGCCAGCGTCTTAGTAGTCTTTCTTAAAGGCAGCTCAACACGCAGCTGAGCCAGCGCTACGGCGGCCGTGGCTTCATGACGTTCTCGTGGAGAACCTTGGCACTGGAGTCATAAAACGTGATGGCCATAGAGTCCTCGGTGACCTCCATGTAGGCGAAGCCCCCGTAGCTGAACACCGATGCCCAGGCGAACTTGAGAGAGTTGCGCGGCAGCGAGCGTCGGTGGATCAGGGACGGGTTGATGAAGTTTGTGCAGCCGCTGATGAAGTATTCCACATTCCAGCCAAGCCGCTCTGGACGGATGTGCTGCGACAAACACATTCGCACATTATGGGTGTGCACACGAACCGAGAGCTCTGTAGTTTCAGTGCTTTAAGTGGGTTCTCAGACCTCCGACCAGTAGTGTCACGGAGTACCTCTGCGGTAGAGGGTATGGAGAGTGTCAATCAGACGCAGGCTAGGTTCGGACATGTTTACCGCGCAGACAACAATTGTAGCCGATTTCTTGGTTTGAAAAGTTAAATTTTATTATTTCTCATTATGCAGATCACTTCACTAGCACATCGCATGCAATAGACGCAGATAATCACGCTGAGCAGATTGAACACCTTTAGATAACATGAATGCGAAAGATAATTCACAAGCGACGTCTGTAATTATTTTCCAGACACTTGGTCCGATGAAAGGTTCACCTGCGGTCACTCTGATCATCCAGTGACGCCATAGAGTGACGCAAGGTACAGCAGTAGAACACGGAATGCTGTTATTGCCTCTCTTGTAGTCAAAATTACTGTTTCGCACAGCACTGGAGAAGGGAAACGCCGACAAGCGTTCGCTGAGGTAAACATCGTTTCATTATCTCACAAATGGATAAGGCTAAAATGGTCCGTAGGATCAGCACCGGGTTAGCGTTTACAGAGTCCCCCAATGTTGCTTTCCTTCCGAGTACAGCTTTCTATTTTCCGCCACCGACAAAAGGGAGCGTGGAGGTTGGTGCGCCTATCGCTTTTAGCGCCGAAGGCGACGCGCCGCTCGTCAAGCTGTTGCTTTGGCTCACTGCGCATTTTTTAATGCAGAAGAATTGCAAGGAGTGATGGACACGGTGTTGGCAACCCTGAAGGGGGAAAGCTGTTTAGAGTATTTAGACATTCCCTTCAAGACGACTTTTCATGAATACTTGGATGGGCTTATGTCCGTAGTGGACGCATTCAAGCATTTCGCACTCTAAATAGACTAGTCTATGTTATCCGATGGTTTTACCTTAAACTCGGTGTTAGTGCCTGTAGTGCGACATGCTAGGTGTCGCCTTAGTTCTTTCTCATTTCTTTGCACAAACTAAGTCATTGTACTCCATCGTTAAATCAAGCAGTGGGTGGTGTACGACCTCACCTGCAGATCGTGGTCGTGTCCAGCGAGGTAGGCATTGACCCGGTACTTGCGAAGCAGTGGGTCCAGGTCCCTCTCAAGGCACTTGGTGGTGCCATGTGAGCAGGCCGAATAGATTGGATAGTGTCCGGCGACCAGCACATAACGGGCCCTGCGGCAGAACAGTGAAGGCAAGCCTGCGTGAACATGCTGCATGCTTGAACGGCATGCCAATTTTCACCTTAACAGATAACACAGGCCAACCATCATACCCACTCTGAGGTGGCCCTGTACTAGAAGACAAAAAAGATAACTACACCGCATTTTACACATACAGTTCAAGAACAGCACATGATGCCGTAATATTTGTATATATATATATATATATATATATATATATATATATATATATATATATATATATATATATATATTCTGAGCTCCCCACGGATCTTCTTTCATCTGTACATACCATGATCTTCTTCTTCCTCTTGTACATACCATCATCATCGTCCCGCGGCGCCGGCTCTGGCGCGCGCTTGGGATTTCTCCATCAGATTAAACGCTGACACGGCATACCTTGCCTTGCCTTCACGACCTTGCCGTCTGGACCTGGCCTTTCACAATATATATAAATACATATATATATATATATATATATATATATATATATATATATATATATATATATATATATATATATATATATATATATATGTGTGTGTGTGTGTGTGTGTGTGTGTGTGTGTGTGTGTGTGTGTGTGTGTGTGTGTGTGTGTGTGTGTGTGTGTGTGTGTGTGTGTGTGTGTGTGTGTGTGTGTGTGTGTGTGTGTGTGTGTGTGTGTGTGTGTGTGTGTGTGTGTGTGTGTGTGTGTGTGTGTGTGTGTGTGTGTGTGTGTGTGTGTGTGTGTGTGTGTGTGTGTGTGTGTGTGTGTGTGTGTGTGTGTGTGTGTGTGTGTGTGTGTGTGTGTGTGTGTGTGTGTGTGTGTGTGTGTGTGTGTGTGTTTCGCCTCCATCAAAAATCAGCCGCCGCGGTCGCTTTTTGACTTTTTGATGGAGGCAAATTCGCCTCCATCAAAAAGTCAAAAAACGGCAAGCCGCCCATGTGCAGTGCGATGTCAGCACACGTTAAAGAACCCCAAGTCGTCTCAAATTTGTGAAGCCCTCTCCGCTTTGAGACCTTAAACCAAACAAAACCAATTTGCTTTGTGCAAAGAGTGTTACAGTATGGATCCTCCGGCCGCTTTTTGGTGGAGGTAGCTGGAAAACAACGTTGAATATATCTGAATGCACTTTGTCACATACGAAACTCTCTTGGGCTTTCCGCCCCCTTCTGGGACCGAGTGGCAGTAGTATTATACGTCGGACATAATGGAGAAAACAAAACAAAATATCAGGTTTAACGAAAACCACAATGACCGCCAGCGATTTGCGACGGCAAAGCTGCATCCAACATTACACTGTCACAAAATGGCTTATGCGCCAAGGGCGCGAAGGAAAGAAACGTGTGACACTCACTTCGACTCGGCGAGGTTCTTATTTATCCAACGGAACTGGCGGTTGTAGAGGGCCTCGTCACGATCCTTGACCATGGGCTGCGATTCCTCGTCCTCAGGGTCCGTGTTCCCACACAGCAGCACAGTGTCCAGCATCAGGATATCCAAGGAATGATTACCAGGGCCCGGTATCTGGTATGTCTTGTTGTAGTAGTAGAATGGGAAGTGCCTGTGGGGAAATAAAGTGCGTTGGCGTCAGTTCCAGTCGCAGAACGTGCTTAGAATTCCGTCCATATGTGGTCGCACCGAGGTAGAACAACATTCACTCATTTCGCCTGGTGCTGGTAATACGATATACGGAACAATAATTGCATTCACAAATTCATTCACAAAGGTATTCACAAATTAGGGACCGGAGGTTAACAGAGGAATGAAGGGGTGATGTATTGAATAATGATTTCACTCTAGCTCATTGGGCAAGTTTTGTACTTAAATTGCCCTCAGTCGGCTTTATCAGCCACACATATTGTTAGGCGGCAAAGATTCGAACATAGTCAGAAGAAATCAATTATAATGGCCTCTTAGATATCACTGTGGGATGCGTTTATCTCCATGTTTGCCCCGATCTGGACATAGTTTAATGCCATTAAGCATACACTCAGCAACACATTAAGGAAATCCAAATAATACTGATAGGTGAGTTCAGCATTAACTGTTGGTACTAAGGCAGTAGAAACACCATATTTCAGCGCCCTTTTCCTTTGGAATAGTGCACTAGACAATAGCGTATGCAAATCAGGGCGGGCAATTGACCTATGCCAGCTGAAAAATTCATGTGAATTTTTTACGCGCTGTTTCGTCTGTGACCTCACACGTGAGTTGAAATAACGCTACTCACCAAAAAGCTGCGATATGATCATTTTTTGTGAATATAATTTTATGGGCAAACTTGCGTACAAGTCGGCGCGACCAAGCTTCATTATTTATGTGTCTCACGCGACTTCAAGCTGTCTATGGCGTCATAGCTGTCGCAAGGTCTTCTCACATGAGTCATGGTTCCAAAGCGGACGGATTACCTGCGTATTTTTAAATATTTAAAAACATCATCTGCCGCCAGTTTTAACCAAGGTTTCTCACGTAGCGTTTCCATGCATTCGAATTGTTCTGTCTTTTCTGTCTATATATATATATATATATATATATATATATATATTTTAAACTCCCTTTGCGGATTCGGCTGCGGAGAGAAGCTCGTGTCCTGGCATACATTGGTTATGTTGCTGTTTTCTGCTCTAATTCCGAATCTTGGATGTTGTTAGAACAATGAAATCTTTCTGTGAAGCAAGTGAAAGTGTTGTGAATTGATGAGTGTACTTGGGATTTTGGCATAGTGAATGGTAAGGGTCTCTGAGTATCCTCCTCAACATATCGTGGACGAAACTCCAGTGCACCTGAATACTTACGTTCTATAGGGCGCACTATGTCTTGGCCTTAACACAGGCAGAATTAACGGTAGGCCTTTTGTGGGCTTCTATATGTGCAGTGCGTCCCTCCGAGTAGTGATGGACGAGACATCCTGAGAACGAGGCCAACGGACGGTGGTCGGGACCGGAACAACGGCGCGAGGAAGACGGCAAGGAGCTGAAGAAACGCTGGTTCGAAGAGAATGGACCGCCCTGTGGAAGGGTGTAACTGGCCACTGATAGCGCTTCGGCGCGATGACGGATGCTGCAACGGCCACCTGGTTCTCATAAGAGCCTCAGCACTGGCCTCCCGAAACTTGGAAAAAGAAAATGAAGGAGTAAAAAGGATCCACCAAAGGCCTGGTGAGAAGGTCCTTTATGGAGAGGACATCTTCGAACGGAGCCCATCGACGCAAGGAGACTGAAGCGGGTGTCGGGTAGAGAAGCTGCACTGATGAATTGTCCGTTTCTTTGCTCCGTTTCATGGTGACACAGCTGTCCAACCTGACATCTGTTCTGTTGCAACGCTTGGACTGCTAACGAATGATGGCTTCTAAAAGCCTTTCTGGTGTGCTTCAATGGAACTGCAGAGGCATCTCCACTAACGTGGGGGAGCTCAAACCCGTCTTCGTTTCATCATCATCATCATCAGCCTGATTATACCCACTGCAGGGCGAAGGCCTCTCCCATATCTCTCCACTTAACCCGGTTCTGTGCTAGCTGCATCCACTTGACCCCTGCGAACTTCTTAATCTCATCCGCCCACCTAACTTTCTGCCGCCCCCTGCTACGCTTTCCTTCCCTTGGAATCCAGTTTGTTACCCTCAGCGACCATCGGTTATCCTCTCTTCGCACTACATGTCCTGCCCATGTCCATTTCTTCTTCTTAATTTCCACTAGAATGTCGTTAACTTGAGTTATTTCTCTGACCCACTCTGCACGCTTTCTATCTCTTAATGTTACCCCTACCATTTTTCGTTCCATAGCCCTCGGGGTTGTCCTCAACTTAAGTAGAACTCTCTTGGTTAGCCTCCACGTTTCAGCCCCATAGGTGAGTACAGGCAAGATGCAACTGTTGTATACTTTCCTCTTGAGCGATACCGGTAAGCTGCTAGTCATAATCTGCGAGTGCTTGCCAAATGCGCTCCATCCCAATCTTATTCTTCTTGTTATTTCCTTTTCATGGTCCGGATCTGCGGTTACTACCTGTCCTAAGTAGATATATTCGCCTACTACTTCCAGTATTTCGCTACCTAATGTAAACTCCTGTTCCTTCCCGAGGCTGTTGAACATTACCTTAGTCTTTTGCATATTGATTTTCAAGCCTACCTTTCTACTTTTCCTGTCTAGGTCATCAATCATTATTTGCAGTTCATCTCCCGAGTTGCTTAGCAAGGCAACGTCATCAGCAAATCGCAGATTACTGAGGTATTCTCCATCTACCCTTATCCCTAACTGCTCCCATTCCAAGTCTCTGAATACTTCCTCTAAACAAGCTGTGAATAGTACTGGGGAGATTGTGTCTCCTTGCCTAACACCTTTCTTTATGGGAATTTTGTTACTTTCTTTATGCAGAACTATGGTTGCTGTGCAGCCACTATATATATCTTCCAGCACTTCCACGTACGGCTCGTCTACCCCCTGATTTCGCAATGCCTGCATCACCGCTGAGGTTTCAACTGAGTCAAATGCTTTTTCGTAATCAATGAATGCTATGTATAAGGGCTGGTTATATTCCGAGCATTTTTCTATCACCTGATTGATGGTATGGATATGATCGATAGTAGAGTACCGTTTCCGAAACCCTGCTTGATCCTTTGCTTGATTGCAGTCTAAGGTTGTCCTGACTCTATTAGCGATTACCTTAGTAAATACCTTATACGTAACAGACAGTAAGCTGATTGGTCTGTAATTTTTAAGGTCCTTAGAGTCTCCTTTCTTGTGAATGAGGATAATGTTTGCATTCTTCCATGCTTCCGGTACCGTCGATGACACTAGGCACTGCGTATACAGGGTGGCCAGTTTTTCTAGCACGACATCCCCCCGTCCTTCAGCAAATCTGTAGTTATCTGATCCTCTCCAGCTGATTTCCCCCTTTTCATAGTTTCTAGTGCTTTCTTGACCTCGTCCTTCGTCACTGGTGGAACGTCTGACTGTTTTTCCCTACCGCCAATCTCATTACTGTCCTCACTACTTTGGCTACTGTAGAGATCTGTATAGAACTCCTCGGCTACTTTGACTATCTTGTCCATATTAGTGATGACGTCTTCGTTTGCACAAGCTTAAGGTGTGGGCCCTGTTACTTCAGGAGACCAACGCCTTGCCAACTATTCCAGGCTTTTGTGGTTACGTGTCCCGATCGCTGATTGACCGTCGTGTGTACACTGCTTCCCCTACAGGAAAGGCGGCGGTGTATGTCGAGACACGTTTCCCTCACGTGTGCCTCTCTCTGGAAAACGTCTGCAACTCATACCAGGAGGTTGTTGCTGTTGCTGTCAAATTGCCAAAGGCAACTGTTGCGGTAGTGTCTTTTTCCTCAGGCCAGCAGGTGGCTCTCCCTCACGTATTAATCTGGGCTGATTGTTGACTGTGCGTACGAAGTACACCAGTTGCCCGATTCTAGTGGGAGGCGATTTCAATGCTCCACACCAAGATTGGGGGTATCCTACTTCAGGCCCTCGTGGTAGACGTGTGCAGGACGCCTTCGCTGATGCGTTATTTTCTCTTCTGAACAATCCCGACACAGCAACGCGGACTGTTTGCAACAGCAGCACTGCCACATATGCTCCTCATCTGACGTGGTGGTCTGGCCCTGGCACTCCCTCGTGGCGCATTGAAACTGACTGCTGGGGGAGTGACCATCACCCAATCATCATTGGTGTTCATCCCTCACGAGCACGCCGGTTACGCTAAATGCACGGTGGTCAACTGGGATAATTTCCGCACTATTCTGCAAGATCTCCCTGTGGAGTCGTCACCACTGCTTGTTGACCGCATAAAATGCGCGTTAGACAAGGCTACACCTAGTACATGGACAGGTGTCCATCGACCGGTTCCTGAAATCGGTCTGCTCAACTTGTGGGCTGCTCGCCGACAAGCTGAGCTGGCCGCTTCACGAGACCCTACATCAGCTCAGGCACGTACAAGGGTGAACCATATTAGAGGTAAGGCTCGCAAGTATGAACGGGATCTAGCACGACGGCAGTGGTATACTTGGTGTGAGCAATTTAATACCAATTCATCAAATGCATCTCTCTGGCGAACTTTCCAGGCAATGGAACAAGGTCACTGTTGTCGCGACGCAGCGACTACCGCATGCTTCGCAGCTAACTTGTCTCCGGACGATTTTGCCACAGAAGCGGCACGGAAGTTTTTTGCAAAATATGATGTGTTGCCTCCCTCAACTACCATTTCTAACGTTGTAGGGATTCCAGCATACATAGGCAGACTGCCAACAGCAGACGACACCGATTGTATTGCCTGTCCTTTCTCCATGCCTGAGTTGCTTGCGGCAATAGACGAGGCCAAACGGAAGACATCACCCAGTCCGAATGCCATTCCATATGAAGTGTACAAGAACCTGAGTAACACTGTACTACCTCACCTTCTGGGCACCATTAACAAGGTATGGCTAGACGGCTCTGTACCCGAGACCTGGAAATCAGCCATTGTGATCCCAATTCCAAAACAAGGGAAGCCACTGACGGATCTCGGCAACTTTCGGCCGATTTCTCTAACATCAACACTGTGCAAGCTGACAGAAAAAACGTTAGCCACACGACTGTCCTGGTGGCTGGAGCAGCACGGTTTCTACCACCCCGCACAATTGGCTTCCGTCCATCCATAGGCACTGAAGATGGGCTGGCTGTTTTGGCCTCGCAAGTTCTGTCGTCAACCCGCGGCCGCAATGTGCGCACATTCTCGCGAGGGATGTCGAAAAGGCGTATGATAACATTAGCCACGACGCAATTTGAATTGTATTGACACGCTGCATTTCCCTCTTAGGGTACGCAGTTTCGTAAAATCTTTTTTTGAAAAAAGAAGATTTGCAATGCGGCTGAATGGCGATTCCATCGGATCATTTGTTCCTGTTCGCGGTGTACCCCAGGGCTCGGTACTGTCAGCAACGCTGTTTAATATTGCCTTCATTCCCCTTACTTGGCGCTTACGTAATGTCCCTGAGGTCAACTTTTTGATCTATGCTGATGATATTACAGTGTGGAGTACACACCATGACATGTTTACTCAAGCGGCAGCCTTGCAGTCAACCTTGGATATTACTGCCAACTATGTTAACTCTGTCGGCCTAGAGCTTTCCACGAGCAAAACTATATTCACATCGGTCGCCAACCGCTGAAGTCGCCGTAAACTCGCAGCGACGCCGATCGGTTTCCAACTATCTGCAATCCCCCTTCACGAAAGTGAGACATTGAAAATTTTGGGATTATCGATTCATCAGTCGGGAAAGGGAACCGGCTGGCTTTCTCAGGCTAAAAAGCAGGCGATGCAGACATTGAGCCTAATAAGACGTATTGCTCCTAAATCAGGCGGCGCTCGCTCCCACGTCGCACGGCATTTGGTGACAGCGGTTCTGCAGCCACGCCTCATTTATCAAGCACAGTTTCAGCACTAGACAAGAGCTCAATGGGATCGTGTAGAAGCAGTAAATAGAGAGGCTATAAGAACCGTTACTTGTCTCCCCCGCATCACACCGGTCGTATCACTACAAGAGAACGCTCAGCTCAACACATTAGATGAACTAGAACAGCAATGCCGTGATGCTCGTAGCCTTATGGCGACCCTTTTGCACTCACCGCGAGCACTCCGGGCCTATGCTACATCGCACACCATATTGCCGCCGACATCGCCAGTTCTTCCCCCACGGAATTTTGTTCACCTGAGCGAAACCAAATCTACTGACCTTCATAGACCAACGACATCTTATGCGGCATCATTTCTTCGTGAAAGGATCGCAAAGCAAGACGCCAAGCTGCCCCAAGTCTCAATAATTGTATATGTAGATGCCAGCATTGATGGATGTGAAACGACAACTGCAATTCATTGTCCTTGTAAGCCGGCGCTTAATAGCACATCCAGATATCAATTTGCAGAACCTCCTTCTTCTTTCTGTGCTGAGCTGGTTGCTGTCCAAGAGGCTCTTCGCTCTCTCTCCATCACGACCTTACTACCTGCAGCCAAAATTATCATCCGCACCGACGCCCTACAGGCAATACGTCTACTCCGACGCGTCATTCGAAGCCCAGAAATCTGCCAGAATATGCATCGTCTGGCGGCTCGCATCTCGCAAACCATTCGAATCGAGTGGGTCCCACGTGACCTACTCAGTTCGCAAACCTCTGAAGAATCTGCAACCCGCCAGGCGACTCTACCTTCATCAATGACACGCTTCCTCACTATGGATGATGCCACTCTGCTTCTCACAAGAAAGGAGAACCTCCGGCGCCGCACACGTGCTCTTGTTCCACCATGTGCGGTAACCCTCCCCAGCGGTCTTACCCGCGCTGGGGAGGTTGCGCTACGGAGGATCTGGGTCGGGGTTGCCCTCACACCTGCGGTGACACGAACGTGGCCACAGGTGTGAGGTGGCGACGCGCGCATCACGCGACTTAGCACTGAGGGGGCGGAGCGGCCGCACAGATCCAACCAGTGAGAGAGTGCGGCGTGTCACAGTTGCGGACGTCGCTGCCTCCACTGGGAAATGTAGTACAAGCGTGTGTTACTCCGGAGTGAGCAGTCGTGTGTCGTTCGCACGTCCTCAACTTCGGCATCTCTGCCCTCGCATCAGTCACTCCTCAGCCTTCACGGACAGCAGACGTGCACGCGCGGTTCTCCCTGGACCTCTGTTCCGGGCCGCTCGCCGCGTCGTGAGCAGCTTGTGCTTACCTCCGCGTCTAAGCAGTGCTACGCACCTACTTCGCATTTGAATAACTACGCAAATCGGCCACAATTTCTTCTCGGTTCAAAAAACATGCCAGATCGTTAGCTTTACATTCAAAAATACCATATTAATCAGTGACAAAAAGCGAACAGCTCGGTCTGCTGCATTAGTTTTAGCATAGCGCGTTCAGTACGACCGTGAAAATTCGTTCAACTGCCGCCGTGAAACTATGCATGCGCTTTTTATCAGCGGATGCTGATTTCCGTGAAGGCGGTCGCTTTGGTATCTGCAGTCGCACTGCACGTGGCATGCTGAAATATAACTTAGCTTTTTTTCGTTTCCAGAAAGAGTGTACGGCAGATTAGAGCCTTGTGGAGAGGCTGGCAGAAGTCCTGATTTAGTGTTTGGCGCACTCCTGCGGCAGCCCACGACATCGCTTCTGCCTTCGCGAAATTCCGTCTCACAGAAACCTTACGGCGAGCGTGCGCAAGAAGCTGACTGTCCAGTCTTAAGCTAATCTGTTGAAAACTGAGACTATAAGACAAATGAATATTACCCGCGCCTAGGTGCAACACCTTTCGTGTACGCTAACCGACGCAAAGTATGCCTCGAGCTGCCCTGCCACATTTGGGCATACAATCCGGCAGCTGAAAATCAAACTCTTGCAGCTTTCCTCGCTCGAGTGATGCGCGCCCTAGGCAGAGCGCTATGGCGCTGTCTCTTTCCTCTGGCCGTCTTCGTGACCACGGCACCAGAAGTATTTCTTTCACAAGCTCTGTCCGGTCTCTTTCCTTCTTTCTTACATGAAATAAGCCCCAGTCTCCTCCAGCGACCGTGACGGTATCAGCCAACTTAGCTTACGGCCTCCCTCACGCCCGAATACAACACCACCGACGAGAAGCATAATTTTAGAACGCACACAGTTCAGCGTCTCGCCGATGGCGGACATAAATATGCACAGTGATATCAATATATTTAACGGAAACAATTCGCAACCTGTTTTCAGTGCCTTACCTCACCAGCGGCAAACGACGTCTTTGTCGTAGTAAAATGCGAGCACTCCTGACGTATTGCGGAGCCGACACCTTCGATAATGTGTGCGCACTGATAGCACCGGACACTTCCGACAAGGTCAGCTATGGATATCTATAGTGACACTTTTCCAGAAGCACTTCAATCCCAGGCTATCTGAGATATACACTTGGTGTGCTTTCAATAAACTCAACCAAATGTTTGAAGATTTGCACAGCGGCTACGCCGCAGCCCTCAGGCATTTGACAGCCGATTGGAACTTTCGAGTGCTAACGACGCCGCCGGCAGATGCACCCGTTCTAACAAATCTTAACCTGCTGACAAGAGGTCGTGCATCGCGATTAGTTATCCTTTGGGATCCGCAACGAACACCCACAACTTAGACTTTTGGGGTGGTCACAGAAATTCCAACATTCTTGAGAACTGGCTCTCATCAGAAAGTTCTCCTAGTCAGCAACGAGGACTCAAGGGAGCGACAAGCTCCGTAGAAATGACCAATATTTCTCAATCCGAAAAGGAATGCAAACATGTGCTTTGTGTATACATGCAAACATGAACTTCAAGCAAATTCAAGCGGACACAACGTTCCAGAATGGCCCCAACTCAAGTGCGGGTGCGCAAAAGGCATAAACATTCCCCGTTTGTGAAGACCTGAGGGCATCGTTAAAAAAGTGGTCAAAAAGACGGTGTACCAACTACCGAAAACCACTGACAATCTCCTCAGTTCTGGACCTCAACATGGCTATTTGCAGCAAAAGGTACACAACGATACAGCCGCATTTCTCACCGTCTACATTACACAAAAGGATTGTTGAAATTGAAACGGCTTCCTTTCGAAATACCTCCTGCGCCACTATTCTTTCAGTGTGTAATGAAGACGACGCGGGTAAAAATATAGAGTCTTACTTTACCGTGATCCGCCACCGCGTGTTCCACTGCGCATGCCCAGATCCCCTTGACGCCGAAAGATGGCGCCACATACTAGACGTCGGTCGGCACATAGACCTGCCGCGTCGGGACCAATCAGCTTGCGCACCCCGCCCACGCGTAGTAGAGGGTCACGGTGGTGAATCGCAGGTCACGGTAAGCTAAATCTCTCTATTTTCAGCAGGAAGGACGTTGCGGAGCAGCGCAGCATCTAAAAAAATTTCTGTCAAGGCTAAGTGAGAAAGGTCTACACGTGAAGAAAGCGAAATGCCGCGCTTCAGCATCAACTCACTTGAGTTTCCGGGACGTACGACTGAGGCTCAAGCTGTTCACAGGACCGAAGAAAATGTTTATGGAATCCTTGAGTCACCAAAACCAACTGACAAAACCTTTCTACAAGCTTTCCTCGGGCATCTGCATTTTAAGACTGTTTAGAAATCAGAGTACAGTTGCCAAAGAACTATGTAAATTTCTCGTGAAGAAGGACCCGCAGACGTAAGAAAAAACGTCCTAGACTCATTTCGATGTGATTAAAAGGATGATTCGTTCCTCTACCGTTCTTGTGCTTTACGGAAAAAAAAAGCCTGTCCTGTGTATCAATGCGTCATTATATAGCGCCAATGCAATTCTTCGGAGACGGCAGAGAAAAACTGCTCTTATGTTGCCAAAAGACGAAGATTATGGCGTCTTGCCCTATCAAGTCCTGGAGCATCAATGGACAAGAAGTGGAAGCTGTGACAGATTTTCTGTTCTTGGGCGCCAAGATTACCTCGGAAGGAGACTGCAGCCATGAAATTAGGAGACGCCTGCTTCTGGGAAAGAGAGCAATGGTTAGCCTTGACCGCCTAGTAAAGAGCAGAGACATTAGTCTGCAAACCAAGATCCGTATAACCCGTGCTATGGTCTTTCCAGTTGTGATGTATGGATGCGAGAGTTGGACTGTGAAAAAGGCTGACCGCCGAAGGATTGACGCGTTTGAATTGTGGTGCTGGCGAAGACTCTTAAGAGTTCCTTGGACTGCCAGAAGATCAAATCAGTCGATATTGTCGACCATAAACCCTGACTGCTCATTGGAGGGTCAAATTCTAAAGTTAAAGCTCAGCTACTTTGGTCATCTGATGAGAAGAGAGGAGTCGCTGGAGAAAGATTTGATGTTGGGAAAGGTTGAGAGTCGCCGGAGAAGGGGTAGACAGCGAACGCGATGGTTAGATGGCATTCTCGAGGCATTGCAGATGAAGCTATGTGATGTTAAGAAGATAGTGAGAGACCGGAAAGCGTGGCGTGACATGGTCCATAGGGTCACGAAGAGTCGGACACGACTGAACGCCTGAACTGAACTGAATGTTGCCAAAGATTCTCTCGCTGTGTTTCTGACGTACCGTCTTGGCCAAAAGTAACCAGGCTGCCTGTTCCGCTTCTCAGACGGGTAGTAGAGAATTCGTACCACTTCTGAAGCTGTAATTCTGTGCAATGTTAAGGCGCGCTCCTTTCCTCACTTATTAACAAGTTTTGATCCTCTGGAAACCTATGTTGGCTTTATAATACAAGCGACAAGCAAAACTTGCAGCCTGGTTACTTTTCGCAAAGACGGTAGGTTATTTTCACCAGTATATCGCTGGCTGGCACATGACCGTACTAACAAATCACTGATCACTACTGGGCTTCATGGGAGAAAAGAACAATTACCGCACGTACTCTCACATAGGGTGGCTGGATATGGTGTCTCAGGTTTGTCACATACGATTGTGATTTGGTGTACATGTCTAGACTAGTTCACCAAAACGCTGACGCAATTATCAAACTCTCACTGCCTGTCCAAGAAAATAATCCATGCCCCCTACCCCTAACACATCCTCGCGCCTAAGCTAGACCTGCCTTCCCGATAACTCGCGCAAATTACCCGAGAAGATCCATTGCTATCACGCGCAAGGAGAACTTTCTCAAGTGTGACCTGTACAGGTTGTCCAATAACAAATGTTCTGTCTTCACAGAACTTGGACTTCAGCTTTCGCTGCAAGATTGACTACGTGTAAGACCATAGTCACTCTGAAGAAAGCGACAAAACCCAGTCGAAAAAACTACAGACCCGTGTCAAAAATACAAACTATCCTGTAGTTCTGTCGTAACCATCAGATTTTTCTGTAGTTCTGTAGTTTTTCTGTAGTATATTTCTGTTGTCTGTAGTTCTGTAGCACTTTTCTGTTGTAATTACAGCAATATCTGAGGTTACTACAGCATGTTTTGTTGTCACAACAGGTTTCCTGTCAAAAACCGCACAGAAATTTTGTCGTAACATCAGACAATTTTCTGTACTTTTTTCCTACTGGGAAGATGCAATCACTTTGGCACCCTTAGAGTAGCGTAGCTATCAAACCATTCATTCGAGGCTATCTTTGGTGGCCCGGTGTTGACAACGAGATTGCTCGCGACTGGTCCGAAGCTGTGCGTCTTGCTGCCAGCACCAAAAACACGCGGTAAAGCCCCGCCTCCCGATTGGAAGCGGGCGACAGCGTTATTGCACACAGTGCACGCCGCCTTTACTGGTCTAGTTTAATTCACTTATTTTAAACTAGCATACCATTGCAATCTCCCCAGCAGGGCAATCGTGTAATTACTAAACTTAAATGCGCGAATAAGGAGCATTTTTCGTGCTCTCTATACATGACAGCCGATGGCCGCTCACCAGCGCTTAGATCTCTTGCTGTACTCAATCTGCGCAGACACGTTGCCGTCGTGGTCGTGGTTCCCAGCAACGATGAGCCACGGCACCTGGAGCGACGGCGCCGAATACACGTCTTCGAAAGTCCTCTGCATCACATGGAAGCGTAAGGAAAATAAAAACATTGCTGAGGCTTAGCGCAGCTAAATGCCAGTGAAAGCGTTATGAAGGATTATACTGTGTTGCTAAGTCAGGTAAGACTCGTATAGGTAACCTATATTTACAGACAGGAAGCTCGATTAAAGATGGTCAAGACACGGGTTTCCGTGGTTGTCAGCGAATCGCAAAGGACACCACAGTCGCGTCTAGATGGCACGAAATTGTTGAGTGCATTTTGAAAAAGGAGGCCCCAGGAGGCGAGCCAGATGGGCAGCGGTAGTGATAGAGGAAAAGGGTATGCAGTGGACTAAGGCTGTGTGGCATTATGTCAGGCAACGTTGTGCATGTGTGGAGATATGTACCAGTAAGAATAAGGTTTGACAGGTGTGTGAAGAAGAAGACAAAGCCGCACGTGTGCAAAGGAGAAGAAGCGAGCGCACCGGCTCCGCGCACCGCACATGCGAAGAATAAACGCGGTTCGGCTCCCCGCGCGGCACCTGCATCTGAGGCCGGTCATCCGGCATACACACGGCGAAACTCGCTCGACTATGTTAGTGAAGAAAAAAATAATCAAAGATGTGCATGCATGCATTAATCCTAACTGCAAGAACTTATGATAAGCATGCAAGGAATACTCCCATTTTCGGGTTCCGGTCGGGTATAGTATGGCTTGGTATGGTATGCGTTTATGCATTTTAGATGCAATATGAAATGTGAAAGGCAGGTGTTTGATCTGCGCATGATCTCGAGCTTCGCCCTCGAGCATCACACAGTTGAGCGTGGTACGTGTCTTTGCGTGGCCCACTGCAAGATGGACAGAAAGTCACAGTCAACGAAGGACGAACTTACGTGGAATTCTATCGTGGATGTTGCGATCACCTAGATGGCAAACCAAGACATTCAACGACCGTTTCATTTAGACTGTATTTTGTCGGAAGTGCTAAAGAAGTGGGGATACACGCGCGCGACTGCCACAACTCACCTAGTGACTGATCAAAGATATTGGAGAGGCGCAGTGGGGCTGTGCTCGAAAACAAATGCCGAACTGTAAGATTCGCTTATTCTTTGCTCCTGATGAAAGATCAAATGTCGCCTCTGGAGAACTAAAAGCTTTTTTCCTTTGTTTCCAAATCACTGTTCAAGTTTGGTCGGTTACCCATTACCAAAAATGTTCGTGAACTATTTGTTTCAGTTTGCGTACGAATGAATCTCTGACGATCAGGCATACTTTCTTCTGTTCAATCCAGACCAGCTTTCCTACTCTGCTGCTGGTCCAGACCAGCTTGCCGCTGTGGGCATCATGCTGAATTACTGTTTTAATTGAAGTATACTGACAATATAGGCATCACCATGTCTTTTTCAAGGAAGCGAGGTGCTCACTTATCACACAGTGAAAGTGATGCGTGCCGTAGATTTTTTATTATTGTGCCAAGATCATAGCAACTTTAGTTTTTCAAGTTGGTATAACAATTCATTTTTGCATTCGTCGGCATTAATTTGGGCTCCATACATGATGCAGCTCATTCTTGACGATTAGAGATGTATAGTGCGTGCTCAAACTAAAGAGATTACAAGGTGTGGTAATTTACTCACCCCATGCTCCCATATCGTAGGCCACCAACTTCTGTCCGTAATTTAAAAGCAGGGGTATTGCGGCTACCTGACAGCTTAAAGCGCCATCAAATCGAGCTTTCCAGATGCAAGATTCGCTGTGGATCTCAGTTTTATCCGGGCTATTACAAGCTTGATCCGAATGAACTTTTTGTACTCGACCTTAGTTTGATACTTCAATGTCACACCAGCTAAATTGTGTGCACTGTGGAAAATGCAATTAGCCAGAGAGAACCTTCCCGCCACGACGAAGCACGCACCCACGCAATCGGAGCGCTTTCGAAGCCCCGGCAGCACCAGCCGTCATCGACCCTATCTTCAGGTGAGCGCGACGCTATCAAACGACTCCGTGCCAATGCCGATTTGTTCATTGTTCCAGCTGACAAAGGAAATGCCACTGCTCTTCTTGACGAAGTCGACTACAAAAGCAAAATTCTGGCTCTACTGGATGACCAGGACACTTACGCCCGACACAAGAAATACCCTACAGCAAAAGTTGAGACACAGTTGCAGACGTTTTCCGCGTTGTGCCGCCTCGACACAAGACTACTTCTCGCTACTCTGTCACAACGAATCAGAACCTGCGTTATATGGCCTCCGTAAGATACGCAAACCCGGCGTGCCAATGAGGCCTATCGTAGATTTCACCCGCTCACTCCTCTACAAGTTATCCGGCTTTCTGCACCGCATACCGGCTCCGCTCGTCGGAAGGGCGCCCACTGACATACATCATTCTGTAGAGTTTATAGAATCCGTCCGAAACGTGTGCCTTGACAACTGTGACATGTTGGTATCATCATCATCAGCAGCACGTGTGCCTTGACAACTGTGACATGTTGGTATCATCATCATCATCAGCCTTACTATACTCACTGCAGGGCGAAGGCCTCTCTCATATTTCTCTAATTAACCCGGTACTGTGCTAGCTGCATCCACCTGACCCCTGCAAACTTCTTAATCTCATCCGCCCACCTAACTTTCTGCCGCCCCTTGCTACGCTTTCCTTCCCTTGGAATCAAGTTTGTTACCCTAAGCGACCATCGGTTATCCTCTCTTCGCACTACATGTCCTGCCCATGCCCATTTCTTCTTCTTCTTAATATTTTGATGTCAAACCACTACTCATCAGCGTTCCAATTGATTTAGCAATTGAGGTTTGCACGGCTGCTCTGGAGTCTGATGCAAATTTGCCTGATAGTTCGCCATTCGATGTGTCAGACCTCAAGTGACTCCTGCATTTCTGCCTGCGAAACACATATTTTACTTTCGACTGTGTTTTTTTTTTTTTAATAGGTCCGCGGCACCGCTACGGGGGCTTCGATTTCAGCAACTGCTGCAAACCTAACAATGGAATGGCTGGAAAGCCGCCTTCTAGCTTCGTTCAGCTAACAACCATATATTTTTGTGCGTTATGTCGGTGACTATATTTGCATAATCTGGAAGGATACCTTACATGATTTCACATCGCATCTTAACAGCATTGAAGCAGCCATCCAGTTGACAGTCGAAAAAGAAGAAAATGTACAGCTTCCTTTTTTGGATGCCTTAGTAAAACGAAACATATCCGCACTCTCATTCAGCGTATATGGGAAGAGCACTCATACTGGACGTTATCTTCATTTAATTCCCTTCATCCAGCCTTCAGTGATTTCCTCGCTTTTCATCGCGCAGGCCGCATTTGCACAAAACCATAAGACTTGCAAGCTGACCGAGAAAGAGTTTGCAAGGACCTCGGCTACCCGTTGCCGTTCGTCCGCGCCGTGAAACGGCAACTGCCGCGCCAGCCGCGCTCCTGCGTCAAAAAGCGCGCACCTGTGCACTATGTGCCCGCAGTCAGCTAATCCTTAGCTCGCGTCTTGTGCGCTCCTACGGCGTTGAGGTGTCACACGTGCCAGCGAAAGAGTTGCGTCAAGCTCTGGTCAACGTGAACCTACCGAAAGAAAAATTTCCTGGTGCAATATAGAGCGCGGAGACTGTGACCATGCATGCATATGTGCGTGAAATAGGAACCTTTGTGCAGAGGCTGAAACAGCAACGAAATTATGTTAAAAACAAGAAAGTGTCGTCCGATGCCCGGCCGAACATGCTGAAATCGCGAAGCATATCATAGATTGGAACAGCGCACGAATTATTAAAAAAAAAGAAAAAAGACCCTTTGCCGCCGTCTGTATCTGGAATACCTAATGATTCAAACAACCGATAACACACTTAATCTCACTGATGGCCCCCTTCCTCGAGCGTACACCCGTTGCCTATAAGGCATCTTTTCAAGCTAAATAGCCTGCTTTTCCTGTCTGTACCTCATTGTGAACAAGGCTCCCGTGCGGGAGCCAAAACATCAAGTATATTCCTTTTCTTGGTCAATGCATGTTTTTGCCTCTCCATCATGCACATCCCCGACGTGACGGGTTTCCGTCAAACTCTCGACTTCACCAGTGTTATCAGCTGCGAAGAACAAACAAAAGACAATTACTACCCTAACTCCATGAAATGCTAGTCAATCGTGCGCGGTAGTAAAGCGGCCAGAACGGCCACATAGTGGCATTTTTGTAGGAGTGCAGACCCCGTCAAGCCTAGTTCATTTGCCTTTTTGTCTGTACTCCCGTCTTCTATACATGTATAGATGCAAATAAACTTCAATTGAAGAAAGTATCAAAACGCTAAAAGGCGTCTGTTTCCCTGCAGATGTGTTCCATACTGCTTCGCCTTCGCAACGAGTGCAATATTTTTTTTCTCGATGTAGCTACTTGAGTTATATTTCTTCAAACATTGCAAGATAAGTACTGCGCATGCTCGCTGCGTCTAGCACGTGCTGTACGTCGGTAGGCGCAAATCTATCTGAATGTTGGCATGGCGGGAATACTGGCTAACTTTGCTGCGACATTACGACTCCAGTAGCTATAGCCCCATCACAGCTAAATCATATTTGATCGAAAGGGCATATGTAATTCGCTGTACTGAATCACCACACTTCGCAAGTGTGACATCACAAAACAAAAAATAAATCTCAGGAGAAGAGAGGGAGAAGAGTCTCAACCTATGCTTATCGATGTAATGATTTTCGTAATGCGGCGACAGCGCGGTTCGTAGCAAAGTTGAAAGGCAGCTGCCGCAGTCAGATACCGCTTTTAACACGGCAACGTTAAAGGCCCTGTCCACCGAAAATCCGGCGCCGGCGTTGTGATTGAAAACTCACGAGCATTGCACTGGCAGGTGGCGTACCGAGCACTAACTGGACATAGGGTTGCCTGATATTACGTTTGGCAGGAGATGTCAACTCGGGTCCCTCTTTTCATATGGCAGGGTGATGTCAGAATCAGCCTGTCAGGACCATTGCATGCACGTTACCCGTAGGCCACGCCGACACTGCCATGCGGCTTGGTTAAAGCGGGGCTTTGTATGCGGGCTAGTAGCCTACGTTATCGCGCCATACCCTGAAAGTCTAACCTTAAGTGTACCAATGTTCAAGCCAGTCTCTATAAACTGCATTTCCTCAACACAATAAACCAGAGATAAAAAGACTATATGCGAAGGAGAGAACATACACTCAGCCCACCGGCGCAGCCACAGGTCGGTCACTCGTCTGCTCAGTCCTATTGAAGGACCATGACCCTATACATCTCTTGCTCATTTTAAAACTAGGTGGCGCTGGGTGTATGATATGGGCTCATTATATAGTAGTTATCATGCTCATTAAAATGAGCATGGTATAGCTACTGCTACCATCCCGTTTCAAAGGGGACGCCCCTATATTCCATTCATCCATCCGGGTGCAATCTGGCCCAACAACATATTTGCTGGTTAGATTTTATGTGCCACTTTGCAAATAATTTCAGCTTTATTTTTACCAATCTTTCTAGTTAATCCCTTGCAAAATAGCAGTTGTTTCCAGTGCGCAAGTGCACATCTCAGCGGTAAAGGATTTTTCGCACTCAGATTCTTTTGCAGCGCACAAAGCAGCGCGCCGCTCATTTGTACTCACAGGCAACGACATAAATGTATTAGCAAAATTCAAAGTGTCGACCCCTTATTCATTACATGATCACACTAAAATCACCCTTAGAAGCAATAGCAAGCAAGCGACTTTGTGGGCAAGCAGGAAACGCTAGTCCGCAACAGGTGTTCGGCCAGCCTCGGCAACGTAACGTAGCTCTGTCGCCATCGCGGATAAAAGACAAGAATGGCGCACCTTGAAGCGTCGGTCATTCACCGAGCGGACGCCCCTGAAGTAGAAGTTATCGCCCAGTGACAGGACGAAGTGTATCTCCTTTATCTCGGCCACTGCCGCCATGGTCCTGGCCAGGTTCCGCTGGATGCGGGTCGTGTACGGGTAGAAGGGCAGGCCACCCCAGTCACCGAACACCAGGAACCGCACCGAGTCGTTGTTGGTCGGTCCGGTGACGCGCTCGGACCGCAGCGGTGACGCCGCCAGGCCGCTCACTGCCAGCCATGCTGCGAAGTCGTCGAAGGAAGGGGCGCTATACTGCTCGGCGGCTTTTGCCGAAATTTCATCGTGAAAGAGCGTACTGCACCCATAATCATCATCAGCCTAATCACACACCCTTCAAGATAAAGGCCTCTCCCATATATTCCTCCAATTAAGCCTATCCTGTACTCGCTGCGCCTCGTAATCCCAGCAGACTTCCTGATCTCACTCTCTCAAGTAGTTTACTGCCGCCTATTGTTACGCTTGGCTGATGCTATGGTCATATCATGTAACAATTCACTTCGTTTTCATTCGCTGGCTCATGTCCTCTTGTCCGAGGTTGCGTGGACGGTAGGGGCTGTTGCCACGGTGCACACAGCAGAAATAAAAACGAGATTGATTGATTGATTGATTGATTGATTGATTGATTGATTGATTGATTGATTGATTGATTGATTGATTGATTGATTGATTGATTGATTGATTGATTGATTGATTGACTGATAACTTTTATTTTTAGGCTTGAACCGTCAGTGGTCGACATTCTTATTTCAGAACGCCTGAGACCACCGCTGCTTCTTTGACCACGTAGATGAGTTTGCAATGATCTGCCGAATCATCGTTAGACAATGCGGCCTCCCACTGCTGGAACACTGAGTCTGGTCTTTTTAGGTGTGGCAGTTTACAACCACTTATCTACATTAGCAGCGACTACATCACTGCAAAAAAAAAAAATTCAAACTATTCCAATTAAAGACATCGAGTGTTAGCTTATGAAACACTGCAATTGAGGGCACACCTCGATGGTAGCTGCGTAAATTTATGCTGTACATGTTTCAGAAATGAGGACAACGAAAGGCTGGCACTACGTTTACATATGTGCTATTTGTTTTGCTGAATCAACTTGAATGTCATGCGATGATCGGTGAAGTTCTTGGCTATGGTTTCTGTGGCGTAATCAGGTTTCCTCATTCCTTCTTGATAGAATTTAAATCAGTTTTAATTTGGAAAAAATTTAGACTTTTTATCTTTTGCAACTTTTTTAATTGTTTTTATGGTGTTTTAATCGCATATGGTATGCATGAGGTTGCGTGGCAGGCCATGCTGTCCTAACTCTGAGGCATACACCTGTTTTCGCGGTAATATCTAAGGTCGATTGCGGCCTATCATCCCAAACGCGCTAAATGGGCGCTGCCGAGGAAAATTTTGTAGTGTCTGTGTGAAGAATTGGAGAAGCGCCGCCATGTAACATTCTCGGAAAGAACGAAATGCCAGGAGGGTGGCTAACAGAGGCGCTGCAATGTAGTGACAGTGCCTCTGACCGTTTGTTGCTTTTTGGCTTCCTGTTACCTTTTCTTTTTTTTTTTAGTACAGTATACTGCGTCTTTACTTTTCGCATTGCCGTTCTACACCGGGTTAATTCTACAGGGTTAATTGGAGAAATATGGGAGAGGCCTTCGCTCTGCAGTGCGTATAGTGATGATGATGATGATGATAATTACCCTTTTCAAGACAAACGTCAAAGCCAAATGAAGTAAGCCCAAAATAAAAAGCTTGAAAATGCAGCCTAAATTAGAATGCACTGAGCCACTTGTTTTTACGACTGCACCCTAATGTGCAATATTATAGGCTCTCGACCACTCACATTCAAGAAATATGCACAGGTGCCCTTCACCGTAATCCACCGCGATGTCTAACATTTGAAGTTTGAGGCTGTGTTATGAGAAGTGACGGATGAGTGATGACAGCATCACTGGGGCTCCCGCGTCCATGGCCTTTCATGAATCATTCCATGCGAAAATTCAGACCAGTAACATTATATTTGTATACTTATTCTTATTTATATTTTAAATATGTATTTACTTTTTTTATGAACAAATTATTTTATTTTATACATATCCTTCATCATGCGGACAAAACGGACAAAAACGGACGAAACGCGACCACAGTACTAAGCTGAAATCACTCTCCCAGCGAAAGAGAACGCAACGCAAGAATACGTCAGCTATAAATCGCAGAGAGCACGAGGTGAATATTTGCACACAGTTATTGCGCGCACTATCTTTAACTTTGCTACAATCATGCGGAAAAACTGGAGCCAACTCCAGATCATGACAGATGAGAAGAAAAAAAATCCTAAATAGGTGTAGCATCAACTAGCAGCCTTTTCATTAAGCGGCTGCAATCTATTTTTTTTTTTCGCATCCAGACGTTTATGGGAATCCGAAACTACGTAACAGTATACAAGGACGGGGTGTAAATAGTTTAAGTAGCCTAGCATGCAAGTGAAGGGGTACTAAAGTGCGGCGCTATATTGCCGAATCGTTTGGAGAGTTTGGTAAAATATCAGAACGACGTGTTTAGACCTGACATGTACTTCACAAATGAGGTTACTTCTATTCTACAACTTATTTAAGTAATTATTTCTGATCTAAATTGAAAGCAAGGTCTATTTTGTGGCTTAAAGAATTATAATTTTGCAAGAAACGTTAGGTTACGAACAAGAATCTATCATCTGCACAAGCAAAGGAAGAAAAGGAAGGAACAAAACCTTTATGAAGGCGCTCATTTTGGTTTTAAATGAATTTTTCCGCATTGCAGCAGCAAGAGCACACATTCCTCTTGCGTGATCGAGCACAGAGCTCCCGGCCAAACTAATGCAAGTCGACTTGACAGGAATTTATGTCGGCTACCACTTAGAATATCTCACATACGTTTCAAAAATAAGCTGTCTGTTCTGACCGCCTTCCTGCTCTACCTGATAACCTCCATCGCTTTTTACCCTCCTTCCGCCGCTTCGCCTTCGGTGGAGAAGCCACGGGCGTGAGCAGGTAGGAAAAATAAAGCAGGCATTTGACCATCTGTGCTGTTGCTTCCAGCATTTTTTTTTCATTACAAATCGGTATCATCGCCAGTGCCCTTTAGGTAGAGTTTTAAATTTAGCGCCACGTAGTTTTACCACGCGCCTAATAAAAACTGGTTGTAGCAGAGAGGTCTTTACAGCATTCCATATTACTGCAAGAGCCAATGTACACAGCAAAGAGAGACCTTTTCATTTTTCAGTGTCTGCCACCCCTAGGCCGCTGCGTGTTTATCCCATCAGACAATCATCCTCTCTGAGCACTTATACTGAACCCAAGCCGCACAGCAGAGTCTGTTCATGTAATTCGTCAGTCCACATATAAAGCCCTGCTTTAACCAACCCATATGAACGTGCCTTAGTGGCCTATAGGGGTAACGTGAATGCTAGGGTAATAGCAGGCTGATTCTGGCATAGCCGTCCCATGTGAAACGAGAGACCCAAGTTGGCAGCTCCTCCCAACCCGTGTGTCACGTGGGGTGTAACGTCACAGCGTCACGTGGGTAAGACGTAACAGCGGCCGGGTCACGCGAAGGCTTGAAAGTGCGAGTAGTATTGCTTTCGCAATAAAAGGCGAGCAAAGCACCACAACAACTGAGCTGAGCGTCTTGAGTAGTGGGGATGTCCGCTTCTACGTTGCAACTATTCGCGTGCTCCAGCCTGATATCACCAGGCTCACGGGCAAACTGATTGGCAGATATGTGAGCTGCTGCAACAACGGAACAACGGTACTCATGCTATTAACGCTCCAAGCAGGTGGAACAGACGTAGCGTATGGAGGGCATAAAGTCGTCATTGACGCGGCTGTCGGGCTTCGCTCACCTGCAAGCAGCGGCGCTAGCAGCAGCGCAGAGCAGGCGGCCGGCGGCCGTCGCATCAGCACGTCACCGGCGAGCTGGCGAAATTGTGCAAAAAGAAGACGAAGAGCACGCCGCGCGACGCGTGCCCACTGGGGACAGAATTCGAGCAGCAGAAGAGCCCTGCCAACGAGACACAGGTTTAGACGACTGCGCGCTGAGGAAGCGTGTCCCCGACGAGTCATTCACCAGAGTTTAGCAAACAGAAGTGGATCATGGCCAGGAAACGGCTCCTAGACGAAACGGAGCGGCTGACATGCCGTAATCAGCGCTTCTAGGGCGTTTCCCTTGAATGAGAAATTAGGGCCGCCTTGTCTGCAGCCAGGCAGCGCCGAATCCACCGATGACGCGCTGCTGCCATTCCCTGCAAGCAGATCGCTCCCGAACAGCGTTCAGGACCGGTCCTCCGCAACACAGGCAACGCTCTCTCGTTTCCCGGAAGCTGCAGTGACCCGTTCAGCTGGTCGCGTCCTCCCCTCTTCCTGGGGGGAATGGTGCCTCGCGGCAAAGAGCGTTTTGCTTCGATTTCAAGGCGCCGCAAGCGTGCTGTCTAGCAAGGGCAAGTTACATGTGTGCGAAAGGAAAGGGCGCGCAAGCAATCGGCGCCAAAAGAAAAGGTAGTCAACAGTGCGCATACCAAGGCCGCTTATATCCGTACTGTTCTGGAAATAAGTATACCTCTGTGATGAGACACAACCTATCCCGGTTTCGTGATTAGTCGTCTAGTAAGAGATGACATTTTTACGACACTGTGGCATATAGGAAGCCTGCTATGCCTGCGCGTACAGGTGCGGTAGAGTGCTGGGCAGGCACTCGTAGCGCTGGAAGTGCCGAATAAGTGTCTGTAGCCACATTTTTTTATTATCCCTAGAGCCGTCAGCTCAGCCCGACAACAAAACTGACCTGATGACATAGTTTTTGTGGGCAATCGCATTTAGAGCTGCATATATTAGATAAAAACTCCAAAATTAACCATCTATAACCTACTATACCTTTCCACAGAGAAAACGTTATAGAGCAAGAGCAAAAGGTTAGTGCCCGAAAGGAAGAGCAGCGAGCGGCGAGAGAATGCTTAAGCAAGCGTACGGCCCAGAAAAAACAGCAACACAGAAAAATTAACCAGGAACAGCGCACACTACAGCTTTATCTGCAAATCGCGGCAGAGGTTCCCCAGGGTACTGAATCCCCTTCTACCCAATAGTACAATGTCCGGCCTTCCAGTTTCTCCCCCTGTAAAGAGCCCTTCCTAGCTACTCAGCATATGAAGACGACGTCATATTTTGAGCGCCACGCATCAACCATTTGATCTGTCATGGCGAACTGCACTTCTTTCCAAGCATATCTGGTCTCAATCTGCATCCTCATCGAAGATCTCGCTCTCCCGTATGGAATCCGGCCCTTAAACGGTACCCGCACAACACTTGCGGCATAAACTTGCCTGACCTGACAAACTACCCTCGTTTGTTGATCGACTGGATGCTCACACAGACTCCTGCGGCTCAACAACTGAACAGCACCACACGAGCACTTTAGTGGCGCATGGCGGCGGAAACGTAATTACGGCGTCCGAGGCTCTCCGGACTTACGAGGCGACAAAAACATATCCGCTTCTCTACTGCCAACATGTTCACAGCAACTGGAAACAGTCCGTCATAACATACTGCACAATTATTAGGGTTGTGAAGGGGTTTATGAGCATCATTTCTAATTATTCTACCATCTACTTCTACCGAGCACTCAGTTCTTGTTGATCGGTAACAGTTCTGTAATATCTCTATTGTTATCGTTCTTCTACACTAAGATCGTCTTTCTCCGTTATAGCTGAATATAAATTTTGTAGCGAGAACCTGAATTTTTCTGCCTTCTCTCACCACTAAATAATCTAAAATCTAGACTAATTCGATACTTAACCCTTATGTGGTCACTGCATCGCACCATTCCGATTATCTCCACATCCTGCGCAATGCCAGTTTAGAACACAGTATGAAGTCAGACTGCCCAACACGAATCCGGCACCTGAGCATAGCTGGCCTTTCAGCAACCAACCCTGCCTCATACGTCACTTGGACGCAGGGACCTCATCATCGCTCACTTCTGGACTTCATAAAATCAGCCAACCTTTTTCCATTCATTTAATCATTCATTCATCCTTCATCTCATATCCTACTGATGCCCTGAGGCAATAAATATCGACTAAAAAAAAAGTCATACTGTCCCCTTTAAGGCATTTTATTGTCCACTTCCGGCTTTTCTGTTGTCTGGAAAAAGGTATGCATGATTTCTCGTATTGCATTCTGCAAACTAAACTATTAGCTTTCCCCCGCTATTCCTAGAGTTCATGCCATAGTTACCCACTGCCTGATCTCCAGACTGCTTGTTGCCTGCCTGTCATTGAAGTCGCCCATTAGTACAGTATACTCCGCTTTTACTTTTCCTGTTGATAATTTATATCTTCGTAGAAGCTTTCGACTGCCCGGTCATCACGACTACATGTAGGGGGGTAGGCCTGTACCCTGTTTCCATCAGCGATTATCTTAGTAAACATCTTGTTATTAACAAATACTGCGCTGACTGGTCTGTAATTTTTTAAGTTGTTAGCGTGCTCTTTCATATTAATTTAGACATTAGCGTTCTTCCAAGATCCTGGTACCGTCGAAGCCTTTATGCATTGCATACACAGGGTGGTCAGTTTTTCTAGCATTATTTCTCTACCATGCTTCAACAAATTTGCACTTACCTGATCCTCTGCAGCTGTTTTATCCTTTTCCATAGATTCTAAAGCCTTCCTAAGGTATTCCTGTGTTATGACGGTACGGCTTCACTACTGCCAATCTCATTACTGTCCTGAACACTTATACTGGATAGGTTAATGCAGATGGCCTCGGCTATTTTGACTATTTTGTACATATTAGTAATCACATGGACGTATCTTTCATTAGCGCATACATCTGAGTTTTGCATATGTTTAATTTTCTCGTCACCGCTTTCAGGCTACCATCATTCTTTAGAGCATGCTTGATTTTCGACATTTTATAGGCCACTTTAACTCACTGATTAGCGTTCAAAGCTCTGGGAATTCTATCCTGTCTGTTGTGTTGGAAGCTTTCATACTTTGGCGTTTCTTAATCAAATCGTTGTCCTGCTTATTACGCTTAATTGCGACATCTGCCGCCCTCTCATAATGCTGTAAAATTCCTCTGTGTTACCAGCTATCTGTTGACTGAAAAGGAACCGTACTCCTAATTCTTGTCTCTCCCAGGTATACCTCGATTACAAAATACATGCTAGTCTTTACACGCCTTTGTGTTGTCTGGTGTAGTGAAGTTGTCCGATGCACCGAATGATTTTTTGTGGGCCTTCGTATCGCCGCAAGAGCTTTTCACTCACTTCGCGACGGCGAATCGGCATCTAAACCAAGACTTGGCTTCCTGATTGTTACTCCGTGTCGCGTCCTCGTCAGTTGTACTGTCGAGCTCAGAGCACTCTTGGTCTTTAATACACTTCCAAACGAGTCGTTGGGCTTCCTCTGCGCGCTGAAGGTAGGCGGCGATGTCCAGGTTCGCCTCGTTGGTTATGTGCGCCAGCATTGAGTCGAGCGCCATCGGAGGTTCCCAGCCATGCACAAGTTTTAACAGAGTCGACCTGACTTGAGTTCACCTGTCACCGGCTGCTCGCTCCTAAAGCACGTCATCACTACCCATACAACATAAAGACGTCCCACGAAATCCCAGGGATTCCGATTAAAGCAGATTGGCATGTCCTTGGAAGTCCGGAAGAGTCCATAAAAATCCCAAAAATATTCTATGTGAAACAAGAAATGAGTTCATAGCGTCCCGAACAATATCGCTGTGGGATATATTTGGGGTGTTTTGGGAACTTACTGGGACATTGTTTAGGCGATTTTCCTCGGAATATGGTTATTCTAGATCACATCTTTTGCAGGGACCTTGTAAGAAACATGCACTTATGATGTCCTCCAGAAATGCTTTGTTTCCAATTCTCCTTTACAAAATAATGCAATAATTCGGAGCTCGTGTTGGTATTCTGAGCGGACTCAAGCAATATTTAATTTGCACTGGACAAAGCAGGGCTGGTGAGGGCAGAATACTGAGGCAGAGTTGAATTTCAACAGAAAGATTATCACCATGCTGGAATTGACATTCTCAACATTACTTCTAGTCAGTTATTTTTCGAGTTGAAATCAATGGGTGGAAATATGGACTGATTCAACACTTAAATATCTTTGGTTTAAAAAAAATGAAAACAAATTTTCACCTATGTATTCGATGAACGCCCAGTACCCAAGCAATTTTCAGATGCATTGAACACTGCATTCGGTAACCTGAAATTCAGTTATCTGCATGTATAGTACTGGAATGTTGTTTTAGACACACAAGAAAGACCGCATACTGTGTATTATAACATATACAGCAGAAACACACTTATATTTCATACTCTTACACGCTCATTCACATTTTTCAAAGCAAACACCACAAACCATTTTGAGATCAGCACTTTTCTTAAGTACTTCTTTAGAGTACTTTTAGAGTACTTCTATGGTCATCCACAAGGGCGCCCTTGTATTTGCAAGTACTGGACTGCAAATGAGCAAAGTTATACAAAATATCTCATACATAGGCATTTATTTTATATGCAGTAAAATTAATCATGGTCACAAGCAAAATTTTGTTAATTGAGCCCCTTAATTTCTTTGTCGACAATAAAAATAAAGCTATTAGAGCTTTTTTGTGTTCTTCGGAGAAGTTGCGCACCATGCTTGTTGGATGCGTTGATAGTTGATCGCCACGCTCAACTGTCACATCCCACACAGCCATTGATCTACGACGGACGTTCGACGGAAATTCCTTCATGTTCGACATACTTACTGCGGACATCCGTCGGACTATCGTTCGTGACTCCGGATCATGTCCTACAGACGTCCGACGGACATCCGGAGGAGGGCATTCGGTGCTTTCTCAGAACTTCATCGCAGGTTTTTTATTAGTATAAAAATTTACCAATATCATTCGTGTAAAGCTCAGCAAGCATTTGTCACTAAAATTTCAGTTACACACTAGTGCTCAATAGTTTTGTCTTGAAAGAGTAAAACAAAGAGAATATGCAACAGGTGCTTAAGTTTCCAGTTGCCTGCTTTACTTTCATTAACTCGATGAAGCGCAAAGAGCAGTGCGCAATTAAAATTTCCATCCAAGAGTCCCATATGCTAGCCGCGCTTTACAGAAACGCACTGTCTCTGAAAGCATGCAGAGTGCATAAACACATCATCATATGTGGTTTAAAAATAGCATTTTTGGTTCATTTTAGGCTTCATTGTAAAGATTGCCTAAACATTCTACACCAAAAAAATTCATGTTAAAGCATGCAAAAATAGGCAGAAAGGCATGGTAAAAAGCAGGCCAACTGGAGCACTAATAGTCTAGTTGAATAATTCTTTTAAAGTATCCTTGGCCATGACAGCTTTTCCCTTGAGGAGGTGGAGGAAGAAAGTATATTTATTGAAGCCTAATATTCGGAAGCTGGTGCAGATATTATCGAGTCCTTCGGCAGGCCCGGATACCGCGATCAGCCGTTGCTGGTCTTGCAGGTCTAAGCAGGACAAAGCAGGCTGGGTTCCTCCTGCAAATGAAGGGAGAATAAAATCCACGTTATCTATGCTGAACTTTGATTAAATCAAAGGGCAACTGACTGTATTCCTCAATTGCTTTTTCCAGATGGCACTGCACATGTGCATCTCCATTCAGAAAGAACACATAAATAACTGCGGAAAAACCCATGCAGAATACCAAAAGAAATATACATAGTTTGATCAGAGCCTGGCATTCAGTATTTCAATTTTTTTATGGCATCTATTTCAGCACGTCACTTTTACCAAACAAAGCATGCTATAAATGTTTGCTGCAGTGCGCCCTCAGCAATGGTCAAGGCATGAAGCGTGCCTGCAGATGAAACTAAGCAATGTGATGCTGTATATTAACCTAAAACACAGCTACATCATTGCAATATTACATAGGCATGCATTGGTGGCAGAAACCTGCATATTAAGTAGCTTAACAGGCAAATTTCTGGATTTTTTTACAGCTCTAAAAACGAATGATCGATAATGTGATCACTTACAAGTGTGACCTTTTTATTCTAAGTACAAAACATTTTGCTGGTACCATGTATCCTTTCCGAAGACACTCTCAGGGTATGTCAGAGGAATGCCGACATCACCATGTAGGCTAGAAGGAAAGCATCTCCTTAGAGAAGCTGTGAAGAAGTAACAACTTAGGCTATTGCAACTGATATTGCAACTGTTGCATGCTGCAACACCAGAATAACGATGTATATTTAACATACAGCTAAAGCCCAACAGTTATTGAAGTCGTCCGGGTTCGATGACAAGACAAAATGCTCTCTCGACGCTGACTTGCGTAGATGGCACAGAAAGAGCTACTGTAGCTAGTGAATACTGCTCTGGGCATCGCAAATTTCCTCCTCTCGAAACTCAAAACACTCGAGTCTTCACTTATTCGAGGAAGCTTTTTAAATGCGTAAAGCAGGCTTGCGCCTTCCATTTTGGGAGAACTGACGCTGACTCCGAGTCCTTGCTGGCAGTCTACTTCTCTTTCGACAGGAAACGCTTAAAGCTCATCCTCAGCTTGTAAGCTCGATCTTAGGGAGAGATTCTGCTGACGCCTGTAGCGGTACTTGATCGCCGCCGGCGGTCCTGCGGAGCCGCTTCCACATGGTTACCAAGGAGGATATAAAAAATATCCTCCTTGATGGTGACCAAATGCTGTTTTTCTCGGCCGCTTTCCTCGCTGGTAAACGTATGTGATATCGAGGGTCTCACGCAGCAGTTCACTGATTGCACAGTTAGTGTCATTCCCTGTTGTTTTTTTTCCTTAGTGCCTTTTCACAGGCTCATTCGGTCCGCTTGACCTCGTCCTTATTCCTGCTTTTCGAGGTTTTTGTCCTGATCTCCCTCGTCACCCCGCAACCCGTAGACCATGTTACTTATTGCCACCTTTTTAGACCGTCTGAGGTATTCGCATCAGTGATGGTGGATGAATCGATGAAACGCATTCTTTTTTTTTTTTTCGACTCCCTAGTTGTACGGGCTGAAACGATGGTACACCAAAAAGAGCTTGTGAAGAATACCACTACCATTAATTCCACTCAGCTCCTTACTATACCCGGTCTTCACATTTGAACATCGGAACTTCACTCCTGGCATAGTTTAACTTGCCAAAGGAAATAAACAAGGAATCATAGCTAGGGACAAAAGGAAGAAAGAATGAAAGGGTAAACCGACTTATAGAATCATATCTGTGCTAAGTTCAAATACCTCCCTAGGAAGCGATGCTCCCCCTCAGCCACTGCATACAGCAGCTGCGGTCATGCCTTCCGCGTGGGCGAGGAAGAGCGTTTGCAGGGTCTGCTAGCAAACGCCGACAGCCTGATAGGACATGAGCGCGGCCACGTCTTTTCTTTGTTATACAACCTCGAAGAGATGTTCACTGACTGTCCCTGCTGTACCATTGCAAGCTTGTACCGCACCGCATCCAGACGGGAGACGCGCAGCTTGAAAATCCAACCCGAGAGCGATCAGCCCCGCCAAAGGCAGGCAATGAACACTGCGCTATAAGAACTGATCAATGGGGGCAACGATTGCCGGTCATCAAGTCCCTGAAGATTCCCAGTTGTGCTAGTCCTCATAAAAGACGGTAGCTGAAAACTGTGCGTGAACTACAGGCGACTGAATACAGCCACGCAAAAAAAAAATAATAATTTCAATTTCTTTTCCCATATACATATGGTGTGAGGGTCGAGGGAAAAAGCCAGAAATCGTGACTTCACATGGCCCTAGGCCCCAACATTGCGGGGCAGCAGGCAACATTCAAATTATGTGCACAAGAAACATCGCGAAATGCAAACAATGGTTGTCAAAAAACGGCTGGCGCATCATTAGAAAGAAAAAAAAAACAAACAAGGAAATGAAACGCGCAAAAAAAAGGATAAAAAAGCAACAAAAAAACACATTTTATATAAAGGAAGGTGTTTGGTTATTCAAAACAGGTCAACACTTCATGAACGAAAGTGGTAAAGAAGCAAAGAAAGCATAGTGAGATCTAAAGTGGAGCTCATGCATCCCGTATACCTTTGCGCAATGCTCGTGATATATCAACTTTTGCACGTAAGTTATTCAAAAGATGTGGCAACGCGTTTGCTAAGCTATTGTACCATATATTGTACGTATGTTGGTATATGCCAAAGTTATCTGCTAGGGTAAAATGACACATTTAGCAAAAGGTGTGCCATGTCACGCAAGCAATTTACATTTTTTTCATGATCTCTTTATATTTTTCAGTCAGCCTAACGTATAGATTTTATTTATTTATTTCAAATACCCTAAGGGCCTTTGCGGGCATTACATAGGGGAGGGGGAGAAGGGGCGATTAATCAATTAAGCACGAATAATTTACAAAACAAGCAGACAAAAAGCTGTAAGCAGAAATAAGTACTGAAAAAACCATGAACAGGTTTTCCGAGATTAACAAAAAATTCACATCTAACAAAACAGGGAAATACAGTACTTCAAAAAAGAAAGTGAAGATGCAGCAGTCGGAAGTTGTGGAACATGGAACAGGGCAACTCTTCAGAGCAGGTAATGGTGGACACAAGCACATAGCCGATATACTGAAGAGCTAAAAAGATAAAATGCACATCAGATTAGGTTCATGAATTCAAGTGTAATAGAAGTGCTGCTTGAAAAGATGATGCTTCAGGAATAGCGACGATACTAGAAGGAAGTGATACCACTCGTTAATAGGACCAAAGGTGAGTGCTTGAATCCTTCTGTTCGAGCTAAAATAGGTTTAATCTTGTTGATATGAGAGCATAATTTCACGGCGTTAATTGGCGGAATCAATCGCATGTGTTTATATCACAAACTACGTTTATTATTGCACGTAGAGTCTTCTGTAAAATTTAACTATCATTTATTATTGTTACACGTAGTTGTTCCCCAAACTTAGTGCGCATAGTTCACTTGGTATGCATACCTTTTACCGAGCGTGGATGAAAATTGTTGTGATTCTCGGCGGAGCGCGGTGCTTTTCTATATGGCCGATAGCAAAGGTTATTTCCAAGTAAAGATGCGACCAGGCGACAGGTGCAAAACGGCGTTCCCCTGCCACAAGAGTCTTTACGAATTCGTCTGGATGCCCTTCAGTCTGTCCGGAAGTCCGAGCACCTTTCAGCGGCTGATCGACCGTGTACTGGGAGACTCCAAATGGCATCGCGCCCTCGCCTACCTGGGCGACATCTTCATCTACTCCCTCCCGCACATTCGAGGAATATCTCGATCATCTTCGAGACGTTCTGGAAAAGCTCATAACAGCAGGCCTCACACTTACTGAACACCGTTAAGGCATAGCTGTGCAAAGCTGATGTCAGTGTGCTAGGCTACGGCACTCAACGAGGACAAGTGACCCCGGACCCTGGCAAACTTCGTGCTATCCTGGAATTTCCGGTGCCAAATGATGTAAAGGTCGTGCGCCGTTTTCTCTGCATGGTGGGCTACTACCGCCAATTCATTCCCAAAAGCATACGCCTGCAAACCCCCTTAACAAAATTGTTAAAAAGGCAGCCCCGTAGGAATGGAAAGGGGAGTAGCAGTCGAGTTTCCGTCAGCTTTCCCAAACTATTGCCGACATCACGTCACTGAAACTACCCTACCTAAATAGGCCCTTTGTGATCCAGGCAGATGCCTGTGATTGCGGAGTGGGTTCAGTGCTTCTGCAAAAGGAGCACGAGAAACTACGACCCGTGGCTCTTGCCAGCCGCGCACTGGCGCCAGCGGAGCGCAACTACTCAGAGACGGAGAAGGAATGTCTCGCTATCATCTATGAGCTCCGAAAATTCAAGCTATACGTTGAAGGAACTAGGTTCACGGTGGAAACTGATCACGTGGCCTTGAAATTTCTGACCCACCTGCGCTAGCAGAGCGGAAGGCTCGCACCCTAGGCCATGACGCTACAGCGCTTCGATATCGAGGTGCACTACCGGAAGGAACCTACAAATGTTGCTGCGGACGCGATCTCGCACGCACCGGTGAATAACCCGTCCCCAGACGCGGAAGAGGCGGCGCGGCAACTTCCCCGCTTGTCGGGAACGGGCTGTCGAAAGGAAAACTTCCTCTTTCCTGCCTCCAGAGCACGATCGAGATTGCCTTCAGAAGGGAAAAGCTTATCAGAGCTGAACAGGAAGACTCGCATTGTCGAGAGCTGCTCGCCAGTCTTCGTGAAGGTAGAGACCAACCAATAATCGAAGAGCACTAAGAATCCGCAGGGACCGCGGTAGGCGCTATCTCTAGTAAAGCTGGTACTGCTGCAAGTAAGGTAGAGAACTTCCCGTTTTACGTCGATGGAGCTTTGCTTGAATATATGCCAGGTAAAGAGGACTGAAAAGAGTGCTTCAAAGTCATCATCCCCTGCTCACTGAAGCAGGCTGCTTTGCAGTACTATCGCAACGCAGTCGGTCACGGGAGTGCACCAATGACATGGAAGTAACCCCTTATGTAATGCCCCTCAAAAGGGGTCTTTAAGGAAATAAAAATGAAGTGAAATGAAATGAAATGTAGGTTCGCTACCTGGCCAGGAATGAAGGCCCATGTATGTAAATACGTATGGACCTCTCCCTGTCTGCCAATAAAGGAAGCCGCGAGGTGAAAGGCCGCATAGTGGGCTCCGGCCGATCGTGAGCACAAAGCCATGGGAAACTGTGACGTGCGATCTGATCGGACCGCTGCCGCGCAGCAAAAGAGGGCAGGAATTTGTGTTAGTGGTGACGTGCAACTTCAGCAGAATCACTGAATTCTATTCGCTGCGAAACACCACGACGAAAGAAATTCTTACGAAGCTCTCGGGATTGTTCTGCCGCCACGGGTTTCCGGAGTGGCTGATCACTGACAACGCTCCGTTTTTCACGGCGAAAGTTTTTCGTAATACCTGTGCCGCCATGGGCGTAAGGCATCAAAGAGCAACAAGTTATCATCCGCTGTCAAATGTGACCAAAAGCCGCAATCGCGATGTCAAACCACTACTTAAGGTATACGCCCGAACTCACAACGACTGGGATGAGCACCTCGACGCGATCACCTTTGCAGTGCGAACAAGCGAGAATCGCTCCACAGGCTTCACGCCTGCCTTCCTGATGTTCGAGAGGGAACTAAATACGCCAACTGACATCATTTTGACCAAAACGCAGGATGCTTCGTCAGGCCAAACGGCAATACTATACGCGGCGCATGCGTGATCGCTTGCAAAAGGCAGTGAGCGAGTCCAGCCAAAATCGAGCAAAAGCCAGGACTAGTCAGAAGACTGCCTATGATCCGCGCATCGGAACGTGGAATTCCAAGTGAGATATTTCGTCCTAAAGCGCGGCCATGTGCACAGCGATGCGAGCACGGGGTGCACAGCTCGCCTTGCGCCTATAATGGATTGGGCCGTTCATAGTTGCCGGGAAGCTCTCGCAGCTGAATTCTAAGCTGAGACCCGACAGCGGGTCGACCCGGCAAACCGATCGATGTCGCGGAGCTAAACTAATACTTCCAACAAGAAGTGGCTGACTGTACGGCAACACCGATTCCGCGAAGTCGCGAGAAAAGGCCAGTGCCTCCAACTATCCCCACCGCTTACCTGTATGAAGACACCCATGAAGTGGTGATTGGCCTCACAACAAAGCTTCGCCCGCCGAGAAGAGCGTGCGAGTAAAACCGATTGTGATGGCGCAAGCTGGCTGGGGGAGAGTCACTTCTAGCAGAACAGTTGGCATTGTTCCCTCGGCCCGAAAGAGGGAGAGGAAAAGAAGAGCGGACAGTGGCGAAGACGCCACCAAGCTAACCACCTCTCCGCTCGAGCGCAAAGGAAAAACTAATGGGAAAGGAAATCCTAATTGGTTTCCCGGAATACGCTGCGAAGACAGGCGTCGTTTCCCAGCTACCTCCCAACGCTGTCCCCACCGCAAGCATCAAGTAGTCAGCAGCAATGACGCCGTTTGTGTCGTGATGTCACCAACGGTCGCCACTCTAGCCCCCACAACCCAAGTCACGGCAGTCCAGCCGTCACGAGGCAGCGTCCGGCGACACGGTTCCAGACTTCTGCAGGCTTCAGCGCTGCCTATCGGGCGCCGGATCATCACGGACACTTCTATCGAGGGATGAACCCTACGGACATCGTCACTGTTTTCCTACCGCGTAGTGCGTGTGCGTGCGTGTGTACGTCTGTGTGCAGTCGCTGTCGTGGCATTGGTGAGACTGCATGAAGATGCTGCCATCATACCGACGAGCGGGGCCACGTGCAATAAGCAGGGGCTGATATTCTCCAGCACGCCGACATTGTGTTGACCTGTGATTATATCGAGCTTCGAAGCATGGAATTTCGTGCTCACGATAAACCGAGTTAGTGTGAAGCGGCGAACGGCAATATGGCGCCAGCAGCGCCCCAGGCACTGGACGTCGCAAACTCTGCGTGGCACCTCCGCGGGCACAGACAAATGCATCAGGTGTAGCTTGCGCTCACAGCAGTGACAGTTAGGATAGTGTGCGGAAGCTTGGACTACCCGACCATCTCGACTGGCCGCCTTGGCAGCCAAAGTTACTCTGGCAGCGGATTAGATGCAGAACAACAAGGCATCAAGGAAATCGTTGCCGGCCTACAGTCACTTCAGAAGTTCAGCAGGTGACGTTCGGGCTTTAGGGAGGATGACTGTAGCGATTGCGGAAAACCGCTCTTTCCTTCGAAGCGCAGTGAACTGTGAAGGACGAAGGGGACAAAAGTTTTCCTTCCTCTCCGAGGATGAGTCCCAAAAGGGCTGCTCGAGAGTGCCGCGTTTCCTTCTTCCCTCCCCGGGCACAGGAGCGCATCGCTAGGAGCAGCAGAAGCGACGCTTATGGGCAGAGATTGCAGAGATTGGCGTGAACAGTACGGCGCCGAGGGAGATGAGCTTATTTTTATGGCTGGTTTTCCCTCATCTGTCGCCTCCTCCGAGCCTGAAATCGGGCGGCCGGAGCCGTGGGCTTTTTGGTCTACTGTTCCGTCGAGTCGTCGACCGGCGGCGACGGAGCTCCGCCCCACGAAGGAGGCACCAATAAGCACGAGATAGCTTCTCCCCTGTCACGCATATTGCCGTTCCCCGAAAGCTGCAGCAACTGAAGAGCCGGATGCGTCCTTGCAAAATAAAACACAACCTTAGCTTTTGTTCGAGCATGAAGCGCAGTATGAAAACTGATATGCAATAATAATAAAATAGTTTTATGGAATAAAATTACTTAATGTAAAGAGCGTAATACATTTTACTACATTTTAATATAAGAGCATAATGCAATAATACATACAGGTTAATTCCCTAGCCCGAGGTCTTACATTACGGGCTAGAGAAATGGAGCCCTCTCTACAGGCCGGGGAGCGCCTCCTCTCCTTCCGTGATATTCTCTTGTACTACCGGAACAAACGGAAGGGATTATATACACCCCCAGCCCCCTCTCTCACCATAGCGCAGGCCGTACACTGGCGAAGCTTGCAGACTCGGACTGCTCAATACCCTAAACTTCTAGATGCCCGATACCCAGACCAATTTTCCTCATCATGCAGACTGTGCGGCAAACCAGGACACTTCCCTACACATACTTCTTACATGCCCCACCTTTCCTCATCCCCCCTCATCAAACGTCGCAGAGTACTACTGGCAGTCTCTCATGAACAGCACTTCAAGTCAAGACCAACGAAAGACCATTTCCAGTGCTATGAGGAGGATTGCTCTTCAAGGACTTCCTTTTGCCTTATAAGGGTGTCTCCCATGTAGTAAGGGAGCACACAAGTGCCATGCAGCGGGCTTCGCCCCCATTATTAGTTCCAATGGCAATAAAATGTTTCTACCACCACCACCGAAATCGGTCTATGTTCCATACCGTGCCACGCGACGAGAATACGACATAGGCAGCGCCCGCAGAACCGCAAATATATGAAGGCCGGGAAAGGAAGACTGAAGGGGAAGTGGGAAGAAAAGAAAAGGGGGTAAAGACAAAGGAAGGAGACCAGAGAGGGGTGGTCGCACCAGGGATCAAAATGGGGGAGAATATCAGGAGATAGATAGGTGTGACCTGCAGAAGTCACGGGATCCGTACCGTTTAAGAAGCTATATACTCAGCACAGAGGCGGTTCAGCTCTAAGAGGAGAGAAGCTACCTAGAGGAGCATCTGAATCGCAGCCGTACGAGTTGTATGGATTGCTCCCATAATGGCGAGAAGAGGAAAAGCTGCACAGCAATGAGCTTCTTCCGAAGACGGGAATGAACGGGGTGAGGCCACAAAGATGGCGTTAAAGGGCGGGCTGTATGGCCTGCAAATAAAGCCTGCGGAGAGAAGAGGGAGCCACAGAACGGCGCAGTGAAAGAATGAAACAAGGCGTGATGTGAGCACATCTGCCTTTTCACGCAGAGAATTGGCTTGAGGTAAAAATGAAAGGTATTGTGACTGACCATAGGGTTTTCTCGGCAGGAAATACTGGAGTTGGTTGCCATTACCTTCTCCAGTGAATCACATTTTGTCAGAACTCTCTGCCGTGACCTGTCTATCTTGGGAGGCCCTACACAGCAGAGCTCACGACTTCATCGAGTTTCGCAAGCCCCTCCGCCACGACAAGGCAGTGATCCATGATCCATATTGTCGACCATAAACCCTGACTGCTCATTGGAGTGTCAAATTCTAAAGTTAAAGCTCAGCTACTTGGGTCATCTGATGAGAAGAGAGGAGTCGCTGGAGAAAGATTTGATGTTGGGAAAGGTTGAGGGTCGCCGGAGAAGGGGTAGGCAGCGAACGCGATGGTTAGATGGCATCCTCAAGGCACTGCAGATGAAGTTATGTGATGTTAGGAAGATAGTGAGAGAGCAGAAAGCGTGGCGTGGCATGGTCCATAGGGTCACGAAGAGTCGGACACGACTGAACGACTGAACTGAACTGAAAAATGATAGGTGGCGGTCGAACACTACGCCTATTAAAACTGAGCCGTCGGCCCGCAAAGCGCTCGGCGGGTTTATGCTTTTCCAATCCACACACGCCATGCGAAAACAGCATGCAAAATGTTTTTCCCGCGAGATGGTGGCACGGTATTATTTATTTATTTATTTATTTATTTATTTATTTATTTATTTATTTATTTATTTATTTATTTATTTATTTATTTATTTATGCATTTATTTATTTATTTATTTATTTATTTATTTATTTATTTATTTATTTATTTATTTATTTATTTATTTATTTATTTATTTATTTATTTATTTATTTATTTATTTATTTATTTATTCATTTATTTATTACAACCTCAAAGGCATCATTGAAGGGTATTACATGAGGGGGTGGGTGACCCAGCTGGCAATCTGAGGACGTCCGCACACAAATGTTCGAGCTCATGGCGCGTTTGCACCAGTGTCAATAGCACGGTGCCATCCACATATACCTGTAGTAAGACGCCCGGGAGGCATTGGGTCCTCGAGAAGGTCAGTGGTAATATTCCACAAGGGAGGGGAAACAAGGAACATCTGAGGGCAGCCAAGAGTATAGGCTGACAGACACCTCTTCGCCCGTGTGCGTGCGATAGACCAAAGATAACGAGGGAAATTGTTTAAGGGGAAACAGTGCAGTGACCTACATTACATCAATTACAGCCGAGTCATTTAAGAGCGACGAAAGGGTCATCTCCACAAATCAGGAAGCAACACAAGATAGCCGAATACAAAGCAGCTTAGAACTGACCAATCTAAACTGGAAAAAAAGCTGAAAAAAAATGTTCCTAGAAGCACATCTACAGGAATAGATGAAATTCCGATGAAGCTGATTAATGAACTTGGTCCAAGAAGTAAGGAAACGTTGTTAAAATCTTTGGAAACAGTCATAACGAATAAGCAAATTCGGCACAGCTGGTGGCAGAGTAAACTGAATTTATTTTATAAAGGGAAAGGAGATAAGATGCAACTAAAATCCTACAGGCCGATTACCATAACATCGGTATATACAGGTTGGTCATGCAGACGATGAAATTAAAAATGCAAGCATGAGTAGAAAGTAAGATGATACTCGGAGAACTTCAGAACGGCTTTCGAAATGGTAGGCGTTTAGATGATAGCCTGTTCTTACTTACCCAATGCATCGACATAGCTTGAGTGGAAAATAGACCTTTGTATTTGGCATTCCAGGACGTAAACGGGGCGTACGACAACGTAAACAGGGAGCTCCTGTGGAAGGTATTAAAAGAAGAAGGTATCGGTCATGAGATAACAGATTTCCCACAGGAAATATACCGGGATCCGACCATGGGAACGGATAAGAAGTACGGAAGCTGTCAAGGTATGCAAAGGATCAAGACAGGGTTGTCCTCTATCACCGCTGCTGTTCATGCTTAATATGGTAAATATGGAACGGAGAATATAAAAAAGTAACCTAGGTTTTAACCTGTCATGTAATTTAGGCGGAAAGGTGGTAGAGCAGCACGTCCCCGGTTTAATGTATGCAGACGATATTGTGCTGTTAGCAGATAGCCAGGAAGTCTTGCAAACTCTAGTTAAGTATTTCGGAGACGAAGGGGACGCTCTAGGCTTCAGTCTTGGCGCAGTTAAGTCGGGTATAATGATTTTCAACGGTTCAACTGATCAGGGTTTTAAAATACAAGGCCATGAAATAGCCAGCGTGGCAAAATATAAATATCTCGGGGTATGGGTAAACGAAGGATTGGCATACATTGAAAAGCATGAGCAAACACTTAGGGCAAAAGGGGGGCGAAGAAATGCCGCGAAGTGTCCTTGATAAGGTGGCTTCTCATCGCTCTTGTGAAACATCTCGCCAACTGCGCAAATCCGTTCGCTTAACAGCGTTGGTGACAGTACCGAGCCTTGGGGTACCCCGCGAACAGGTACAAATGATCCGATGGAATCGCTATTAAGCCGTATTGCAAATCTTCTGTTTTCAAGGAATGATTTTACGAAACTGCGTACCCTGCAGCGTGTCAATACAATTCAAAATGGCATCGTGGCTAATGTTATCATACGCCTTTTCGACATCCATCGCGAGAATGGTGCGCACATTGCGGCTACGGGTTGACGATAGAACTTGCGAGGCCAAAACAGCCAGCCCATCTTCAGTGTCTATGGATGGACGGAAGCCAGTTTGTGCGGGGTGGTAGAAACCGTGCTGCTCCATCCACCAGGACAGTCGTGTGGCTAACATTTTTTCTGTCAGCTTGCATAGTGTTGATGTTAGAGAAATCGGCCAAAAGTTGCCGAGATCCGTCGGTGGCTACCCCTGTTTTGGAATTGGGATCACAATGGCTGATTTCCAGGTCTCGGGCACAGAGCCGTCTAGCCATACCTTCATTAATACCGTTTCTTGGGCTAGTTGGTTCGTATTTGTACTGTGAAAAACTGCGCCGAGCTAAACACACCACATGAAAGAAGACGGGACAAAGGCGCTAAAAAAAGAAAAGAAATGTTTGCAGCGATCAGCTCATGTGCCGGGATATCAAGCTCCAAACTGTATTTTGCTCCTTTTTCAAGAGACGCCCCCAGTACTGTTACATTTCTCTTAATGTCTGGTGTCTTCTCCCCCAAGCACAATAGCAGCTGGTTCAAGATCCTTCTCCAAGGAAATTCTGTGAGTTGAGCAGCTGTCTTTTTTTTATGGCAGATAGCTTTTTTACGGCGAGCCAATCGGGATGATCATGGTAGCACAACATGCGCAACCAGCGCCTTTGTCCCGTCTTCTTTCTTGTGGTGTGTTTAGTTCGGCGCAGTTTTTCACAGTAGCGATACCTTGTTAATGGTGTCCAGAAGCTGAAGTACAGCGTTACTCAGGTTCTTGTACACTTCATATGGAATGGCATCCGGACCGGGTGATGTCTTCCCTTTAGCCTCATCTATTGCCGCAAGCAATTCAGGCATGGAGAAAGGACTGGCAATGTCATCGGTGTCGTCTGCTGTTGGCAGTCTGCCTACGTGTGCTGGAATCCCTACAGCGTTAGAAATGGTAGCTGAGGGAGGCAACACATCATATTTTCGAAAAAAACTTCCGTGCCGCTTCTCTGGCAAAATCGTCCGGAGACAAGTTGGCTGCGAAGCATGCGGTGGTCGCTGCGTCGGGACGACGGCGACCTTGTTCCATTGCCTGGAAAGTTCGCCAGAGAGATGCATTTGATGAATTGGTAATAAATTGCTCACACCAAGTATACCACTGCCGTCGAGCTAGATCCCGTTCATACTTGCGAGCCTTAGCTGTAATATGGTTCACTCTTGTACGTGCCTGAGCTGATGTAGGGTCTCGTGAAGCTGCCAGCTCAGCTTGTCGTCGAGCAGCCCACAAGTTGAGCAGACCGATGTCAGGAACCGCTCGATCGACATCTGTCCATGTACTAGTTGTAGCCTTGTCTAACGCGCATTATATGCGGTCAACAAGCAGTGGTGACGACTCCACAGAGAGATCTTGCAGAATAGTGCGGAAATTATCCCAGTTGACCACCGTGCATTTACGGCGTAACCGGCGTGCTCGTGATGGATGAACACCAATAATTATTGGCTGATGGTCAATCCCCAGCAATCAGGTTCAATGCGCCACGAGGGAGTGCCAGGGCCAGACCACCACGTCAGATCAGGAGCATATGTGGCAGGGCTGCTGTTGCAAACAGTCCGCGTTGCTGTACCGGGATTGTTCAGAAGAGTAAATAACGCATCAGTGAAGGCGTCCCGCACACGCCTACCACGAGGGCTTGAAGTAGGATACCCCCAATCTTGGTGCGAGCATTGAAATCGCCTCCCACTAGAATCAGGAAACTGGGGTATTTCCTACACACAGTCAACAGCCAGCCGAGATTAATAAGTGAGGGAGAGCCACCTGCTGGCCTGACGTAAAAAGACGCTACCACAACAGTTGCCTTTAGCAATTTAACAGCAACTGCAACAACCTCCTGGTATGAGTTGCAGAAGTTTTCCAGAGAGAGGCACACGTGCGGGAAGCGTGTCTCAACATACACCGCCGCCTTTCCTGGAGGGAAAGCAGTGTACACACGACGGTCAATCATCGATGGGGACGCGTAACCACAATAGCCTGGAATTGTTGGCAAGGCGTTGGTCTCCTGAGGTAACAGGGCCCACACTTTAAGCTTGTGAAAACGAAGACGGGTTTTGGGCTCCCCCACTTTAATGAAGATGCCTCTGCAGTTCCATTGGAGCACACCAGAAAAGCTTTTAGAAGCCATCCTTCGTTAGCAGTCCAAGCGTTGCAACAGAACAGATGTCAGGTTGGACAGCTGCGTCACCATGAAAGGGAGCAAGGATACGGTAGAATTATCTGAGATTGCAGAAGACACTCTGGGAGTAGCACTGAGTGAAACAGCTGGGCGGGACATAGTCGGTGGTGATTCAGCATTTCCATTTGCGTTGCTAGACCCCTCAGCAAGCCTTCGGCGTGCAAGCAGTTCACGATGCTGTCGAAGCTTAGCAACCTCTGCCAAGAGGCGTGCAATCTGGTTATCCACTTCTGTCATGTCTTCGTTGGGAGGCTCCGGCATGCTACGTTGTTTTTTAGGCTGCTGCGGCTGCTGGCGTCGGCGGTCCTTACGCACTTTGCCGCTATATGTCTGTTGCTCAGCGATTTCATGCGGTTCTCCAAGTTCTGGCCACTCGTCATCATCCCATTGGAGAGCGTCAAACCGGTTGTAAGTGTGCACAGGTGCCGTATCTACATTCTGAGACCATTGCTTAGAATTGGCACGCCGAATCTTTTGTGTTGTATTCTGTTTTGTTTGGCAGGTTGGAGAAGTTATATCATGGTCGTCAGCCTTGCAGAGGCCACATCGGTAGGCTGGTGCGCCCCCGGGCGCTGCTTCTTGTTGATATGGGAAAGGGCAGGATCTACGCATGTGGCCAGGGCGGAGGCAACTGTAGCAGTAGACTGCACTGGGCGTGTATGGGCGCGGCCGTAAAATGCAGCCGTAATAGTACAAGCAGGTGGGTAGCGTTGGTGGGCCTTGCAGGGTGACAATGCAAGAGCGCCCCTTTCCCATATAACGTGCTTGAATCACTCGGTGTGTGGGACAGTATAACTCATGCTGAAGGCCGGCCTGGTCTTCATTAATGTCAACATTGTAGACAACGCAACGTTGTAAGTCTGACCCCTCAACCAAGTACACCTGTACTGGCACCAATATCTCACTGGTAACTGTAATACACCGTAGCGTTTGCAGACGTTCTACAGCAGCCAAAGTCGGAAGCCACACAGCAATGGTGTTGGATTTCTTTCTGGCCGTAAAGCCGCGAAAGCCTTTCGTTCCAAGACATGCATCCAGATTCGCCTGTACAATCCTGTTTGGTATATCTGTGAGGCTCTTGGTTGACATGCACGAACGCCCGGCGACACGGATAGCGGAGCCGATGACAGGTCCATGGGACTGCCCGGCTCTTCGTGCAGTGCGGCTCGAGGTCGATCCAGGATTATAGGCTGAGCAGGCATAGGCGCGTTCCGCCCAGAGGGCAAATCGCTCACTGTCTGGCGTACATGTGCGGAAGGCGGGACAGGCTCTTTAGGTGGTGAAGAGGTAGCACGAATCTGCACGTCTGGCCCATGCTCAGGAACTGCAGGTAGTGCCGTTGAGGCCTGTGGCGTCGACGATTTAGCTCCGCCAGCGTGTCACCGAGGGCGCTAGGCCTAGCCTCGGTGCACAGTTCAGCTGCAGGAATGACTGTGTGGCATTTGGTGTATGCCACGCAACCAGATGGTGACAGGACGTCTGGAGCCTCCTCGGATTGCGTGGGTGAAGATCTGCTACTTAATATTGTCTTCATTCCCCTTGCTTGGAGCTTACATAATGTCCCTGATCTTTGCTGATGATATTACGGTGTAGAGTACACACCAGGACATGTCTACTCAAGCGGCAGCTTTACAGTCAGCCTTGGATATTACTGCCAACTATGTTAAATCTGTCGGCCTAGAGCTTTCCACGAGCAAAACTATGTTCACGTCGGTCGCCAACCGCTGGGGTCGCCGTAAACACGCGGCGACGCCGATCCGTCTCCAACTATCTGGAATCCCCCTTCACGAAAGTGAGACATTGAAAATTTTGGGATTATCGATTCATCAGTCGGGAAAGGGAGCCGCCTGGCTTTCTCAGGCTAAAAAGCAGGCGATGCAGACCTTGAGCCTGATAAGAAGTATTGCCCCTAAATCCGGTGGCGCTCGATCCCACGTCGCACGGCATTTGGTGACAGCGGTTCTGCAGCCACGCCTCATTTATCAAGCACAGTTTCAGCACTTGACAAGAGCTCAATGGGATCGTCTAGAAGCATTGAATAGACAGGCTATGAGAACCATTACTTGTCTCCCCCGCATCACACCGGTCGTGACACTACCAGAGAACGCTCAGCTCAACACATTAGATGAATTAGTACAGCAACGCCGTGATGCTCGTAGCCTTAAGGCGACCCTTTTGCACTCCCCGCGAGCACTCCGGGCCTATGCTACATCGCACACCATATTGCCGCCGACATCGCCAATTCTTCCCCCATGGAATTTTGTTCAGCTGAGCGAAAACAAACCTACTGATCTTCATAGACCAACGACATCTTATGCAGCATCATCCCTTCGTGAAAGGATAGCAGAGCAAGACACCAAGCTGCCCCAAGGCTCAATAATTGCATATGTAGATGCCAGCATTGACGGATGTGAAACGACAACTGCAATTCATTGTCCTTGTAAGACGGCGCTTAATAGCACATCCAGATATCAATGTGCTGAGCTGGTTGCTGTCCAAGAGGCCCTTCGCTCTCTCTCCTTCACGACCTTACTACCTACAGCTAAAATTGTCATCCGCACTGACGCCCTACAAGCAATAAGTCTGCTCCGACGCGTCAGTCGCAGCCCAGAAATCTGGCAGAATATACATCGTCTAGCGGCTCGCATCTCGCAAACCATTCCAATTTAGTGGGTCCCACGTGACCTACTCAGTTCTTAAACCTCTGCAGATTCTGCAATCCGCCAGGCGACTCTACCTTCATCATTGACACGCTTCCTCACTATGAATGATGCCACTCTGTTTCTCACAAGAAAGGAGCACCTCCGGCGCCGCACACGTGCTCTTGTCCCATCGTGTGCGATAACCCTCCCCAGCCGTCTTACCCGCGCTGAGGAGGTTGCGCTACGGAGGATCCGGGTCAGGGTTGCCCTCACACCTGCGGTGACATGAACATGGCCGCAATATCGACATTTATATCAACGACCAGGATGTCCTGTCTGCAAGTCACCAGATCACGAGGCAGATATTCACCACTTGTTGTGGGTTTGCCCGGCACTGAAGCCGACTAGAATTCGGCACCTGACGGCAGTGGGCATTTCGCCGAACAACCCATCATACATTGCATGGACTCAAGGTCCTTATCATCGCTCTCTCTTGAACTTTATTCGAACCGCTAACCTTTTTTCCTTCATTTAATACCCCCTTTATTTTTTAGATATTCCATTATGGCCCTGAGGTAAAAAACAACGTTATAAAAAAAAATGCCGCGATAATGAAGCATAGGGCATTGTGTGGATACAACAGGTATCAGGTGTTGAGCATTTGGAAAGGAATTATGGTGCCCGGGCTTACTTTCGGAAATGCGGTTTTGTGCCGAAAAGCAGAGATACAGTAGACATTAGAAATAAATCAGAGAGCTGTTGGACGATAAGCACTGGAGGCAGTACAAGGAGACATGGGCTGGGCATCTTTCTAAGCATGCGAAGCTCAGAGTAAAATATTATATGCGGAACGCCTGAGGAAATTGGACAGTAACAGATGGGCAGCTAAAGTATTTAAATATTTATGCCTAAAAAGCGCTGATTCACAATGGAGGAAAAAACTACGAAACTAAACATTAAGTATGCTGGTCACAAGGACGAAGAAATACAGAGCGTTAAGCAACAGGTGAAAAACACAGTAGGTAAAAATTGGATAAATGCTATGGAAAAGAAACAGAGTGTGTAACTACACCGAAAGTGGGAAAAGGCAGATCAGGAGGGAAGCTTTCTTTGATAACTGAGTGGGCGTGTGAACAGCATCATTCTACGGTTGTTTGACCCGATGCGTTTATTCACGCAGATAGCGGGATGTCTTCAAATCTACGCGGCATCGGACGCCCCAGGTGTCATCCCCGCATTTACGCCTGCACTTTTTGGCCGTCATGGTGACTTCGCTGGATATAACAAGTTCTGGCAACCATCCTTCACCATTGCTCCCTCACACAAGTACAGGTCATCACCAACGGCATCACCATTTCCTCTGGATATAAACGGACGCCAGCGACCCGCGCCTTCCAGTTGGCGTGTGAACAGCATCATTCTACGGTTGTTTGATACGATGCGTTTGTTCATGGCAGATAGCGGGATGTCTTCAAATCTACGCGTCATCGGATGCCCCAGGTGTCATCCCCGCATTTACGCCTGCACTTTTTGGCCGTCATGGTGATTTCGCTGGATATAGAAAGTCCTGGCAACCATCCTGGACCATTGCTCCCTCACACAAGTACAGCTCATCACCAACGGCATCGCCATTTCCTCTGGATATAAACAGACGCCAGCGACCCGCGCCTTCCAGTGGGCGTGTGAACAGCATCATACTACGGTCGTTTGACACCATGCGTTTGTTCATGCAGGTCAGTAATGACACTTCCATGTTTGCTAAGAAGTCCAGTAATGCCTGTCGCTGTTCCCACGCCCACGAGTGCTACTAGGTTTGCTTGTGCAGTCATTTGATGTGTGTTGCCAGCTGCTCCTGCAGTCGAGAGACGTAGAACTTAACCCTGGTCCTGGTTCTGGTGGTTTTGGTGTTGTTACGCGGTCTAGAGACAATGAAAGAGATGAAACACTACAGGAAAAGCTGAATGGTATGTTTACTTTGTTACAAAGTGTTAACGCACGCACTGCTAGAATGTAAACGGAACAGTCACGTCTATAGTTACTTCCATTACTGAGATTAAAGAATGCCAGGAAACTATGAAGAGCATTTCTGATATTGATGCGAGGCTGTCTGCGGTTGAAACCAAAACATCAACCGCTGACGTAGCTCGACAAGAGCTGCTAACCCTGCGTGAACTCGCGGACAACCTGGTTCGTGAAAATGCCAGTCTGCGGGTTTCTCAATCACAGCTGGAAGACAGGCAGCGAAGAGACAACTTAATATTTTTTGGATTGCCTGACAGTCCATCGGAAACATGGGACGAAAGCGAAATAAAGCTGTTAGACATGATTTCCAGCTGCTTTAGTCAAGTGCTTACAAAGGGTGCGTTTGAACGTACTCATAGAATTGGTGCATTCTCAGATATAAAATGCCGCCCTGTTATCGTGAAGTTCCGCTCATTTAAAACGAAGCAACAGGTTCTATCTCAGCCTATCAAACTAAAAGATAAAAGTATCACCGTAAGTGAAGATTACTCGTTTCATACACGCCAGGCCAGGAAAGGGTTGCTTCAGTTCGATAAGGGGCGCAGGACGTGTATTACAAACTTAGTTACAACAAACTGCATATTAATGGTCAATGCTACAGCTATAACCCTTTTCGCGATTGCGTTTTCATTGAAAGTAATCTTCGGGAACCTACACCATTTCTTGATGGTGAAACTAGTGACTTCACATCTGGCTCGTCGCATACTAAGCATGCTGATCGCTTGGATTCTTCGCCGCACCACAATCAGCATTCAAGTATCGATACATCTGACCTGACAGGTCCCGCGTCGAGGGATGTGCGAGGGGCAGTAGGTCGGCGCCTGGTACTGTAAACTCACTTTCTGTTCTTTTTACCAATGTAAGAAGCTTATTACCTAAGCGCGATGAACTTAATTCTGTCATTGATTCGTGTGATGCTGTCGTTTTTGTGTTATTAACGGAAACATGGCTTTCTTCCATGATAGCCAACAAGGAACTGTTTGATCGTAGAAAGCGTTATAATGTGTTTAGATTAGATAGAGGTCAAAGATGTGGCGGAGGAGTTTTAATATCTGTCGCGGATAATTTTGTTGCATCACCTATTAATTTTTCCAGTAGCTTGGAGTTGGTTTGGGTAGAACTTTGTGCACATTTTAAGAGGATGATTTTGGGCATATGTTACCGTCCCCCGTCTTCGAGCCAGACTTTTGTTGAGTTGCATGACGCCCTTAACCTAATCACTGTATGTTTTCCGAGCGTGCCTATTCTCTTAGCTGGAGACTAACTACCCCAGTATCGTGTGGACTAATACTTCGCCTTATCTGAGCCCTTTCTCCACTGAATGTAACACGTTTTTGATGACGTGTTTGGACTTGAACCTGTCACAGTTAGTCTCTAAGCCTACTCGAACTACTTCATCCACATCTAGCGTTTTAGATCTTGTTCTAACTAACGTACCACATTTTATGTCTTCGGTTTTGCACCTGCCTGGCCTCAGTGATCATTCCTTGCTGCACTTTGATTCGCAAATTCCTGCTTGTAGCCACCTCAATCAGATTAAGCGCATTAGAGATTATAAACGGGCCGACTTTGACGCCATTAAACGCGAACTAGCTCTTTTCCTGAACGAATCTGGGTTCTCACTGCGTTCTGTTGACATTAACTGGAAATTAGTTAAGTACACCGTCGAACGTCTCACTACAACTTTCGTGCCGCTTAGGTACTTGAGGTGCAACAGGGAATCTCCTTGGTTTAATAAGCTTTTAAAGACTTTCCAATAAAAAGAAGCGTCACTTGTTTCGCTCTGCCAAGTTGTCGAATTCTAAGCAACGATGGGAATCTTATTTCCTCACGGCAGCAGAGTACAAAGCTGCGCTAAAAAGCGTCAAGGACTCAATATTTAACCATACTTAACCTGCTATGTTGATTAATAATCCTAAACAATGTTGGAACATTGTCAACAAGAAAAACACATCCACAAATTGCTCACATCTTCTGACGGTGTTGCGTTTCCACCTAACGAATGTGCTTCTATTCTTAACGATGTTTTCGCGGCAGCTTTTTCTGACAACGGTTTCTCTTGTTTTTGATGTTTTTGATGTTGTTCCCATGAATCCCGTTCTATTCGAGGTATCAGGCATTCTGAATCTTATTGAAAATCTTAAGGTCTCCTCCTCCTGCGGTGTTGATAATATTAATTCTAAATTTTTGATAAACACAGTCATCCTGCTCCATAACCATTACTAAATTATTTGATCAGTCTCTTGAAACAGGTTGTATTCACAATGATTGGAAAGTTGAGAAGGTGATTCCTCTGCATAAGTCTGGAAATAAACATTGTCCTCACAACTTTCGTCTTATATCACTCACTGGTATCCCTTGTAAGATCATGGAACATGTTATATACTCGCATCTTCTTTCTTTTTTAGAGTCGAATTCCTTTTTCAGCATAACCCAGCATGGATTCATAAGTCATTTTCATGCGAAACTCAGCTAATATGCTTCACCCATGACCTTCACTGCATCATTGATCGCGGGCGTCAGGCAGATTGCATATTTATTGACTTTTCTAAAGCATTTGACAAGGTCTCTCATGAGCTTCTCTTCCTTAAATTAAATAACCTGAACATCGACCCTAACGTGCTTGCATGGCTGAAGAGTTTTCTTTCAAACCGTTCACAATACGTTACAGCACATTCTATACCTGTCCGTTCTCTCGTGCCTGAGGGATCTGTTCTCGGGCCCCTCCTTTTTCTCATCTATATAAATGACTTACCGGCTAACATTTCTTCAATTCACCTTTTTGTTGATGACTGCGTTAATTACCGTGTAATTAATGATGATAATGATGCCTCTTGCCTTAGTCTGATATTAACAAGGTTCTTGATTGGCGTAAGGAATGGAATATGAAATTAAATATTAATAAGTGTAAGCATGTGCACATTGCTTGTAGTTCCAGCATACCCACTACTTATCAGATTAACAATGTTTCTCTTGAGACTGTGTATTCTTACAAGCATCTAGGTGTTTACGTTTCTTCTAACCTATCTTGGAAACTCCACGTTGACTATATCATAAATAACGCAAACCGCATGCTAGGGTACCTTCGGAGAAATTTCTTTCGTTCATCCAGTTCTTTAAAATTATTGCTTTATAAAACTCTGGTGCGCTCTAAATTAGAATATTCTGCATCTGTCTGGAACCCTGGCATTGATTCACTCGTTTCCGATTTGGAAGCTGTGCAGAACCGCGCCTGTCGCTTCATACTGTCAAACTATCACAGAACAAGTAGTGTAACTGCCATGAAATCAAGTTTATCCCTTCCACTTCTATCTCACCGCGGATCAGTAGCATCATTATCCCTTTTTCATAAAATTTACCACAACAGCTACCTGAAAGAAAGATTACTAACAAGACCATCTTACGTATCAGTGCGCATTGATCAACGCCATAAAGTTGGGGTTCCATCTAGTCACACAAAATGTTTCCATGCCTGATTCATACCTAGAACTTGTCAGTTAGAATCACCTTCCCCATGATATCACAAGTATACCAGATAACGACGCATTTCGCAAAGCCATTGTTTTTGTTGAATGTATCTATTCTTGTTACTATGGTAATTTTTGCCCTTTACTTCCTGAATATAGTTTTTACTTATCCCCACTGCATTCTGAAGTTTTGTTTTCCTTTTTCTTTTTGCGCATGTTTTCTGTGTACTTGTACTGTATTTTTTCTGTAACTTTGCTGTACTTTCATATACTTTTATGTATCTCACTCCCCTCTGTAATACCCCTGGTTCCTGAGGGTAAATAAACTCAAGAGGCAGTGGCCCACTTTTTGAAGCTTGATTGGGGTGCCTTAAAACACGTAGCTAAAAAAAGAAATTTAACCATGAAGATGCCATATGTGCAGTATTTGGTAAATACACAGAAACAATTAACCATCTGATACTCGAATGTGATGGTATCCGGAAGTCGATGCAGGCGCAGTCACTCTTCCCAAGACCCTGAGGTTTAGAGATACCAGTGGCCGGTTGAATGAACCTGCGGTAGAAGCTAGCAAAAAAACTATTGGAGGATTGGTGGCTTAAAAGCAGAAAAATCACATAATGTTAGTAATGTAGAAAAAAATTCAATAAATAGAATGATGGTATAGTTAACTGATCTAAAACAATAATTAAGAAAATTAGAGGGTCTCTTAGATGTCTCAAAAGGAGAATGGCGAAAGCCTACTCTTGTCGGCATTCATTGCAGTGCTACATATATAATTATAATTGGTTTACAGGAAAGGAAAGGCGCAGTACCTATCGCACTTTCTTCGGACGTGTGTTTGGACGCTACGCCATCGCTCGTATCGCGTGGCGTTCTTTGGCGCGCGTTCACGTGTGGGATTGCAGATGGCAGGGACGCATCCCACCTCGGCCAATCGGAACGCCGCAAACGCGGGACCCTCTGTCCACGAGAGCATGAGCCGTTAAAGGCTTTCGCATTAATATAGGGGGGGGGGGGGGGGGGGGACAAGCTTATAGCAACTGCTACTACCCCGTTTCAAAGGGGACGCTGCTGTATTCTATCCATCCATCCTATATATTGTTACGTATATGCTACCGAAGAGGACGACGATAGAAAATAGAGTGAGAGACGACGAAGCTGAAGAAACCGTTGGGGCTTGCCTGAACACCTGCTGTGTACTGCTCTGCTGTGCTGTGAACACTTGCTCATCACCTGCTGTGGTTTCCTGTGCTAGCCTTCTGCCCCGTATCATCTTGGTGGAGGTGCGGGAGATGGCTCTCGAATGTAGAAGAAAATACAATGACGTCATCAAGATAGCACAAGCACGTCGTCCATTTCAAGCCGCGCAGGAGAGAATCCATCATGCGCTCGAATGTTGTGGGCGCATTACACAAGCCGAAAGGCATCACCTTGAATTGATACAGGCCATCGGAAGTGACGAAGGCGGTCTTCTCTCGGTCTCGTTCGTCGACTGCGATCTGCCAATAACCGGAACGAAGATCAATCGAAGAAAAATAGCTGGCACCGTGCAAGCAGTCGAGGGCATCATCTATCCTGGAGAGTGGGTAAACGTCTTTCTTTGTAATTTTGTTGAGGTGTCGATAATCAACGCAGAATCTCCAGGTATTGTCCTTCTTTTTAACAAGCACGACAGGTGACGCTCAGGGACTACTCGAAGGCTCTATAATGTTTTTTTTTTTTTTTTTTTTTTTTAACATCTTGTTCACTTCACCTTATGACGCGTCGTTCAGAAATGGCGACTCGATAAGGTCTTCTGTGAATTGGCCGGGCGTCTCCGGTATCAATACGATGTGTAACGAGGGGCGTTTGTCCTAAGGGGCGGTCACCAAAATCGAAAATATCGCTGTACGAAGTCAGAAGACTCGTAAGTGCTGTAGCTCGGTCAGGGCGCAAGTTAGGTGCAACCATTCCTGATATGCGGGCCTCCGGAGGTGGAGACGATGCAGGTCGTGTCGACACTTTAGCAGTAGGGTCAGGTAAAAGAGCGGCAACTGTGACGTCAGACAGTGGGATCAGTTCGGCGAGAGTAATGCACTCAGGAAGAACGTGCACAAAAAGGCCGAAGTTCAAGACTGGAATATAAGCGTTGTTGTTTTCTACGTGCACGATGTTATGAGGGAGAGCGATCCTACGCTCCAGTGTCACGTCGGTTATGGGACAAACAACGTAGTCGCCATCAGGAACGGAGGGGAAAGGCGACATGAGCACATACACTGCAGCTTCTGGTGGCAGACGAGTAAATGTAGAGGAGCGGAGACGGAGCGTTGAAGTATCAGAGGCCTGTTTGTCAGGACAGAGTGGCAGGTCCAGATGAAGCAGTCTAGACGAACAGTCAATGAGCGCGGAATGTGCATTTAAATAGTCGAGTCCTAATATAACGTCGTGAGGGCAACTGGTGAGGACTGTAAATAACACAGGGATATGGCGGTCGGCAATGGTAATTCTCGCAGTACACATACCAACCAAAGTAGCTGTGTTGCCATCAGCAACACGAACGGCCGGTGTCAATAAGAGCAGAAACTGAGACTCCGCCCACAAAAATGTCAATGAGGTTACGTCTGGGTGCGAGGGTCAGTTCCTAGTTGACAGTCCAAGTCGGTAATGCAGCGTCACTCCCGGGCGCTGCACTCGCTAGTTTTCCAAGTAGGTGCCGGCGTATGATGGGGAGGAGTTGAGAGGAGGCACCGGTGAACGGGATCGACGAGACCGTGGAGATGGAGATCGGCTGAAGTGACGGACCCTTGAGACGGCTTCGGTGTGAGGTTCATCTGGGTGAGAAGGGAAGTGTCCAGGTTCATCATATGCGGGGCGGAGTTGTTCAGGTTGGGCAGTGAAGCGTCGAGGTCCGTAGTAGTACCGACGGTCAGCGTTGTAATAAGGACGAGGGGTGGGGAAGGTACAAGTGCGGCAATATCGTGAAGTGTGGCCGGCTCGACAGCAAATAAAACAAATTGGCCTGTCGTCTGAGGTGCGCCACTCTGCAGGATTGCGACTAACGTAGCGACGTGGGGGAGCTTGGCTGTTGCAGCAGCCACTACAGGAACAGGATGCGATGGTGACGAGGGCGGTACGGGGTTGGAGGAAAGACCGATGTTGGCAAGTTCCTGGCGGACAACAGCTTGTATCATGGCCATGGTGTCGGGCAGTGGAGATGGGAGTGGTGCAGGAGCTAAGGCCTCGAGTTCTCGCCTGACAATCCGAGTCATGGTAGTGGACTGCGAAGGCTGTTGCAGAGGAGCCAGATCATCGCAGGATGATGTAGCTGCCGTGTTCGGAAGGCGCTCAAAGCGATGTACCAGGCGTCGTTGTTTAGCCTGCTCGAATCTTCGGCAAACTTGAAGCACCGACTCGACTGTAGAGTAATCCATGCAAAAGAGGATGTTGAACGCGTCATCTGCGATGCCCTTTAGGATGTGCCCTACCTTTTCACTTTCCAGCATGGAGCTGTTCGCCTTGAGACACAACGCGAGCACGTCTTGTATGTAGGCAAGGTAGGACTCCGTCGTAGATTGGGCGCGAGAGGAAAGTTCGGTTTTAGCTGCAAGCTAGGACCCGTCCAATGGGCTTCCCGAACAAGTCGTGAAGCTTTCGCTTGCAAATTTCCCAAAGATGATAAGGGGCAGAAGGCTAGCACAGGAAACCACAGCAGGTGATGAGCAAGTGTTCACAGCACAGCAGGTGTTCAGGCAAGCCCCAACGGTTTCTTCAGCTTCGTCGTCTCTCACTCTATTTTCTATTGTCCCCTTCGGTGGCATATACGTAACATTACCCCGCCACGAAAAGCACAGTCCCGGTGCGCACTAGGACAAACTACTGCAGGGGTAGTACGGCTTCATTCTGGCGACATGAACAATCTCGGTGCGTGGCATAGAGGACTGTCGCGGCGGATGTACAGGGGCGACCTCGCATGTCACAGGAGTGACTGGCCGTAAAACACGGTAGGGTCCTGCGTAGCGTGGCAAGAGCTTCTCACACAGCCCAACTTTACGAGCGGGAGTCCAGAGCAAGACGAGAGAACCCGGAGAGTAGTGGACATCCCTGTTACAGTGAACTAGAATATTTTCCAGTGAAGCGAGCGGAGGGGGAAGCGCCTTGCTACGCGCGTCATCGAGTGTCTCCTGAAGCGGCGGCGCTGTTGTCGACCACTCTTGAAGGCGGCCGGCGGCAACGGGTCAGAGCACGCCCGACGGCGCTTCAGTTGTGCGCTGGCTTTTCGTTCAGTGTGGTTACATTGCACGAGTGTTTTGATGTGAGTGTATTAACAATGAGTGCAAAGCAACGGCTCAACCACTGCTATGCCCCAGGGTGCAGCACAGGATACGCAAGAACAAAAAACGCGCGAAAGTTGTCGCTATTCAAGGTGCCTGCTGATCCTGAGCGCAGATCCACGTGGGAGAGGAACCTACATCGAGGCGACAAGCCGCTAACCGCAGACTGCACGGTATGCGAGCTACATTTTGAGCCACGCTTCATCGTTAGGGATTATGTGCACCGCATAAATGGCGAGGAAGCGCGAATTCCACGCGGGACACCTATGCTTACCGCAGATGCAGTCCCCACAATTTTACCCAATATGCCAGCTTACTTGAGCAAGCTCCCCACTCCCAAGAGGAACGAGAGAAAAAGGAGTGGTGAGGACGATGTCACACCGCGAAAAAAGGCACGAAGGCAGGTTACAGAGGTGATCGAAGATGAACCTGTCGAACCTGCGGCCAGCAACGAAGTATGCGCGGCCGCAACTGTCCCCGCGGTGAGGAGAATGGAAGTCCCAGGGAAGCGATGGACGCAGCATGAACTTCAAGACGCAGATGGAGTATGTTTTACATTATGTGCTCTCGACTCGCTGTCAGGTGAGGTGACCGTGGAAAAGGCCGTGTTCTTTATTGCAGACAGTGCTGGTGCCTTGCATACAAAGACGTTCCTGGTGGGCAAGCAGGTAGCAGGAGCACCAGTGTCAACAATGCAAGATGCTGTAACCACAATGCAAGAAGCGCATGATTTTCATGCGCGGCCGCAACTGTCCCCGCGGTGAGGAGAATGGAAGTCCCAGGGAAGCGATGGACGCAGCATGAACTTCAAGACGCAGATGGAGTATGTTTTACATTATGTGCTCTCGACTCGCTGTCAGGTGAGGTGACCGTGGAAAAGGCCGTGTTCTTTATTGCAGACAGTGCTGGCGCCTTGCATACAAAGACGTTCCTGGTGGGCAAGCAGGTAGCAGGAGCACCAGTGGCAACAATGCAAGATGCTGTAACCACAATGCAAGAAGCGCATGATTTTCATATCTGCAAAGGTGCAGCGTCAAGGGATGAAAACTCCCTGATGACCAGCCTAACAGCAAGCTTGCAAAATCAAATTGAGTACAAATCAAGAACAGCATATAGTACTCGCTGCCAAGGCAAGGCAACCAAAGATGGTGCTTCATGCGTCAGTTGCAAGTACTTAAGGAAAGCGCTTTTTAAGCGGCAGTCACGCCTGAAAAGGCGTCAAGGAACGAACAGCCAAAATACTGGTTCGCGATGTCGCGGTCCCGTTTCCAAGAAGCTGCAAGCGTGTTCCCGAAAAAACAAACGGCTTTTATCAAAGCTAGACAAGCTCGCAGTGGATCTTCAGGAAATGAAACCTAAGGGCGCTGCAACAGCTGAGGAAATACTTTCTCGGAAAATAAGCTCCTTATCACCAAAGCAGCAGCTGGCTATAAGGCAGTGCTTCGAAGCGTCCAAGAGAAAAAGCCCACGGGTCAACAAGTACGATAAGGAGTGGATGCTTGAATGCATATTGCTTAAAATGAGGAGCCCTAAACTGTACCGGTATATGAGGCGGCAGAACATCCTGACACTCCCAAGTGAAACAACGCTGCGTAAATACACTGCCCAGTACAGGAGCGGCTACGGATTTAATGAAAAAATGCTGAATGTGTTGAAAAAGAAGGTTGCCCACCTCGATGTGTTCCACCGACACGGTGGGATAATAGATGAAATGAAGCTAGCAGAACACTTAACAGTGACAACAGGTGCGAAGATAGAAGGCTTTGTTGACCTTGGCCCATACGCCCGAAAAAGAAAAAAACATTGTCATGCAATCATGGTCTTGTTGGGATGTTTGTGCCACTCGTTGGCAGCTGGACTCGAGTTCTTGGTGTTTTCTGGAGTAACGAGAACTTGAAAGGTGACCTACTGGCCAAAATTGTAATCGAGTCCACAGCTCTTGCAGAAAAGGCCGGCCTCTTAGTGGACTACGTCACATGTGATGCAGCGGCCTGGAACCGGAAAATGTGGCGCATGTTTAATATTCGAGTTTCCTTGAAAGAAGTAGTCTGCAAGAAACCGCATCCTGTTGACAGCAGCCGTTTCTTATATATTTTTTTTTTTCAGATTTCCCACACCTTGTCAAAAATATTCGAAACAGGCTTCTTGTCACAACTTTTGACACCCCCGATGGAACGGTATCAATGCAATTTGCTCAAAAAGCTTTCGAACTGGACAGAAATGCTGTAACAATGAAAGCAATGCCTGGCATAACTAGCGTGCACATCAGCCCTAACAACTTCGAAAAAATGCGGGCGAGTTATGCATTCCAATTGTTCGGGCATGGTCCTTTGCGAGCCTTTTTTCTTTACCGCACTCAGCTAGAGCAGAGCTGCGGTAAACTTGAAGCTACAGAAAAGTTTTTCATAAGAATGAAGTCCTTGATTGCTGTGATGACTGGCAGGTATACAGCTGAAGCCCTCAGGCCTGCTTCTGATGGTGTGAAGTTAATAAAGGAAACCCTAGGTTTCCTATAGACGCCTGGGAGCGCCACGCTGATAAAAAAAAAAAATCTGAGCGAATCTACCGCGGAAGGCCTAAGAGCCACGCTAACAAGTACTCTTGAGCTCCTTCAGTACTTGCACGATCAAGTTGGCTACAGCTACCTGTTGACATCGCGACTGAGCCAGGACAAAGTGGAGAACTTCTTTGGATTAGTCAGGCTTTCATCTGGCTGCAACTCCCACCCAAGACCGCAACAGTTTGTTATCACTGTTCACTGCCTTTCTTATTACAACTTGGCACACAGCGTTGCAGGTGGAAATGTAGAGCGTGACATATTAAGTTCTCTTCTTGACGCGGGGGACAAAGAGGAAACTGCAAAGCAGCAACTGATTGAGAAAGTGAAGGTTTGCACCGAAAAAGAGTTACCGTCGGCTTCATGTGGCAGTGCAGCTACGCAACATGACTATAACATCCAAAGAAGTGACTCAAGGTTGATCTATCACATCTCTGGGTACGTGGCGAAAAAGTGCGTGCTATCGACCAAATGTCCTGCATGTATCGATTGCCTCTTATTGCCAGCAGAGCAAGGGCGCCGCATGCATGCTGCAGAATTTGTTAAGCATATTGACGAAGGAGGCTTACTCTACCCCTCGGTTGAACTGTTCCGTTTCATCACCAGACTGGAGGACATTTTTACTAATTGATTTAGTGCGCGCAAAGTTCATTCTGAAAGTGTCATGGACATTTTACACATGATTCATTGTGCTGCTCCTTTAAATGTGGGATGCAATGCACATGCTGAGAGTATATACTCTGAGATGCAATGCACATGCTGAGAGTATATACTCTGAGAGTATATACTCTCAGCATGTGCATTGCATCCCACATTTAAAGGAGCAGCACAATGAATCATGTGTAAAATGTCCATGACACTTTCAGAATGAACTTTGTCAGTTTTTATATTACTACGCGACTTCATTTTTTTATCAAACGACTCAACAAGTCAAACATGCTGTCGAAGCGAAAGGCAGCGCAGCACCTCAAGCTAAGCAGATTGAATTAGCTGTATTTGTACACTGTTATTTTTTTTTTATTACGCAAGCTTGCCATAAGGCATATTATAAAAACCCGTGTAAATTATTTTCCGTACGGAACCTGAGGAGGCTCCTGCTCTTATTGTTGTCGGTGAACCATTTGGAGAAGTCCTCTTCCCTTTTTGCGGTTAGTCCCACTTCCTGCAGAATCTTTATCCTTGATGCACTTGTCCTTGCACAAGTCCACAGCAGGTGGCGAATATCCACTTGTACACGTTTGCTTCGTGCATTGGAGTGAGTGAGTGAGTGAGTGAAAACTTTATTGAATATTTCAAGGGTTTCGCGGTTGTGAAGTCTCCGTCGTCTTCTCTGGCGCTGGCGACTTGAGACCTCGTCAGCAAGGGTGGGCCCCTATTCCAAGGCTCCACTGAGTCGTGCTGCATCAGTCGCGTGCTGCACTAAGGCCCTTTGGGTCGCGAGCTCGCCGCTGGTGAGCCGACTCTCCCATTGCTCCGCACTCGGGTCTTCGTGTTGGTGGAATGCTTTGTTGCGTTCGCATTCCCACGTGATATGATAAAGTGTAGGTGTGGCATCGCACCAAGGGCAGGTGGCTCTGTATTGTGTCGGGAACATTTTATTAAGTATGTGTAGGTTAAGAAAGGAGTTGGTCTGTAATCTGCGCCAGCCGGTCGCTTCCTCCTTTGTTAGGGCTTTGTGTGGTGGTGGATATCTAATTCTAGCTCCCCTATGCAAGTGCAAGATATCTGCGTGTCCCCCCTCGCAAGCCTGTAGGCGGAGCTCCGGAGCATTTGACTGCCCTGCTCGGAATGCGTAACCTCGAGCTAGGCTGTCTGCTCTTTCGTTCCCCCCTATGCCCGTGTGGCCCGGGATCCAGATTAGGTTATACCTGGGTTTCTCCTCGGCGGAGGTTGCCCCGCTGAGTATTTTAAGGGCTGTTCTGCTGATCCTGCCCCTCGTGTAGTTCCTGCACGTCTCCTTCGAGTCCGTCAGTATGTTGAGAGATCGGCCCGTTCTGTAGCCTTCTGTTGCCGCCACCGCAACGGCAATTTCTTCGGCCTCCGCTGTGCCGGCGACCTTTGCCGTGGCACACGTGATCATGTTTCCTTCCTTGTTTACCACTACCGTCGCGGCTACGCGTTCTCTCTCGCGCGGATATACGGCAGCGTCCGTGTATACGGTGTTGTCTAACTGGGCTAGCGTTCTCTCAACGTACTCGGCCCTCGCTTTTCGTCTGTTTTCGTGAAGATTGGGGTCCATGTTTTTCGGCAATGGTCCCACGTTAATGGTTTTCCTAAGGTGGTCCGGTACGTCCGCGTATCTGTCTACCAGTCCGCTCGTGTCCCGACCAAAATTACAAATACCTGCATTAAAATCGCATGAAGCAGTTTTTCGACAGTTTTTTGCGTCAATCGCTTTTATGGTGTATACCATATCTGTTGACTGAAGTGCATTCTCGTATCAGCATGGAATCATTAGTTTTACACGCCTAATATTCTGTGATTTTGTGTCTTGGTTGACAATGAAAACAGTATATATATATATATATATATATATATATATATATATATATATATATATATATATATATATATATATATATATATATATATATATATATATATATTGTAAGGTAACGCGAAGGTCGGACTTGGGGAATCAGGCTTTATTGCAGACCTGAAGCCTTGGTCGCACACTGCAGCCAAACACACTCCGCGATGACGATGGGTATCTACAAGAGGGAGCAGGATGAAGATGAAGCAGCACTACGGTGGCTGCAGCACGTTCAGCCGTGTGGAAGAAGAAGCGCCACACAGTGCTCACACTATTTCGCCCGCGCAGTTGAAGCGGCCAGCCTGGCCGCAGTTAGTCCGCAGGATTGCGCCGAATAAAAGGTTTCATACGTGAAACGTGGACAACTTCAGTGCCACGGTAACGACTGTCCGGAGGAGGGTGAAGAGGAGAGACGCGATAGTTGACCGGGGAGGTTTTTGCAAGAACTGTGTAAGGACCAATGTAACGGTGCTGTAACTTGTCAGAAAGACCAGGAGTACGTAATGGGGTCCAAAGTAACACCTCGTCGCCGGGACGGAACGAAACTTGGCGATGGGTTGCATCATAGCGGCATTTGCGGTCTTCCTGGCTGGCTTCCGTGTTGACGCGAGCAAGCCGGCGAGATTTGGCCACTCGGGAAAGGAACTGGTCAGGAAGAGAGGGCGAGGAACTGGCATGTGTAGAAAGGAAAGAGGCGTCAAGAAAGGTAGCAGGAGAACGGCCGTAAACGAGGAAAAACGGGGTGTAACCTGTGGTCCGCTGTACAGCCGTATTGTAGGCGAACGTAACAAAAGGAAGTATTACGTCCCAGTTTCGGTGGTCCTGGTCGACGTACATAGACAACATGTCAGAAAGCGTGCGGTGGAACCGCTCAGTCAACCCATTGGTCTGCGGGTGATAGCTGGAGGTCAATTTGTGATGTGTGGTTGAGGCCTCAATAACTTCGGCTACAATCGTCGACAGAAATGTCCGACCACGATCGCTGAGAAGCACTTGAGGGGCCCCATGGCGCAGTACGAGCGATTCCAAAAAGAAGGTCGCGACCTCATGTGCTGAGCCATTAGGCAGGGAAGCGGTCTCAGCGTAGCGTGTTAGGTGGTCGACGGCGGTGACGATCCAGCGATTACCTCGTGCGGACAATGGAAGTGGCCCGTATAAGTCTATGCCAACAACGGCAAAGGGAGTAGCAGGGCAAGGTAGCGGCTGTAGTAGGCCAGCAGGTGGAGAAGTGGGCCGTTTGCGGCGCTGACATGGCAGACAAGAGGCGACGTATTTTGCCACACTTGAGGCGAGGCCTGGCCAGAAGAAACGGGCTTTCACGCGGTGGTAAGTTTTATGAAAGCCTAAGTGACCGGCTGTAGCATCATCGTGGAAAGCCGCCAGGATACGGGTGCGAAGCGCTTTCGGAATAACGGGGACCCAACGGGTGCCTTCGGAGCAATAAATATAACGGGAGAGCACGCCGTTGTCAAGTTTGAACTTTTGGAGTTGCCTGCGCATCCTAGCGGTAGGAGGGTGAGAAGCACCGGTGAGAAGGTTGATTAGGGAAATACAGTAGGGATCTGCTCGCTGGTTTGAAATAATGGCGTAGCGATCTGGAGCAGCGGCAAGAGAAGCACAGGTTAAGGTTGGGGCTCTGGACGACATTGGGACGTCGAGGGTGCACGCAGGAAGGCTCGAGGAAGCACTAGGTGGTGATTCTGAGAGCGGGCAGCGGGAAAGAGCATCGGCATCTCGATGTTTGCGTCCCGATTTGAATATGACATCAAAGTGGTACTCCTGCAAACGCAGAATCCAACGGCCCAGGCGTCCAGTCAAATTTTTGAGGGTTGATAACCAGCACAGAGCGTGGTGATCGGTAACGATCGTGAAATGGCGGCCGTAAAGGTAGGGGCGGAATTTCTGAACTGCCCAAACGACGGCTAGGCACTCTTGCTCAGTGATGGTGTAGTTGCGTTCCGCTAGTGTTAGAGTTCGACTGGCAAACGCAATTACCTTTTCCCGAGAAGCGGTATCACGTTGCAGAAGTACGGCGCCGATACCGAGGCTGCTGGCATCGGTGTGAAGAATGGTGGCAGCAGTGTCGTCGAAGTGAGCGAGAACAGGGTCCGAAGTGAGGGCATTCTTTAGGGTTTGGAAAGCTTTTTCGCATTCTTCGGACCAATTGAAAGTAGTACGGTCTGTAAGGAGGCGGTGGAGCGGTGCAGCAATGGTAGCGAAATTTCGAATGAAACGGCGAAAGTACGAAGACAGGCCAAGGAAACTGCGTAGTTCCTTAGTCCGCTGAGGCCGTGCAAAGTTCAAAACTGCAGCAAGCTTGTCAGGGTCGGGTCGAATGCCATCGCGGCTGACGAGGTGGCCCAGGATCTTGATTTCTTTCTTGGCGAAATTACACTTTTTGTGTTCAGCTGGAGACCGGCGGATGCCAGGCACGTTAGTACTTGATCAAGGCGGCATAAATGATCAGAAAAAGTTGCAGAGAAAATAACTATGTCGTCCAGGTAACACAAGCATGTTTTCCACTTAAGTCCTCTAAGAACAGTGTCAATCATGCGCTCAAACGTAGCGGGGGCATTACAAAGTCCAAAAGGCATGACATTGAATTCGTAAAGCCCATCGGGAGTAGCGAATGCGGTTTTTTCTTTGTCGGCTTCGTGCATCGGTATCTGCCAGTAACCGGAACGCAAATCCAAAGTGGAGAAATATTCGGCGCCCTGAAGACAGTCGAGGGAGTCGTCAATTCGTGGCATAGGGTAAACGTCTTTGCGAGTGACTTTGTTAAGTGCGCGGTAATCAACGCAAAAACGCACGGAGCCATCCTTTTTTTTGACCAAGACGACCGGAGATGACCAGGGGCTAGCTGATGGCCGAATAATGTCTCGTCGGAGCATATCATTCACATTATCTTCTATGATTTTACGTTCTGATAAGGAAACACGATAAGGGCGGCGGCTAACAATAGAAGTACCTTCTGTAATAATGCGGTGCTGTGCAGAAGACGTTCGGCCCAAGGTCGGAGAAGTGACATCAAAGGAGGCTTGGTGTTTTCGAAGTAATTCCTGCAAAGCTTGGCGGTGAGTCGCAGGAAGGTCGGGATTGATGGTGCCAAAGAGAACACAGAGAGAAGCATCAGAAGAAGCTGCTGGTGAGGAAGAGGGGGCGGTAAGGGTGGTGAGGGACACCGGGTGAATGTCCAGGGCACAAGGAAAACATGTCCCTTTAGTCAGCACAATGGGCTCTGGCGAAGTGTTCGAAGCAGCGACAAGCGCTGTGCCATGCTCAAACCGAACAAGACTTGGTGGTAGCGCGATTCCACGGGTCAGATGGCGATCAGAAGGCACGATTAGCACATCTCCGTTATCAATGTCAGTAGCAGTAAGCGCAACAAGTTGTTCGCATCCAGGGGGCAACACTGAGTCAGTAGCTGCAAGTAGGCGATAACGGGGCTCGGGAGGTTCAGAAGACGGATCGCTCTCGGTCATGTAAATGACCCTGTCGCGACACGAAATGCTGGCTGATGCGGCAGACAGAAAATCCCAGCCTAAAATAATTGGGTGAGCGCAGGGTGACATCACGGCAAATTGTACATGGTGGCGGACACCATCAACAAAAACTCGCACAGTACACTTAGCAGAAGGCCGAATTATTGCACCATTAGCTCCACGGAGTTCAGGTCCATCATAAGGCGTTTTCACTTTTCGCAAGCGGGAGCACAAGTCAGTGTGTATCACAGAAACAGCGGAGCCCGTGTCAACCAAAGCCTCAACAGACAAACCTTCAACCCGCACTAAAATAATATTCCAGGGACGTTCCGGAGGATTTTTGGGATGGTCGAAGAGTGCAGTTTTCCCTCCTAAAACTGCAGTGGTCAGTTTTCCGACAAGCGGGGGGTCGTCAGAGAAGCTTGACGGAGAGGCGAGGTTGAGCGGCGAAAAGGCGAAGTAGAACGGCGTCTTGAAGGCCTGTAACCAGCAGGCGGAGCGGGGCTTTCTGGCGGGGGTGATGAACGTCGGGGATAATCAGGGAATGAACGGTGGTTAGAGCCGGAAAAGCGAGGAGGGTAGTCTGCTTCAAATGATTCGTAGCCGCGGCGTTCATTCTGGAGCCTGCGACGACAGAAGCGGGAAATATGGCCTCGGTACCCGCAGTAATAACAAACAGGGCGGGCTGGGCGCCAGTTAGGGTAGTATGTCGGCGCCGCGGCAGGTGGTGCCAATGCAGCGACATGAGCAGTGGTAGGCGCCGGTGGCGTAGGCGCTCCAACTGCAGGCGGCAAGGATGTGACCTGGGCGTACGTTGGCGCCTGACAGATGGTAGGAGCGACCGATGTTGGCGGGCAATAGGTCATTGAGGCCAGCTCTTCTTTGACAATGCTACGCAGGCCGGCACTTGAAGGATGTGGCTCAGATGCAGGGCGGCACAAATTACCTTGAGCCGAGAGCTCTTCACGAATTAATCCGCGAATAAGAGCACGGAGGTCAGCTTCGGCAGTGAAACCAAATGAAGTGGGATCAGGCTGCAGGCGTATTGACTGTAGTTCGTCAAGGCGTTGACAGGTCGATATGATGGCGTCAATTGTGGTAGGGTTCTGCACGGCCAGGGCGTTATAGGCGAGTGGCCCAATACCTTTAAGGACGTGCCGAACCCGCTCGGCCTCTGGCATGGTGTCATTTATGCGCCGACAAAGTGATAGAACATCTTCGATATAAGAGGTATAGGTCTCATTGGACCGCTGAAGTCGGGCTTCTAGCTTCTTCTTGGCGGACTCCGTGCGAACAGTATCAAGGCGCACCTCCACCACGTGTAAGGTAACGCGAAGGTCGGACTTGGGGAATCAGGCTTTATTGCAGACCTGAAGCCTTGGTCGCACACTGCAGCCAAACACACTCCGCGATGACGATGGGTATCTACAAGAGGGAGCAGGATAAAGATGAAGCAGCACTACGGTGGCTGCAGCACGTTCAGCCGTGTGGAAGAAGAAGCGCCACACAGTGCTCACAATATATATATATATATATATATATATATATATATATATATATATATATATATATATATATATATATATATTGTGAGCCTTCCGTGTATCTTTTTTCATTTGTACATACCATCATCATCGTCCCGCGGCGCCGGCTCCGGCGCGCGCCTGGGTTCGTGATCGGATTAATACGCTGGACAAGGCTTCGCTGTCCTTGCCGTCACGACCTCGCCGTCTCGACCTAGCCTTCTTTTACAATATATTGTGACATATATGCCCTGCATCGCTGGAAGTTGAATATGACAACGATCAGCAACAGTTAAACAGAAGAAGACAAAGTGGTAGCAACGATTGATGCTAGAATAAGGTCGACGCTGCTGTGTTTCTGTGTTCTGTGTGCGGTGCCAGCCTGGACTAACCTTCGTGGACTAGCCTTGCCACGTATCAATATATATATATATATATATATATATATATATATATATATATATATATATATGGACTAACCTTCGTGGACTAGCCTTGCCACGTATCAATATATATATATATATATATATGTCTAATCTTAACCCAAATGAACTGAAATCTGTGTTCCTGTAATGCAGCGTCTTGTCATTTTTTTGCCTCCTTTGTATGTTATGAATATTCTTTACTCATGCAAGCTGTACCTAATTCACTTTTCATGAATACATACTTTTGTGAATGCCTTCTTAAAAATGAACTGTCAACCAAAACCAAAGTTTATGTCGGTGTATATGAGCTCCTTTTTATTACAACATTGTTCTTTGCAGTGTATTTGCAGCGTTCAATGCTTCCTGGTCTGTTATTAGTACCCAATCTCCCTCTGACTTCGACACTTGTATTTACTTTTTTTCTTTTTTAAAGGAAATTCTTTCAGTGTACACATCTCTGTTATCAATTTATAAGTGTATAATTTGTTGTGTACAAGCCGTACGTTTGTTTTGGAAAGCGAGGGAAATGCTTTCAGTGTACGTACATTTTATCTAAGTAATATGTGCCGGGTTGTCGGCGTGTACTGTTGTTGTAGGGGACGAGGACTTGTCAAGCTGCCTCGCCTCCCCCATCTTTGATGGATATATATATATATATATATTAATCCCGTATATCCCGTGAGAAATGGTCCCAAGAATAACTCTTACTTTGCGATATTTAGTGTCTCGAAATATGTCGGAACTGCGACAGTTTGTAATACTTAAATAAAAAAAAAACGTTTACAGTGCGCTCAATAGCCTTCGTCTGTTACTGCTTGCTATGGCGGGATCGACATTGTACACTCAATTCAGTAAACATCCGCGCATGTCAAATATCTTCAAATATTAAAGATAAATAGCAAGCGCGAAACAGAACTACGTTAAGAGCGCGGCTACATAACGAACCGCGCTTTCAAGTCTCGTGTGCTGGCGTCGCACGCTGCGAAGGCGAGCCGAGCGTTCAAGAGTGGTCGATCGCAGCGCCGCCGCTGCAGGGGACACGGCATGCGTCAGGCTGAGAGGCGCGGTCGCGCCACTGGAAAATATTCTAGTTCACTGTATCCCTGTGGCGAGAATCATGGCGTCTTTTTTTGAGAATTTTGGGAGGAGGCCAGTCGGCGGCGAGCAATAACACGGGTGGCGTCAGCTCGGGAGATGGCGTCACGAACGTAGCAACTGGGGTTAGCGGTGGGAGCCAGTACGCTGTTAAACGGAAGGGAAAGGTCGCGGCCGTATAGAAGATAAAACGGTGAGTAGCCCATTGTGTCGTGACGAGAGGAATTGTACGCGAACGTTACAAACGGCAATGTGATATCCCAGTCACGGTGATCATCCGAGACTATATATATATATATATATACATACATACATACATACATACATACATACATACATACATACATACATACATACATACATACATACATACATACATACATACATACATACATACATAAATGTGTATGTGTGTGTGTGAATGTGAATAAACAGGTTGTGTTAATTGGGGATGGCTGGAGTCTGCTTCCACCTTCGAAAACACCACATTGGCGCGGCCGGGCGTCGACAAGAATTCGAACAGACCACCAGGCACTGGTGTCCTTGCTGTCGCCCCAAGGACATTGAAAACGCCCACTCCGAATCCCACGCTGGAGTGCACGACTGCTTTGCTACAATTTCATTGCTGAATACCGCAAGGGGTCCATAAACACTGTAGCAGATGCACTTTCTCGGCTGCCAGCACCTACCTCGGAGGGATTGCTGAGGAGGAAGAAATTGTCTCGTTCATTGAGCCAGCCTGTGTGACAAAGGAGAAGTACAGGCAGACCGCCTTCGACGACGGTTGCCTGGAAACAGGCAAGTCATTCCTGCTGAGTTCCTGGCCGCCAAAGAAGTTCATACCAGAAGAGGCGAAACCATTCTACCCTATGCGGGAAGAATTGTCCGTTGTTAATAACCTGCTACTGCGTGCAGAGAGCCTCGTTGTTCCGTCCTCCCTCACGGCTCAGATCATCGGCACCGCGCACGAGACATCCTGGTATCACGCACACGAAGGTGCGACTGCGTCTGCGGTTCTGGTGGCCATGAATGGATAACCAAGGGGAAATAGCAATAAAAAACTGCCACATCTGCCTAGAGGCAAATAAGTCCGCCAACACATCAAAAGCACCATTGCAACCTGTTGAATGGCCTGAGCGAATGTGGCGGTTCTGGTGGCCACGAATGGATAACCAAGGGGAAATGGCAATAAAAAACTGCCACACCTGCCTAGAGGCAAGTAAGTCCGCCAACACATCAAAAGCACCATTGCAACCTGTTATATGGCCTGAGCGAACGTGGCAGAAGCTTGGCCTAGACATTGTTGGTCCTTTGACGCATGCAGCTTACAACAGCAGATTTTCTATAACACTTGTTGACTACCATTCTAAATGGCCAGAGGTAAGCGAAGGAAATTTGGATCGCCGCATTGTACGAGAGCCAACACTCTCCTGCATGTGGTTCAGTTGGGGACCAAAATGGTGCCGTTAGCTCAACTGGCAACACTGGTCTTTAGCGGGCGGCGGATGTGGTTGCCGTGGACTGCCTACAATTCTCAGCACAATATTACTGTTCAGAACACACTTTCCCCAGCCTGAACAAGATGGACATGGAGTAAATTAAGCTAGAATAATGTTGTGAAATATTAAGACACTTGATACTGTGGCTGTTTAGAAAGACGCACTGAACATCCCGTATCGCAGCTGCTTCCAAAGTGGCACATTGCCTCGATGCGGCTGTCGATGACTGACGCTGCTGTTAGCAAGTTTCTCGGTACACAGATATTTGAGGCAGTAGATCGCACACGACAGCGCCGAGCATGGACGGTCTTACCGGCAGCGAAGATGCTCGTGCTAGCTGCGTTACACATCTTGCAGTAGTTGTCGGGGTTCCGAGGAGCCAGAGTCTGTTGCAGAAGAGGCGGCGCTGCGCCCACCGGCGCTGCCTGGTGACACAGCTACAGAAAGTGAGGAGGCTTGTTCTTTTCAACTGATTCATTTATAGGAAGGGAAAGGCGCGGTAACTGCCTCACTTGTTTTCTGTGGACACCTCAACCGCGCCGTAAGAGAACGGAGGAAGATGAAAGTGGAAAGAAAGAGGTGCCGTAGTGGAGGGCTTCGGAGTAATTTCGACCACCTGGGGATCTTTAATGTGAGCTGACATCGCACAGCACACGGACGCCTCTTCGTTTCGCCTCCATCGAAACGCAGCCGCCGAGGTCGGGTTAGAACCCGGGTACTCCGGCACAGTAGTCGGGCGTGTTATCACTGCACCAACCCGGCGGCGTAATGCCATACCATATCCCGTAGGCGCACTGGAGCAGACGACGCTTCCAGCGAGTTAAACGGCAATTGTTGCTAAAAGATCTCTCTCAACGCAACGTAAAGGTAACATACACTCACTGTAAACGGCGATTGTTGAAGAAAATGGTTTGGTTTGGTTTGGTTTGTGGGGTTTAACGTCCCAAAGCAACTCAGGCTATGAGAGACGCTGAAGAAAATGTCTTTGAATGCAACCTAAAGGTAACATACACTCACTGAGGCAGGAAATGATTGTGGGGAAGATAATTGCTTAGTGTAACTGTTGTCATACGGATTCTTACTTAAAGATGTCTGTAAACGCAACCTAAAGGTAACATACACTCACTGAAGGCTGGATATAATTACAGTGAAGGCAATTGCAAAAAAAAATCAGAAAAAAAAAATACGACACAGCAGTCGAACGCATGTTTAAGTGGCATCAGTGAAAATATGCGTGGTGTTAATTCATTGCGCCACCGAAACGACGAGAACGATGGGCTTTAAATGGGTTCTTATTCGTTTAGACAATATATCCACTATTTGTCGCCTGGTGGCGCTGCTCAGAGGAATCACGCGCCAGAGTGTCGGCTGCTCGAGTGCTCCTACGGGATATGGTTTGCGGGCAATGGACCTCAGTTCACTTCGCACGCAGGTGGAGGAGGTGGAGAAGGGTGGCTGATCCTGGCCCTGATGGGGCTGGGACAGGTGGGTCAACACCGCTTGCGGCGGGGGCTGGCCTTGTGGGCAGTCAATGCACCCGCCACCGCTTCGGAGGTGGACGACGGCTGTTGTTGTGGCGCGCGTCTCATCTCTCTCTCCATTTTCTTTCTTCTCTATTCTCGTCTGTCGGCACGATGCAGCGGAGGTGAGCCCCGCCGGGGTGGTGCAGTGGTAAGACGCCCGACTACTGTGCCGGAGCACCCGGGTTCGAACCCGACCTCGGCGGCTGCGTTTTGATGGAGGCGAAACGAAGTGGCGTTCGTGTGCTGTGCGATGTCAGCGCACATTAAAGATCCCCAGGTGGTCGAAATTACTCCGTAGCCCTCCACTACGGCTCCTCTTTCCACTTTCACTCCCACCTTCCCTTAAGGTGTGGTTGAGGTGTCCACAGAAAACAAGTGAGACAGTTACCGCGCCTTTCCCTTCCTATAAATCAATCTCTCTCCCTCAGCGGAGGTGACCCCGCAGGGGGTGGTGCAGTGGTAAGACGCCCGACTACTGTCCTGAGTGCCCGGGTTCAAACCAGACCTCGGCGGCTGCGTCTCTATGGAGGCGAAACGAAGCGGCGTCCGTGTGCTGTGCGATGCCAGCGCACGTTAGATTCCCCGGGTGGCCGAAATTACTCCGAAGCCCTCCACTACGGCTCCTCTCTCTTTCCACCTTCACTCCCGGCGCGACAGAAATAAGTGTGACTGCGCATTTCCCTTCCTGTGAATCAACCAGCAGCGGAGGTGGCTCAGCTACAGAGCCAGTAGCAGGCCCGTGCATTTTCTTTTCCTCCTTCCTACAGCCACAACTTCGAACGAATTCATCACCTTCCAGCAAAGCAGAGGCATCCGACTCACATTCGTCGGTGTACTATCCCCAAGCGAACGGGCAAATAGAGCGGTTTAATCGCAAATTCAAAAACTTCAAGTTTCACTGCTCGAAAGACGACCACCACGGCAAGCAGTCACAAAGTACCGTGCCATTTACCGATGTACTCCGCACGCCACCACAGGGGTCGCCCCTACAGTTCTGCTGCTAGTCACTCGAAAAATCGAGTGACTATCTGCTACATGGTAGAATGCCCCAAACCAGGCTGGATGTTGTGGGTTTCTCAGCACCAGCATTTGCAGAAGAAACAGCCAAGGAGTTGGCGCGACTCCGTCGAAGGGTCCGGCGTCAACAGCAGAACAGCGAACACTATACGGAAAAAAAGGAGAGCTGCCAAGAAGACGAAGATAGCCGTAGGCGATTTTGTCCGTGTCAAGAAACCGCCGGTTAGTTTCAAGGGAGACTGCGCCTTTTCTTGACAAAAGTGATCGAGGCAACCAGCTTCTTTCACTTGGAGACGGCCGTACGTGGAATGCCTCCAAGCTTTCCAGGGTTTCAGAGCCTGTCTCCTTGTGTGCTGCATCGTGCCACTCCGCAGCCCCGGTCTCCTGATGTGCTGCCGTCTGCCACGCCGCAGCCTTGGTCTTCTGGCATACTGCAGGCTCGGGTCTACTGGCATACTGCAGCTGCAGTCTACTAGCCTGTCACCAGCGTCGACAGTGCGGCGTTCGAAGCGCCCGATCAGAGCGCCGGCCACCTGCCTGGCTCCAAGACTATCTTATTAGTTGGGACTGACGTTGTGTAAATTGTCTGTATATATGTTTAAATAAGTAGTGAGCGTGCTTTGATGTTTCCTTACTAATATTGAGGGACTCTGCTACTACTTACAACTAATCACTAAAAGTAAGGGCGGGAGTAAGTTATCAGCCTGTCTATACCCACTGCAGGGCGAAGGCCTCCCCCATATTTCTCCACTTAGCCCGGTTCTGTGCTAGCTGCATCCACTTCACCCCTGCGAACTTAACCTCATCCGCCCACCTAACTTTCTACCGTCCCCTGCTACGCTTTCCTTCCCTTCGAATCCAGTTTGTTACCCTAAGCAACCATCGGTTATCCTCTCTTCGCACTACATGTCCTGCCCATGCCAATTTCTTCTTAATTTCCACTAGAATGTTGGTAACTTGAGTTATTTCTCTGACCCACACTGCACGCTTCCCATCTCTTCCCGTTCCCCGTTTCTGCACGCTTCCCGTCACCCCTACCATTTTTCGTTCCATAGCCCTCTGGGTTGTCCTCAACTTAAGAACTTGAAAGTTGTATTCAGTTTCATTTTGAATTCTTTATTCCCCAGCAGGCGCTTCTGTAGTTCGTTATATATATGAGAGTGTGAATAAACGGGTTCTGTTCACTCGGGACGGCTGTAGTCTGCTTCCACCTTTGAAAACACCACAGGGCGTGTTGCGGTTCCGTTCACTTCTCCATGCCGACGCGGGACAAGTTGAGGGGAGAGGAGCACCATTTATGATCACCATGTGATAACACTGCCTTGCGGAGAGTATGGGATACCTACTGCTCATGCGCATTTTATAATTTTTCTTCATGGGCCTATGAGGATTGCCAGTTCGTGCAGACCAAGTTCTATATAACCACCTTGGTGTGCACACCATGAGCCAAGAAAGGCTTTCGCCGTATTAGTGCACAAAATGTCACAATAGAGCATTCAGCTCGAATTTGGCTGCGTAGCCAATGAACGAGTCATCAGCGAACGTTGCGTCTGCACTGACCTACAACTTGCAGGGCACTGTAACCGAGCTTCCTTCCCAAACAGGCAAAGTATCCCTTCACGATCCAGGGGGTCGGTATTGTCATGAGATTCCTTCCTTCGCACTTTACTGTCCACCAGAAACTGCAGCATCGGGTTCAGAAATTTCTGGTCCTTAAATCTTGTACTGCACACATTAAACATGCATAACAGGTATAGTGCCCCTATAAGCACTGCACTGCACCATCAGGACAAGGAGCGTTGTGTGCCACATTTCTACAGGCAAAGCCGGGGTGACGGCCAAAATTTTAAGCACCGTCAAACCACTTCTGACACCAAGCCTGGTGGAGAAAGGAGAGCAACACGAACTTCAAACAGAAACACTTTGTTTCATACGTGTTTTTTTTTTTCAGGGGGAAATACACATGCACAGGGCGATATACAGATGAAGGAAAGGAGGAAGGGGGGGAAAGCGCCGCATATTATAAATTAAACCAACAGTTGCAGGACCCCTCTGTAGTTGTCATGTGGCTTTGCCCCTGTGGACAAAGTGTCTCTGAAATGGTGCTCCTTGGTGCGGAGGAAGAAAAGAGCTGAAAGAAAAAGTGTGAATTTCCATACACACACGCGCACAGAATGTCCTCCTCTCATTAACTTCACCTGCTGGTTTACATATAATTATATGTGTACATATGCATATATAATATATACAAAGCATGTAACCGTTGCTTCTGCTTCTCTCACAATTTACGTCTTGCCCCCTGCCCCACAAACAAAGATAAACAGTTGCTCCTCAGTCCGTGCAGAGGCTGCCACTGCTGTTGCCCCCAGAACGAACACCTCCACACAGATCGGCCGAGGTGAAATACAAAAGCCACAATAAAGACGATAGCAGAGCAGAGCAGCAGCAGTTGTCATCAACGCATGCCAATTCCCACAAGAAATGCAGATGTCAAATGGTCTCGTGAGTTGACCACTCCTTGCCCCCCGAATCTGCACAGTGCAAGTGTGAGAGAAACACGTGTGGCAGCATCACCCCTTGCACTGCAACACGGGTGAACAGAGAGAGAAGGTAAGTGAAACAGAGTTGCACAACCATTCACATGTGACACCACTGTTTCTGTCCATCCCACATCCGTGATATGAATGCGACACAATAGAATGCGTGTAGGAAAACTGCCGACAAGCTGCGGAAATGAGGAAGCAATGCAGGTCAGAAAATGTGTCGCACGATTTGGTACAAGCGCAAGTAGAATGATGCAGAGAGAAAAGAAAATAAGGACAAACCAACAGAGCTGTCAGAGACTTCAAAAATGCAACAGTGTACAAGTCTTTTCTAAAGATTTTTTTTTTCTCACACCTCCTGTAATCTTCATACCCCTACATATACATATATTATGTACACATGCACAAACTATCCCCCAAAACCACATCTGGCTGCATTCATACATGGAAACCCAATCACGCACACACATTCACTCAACCCACCATACAAAAAGCATTCGCATAAGCACACCCACGTCCATCTACAACTTGCTCTCACATAAGAGGGGAACAACCTTCCCCTAAGCGTCCCAGTGGTCAGAACACTCCAGCAAGAAGCCAACCGATGCTACAACAAGGGACCGCAGCAGGGCTGCATGCTACATCCAATGCACATGCAAGCCTCCCACCCACTCAAGGGCCTCTCCTTCACATAGGAAATTCGCAACAGTGCTGGCAACAGTGATCATACACAAGGAAAGTGGGCCGCAAGGCCTGGCAAAATTAAATTAGAGCATCCAGCACAGAAGGCAATCAAAGTTCTGCAATAAAAAATATGCTTCCACTTTTTTTTACAGACGTGAAAATATCAGCCGTCATCCTCGAAGTAGAAGTGCACCGGAAATCACGCCGTACTCCGCAAAAAGTTTAACATATTCTTTCAAAGCTCAAAAATGGTGGGTTTTTCTCAATCCGTTTTCAAATCTTCCTTCAAAGGACCACACACTTGGAAGAATTATCTCAGGAGATGAAGCAGCCACCAAACCAGTTTTCCAAGCAACGAAACTCTGCACTTGTGTTGACTATGATCTTACTTCAACATCCACTCTATGCTGGCGAGCAGACAGTATTTTTTCGTCCCACTTCATGTTTCTTCATTCCCCATGCAGGTCCATCCGGCAGTCCGCCTTTTGGTGCTGTGCTGCTTGTGTGGCTCCCACAACTCTGGCAATACAAGCACATGCCACATGCTTCCTAAGCCACCAAACAGAAGTTAATTTCCCCTGTACTGATGGTCTACTTTGCGCTATTAACATGATCACTAACCAGAAATGCAGCTTCTATAATGAGCCGTTTAAAAAAAAATGAAACACAACAATACAGGTACAACACAGGTAATTTTTCAGGCAGCGATGCCACGCCCATTTTCCTTTTGCAGATTCCATAGGCTGAGGTTCACCTCGACTGATCAACTTCAAGTAATTATCACCGAGTTCTTTTTGGTCTTTGTAGCACAAGTTTGAATCGAGGCGTGAAATTCTTAACACCCCCCGTGTCACCTGCAAGAAATGGCCCCACTCTTTCTTGGCCCAGACAGTTGCCAAAAATGATCAATTTTTTTTTCTTTCACAACCAAGAACCCTCCTCATTATTCCTCTAACATGAAAGTATTCAACACATCAACCATGTAACAAAACAAAAATTCAAGACAAGGGTAAATCACACGCAGGCCAATGGAAGTTGAGTGCACTACCACCCCAACAACTTCAAAAGCGCTTTTTGTCAATGTCCCAATTTCAGTGTGTTTGTATTAAAACCGATATAGAGGCTACAACATTAATGCACTGAAGTGAGCCAATCTGCCAAACTTGTTTCAAGGCAAGGGAACGCTGCTGCAAACAATACTCGTGCAGGGAACACTGCACTTGTACTGCGTCTACAGGGGGCTTTTTGTCAGATGAGCAAATCAATGATCACCTGTCAGCCCCACTTCGCATCGGCATATGACCTTCCCACCCAGGCCTCAGAATCCGCTGTTACCTCTGCATATCAACGGTTTTAATTTCCCACTGATCTGGCATGCTGCCCTCTCGTGGCAGAACATGATGCATCGAGAAATGGTGCAGTTCTTAACATTATAAATTTGTCAAACTTTTTTCCTACAAATTTTAAGGAAAGGTTCATAAAGGCATAAGAGGGGTCCAAATTTGTACACTGTACGGAAAACTGGGAAGAGTTCACAGGTGTGGCCTATTCCTTTCCATAGCTTTCCACTGTGCCACCATTAGTCCTATTTTAAACTCCTTACTAGGCTTTGGCCCCATGTGACACAACCTCCTAAGTGATATCGGTAAGCTGCCGTTAACAGTGCACTTGAAAGAGCGATCCTTCAAAGTCTCCCCGATGATCCATATGTGCAGTTATCCCTGTCTACTTCCAATAAGATGTTACTAACAGTGATGTATAAAGTGTGTGTGAGGCCCCTGAAGGAAGAAGTTTCCATGGAATGGTTACTGTCTATATGTAAACCACAGATTGCTTGCTATATACTCTAACACACTGTCGGCTATAGCAGCACTGTGCACCATCTGTTCCACAATCCATTTTCATAGCCAAGTTAAGCTAGTAATGCGGGAATGAAGGCATGTCTCATGCCACTGAGTTGTGAAAATGTTCAAGAGGCTCCGATTTCATGTCATGCTGCTGTATAGCGCGGCAGGTTAGGTTTCCACAAAACATTCTTCACACGATCACCGGCTGCTGGCAGAGACAGCGTCAACATAAATGAGAGAAAATAAAAATTTTGACATTTTCGCACTCACACAAGGTAACCGGAGCATGTCAATACCTTGGTGGTTTTGCCTATGCCATCCATGCAAATAAGAATAGCCATGCCTTCACCATTAGCAACCAGCTACAACTTCAAACACACCACAGCCTCACAGACTAACAAGCTGATGCTTCCCTCCACGGACTGTAGGACAGTGGAAGTCACAATTTCGAGGTCATGGGAGGCAATAATAATAATAATAAAAAAATATAAACCAATTCAGTGGGAAAAACAACAAAAAAAAAAATCCTAAAAACACCGAAGACAACTTTTACACAACACGTGCGTCCTTCACCAAGAAACCAAACCAAACTGCTGCTGAGTCCCTCGCGCCAACCTTGTCGTTCTCATGTCTACACACGCTCCTTGCTTCTATAGCCGCACCGGCCAACATTCCCTCGGCAAGCATCGAGGAAATGCGTGGCTCGCCCGCCACCTGCTTTCCCAGTGGCTGAACGGTTTTCGAAAAAGCCGCTTTGGGCAGAGGAATTGCCTGTCCCCTGACCCCCCCTCCTGCATGCAAAGCTGGCCACAGCTCCGCCAGGAGATGCCCCCCCCCCAAGTACTCCCCTAGAGCAGCCAGGGCCATGTGGCTTATCCTGCCCGAGGAGTCTTGCCCGCCAGTTCCTGCGCACACAGTCACACCAATGCCGGAACAACACAGGGGGAGAGCAGTGCCTTGCCTCAATCCGAGCACCGGGTGCTGTGCCGTCACTGCCCTCAACCACCAAGCACCCACAGCCCAGAGGGAGCCAAGGCAAACTGCGTGCTAAGCGAAAAGCCTGCAGCGGCGCAATCGAGGGCCTTGTCACAAACAAGGCCACTGTCACGGCAGTCTGGTGAGTCTTCGCTGTGCCAGTCTCTCTTCCGAAAGGGCAGCGGAGCGTTCACTGCTGCTGCTGCTGCTATGGGGGCTGGCGGCGTCTTCCACGCCCCCTGGCAGCCGACTTCTTTTTCGGCTGTGGCTGTGGCTTCGACTTGGCTCGGCCGCGTGCGCGCACTGGTGGCGGTGGGGGTGGCGGGGGGGCCCCCGGTTATTGCATGAAGTAGTCCGGGGGCTCGGCAGGCGTGTCCTTCTCAAACCTCTTGGCCTCCTCCTGCATGCTCTCCTTGATCTTCAGTATTGCTGCAGACTCCGTCTGGTCCTGGGCCAGGGGATATAAAGGTAAGTCAAACCTTCACAGAGTCCTGCAAGAAGGACACAGCCCCCAGAGTTACGGCCTCCTTGCGCAAACCTCTGCTGTATAGCTAACTGGTGTTACGCCCACCGGTCCATGGAATGGGATCAGCAAAAGCACAATGTACAGCGAATCCCCAAGCCCCTTAATTTAAGGACAAACAGCAGTTCTTTAGAAAATCAATCTTTAAAACTAGCATTAAAGAAGCAACCTCAGCCCACAAAGGCTGCCCCCATAGCTGCTCAAGGCTCAAAAAGTTCCACACTAAGCTAACCAGTCAGCTGTTTCCCCTCAAAATGTAGACGCAGACGTTGCAGAAGCTCTGGTGCTGAGCAATGAGACCAGTGGCCCACACGCGGTGTGTGTGCTGTGGAAGTGAGATGTGCATCTGTGATCAAGGAGAGATCTGGCAAATGCCACACACAGGGAGGCTTTCTCTGGCAACCAACACATGGTTGCATACAGCATGAAACAAGGAGTGGTGCAACCAGCACACAAAGAGAGTCCATAAATTGGTGAAGGAGCAAAGCAAGTGATGTCTAACAAGTGTCCTGCACAAGTTGTGTCACAAAAAAAAAAAAAAGATCTGAAATGCTGAACTCACATCTTCAAATTAGGTGCTTATCTCCAGCCACCTGTGCTGAGCAGCCCCCATATGGGCTTATGCTGGCTATCCACTCAGCCTCTTCCAACACCCTTCAGAACATAAAGGCTTCCAATAATGGCAACCCACCAGCCGTGCTAATGAGAGAATGGTCACAAGTGCCATCTCTGGCGCAGTGGTCGTCATAAACCAGCAATGAATGAGAAGCCACAGCAGGAGGAGCTGGTGTGCTCACAGAGTGCCTATAATGCAAGTGAACCGCGTGTCCGGAAAAATGGGCACCCCTGCAAAGGTGTCAGGAGCACGCCCATCAAAAAGCAGCTGCGCATCATGTGTTAAAACAAGCAGCAGGTATAGGAGACTGATGCCAAAAACCTGTGCTGCACAAAAGCTACAGGTAGCAAGCATGCCCTGCCGCCTCCAGAACGATAGAAACCTCACAACACCTGGCAACACTGCTAGGGCTGACTTTGGAGGAACTAGGCAAGTGCACTTAGATCTGGCCTCTAACTGCCTCCCTCACCCCAGCTAGGCTACGAGGCAGTGCTCACCAGTGAAGAGACCATTTCCAAACCTAACTGAAGGAAGGTACTGCTCATATGGCACTTTTCTCTCAGCCACAGCCTTTTTTTTTTTCCCATGCAAAGGAATACTTTAGCCGAAAATGGCATATATATGCCCAGGTCCCTTATGGCAGCAGCAACAGAGCTGCACTCGGCACGGCTCACCCAATGCCGGTTGTGAGCAAAGCCTCACTTTGTTAGTCACATCTTTTGCAAAGACAGTCACAGCTCAGTTGTGAGGCTAGCAGGGATTTGCACATGCTCTGCGCGATGCCTGAAGCATGCAGTCAACTAACGAAACAGGACCCACTATTTCCCACAACCTACGACAGCCAATCTGGGAGGCACAAAAGAGGGCTCTTCCACTGAATGCAGCTCATGTGCTCGAGGCACAATGTAGCATCTGCCTGAACTGTGAGAGGCACGACATGCACAGCCCACTGGCTCCTGCTGTTTTAGCTGCTCCTTGACTTTCCGTTTTGCTCAGCGCCCAATGCTTGCAGCTACACATTATGATTCACCGCCATAGCATGCACCCCGTTGGTGCTCACATGTCTGAGGCACGTGGTTGCCTGCAACAGTAGAAGCCTCCCTTTCCTCCTCCATATTGTAGCCCTGCGCGCTAAAGACGAGTTCCACTGGAGTGGCAGCTCCATGCATCCCTACCTTACATGCTTTGTCATCATCATCAGACAGACTACACTCACTGCAGGGCAAGGGACTCTCCCATATTTATCCACTTAACCCGGCCCTGTGCTAGAGGCATCCACCTGACTCCTCATTCTCCCACCCAATTTTCTGCTGCCCCCTGCTACGCTTTCCTTCCCTTTGAATTCAAATTGTTACCCTCAGCAACCATCGGTTATCCTCTCTTCATGCTATACATGCCCTGCCCATGCTCATTTATTCTTCTTGACACAAACGAGCGTTGTCAAGACTGTCAGCGCTCGTTTGTTTCCTCCCAAGTCTTGCTTGCGCAGTCTGCATTCATGGATTATCAACTTGCCCAAGCATCTGTCTTCCTCTTCGATTTCCACTAGAATGTCATCAACTCGAGCTATTTCTGTGACCTACTCTGCACGCTTTCTATCTTGCATGCTTACAGCATTCCAAACATGCTCCACAGCACAACTGGCCACAAAGTGCCTGTGCATAGATCTCCCGAAGGGCTCCTGGAGGGCCGCCCTGGCCAGCACTTTCCTCCTCAGTACGGTGCCAAACCCCATCACCAGCCACCGACACCACCACTCTCGAAGCTGACCCCAAGCAGGCAGCAGTGAAAAGGGGGGGTGCGTGAGAGGCACAGTAGCAGCCAAGTGCAAGGCAGGCAAGGCACACACGAGAGAGAGATGGTTATTCTTACGCAGCAGCGTTCAGCATCGGCAGCTCGCCTGAACCTGACTATCAATCCACTGGTGAAACACCTACGAGCGACACACAACCACCACAACAACAAGATCAGCACAGAGCCCCCATTTGTAAACAGTAGCCCACAATTACCCCCCCCCCCCCCCCCCCCCCCCTTCCCTCTTACACAAGCAGCGCAAAAGAGTTCATGCACTACAGGCGCCACAGTGTGTGCCACCATGACCCGACTGCCTAGTCAGAGGAAGTGGCACACCCTCGTTATAGGCAGCTATCATGATGGTGGTGCACTCTGCTGCGCCAATCGTTGGCTTAATTCCGCACCTACCAACACCGCTACGGCTTTGGATCTTAGCAGACATAAAAGCTCGCGGAATGCACTGCCTGCAACAAAGTTACCCTGGATCAACCACAGTCACATAATTGGTGCACAAGCAGCGCAGCTTTTTCAGAGAACCATCTTTCTGGTTGGCCAAGCTCACAGGCAGCTCATGCACTGGTCCTGATCCAGGCCATGCACCACACAAGCACTAGACTACAGTCGAGCCCTACACTACGGTGTCCCCAGCAAGTTTCTGTGCATTTCATTCGGTACACCCGTAGAAACGGTCCGGTGTTTTTCAGTTACACACAAGCGAGAGTGGCACACACAACATGGCTCCCACAGGGCTGCGAGAAAGAAAGCATGGGCCACAAAAGAAGAAGAAGAAGAAAAAAAAAGCCTTAGTGACCACTTTGTACAATGGGAACACAGCTGCAAGCTCGCAGCCCCAGAAAGCAAAGACATCACTTGACTTTTCAAAGTAAAAAATTTTCACTAAATTTGGCTGTCTTGCCTGCCCTTTGAGGTTGGGTTTCTTTCTAAGAGCGAGCACTGAAGCTCCCCCAACTCTGCCGTTACCGAAACTTGCTAGAAACTACCCTTAGCAATCCTGCTCTGCACCATGAAAAGCTGGCTGCTCGTGCCTAAAAAAATATTCTCAAGTTGCTCCCGTTTCACACAGTTATATAAGTGAATGTCAAAACTCAGTTGCTCGTGAGCACATTAAAAAACATTCACACTGGATGTACACTCTTAAGTTTTTTCGTTTCACCTGCTTTATAGAATTTCGCAACTACCCCTCCCCTTTCTTAGGCCAACAACATGGCCTGCAGTGCAAGCAAAAAATTAATTATAATAAATAAATTTTCACTGAAACACACCAATGTCACATGCAAAACTGCAGGTGCTGAAAGCAGAGATGACAATGAAACCCCAGGGCTGGAAGGTAGACAGTGTGCTACACTGCATGCAAGATACCGTGAGAAAAGCTATGCTACTGCTCTGCCATTTAGTTATAATACTGGACTCCGCAGTATCATCACTCTGCTGTGTGCATTTCACTTCTCAGCCACCTCCTTCAACAGTGCATCAATAGCAAAGTTAACCAACGCACAAGTGCACGCACTGTAACTTTAGGCGAGCAAGGCCTCTCAAGCTATGCTGTGAACAAAGTGTGAAGCATCTGTAGCATGGTCTGATGATGCTGCCCTCACCAGACAGCAAGCTTGCGGCAGTGTCCAAAGTTGTTCAACCAAAGACATTGGTACAGCCCAAAGCATGCGTGTGGACTCGGGCACCTCAGCTATTTGTAGCATTCAAGTGACATCTTGAAGCGTTTGGCAGCGTCCTGGAACTACACGCTGCATTCGGTGATGATGAGGGTGGCTAGACATGTAAGGCTTGTGTTACACGTATAGTCGATTTGTACGATCACACGTGAGTGATCCCACAAGCATCAACGGTTTGGTGCAAGACACAGATTTTTCAGGCATTCCACCCCCGAAGGTTTGGTTTCATTTATAGAGTAACGTCTCAGAGGAACACCACAATGGAGGCCTCTGTAAATTTCGACCACTTGGGCTTCCTTAAAGTACGCCTATCTTGCACAGCACACGGGCACCTTGTTTTTCATGGCTGGAATCGAACTCGTGTCTTCTGAATCAGTAGTCGTGCGCCCTAACCACTGAGCTACCGCTGTGGGGATACCTCAGAAGAGTCGAGCACCAGAATGGGAGAAATCTTGTACCAAATAAAATCTTGTAGTGTGCCCAGACACTGAGTCACAAGAGAACATACTCTGACTGCTGGGTGCAGAGAACTGGGGAAAGTGGTTGGTGCACACTGCACTGCAACAAGACTTGCACACAGCTCAAAAAATCACAAATGGCAATAAGTGACACCACATTATCGTTATCTTGCCTGCTGCGGATATAGCAGACCATCACTCATACTTTCCCGCCTCACTCACCCCAAAACAGGGGCAATAAAAACGCCTCACAGAATTGCACTGCAGTAAAATCTCTTTACTACGAACACCACATTAATGACTATTTCAAACAATTCTTTTTAAGAATCCCCAGCAGATTTCCTATGCTTTCAATGCAAAACTATTTCTCATTTACGAATTTCAAAATAGCGTATTTTTCAGAATAACGTACGTGTCTTATTTTTTCTTCTATAATATAGGAACATCAGTATTACGAATTTGGTTACTAACAGCGCCGCAGCTCACAACTGTCGCGTGAAACAAACTGCCAAAAATAAATCGCTATGCTCGTTCCCTGAAACCAAGCAGTCACTGGGGGTGCGTCACAGCCAGAAACGCCAGACAGCGAAAGGGTTAATATGCAGTAGCCAGCAGGACTAGCCGCCTGCAGTTTTCCTTCCAGTGTTGTGTGTCGTTCGTGCCATTTGCGCGTGTGGGATGGTATATTTTTTTGTCGCGGGTTATCTTATTGCGAAGTTTGTGCGAGATATGACTATGATTGCAGCCAGCAAAGTGCTCAGAAGATAGGAATGCAGCTTTCACTGCAAGAAAACAACGCAGGGTAAAAGCGAATCGGGCTCCAGACAGCTAGCATTGGTCAATCAACTGCTGCAATCATTTTGAAAAATCGAGACAAGATTTTCAAACTTCAGGGTGAGGTGTTGCGCAAAGTGGAAGGTGTATGTGCTGTAGTGGTGTAATGTAGTGTGTGGTTGTGTTTGCTGCACACGGCAGAAGAAAAGAAGAATTGATTTCTTCAAATAAATCAACTTTGAAGTTGATGCAACATTTTCATTTGAGGTTTTGTTTCTCTACACACATGCCTACTGCCAAGATACGTCCTTTTCCTACCTAGGTTCCGTTTCATACCAGCACGCAATGCTGCCCAAGCTACCACGCCTACAAAGTGATTTGCTCATATCCAAAATAGGCGCGAGCATGTAGAACTGTGACAAAGCTAAGTCAAGTAAATGACAATGCCCCGTTTTCTGTCTTCTCTCAAGAAGGATGACAGGCGATGCAGTGATACCACGCTGGCTTACCGTCACTATTGAACTAAATCCAAACCCCATAAGTGAAGATTGCAACCACGGACACCTCTTTTCATATCAGTCTGCTTTTGTCCAGACCCTCCCCAAACCTCCAAGAAGTATGAGTGATATCTTGCAGCAAACAAGCTACTTGGCCAGCTTCTAAAACTTGCACACCATGCAGAAAGGGGAGTACAAGCATACGAAATAACGCAATGCTGCTAAACCATTCTGCACTTTACTGCAGCACCTACATCTGAGGCCTCTCCTGTGCCATACCACGTAACAGAACAGCCACTGTCGAGGCTTTGTGGGCTGAGACAGCCTTGTAATGCTAGTTAACACTGCCTGGACGCCTGAATAGCATACATGTTGTGCCAAGCAAAGCATGCAACAGACTAGTGGATGAGCGCAGCCAACTTCGCATAGTGAGACATATGCGTTTTGTGCCTTACGGCAGCACAACCAAAAACTAAGGTTGTCATGCAGCAAATGCAAGGTTTTATGCACCAGCCTAGTGGGAGGGAGTGAAAATGTTTTCAAAATAATAAACACGCACCAATATTGATATTTTCTAATAAGAACTTGGGAGAAAAATGCCTTCGAATTAGGATATCAGAGGAAAAGAAAATATCAGAAGGGAAAATTAAAAAAGCAGTAAACATTGTTCATCTTTTCAATTACGGAATTCAAATTTGCATAGTATTTGCAAACAATAGTAAACTAGAACTGGACAGAAGTGTACACCCTACTGAAAAAAAAAAAAACCATAAATTTTAGATCTACTGCATAAAAACAGGTGGAGTTGTCATATTGGTGCTGTATACAGTACGGATTTCAAGTGACCAGAAAAGCTGTCTGAATTGACTGAAAGCTTGAATTATGAAGTGGGCCTGAAAAAACCGCCAAAAACCATTTGCATCCCAGTAATTTTATATGATTAAGACCTGCACAATTTGAGATGAGACCAAAATGAGAGCGATGCTCGCTTTCCGACACCGTCAGAAAGGCCCTCCTCACAAAACGGCCCTGTTGTGTTTTGAGGATGCTTCACTGCGAAGTCCAAGTGGCCGAGCATTGTGGTGAATCATGCAGTGCAGGGAATTTGAATATTTTTGGTGTAGTCAGTTTCGAATCTTCGGAAAAATAAGAATATCAGTTTTTGTCAATATGAATTGAATAACAAGCATATTCATCTGAAATTTTCAAATATTTACGCACACTTCCTTTGAGAAAGAAACAACGCTAGAAACCCAAGACGATTGAGCTAGAATGGAATGGATGTGTCCATTGTAAAGTTTCTATAAATTTAATAAACTAAAAATAAATAAAAAAAAAAGGAAATTAGATGCTGCTTGTGGTGACCACCACAGAGTTCACATGTAGATTCACCTATTTTGTAAGAATGAAGTGAGTTATGTGAGTGTGACAGATAAGATTGTTGTTCAGTTGCCTAACAATTTGACCTGTTGATCTGTTTTGAATACTTCTATGTTACCGATGTTATTTGTTTCTACTAGTGTATTTGCCCACTCCTGCTATGTCTCCCCTCCGAGACAGCAGTATTTGTAAATAAATAATAAAATTACTCCAATGAAGTGCTCTTCACAACTGCATGATACCGATTCTTTGATGACTGCTTTGGCCAGGTATAGTCTTTTCATGAATATTCCGTGTACCCTGTCATTTAGCTTAGTTTGCTGTGCACCAACTTCTTAAAATTGTTTTCAACACAGGACTATGGGATCGCGCAGCTCATTCTCCAGCCCTCTCCTTCCCGCCACAGCCAAGGGAATGGCACAACATTTGGCAGTCAACCTTGCTAGCCTCTCCAACAGAGCACACTCAACACGAATCGCCGATTCCGAACTGTCAGTATAAAATATGCGTAATAAGACAGGTGGAAAGAGTTGCTCACGTTTTCCTGTCCATAGCCGGGAATCCCATAATCGCCCATGGGAGGCCCGTCCTCCCGCGGCGTACCAGGCCCATTAGCCGGCGAGTTTTTCATGCCGTCCAAGCCATCACCTGAGCACAACAGGGCATCCAATGCAGGTTTCCCACCAAAGTGGATGGTTCCTTTAGCAGTACCACCACTAGGAGAGTGCATGCAATCCTTAATGCAATGTTTTAACACAAAACTGGTTCGCTTTGCGAGCCACTCATCAGGCTCCCATTCGAGTTCACTTAAAACAAATACTTTCACACAGCAACTAATACGAGAGCATTCAGTGGGCTTCTTTTATCCTGTGGTCAAGTGATGATCCAGTGATAACGAATTGGAAGTAATTTCAGAGCAGTTCTGTACCAGGAAAAATCACAATTTCAAGTAGCCCTCATATAAGAATTGAAATATTGGAGCAGCCCAGGAGCACAGAAGCAATCTCGAGGTAGTAGACTTTCTTGCGTAAGAGCCCTTTTAGACACATTCTCTTCTTCCTTAGTGCCCCATCAATGCGACTGCACAGAGCCACCATGGCTTGCGATCGCTCCAATACCCATCTTAAGGAAACAAAAAACAGTTCATCCACAGCAGTGGCCATCAATACAGCTGTTACCACCTGGCCTTCGGCTGACATGCCGGTCATGATACCAGTTTGGTACTACCAGGTTCGACAGCGAAAGCTTGTTAAAGCTAACTTCAATCTTCAAACTGCACTTCTCGGTGCAGCCAAGCTCTATATAAGTCTGTTTTTACAAGACTCAATCCACACGCGAGTTGGATCTGCTAAGGATAACTCAACTAAGTGCAGCTATGCTTGAGTGGCTTGGCGGCAAAGCTGCGTCGCTTGAAACAATGGGGAGAGAAGATTAAACTTGAGAGTGTTCTAACCCCTTGTTTGAGACTCACCTCCGGAGGACATGCCATTCATGACTGGCGGGCCCATGTCAGGCCCCATGGATCCCATGGGACCATCTGGTCCCCCAGGCCCCATCTGGAACTGGGCAGAAAAGAGGCCAGCAACCAACATGAGCAGCCCCACTTCGCCAGCCTAGGCACTGCATTCAACTGTCACGTCCAGCTGAGGCACCACTTGCAGGGACTGTGAACTATACTCGACCTCAGTAGTTCCTTACAGCCCTACACAAGCTATCATGAGTGCAGAGGTGACGGTCTGCCGTTGCAAAGTACAGTCCCAGTATAAAGTGGCCATAAAACATACAACCTCACATGATTTAATGCCGCATTTGCGAAACACTGCTTCAAATCTAACCTGAAAGTAAACTATCTGCATTCGCTACTTCTCGAGTTTTGTGCTCGCGGCTCTTGCATATGCCGAAATGAAGTTTTCAACACGGCAGCCCACTTCGAAACAGCTTTGCAGTTAACTCGTCGTTATGACTGGTGCATCCAGCATTCATTTGGCATCATTTCCAAAACATCAACAGTCAACAGCATTAAATTGCAGTTATTTTTTTTATCTCGGGTGATGACTCTGCCTCTCCAAAAGCCCAAAGAAGAAAGCTGGTTTGATCACAAAATGGTTGCAGTTCGGAAAAGCAGATGAGCGCAAGTCAGCCCAGCAAAGAGTTTATTTTAGTGCCATGCCAGAATGACCGTTTGTTGCCAACAGCACTGTCACCACTGAGTGACAATATACTGAAATATTTTGGCAAATCTAATCCCGGTATGATACATCTGGATTTTCCTTATGCAAGTTGCCATGTAAAGACTAGTGAAACAAAAACTGCTCTCAACAGCGAGGAAAGAGGGTAAGACAAATAAAAAGAGACTCACGCCGGGCATCCCGCCGCCTGGAACGGGCTTCATCATGGCGTACATTCCATCACCTCCCGAATTTGAAGAATCTGCACACATGCGTCAGAGGCCAGCGGTCAACAGGGCACACACTAGCAGTACCCCCACTTTCACAGCCCGCCTCACTCCTCTCACAACTACCACTCAGGATGTGTCATCGTCATTACCAGCATGACAATGACCACTGCATGGCAAAAGCCTCCCTAATAACATGCCAGTTAACCCAGCCCTGTGCCAGTTGCCTTCACTTGACCCCCGCAAACTCCACAATCTCATCTGCCCAACAAATGTTTGCCTGGCCTGCCTATGCCCATTTCTCAATTTCTGTTGATTTCGACTAGGATATCCTTAGCTAATGTTTTTCCTGACCCACTCTGCTTTCTTGGCTGTCTTTTTTTCATAACCCTCTGCACGGTACACAACTTGAGCCGAACCCTTTTCGTTAGGCTGCATGTTTCTTCCCCATAGGTGAGCACCAGAAGGATACTGCCGTTATATAATTAATTACCTCCCGAGGGACACAGGTAAATTGCTAGTCGAGGTCTGAAAATGCCTGCCAAATGTGTTTCACCCAATCTTATTTGCCTGGTTGTTTCACTCTTGTGATCAGAATTTATGGCCATCCATCCCTTGCCGCTTTCACTGCCCTGCTGGATGGTGCAATCTGCTCTTCCCTTTCAGGATGGATACATGCCAACAGTTACACGTCAGCAAGGCCATGCCCGCATCCCCACTCAACACAGAACAGCACCCGCTTCAAGAAATGTTTCTACTTTAAACCTTCAAACTCCACTGCCACGACTATCCGCACTGAGGCACCGTCCGAAGAGCGGCTGCTGTGGCCAGGCATAAATGTACAGGGTCATCCACCCTTATTCCAACCAGGCAAGAAAGAGGATGGCTGCTCTCTTTCCTAAGTGCCACTGCATCCTGCCCCTCCACTTCAATGCACAATTAGGTTGGAAGAAAACAAACAATCGCCTACTTGCATGGCTGGACCAAGAGCGGATCACCCTGCAGAGCTCAGTGCCTCGCCTATGGCAAGCCACGTCATGGGGCAATCACCGCCTTGTGTCAGTAGTGTGAGGGTCACTTGTTTCGAAGCGACTCGAAGACGCTGTTAGCGGAGAGCTCTGGGAAGTTCAACCGTGTGGAGTCTATAACCCTTTCGTTGTCACAAACATACAAGTACGTTCTCTATCGTGCGATCAAAACTTCGCGTCAAGGCGCAAAGCTGGCGTGCTTGGCACCATCTGTCAAATATTTCTACAGGTTCGTATTTTTGTACCAAGCTGTGTTGGTACATATATACTTAAGAGTATGGAGCGGCCACGGCCACCCGCCACCTTCATTGTTGGGAGGCACAATCACTCTGCGTGCGCTACTCTCTTGCACTAAGCGACCATACGGCACTCGTGTTTCGTGTCACGCGCGTGCTGTTAAGGGTTCAAGGGTTGTTCTGCCATCTGCCGCAGGTTTGCAGGTTTTGCTTGCAGCTAGCAGCAGCAAAGAAGGTTGTTTTAGCCTCTTTCCATCTCCCCCTGTTATCTTGATTTCACAACTTGCCATTTCTCTTCGTTGCGCGGACCACCAAAAGTGCGCCCTTCGTGTGCGCAGTTGCTTTCGGATAGCTGTCCGCGTGGGCCCTTCGACTGCGGACTGGAGCGATGGCTATTCTGGTTATGAATATGAGCCGAGCTTGGATTCAGACTCTCTGCATCGGGCAAAGCTTTTTCTTACATTACCCTCATTTATAGTCAGGCTGATGATGACGTTAATTACCACTTGCAACACTGAAATGTGCATATTCCGTTGACTATGTTACTTATACAGCAATGGACCCCTTGCAAAAATCGTTAAGTAGGCTTTGCAACGCTGCTTCTTTCCCTAAACATGGCGTCACTGGCCGCCAGAAAAACGGCGATATAGACCTGAAATCGCATCTTGCTTCTACACAGATGCATGTAGTGGTAATAGGGTAATTATACGAATATGTTCTGATCCATAAATCATATGAATTGTGGCCATAATACAATTTTTCAATACATTGCTGTTCTGCCATTAGTGGGGAATGCAGCATAGAGGTGAAGCCGACTTAACATTTATGAAAGGGGTCTATTATAATGAAAAATAAATCGTTATGCTCGTTCCCTGAAACCAAGCCAACAGTGGGGGTGCGTCACGGCCAGAAATACTCTACAGCAAAAGGGGTAATGGGCACCGACACTGCAAAGTGCATATATGATTTCCCTGGTTTTCGCCCCCATCGAAAAGTGACCACAGTAGCCGGGGTTGAGCCCACGTCCTTTGGATCAGCAGTCAAGTGCCACAGACGCATGGTCAGCTTTAGAATATGTTGAGACTCCAAGAACAAATTAACGCAACTTAGATGTGAAGGTCAAAGAAATGTAATCACACACTAATAATATACAAACGCTGGAGAGTGCACCTTTAAAGAACTATAAGCGCCAAGTGTTTTTTTCCCTGCGCGTTTTTCTCTTTGCAATGATGCATTAGAGAATAAAATAAGGCATGGGTGAAGAGTGGCTTTCTGGTTAAATGCTACAGTAATTTTTTCCCCCCCACAATTTAGAGTGAACATTTCAAACACTTCTAGCTCTGCTAGCCAAAAAAAAAAAAAAAAGACTCAATAGGAATATTTAAAACCACCTAGTTACTATACAAAGCCATCAAACAAGAACAAAAAAAAAAAAAGTATTAAAGCTTTGCTACACATAACTTTTTTGCAGTAGAACCCCTTTATAGTAAAGTCACTGGGACCAGTAAAAATCTTTACTATATCAGGGTCTTTACTATATCAGTTATTGGTGATGACATGGTCCCAAGATGCTATCTGGTAGTTAAATGAGCACTTACTGAACACGTATTGTTGCTTAATGAAAACAGAATGCTCTGAAATACCTTCCACCTCTCTGTTATCATCTCTTAACGCATTTTTTTTACGTCTTGTGGAAGTACTTCTTAAGCATGAGGACAATGTGGCTACGAATACAAACAAGTTTGATTTCATGTGAAAACCAAAGCCTTGCATGAACACTGTGACACTTATTGCTGTTTCTGTCTTTTAAAAGGCAATAAGTGATAAATGCATGACGCAGTCAAGTGCTGCACCTCCACTTCTTGCCTCCACTACCTCATGCTTCGTGCTGCACAATGCTGTGAATATTTGCCCGTTTTTTTCCCCTTCCCTATTTTTTGCTGCACTTTACTACGGAACACACTGCTTCCTTTCTACGTTTGTAGAAAGCTTTACTTTCTTTTTTTTTTCTTACGTGCTGCATGCTTTCCCTCACGGCTTCGAAGCCTCCGTAAAGTAGGCTTCTTCTGAGTGGTGCTAAGCCTGGCAGTAAAGCCACCTAAACGAACACTCAGTGCTATTTTTTTTGTTTACAAATACAAAAAATCTTTGCCTCACAATTATAGGTAGTGCGCGGGCGGCGATGTCATATCGTGGGAGTCATTGCCGCGACTAGGTGCACTTTACTATAACCGATGTTTACCAAAAATGTCTTTACTATAAAGGGGGGGAAATGTCTATGGGAGAAGATCTGGGACTTCAGTTTCACTTTACTATATAAGAGTTTTTACTATTTCCGAGTTTACTATATCGGGGTTCTACTGTATAGGCAATTATACTGTTCTACTTTTGTGTCTTAGGCATCTAGGAGGCTATGATTATGATTGTTTAGGAGAAATTAGAACCCGGAAGCAACAGCGCAACAGTGCATTACTTTGAGCCATTCTCTGCTTTCCAACTGCCATGGCATTCCCTTTATCATGAAGTCAAAAATGCCCACCCAATGGCAGCTTTTGAACAGGCCAACAGAGGTGTCAGATGTCCAAAGTCCCAGATACAGAAATGCGCCCCCAAGGACAGCTGTTAATCAATGCCCAGAACAGCGACCGTGGAAGACACTCCAGAAAACCTCTCCATCTGGATCTTCTCTCAAATAAGCTCACAAAATTGGAAAAAAAAAAAAAAAGAGAGAGAGAAAAGAAAAGAATGTGCAGACAACTAGAATACCGACACCCACAGCTTACAGGTGAGAACATGATTATATTACCCAATGGCCATTTACATAGTTGTGAAGCAAATGCTGCCCCCCCCCCCCCCCCCTCCAAAAAAAAAAAAAATTGCTGAAGTGTGCAAGAATGGCCACCCCAGTGAACTGCACCAGGCCAGCTGGTACACAAGGCCCAACCAGCCAGTGCTGTTGGGTCACATACAGGGAGGGCTCTAGAAGACACTGGGCAGCAGCAGCCATGCAGCGGGGCATGCGGGAAGGGGCAAGGGAGGCAGGCAGAGAAGGCAGGAGGGGGTGATCACCTCGTCTAGCGTTGGGGGCACTCATTCGATGACTGGCGGGGGAGAAGGGGCCGGGGGTACCTACAAACACACACACACACAAGCCACGGGGCAACACATTGGGGGAGAGCAACAAAGAGGTAACAAGACAACACACCTGCCAAGCGAGAGACATTGCCTCCTATGCCTCTTCCAATACAAAAGACACAGCTGGCGGCTAAGTGCAAATAGCAGGCAGGGTACACAATTGAAGCAGTGCATTTTCACACCTGGTCCCTCTGCCCACTTTGGCAGCCTCACATAAAAGGGAGGGAGGTGCCCAGCAGAAACAAAAAGCAGGAACACACAAAGCGTATGGGGGCTGACCGAGTGGTGAGCCACGTGCAAAGCCAAGCTCTGGCGACTCCGCCCCAACTACGGCAGTGCACAGCTTCTGCAACCCGCCCTCTCGCCAACATCCCTTCCTCACTCTGTAGTCAGCTGTTGGCCGCCCACTTGTTTTGCGTAAAGCTCACTGCTCTACCTTGAACAACCCTTGGACCCCCATATAGCCTTCTGGAGCACCCTGTTCCAAGTGAAAAAAGATTAAAAAAATAGAGAACAGGCAACGGCTTTGCACTGTACAGCAGCCAACTGATTTTTCGAACATGGACAGTCAGAGGACCCGCGATGATATATTTTGTGCTTTTCATCACACACACACCTCACAGCGACTAGCGAATATTCATGATCAATACCTAGTGCATAATGGAGCGCAAACATTGGATGTTGTTTTGGACTAAAGTAGATGCCAGCAAGGTTCTGTCGAGTACACAAGTTTATAATATTCCTGACCTGATAAACGTGAAAAATAAAAAAAAAAAAGAAAGAACACTGGCTCTTTGCTAGAACAGCAATCTTCACCATCTTGGGAGGCACTACCTTTACCAGATTAAATCAAATGGCTTTGCTAGGAGATAAACTTGGCAACTAATGCTCCTCACACTTTCCACCACAATTATAACAGCACTCTCTTACTTCCCACAAAAGTGTTGAACCCCAATGGTGACATGAGGTTCAAACACCACTGCATGTGGTGACAGAGAAGAAACAGGAGGAGAAGGGAGGCAGCCAATGGCGCATACTTCGCCCAAGTCCTGTCTCGTCTCGGTCTCCCTTGCCAGGGGACGTTAAATTCAGGCAGCAAGGGAGAGACACACCATGGCATGCTCAACAATCTCCTTAAGTTTAGTGCCGGTTATGCATCTGCAGCTGACAAGCGCACTCCGCACTACTGCCTGCAAGTGAAAATTCGACAACCATCAAGAAGGCTCTTAGCAGACTGACCTTTCACCTTCAAACTTCACAGAATTTCCGGCCTGTCCATATTTTGAAACTATTTTTGGGGGGTCCCACCAAGTACGAAAAATCAGTCGGCGAATGCAATATAGACACAAAGCCAAGCCACCACAGATGCAGGAGACATACTGCAGGTGCTCAACCTGAAATTCCTCTGGTTATTGCTACACCAGCAGATGGAATTATTTCCATTTTTCTTTTTCTAGCTAACCACACTTGATCACTTAATGTGGCTCTTAGACATTGTCGTGAAATAATATCTGCCTATGATGTTTCCAAATAACACCGCAGATTTTCCTCAGCACAGATGACTATACATCTTACAGCACAAAGGGTCCACGAACGTTTTCCTGATCAAACAATGCTCCCAACAAGTATGTATGAATGTCCCAGGCAATAGCAAATGACACTGCTTGCAGCAATGAACTGTGCACGATTGAAACTAATAAAGTGAAACGTATGAAAATGCACTGCTTCTATTACACAGTGTCAGCCAGGAACAAGAAACAAAAATGTATTGCGCTGAAAAACGCATTAAGTGGGATCATATCATGCATTCATAAGTTTTGTCTAGGCACGTGTAAATATATTCGAAATTTCGAGTATAAACTGAATTCCGGATTGATCCGAATATTTGAAGATTAACAGTACACTGAAAATATTTACATTCACAATACTGCGCGTTTAACCACATTGACTCTCTGGTGAAGCATCCTCAATACGCAACAGGGCTGTTTTGTGAAGAGGGACCACTACTACTACTACTACTTTGAAATTGCGGGAAACGTAGTGGAAGCCTTCCCGATGGCGTGCGCAAAATGAGCACCTGATGAAACTGGGAAAAAACGCTTTCACTTCGGTGACATCTCAAATGCACATATCGGTTGTGCTGGTGCCCATCAGATACGATTACTGTGATGCAAAGGTTTCTGTATTTTTTTTTTCTGGCCCATTTATTCAGTCAGCAATTCGAGCTTTCAGTTTAATTCGAACATTGCCTCTGGTCCCTTGCATTCAGCAGCGATATTACAGCTCCACCTGGTTCTCCGACGAATATCCGGCGCCAACGATGCCTCCACTGCTAGTCAGAAGGAGTATGGTGCACGTGGCACGGCTCTATTTCTCTAAAAGCGGAAGTTTTTGCCACTCTCCTTTATAGCTTCTTTGCGGTGTGTGCCAGTGTGTCCTTGAACCGAGGAGAAACTACGTGGCAGCTATGACGTCACCCAGAGACCGCTGCCGCCTAAACCAAAGGTAACTTTGGTTTAGGCTTGGCTAACCTTAGGCTAGGTTTAGCTTTGAATAAACATTCTGAAGTACTTGAATGTACTGCACCGTGAAGTTTGTCTTAAACAGAAACGCCATGCAACCTGATTGCACTATACTATGCAGAATTTCTCTACGTGGAGAACATATAAACACCAAACTGTTGTGGCATCACTTGAACAACCAATACTTTTCCTGGAGCGAGTCTGCCCTAAAATCAAACCTGGCCATTTTCTACGCTTCTGCAAAGCAACGAGTATGGCCATTGAGAATGAACTGCTCGAAGTACTTTTGCCCACCATTTTCAGCACCCAAGTATTATAGGACAAATAATTTTGATGCGAACAAATACAGCCAAGTGCTTGAAAACTCTTAAGTCACTGCACTGCAACACCTTGTCTCGTGCAGAGCATAGAAAGTTTACTGCAAATATATCATCCAGAAAACAAACTGAGCTCACTGCACTGCACTGCAATCGCTGCACAGCAAGTTGAAACTGCAGCTCTGCGTAATTATGCACAAGCCAAGTACTACCTGGCAGCAACACAGTGCTACAGGTCCAACCAATGCACAAAAACTGCTCCAAGGACAGGAGAAGCGACCAAGAACTCCCTCACACTTGCTACACCTATGCTTTTATTTGATCAGCTTAGAAGAGAAGCAAGTGCCCTGAATCGGAGGCTTAAACAGATGCTCAAATACAAGCCTTGTGTTTTAAGAACTACAGAGGCCTACTGCCAGCAGGGTAGTGACAACTCTCAGTGACTGTGGTTGCTAAGAAGAGCCACCTATACAAAAAAGCCGCAGTTCAAGGGAACAGTGAGATAAAAGACAGACTGGCAAAGTAGGCACAGCTAGCATTTACTGCTCTCTGTTGCTATTCACTGGCACCCGGGCACCAGAACACCAAACCCAGTTCCTTCAGTGCTTGGTCAAGTGCTTCTTTCACTTCCCAGTTTTCAAGCAGATGAGCAGCCAACAATGCATGCACTGCTGCTAGAAGCATATATATATATATACACACTGTTCTCACATGCAAGGATCTGCAGCCTATGCAGGCTACCCTAAATTTTTGCTGGCTGGCCCCCTGCAACAATGCTGGTCATGGATGGCAGGTGCGACGAGGGAAAAGAGAAACATGCAAAGCGCGCACCTTGCGGACTGGGCATGATGGGCGTGCCGGGGCCGGGGGGTCCAGAACCGGAGACTGGCGGACCCTGTCGGAGGAGAGCAAACAACATCCATGCAGCGGACAATTGGCGACCGTCGATATGACGGTAGCTATGCCACTCCAGTGACAGATGTTGGCCGTTTGTACTTATTCTGTCCTATCGAGTCTCGCCCTCATACCAGCCGCCTTGAATGGGTTTTTGCTTAATCCTCAATGACTTATCAAAACAAAAGTTGGAAGCAAAAACAATAGACAGACAAAGGCGCACCACCTTAGGACTGCAATCATTATGAATGCAAACACAACTGTAGTGAACTGACGGCAAAAGAGAAATGTGTATCACAAGATGAGCTTATTCTGCACCACTACAGTGTAAAAAGAGAAAATCGACAAAAGCAAGACCACTGTCCGGAATGACCACACGGCACCCTGCTATATAACATTCCCCTACAAATGCTACCACCATGCCAAAAAGCCCAGTTTGTTACCCGTGCCAATGAACCTGGGAATTTGTGCTCGGCCTCTGTTGGTCAAAGTTGCTGGACACGACTTCACACAGGCCGAATGGGTGGCAAGAAGCAAATAATGCGCTGCAACATCACATCTAAAAATAACCACGTGCTTGCACCCCTCTCTATCCCCTCTTCCCTCCAGCTGCTGGCTATGGATTACTGCCATTTTGGCAGCCCCCAGCAAGACTTAAGAGGCCGCCAATAACAACACATGCACGTAAGAATGAGCCTGTCGTGCTGAGCTATTCTTCCCAAGAAGGTATATGCAGACAACAAACTGCAAACCAATCCTGTACTAGAGAGAATGCCCATGATGAGCCAAGAGAGGAAACCACAGTGACAATGTGACCATGGCCAGTTAGTTTCCTTCCATTTTTTTTTTTTTTTTTTAGCATGTGGAAAAGGGGAGTGCGAATATTCTAAACTTTGCCCAGTTTGCAAACAGTGTTTATTCACATCGTTTCGCACAGCACCTTGTATACTTTGCAAACAGCATTTATGAGCATCGCACTGCACCGCACTTGTACGCTAAACAGTACCCTTAAAGACTGTGTAAGTGCTGTTTATCTGCGTCACTTTACACCGCATTTACAGTAACATTGAAGACAGTGCAAATAGATTTACTTGCATTACTACTTGCATGGCTTCCCACTGTACTTGTAAAGTCGCACCCCACAATATCAAAACTGCCCAAGAACGAAATTTTTTTCGTTATCGAGGGAATTTCGCTGTCGAGAAATGACCAAAAAAGCACACCCAATACGTAAGAGAACCGAAATTTAATGGAAATAGTCACTTATTTTCCTCTGCTTTGACTTGAGCACCAGTCTCATGGCTCGAGCCTATCAGGCTGACAAGCTTTTAATGGCTTCATTGTCATTGTGGACGCCAAGAAGTTCCAAAGTAACGGTCCAGCTGCGGCAAGCATTTCCAGCACCTTGAAAAGATTGATCACCGCAGGCTGCTTTGTTTCGATGCCCAACAACGTCCGCCAGATGAGCCTACCCAGGTATGCAGACTTCAGGCTCTTAATGGCCCCTTGATCCAGAGACTGGATAACCTGCGGCAAGCATTTCCAGCACCTTGAAAAGATTGATCACCGCAGGCTGCTTTGTTTCGATGCCCAACAACATCCGCCGGATGAGCCTACCCAGGTATGCAGACTTCAGGCTCTTAATGACCCCTTGATCCAGAGGCTGGATAACAGATGTGCAGTTTGCAGGGAAAAATCATGCGGACATTCGTCAGGACGTCTTCGTTGTGGTTGGCCCTGCCATCGTCCAAAGAAAGGCAGACGAATCTGCTCTGCTTGCGTATATCCACATCAAAGGCTTCCAGCTGGCTGGAGAATATCGCGCGCATCATCCAAGCTTTCGTATTGAAAGTGTACTCGACCGGCAGTCTTTGGCTGCCTTTAAAGCCCTGCGGCTTTTTTTGCTCCGGCCGATTACGAGGAGAGGACGCTTGTCTGAGTCATACATGTTCAAACACAAAAGAATGGTCACCCTCTTTTTGCTCGGCTTGCCGCCATGGTATTTTTGCCCTCTCAGGTCGAGCATTTCGACGGCAACATTTCACCTCGTATTCGTTCACTATGTTTTCGCAGCTTTTCTGCGTCCAGGATGTAGCTGAATCAGCGTCAACGCTCGCAGACTCACCTGACAACACCTTAGCGGCGATGCTGTGCCGTGCTTTGAATTGGCTTAGCCATCCGGCACTTGCGTCAAAGCTGCCGTGCCCCAGAATGCATGCGATGTCAACAGTCTTCTGCCTTACAAGGCTTCTAGACAAAGGCAATATTCGCTTTCTTGTCGAGGAACCACTGGAATATGGTGTTGTCAACGTCTTCATAAAGCGGCATTGCCAGAGTCCTGCGTTGCGCGCCAGCTTCGGTGTGAAGTGCCGCCATGATGCTGTTTTTGGATTTCAGGATTGCAGAAAGTGAGCTGCATGTGATGCCGAACTCCTCTGCAATATCCAACTTCGTTCTGTTTTTCGCAGCTTCAGCTATGACTGCAGACTTCTCCTGAAGAGTCAAAAACTTGCTCTTAACTGGTAGCGGTATCTTTTCAACAGTTTCAAACAAACAAACAGAAAAACACAAACGTCAGCAAGGCGTTGTTGATCACAGCGTACATGTGACGAACGGAGAGGTCGCGTTCCATGGCAACAGAGTGGCGGCGTGGGTAGTGTTTGCTGGTGTCACGTGCTTGCGTTATTGCTAACAGTCTGGCAAGGCGTCGTTTCAGCAAAAAATAAAATAAGTAGCTATCATCATTTCACCGACCTAATGTAAAGAGCAATGGCAATGAAGATGCTTGTTGGATAAATGTTCTGCTGCAATTCCAGCACTTCTGTGTTCCCAATGGAGTCACGGCTCGAAAACATTTTGCAGCTCCCTTCCTTCCTCAAATTTTTGTTAATGCGGGACTTCTTTTTAAAAAGACTTCGCTTTTGAGAGGGGGCAAGTGCAATGAGCTCTATGGGTGTTCGCCGGGGCCGCCGGATTTATTTGCTGCCGCAAGAACTTCGTTCCTGAGGGCTTTCGTTATTGATGGGTTCAACTGTACTAAGCAGTAACTTTGAAGACTGTGCAATGGTTCGCACCACACCAATCGAACTAGTTATACTTGTGGCAAAACATCGTGGCATTTCCAAATAACAGCATCTTGTGTTTGTTACATGTTGGTTTGGTTTATTATGGCGTAATGCACTAACTTATTCAAGCTATAAGGAATGATAAAACGGAGTGCCACCAGGATCGAACCACAGTCTCCTGGCTACAAAGCAGAGTGCCATCCCCACAGAGTCACCGCGGCAGAAAACTTTCCTTCCATACTAGTTGATTTACTCTTTCCTCATAAAATCGACTGACAACAAGAGGCGAAAGCTGGCGTGCCGCAATTATAGGCTAGTATAAAAATACTGTACTCTCTCACATATAAGAGCAGCAAAAATGAAAAAGACGCTTTTAACTCTTTGTTTTGAGTGCCCATTGAGCATCATTAGCCAGTTATCGATGACTTTGCATGACGAATCCGAAGCCTTTCGTGCTGCTTATGAATACACATCATCTTCATGTAAACGGACAAGTGAAGCTTTGTTATCACTGTTGTTTTCCTTTTTCTCTCGAGGTGCTAATTTCTGAACATATTCCAAAGACTGAGTACTGTCAAGTCCTAAGTCAAGAACCAGAATGGCCAGCTTGGATATGTTGTAAATCTCGTGACTTTGTCTAGTCTCTCATGGCTTTCATCAGCACCCTGAGCAGCAGCGGGTCACAGCGTGCTCCTTTTTACTGCCAGAATTCAGTCATGATAGCAATGACAAAACCAGGCTGGAACATCGGCGTCCACGGACCTGTTAGTTTTATTTTAGCAGTTGGCCTCATTTTGAAGTCGTTATTATTTTGTACTAAGAATACTATTTATTTACAATTTGCATTTCTTTTCTCTTTTTGCAGACAGTGGCCAATAAAAGGACAAAAATTTTGTGCACTGCAAAAAATTTCAACTTTTTTTTTTTCTTTTCAGGTACAAGTGTATGATTACAAGTTTTTCAATGAATTTTCAGTTAATTTTTTTTTCTTCGGAATTGTAATTTTTTGCTGCAACCTATATAATATTGTTCAAAATCATATGACTAAACCCCTCTTATTTAGCTTTGGTTTCATGCGCTACATAAAATATTACATCTAACAGCTTTTGCCCTACCACAAAAAGACTACTGAAACCTATAAAAAAAAAAAGTCCTTTTCCCCAAGGTACAGAAGTTATAAGTTTGGGCTGCAGTTTATGTGCAAAGGCAGGCAATACGTGCTACAATATGGTAAATGTGACAGCCACCAACAGCCAACATGGCGCAGTAACTGTGGGATCGTAGACGTGTTGCTTTGAACAGTGTGTCTGGAGCGTAATTTCTTGACCAGTGCGTTCATCTTCAGTGGAAGGGATGGTCCCACTCATGTCGCAGCTATGGCTGCTGCTCTTGTGTCCATTTCGAAAGCCATCTTGTTGCATTTTACCAGCTATGCCTTGTCATTCCAATAATCGACCAAACGTTACTCCTAGAGTTAAAAAATGACTGGCGACCTTCGTTGTCTCATTCAGTTTTTGTTCACACACTGTATTCAAGCGACACAGCAGCTTGTGAAGCACTTAGCAGGCTCCTTCACCATGCATCGGCATACTGTGGTACTAGACTTTTTTCGCTCGAAGCAACTGCTGCCTAATGAGTAGTAGAACAATGCATTAGTCCACAAAACAAGTATTACTCCCACATAAATCGCCCCCCCCCCCCCCCCCCCCCCCCTGATTTAATGACTAGCAGTCGATAGAGCTATAGTAAATCATTTTGATGACACCGGACTACAATGAAACCCAACAGCAAAGTGAAGAGAAAGAGCACGAACCCCATAGTGACTGCCAGGAGATGCAGAAGAGTAGTTCATCTGCACAAAAAAAAAAAAGTGACAGGTGTGAGTCGGGGATTCACAGCGTCACACAGAGCAGGGATAAGCAGAAGTTTAGGGTTCTCTCACAGAGGATGCATTAGGTTGCCAGGGTCTCCCTCCAGGGCCAGGCCTGCAAAGAAAAGAGGGTGCATGTGGTTGCCGCCAAACCTAACCAGGCTGACAAATGCTGTAAAGACGTATGGGGGATGCGATCTTTAAAAACTGAGAAATCGCGAAACAGTCCATCTTAAGAACAAATGTAACATATTCCGGTAGCATCAATGCCGAACTCACTTCTTACAGCAACATTCATCTGTATTTTTGCCTTTATTTTTTATTTAAGGCGACGATTTTGATTCTCGCAGGCCTCAAGAAGAAAGTCGGTTCAATGGCAAAATGGTTGTGGTTCAGAACACCAGATGGAGCCACCAGGCTGAAGTTGCCTCCACAGCTTCATTTGTGTACGATGAACTAAAGGCGCGGATATAACAAATCAATTTAAAACCTACGAATATTGTTTCAAGGTTTTAACTATTTACACTCTTTTACAACAACCACTGCATACGCCGCGAGCAGATTATGCGGCTAGAAGGAGCATGCTTGGCGCACTCTAATGACTGGCTGAACAAGATTCCTAGCTTTCACAGTGCTGCAAGCGTTGAGATAGAGCATAGGGCCATTTTCTCTGAATCAATATCTTTTACCTAGTGTGACTGCTTAGGACAGTCGTATCTCGGGAACCGCTTATCAGATTTTCATGAGGTTTCTTTTATGGTTAAACCTCTATGTAATGAATTTCCATGTAGCGAATTCTTCGATATTACGAAGTTTTTAAATTCCCCGATGCCGCCCCCATTGAAGTGCATGTATTTGAAAACTCCATGTAACGAACATGTCGCGGCGGTTGGCCTTGATGTAACGAACTCGTGGCGCCGACTGTCTCTTAGCTAGTACCGAGTCGCTGGAAATTTGGCACAACCCCGCAAGTTTCAGGACAATAAAACCCTAACTGAAGCGGGAACGGCTACTATAGCAACGAGCGACCACAGTTGATACAGCGCACTTCGCATTTCAGCGCCGACACCACATCTGCTTGGCAGACGCAGCAGTCACCGCTGCTTTTGCTGTGGGAACATGTAACTACAAAAGTTCTTGGTTAAAAGTGGCCAAAAATAACATAAAAAGATGCGGGGCAGGCAGCGCGCGTCTATCACTGCCATGTGATTGCTCGCGGGCTCCCGTGCATCAGTAGCGGGAACAACAGAGAGCACTGGCGACGCAAAGCAGGGTCGGTTTCCTGGGGCAATGGCGGTGGGCGAGCGCGTGCGCGGCGACGCCGCCAAAGCACGTGCTCTCCTCCAGACTGATTCCTCCACCACCTCCTTTTCCAGCTCCCTCGTGGATGCATCGCGCGAGCCGCAGGGGAGGTGGAGGATGCCGCCGCAGTCGCGTGCGCAATTTCACCGCTTCCATGACTTCGAATAATTCTGATATACTGTTAACACTTTCAAGGCGGTTTCCCTCACATCAATTATTAATATGGTTTTCGTTCTACATTGCATACATGGCAAAATTACTTTTGAAAAGGAATTAAATTACATTACTAATTACTTTGCTGAAAATAGCAGAAATGTAATTAAATTACATTACTCATTACTGCTCCCAAAACGTAATGAAATTACATTAGTTACTTCTACTGAGTAATTAAATTACTTTTAAATTACTCTTTAGTTTCGATCCATGCGAAAACTAAGCAAAGCTAGTAGGCAAAACAACTTGTTCTGCAGACGCGAAGCACCCACATTCTTTCGTCTTCCCGCCAAATTCCGTCCCAGAGAGCTATTCCTTCTATCTCTCCTACAGTACGTGCGATTACAAAAAAAAAAGTTCGAACGTTCCTGAAATGACCGGCGAACCCAGCCCAGCGTCTTGCTGGCCCGGAGCTGTCTCGGCCATTTGAAGGGCCCGAGAAGCTAGGTTATTTATTGCTTCTGCAGTCCCAAGAATCGATGTTGGCACATTTGTGCTCAGTGCTCAGTAATGCTCAAGCCACGGTGCCTCACGTCATGGACCCTTCAGCCTATCTCCCCCAACCCCAATCCTCCTTCGCCCCGTGGTGTTGAGTGTAACCAGGCAACACTGTGCCCTAGCCGACGCAACAGGGAGTGTCGCTACGCCGCGCTCCAAACTAGTTTTCAGCTCCAGCCTTCTGGCACCATCTCTCCCTTCAGCATTCCCTTGACGCCTTGTATCCTGCTGCTTGGAGAATGGGTGAGGTCTCAGACGCACTGTTCTGCTCAACTCTGTCCCCCTTTGCCGATCTGTTACGCTGGCTTCGCTTGCCGCACGCCGTTCCTGCTTTCGCGGCACTCTACTTCGTCGTCTAATGAAAAAGTAGTGGCGCATTTTAGTAAAAGTAACTTCGAAAGGAATTAATTACTTTGCTGCGAAATTACTGCCAAAAAGTAATTCATTACATTACCAACCCGAAAAAGGAATTCATTACATTACAAATTACCCAGAAAAGTAATTAAATTACAGTAATTCCATTACTGTAATTCAATTACTGCCATGTATGCTACATTGTCATTTCGGGTCTTCACGCGAAAACTGCACTTAATGAAAACCTGGATGTAATGAAACATAAAATGAGGCAATTCTTCAAATGCTTGTACTATGAGCCTACCCTGAAATTATCATTCAAATATCTCAAGGAATAAAAAAGTTGGTTCTCAAGGGTAGCCCCCCCCCTTAAAAAGGAATACTGGCCTGAAGAGTGAACTTGTTGTGACCGGCTTGCTCAACCTTAAAACTTTCAGGGCTAGTTTTAACACAGCTGATACAACTTCTGTCAAATTACACCTCTGTAGAGTATGTAAGAAGGATGTTAGGGAAGCTATATGACAAGGATCACGGCTTGCTCATGAAAGCTATTCACTGGAAATGGTAGCTTTCACATTTCTCTCTTTTGCCTTATATGGCCAAATGAGAAACAGAATGCTTAGTATTGGTTTCTGCCTAAGAACGCCGTTACACAATGAATGAAATTGTTTTGTTTTTTTTTATCGCCACCATATTTAAAGTTAAGAAAAAACAGATGAACTTAGCACATTATTGTGTCCCTCCCAATGCCACTGAAGAAAGACTATTAAGCAATATTGGAGGGAGTGAGAAGTTTTCTAGACTGCCCACTTGCCACAGAGGAACTTGAAATGTGGTAGGCAGGCAAGTTGCCCCTGCATTTTGCAAGATCCAAAGATTATGTGGGAAGGAGAGGGACTCCCATTTTAAGGAATGCTATGTCTCCTAACCTTGCATTACTAACACAACAGTGTCAATAAATGCTCCACGGAGACAGATGGGCTGTTGAAGCGGAGGAAAAAAAAAAAAAATGCGTCATTCTTTACATGGTCGCATTCTTATAGAAATTAAGCAGCAAGACTAGACAAAATAATTACACAGATGCATTTCCTGCGCAGTGGTCGCCACACAATCTTGTCTCAATGCTTGCAGTCTTTGATGCAGAATCAATAGCAACGCTTGCAAAGGGCCTTAAATGTTCCAATTAAGAATACTAAAATTGCCCATTTAATTTAAACTTTTTTCGGACTTAATCCACTCTTGCAATCAATACCTTGGGGATTTCTGTGCCAGCGCTTCTCTCAGTGCCTTCAACACAGCAACCGTCACCACCGCCCCCAATGTGAAGGCACGACCACACCAGGGAGGCAGTACTCACATGGACATTGGGGGCATGTTGGGACCTCCGGGACCCATGGTGCTGTTGGGCGGTGGCCTCATTCCTCCGTAGTTCTGCAAGGCAAGAGAGAAGACCGCGACGCTCGCATCACCCCCCATCTGGCTGCGTGACATGCAACACACTTCCACTCAATATTTTCCCCAACTACTGCACAAGCGGAAAAACATAGCGGCCGATGCTAAAAGACAGTATACAAGGTCTTATCAAAGGGGGAAAAAAAAACTTGTTCACTAAAGCAGAGCAAAAGTCGCAGCTCGAACAGGTTGGCTCTTCCTGTCCGTGAAAGTTTATTATGCTATTTCAGCCCTTCAGCAGATGTGTACATCCCACTGCTGCCTGTGCATGGCCGCCGCCTGATTCACACAGTGTTCTCCTCTTTCCCTTTCTCCTACCTCAGGCGGTAGAGAGGTGAATGAACGAGTCAGCACTGTCCTTCTGGTTTCTCAATGGCCTTTTCTCACTGGTGCCTTTGAGAAAGACTGATAAGACGAGAGCGAGACCCTTCAAAGACATTGCAAAGTTGCATTACTAGCAAAGCAATCACAACCAGTTTTTCAATGTTGACAACTTCACTTACCAAGGCTCATAGTGAATCTTTTTTAAGCGATTTCATCTACTTTAATATTCATTTGTTTCCTTTCCGCATAGTCGTTTGGCTTCCACACAGGAAAACTGTACGTAACAAGGACCTCCATGCAACAAAAATTTGAGTTTCATCACATCTAGATTCAACTGTACTTAAGTACAAAATAAAAAAAAGATCGCAACATAGCAAAAAGCTAGAGTGCTTGTACAGCACTCCTGTCATGAGGTCAAACAAAACCCTGCTTCTTTTTACATTAGGACAAAAAAAAAAAAAAACCCTTCTGCAGGGAAGACATTCAGTGAAACATCATGAAGGCCCTGCGGGCTCAATGCCAAGCTAGGAGCAGGTACTCACACCGGGGTTCATGGGTCCCAAGGGTTGGCCCCGTGGAGGGTTCATCCGCGGGTTCATGGGGTTCATTGACGGAGGCCCTGCAGCAAAGCCCAGGCATTGAGGGAGTAAGGTAAACCCCTCCACAGGATGCTATGTACACAACTGCTCAGTAACAGAGGGGGAAGAAGCAATAAAAGACATCGCCAACGTAGGTGCTGAAAGAGTCATCCTCATCATCAGCTGAACTATACCCACCCCTATACCCACCAGGCCAAAGGCCTCTCCCATATTCCTCCATTAACCTAGTCCTGTGCTAGCTGCATCTACTTAAAACTTGCAAACTTCTCAAAACCTCATCCGACCCCCTAGCTTTCTGCCGCCCCCTGCTATGCTTCCTACCCTGGAATCCAATTTGTTAACCTTTTCGATCATCGATTATCCTCTCTTCACACTGCATGCCCATGCCCATTTCCTGATTTCCACTAGAATGTCATTAACTCGAGTTAATTCTCTGTCCCACGCTACACGCTTCCCATCTCCTAACGCTACACCTCCCATTTTCCGTTCCAAAGCTATTAGCATTGTCCTCAACCTAAGCAGAGCCGTTTTCATTAGCGTCCACACTCAGGCCTTGTAGGCACGAGCCGGTAAGATGCAACTGTTATACTTTCCTCTTGAGCGATACTGGTAAGCTGCTAGTCATAATCAGAGAGTACTTGCCAAATGCACTCCATTCCAATAATATTCTCCTAGTTATATACCTTTCGAGATCTGGATCTCTGGTTACTACCTGCCCTAAGTAGACATATTCGCCTGCCACTTGCAGTGCTTTGCTACTTAACTCTAATCTGCTGTTCCTTTCTGAAGCTTTTGATTGTTACCTTACTGCTCTGCATATTACTCTGCCTGATCTACAGCCTGCTTTCTGCCTACCTCAGCATTGAATTCGCCCATTAGTACAGTATACTACTTTTTTACTTTCCCCATTACCGATTCTACTTCTTTGCAATAGCTTTCGACTGCCTGGTCATCATGAGCACATGTAGGCCCATAGGCCTGTACAACTTTCAGTTTACGTCACCTATTAAGCTTAATTATGATGCCTGCCATCTAGAGAATTGATCTATATCATCAGCTATATGCTTAGTGACAAAGAACCCTACTCCTAGTTCTCATCTGTTGGGTAAGCCATGATAACACAGTAGATGCCCACCCTTCTGAGCAGTACAGCATAGAACCTTGTTGATACGTTCCCGGTTCATACAATTTCCCGTTATATAGGCTCAAAATCGTGGGCAGTAAAAAATCGCCATAAATTTACACTATTTTACTTCCAGTTAATGCTTTCCCAGATAATACGATTTCCCGGGTGCTACATTCAAAATTTCGACAAACTGTGGTCGTGTATTACCCTAGTTACACGGTCGTCTTAACCACTTTAACCGCGTAAAACTAAGCTCGGCCTGCTCACAGCATCCAATGCTGCAAGCGCTGCGAACTTGTGCACTAGCAGGATACAGCTAAGGTGGCGCATATATTAATTTTTTTTTTTATGTTCCGCTCAGCGACAAGCACCACAAACAATTCTGCAGAGACAGGACAGAGCTTCAGTACGCAGTCGCTGCGCAGTCGGCCGTAACCGATGACTTCGGGTGGCATAGTAGGCAGCGACCATTCTATAAGCCAGTCTTTAAACGTGATATAGTAGGCAAATGAGTACATTGTTGAAGCAGACCCACACGTACGCTTCGCGCAATCGGGCGCAGACAAGCAGCCTCCGTCAACAGACGCTGCCATAACCTCGGTTAACGAACGAGGTCGCCAAGCTCGGTTTGCGATTAACGCGGTTAGGTGTGTAACCATGGTTTGGTCTGCCGTGTAACATGGGCTAACCAAGGTTTCGCATAACCGCGGTCACGCTAACCGCGGTTAACCCTTCCTGTGTAACAGGGGTATAATACGCTTTGTGGTCACCTGGACATGTGCTAACGATCGCTTGCGATATAAAAAAACTGATCAGCGGCGCTCACCCGTCACAGCTGCTTTTCTGCAGCGCCTAAGTGCAAAGGGGCGAAGCATCAAAAAGCCAATGAGCTAATATACGAGGTGCCCACTCCCACAGAAACATGACTTCATGAGGAGAAACATGGTGCTTCCTTTGCAGTACCTTAGCAGCACTGAGGTCAACCATTTGATAACTATGGCTATTCGCTTGCATACGAGCGGAAAGGGGTAGGGGAATTCAGCATGAGCAAAAACGTGGCGACTGAGCCCTCAAGATGGCTTCCCCTAATGTCACTGGTGACACAGCAGGTTAAACATTGATCCTTTGGTTTTAAACCGAATTCGAGAGTTTCTGTGTCACGATAGTGACTTTTTTGAAGTATCGGTCGGTTCAAGAGGTACCTTAAGGATCCGTTTTCGACCCGTTACTTTTCATAATTTACATCGATGACCTTCATAACCAAATTTCAAGTTCCATCTGTCTATTTGCTGACAACTGTGTCATGTACCGCAAGATCGAAAGCACTAACGACACAATAACACTTCAGCATGATCTTAATACTGCAGACTAGAGCGCGCATTGGTGAATGGAACTAAACAGAATCTCTCAAAATCAGTCAGTTTCCCCCACTTACGTACTTAATAATACTCCACTTGGCCAGGTTGTTTCGCACAAATATCCTGGCGTGCATATCACTTGCAGTCTCTCATGGAATCAACACATTAAATACATTGCGTCAAAAGCTAGCTGCACTCTTGGAATATGCAGACGGTACCCAGGAGATGCCGCTCTAATCAAAATCATTGAAAGCGAGCAAAATCGTTCTGTCCGTTTCATTCTTAACAATTATAATCAAACTGCTAGTGTCATTAATATGAAAAGTGCACTTGACCTTCCCCTTCTTTCTTTCCGGAGACAACTATAGCATCTTTCCCTCTTTCACAAAATCTACTTCATAACCACACATTCAAAGTGTAAGTACTTTACATCAGCATCATCTCTCCCCTTGTGTTGATCATCGTTTCAAAGTTGATGTACTTTTGCAGCACACAGTCACCTAGTAGTATTCATTCCTACCAAGAACCTGCCATGAGCTGAACCCCCTGCCTGCATCATTAGTTGCTATCACCGACACCGATCATTTTCGCAAAGCACTAATGAATACATTATAAAGAGACTTTATCCTATATAAAAACTGCTTTTGCTAGTCTTCCTTTACTTCTTTTATCCTGCATACTATATTTTATCTACTTTGTTCTATTGCCATTGTACTCATTTGTCTGTATTTTTTCCAGTGCAATTATGTTCTTCACCTTGTTTATATTTTTTTATATATAATCATGTATTAATGCCCCTCCCCTTTATAATGCTTCTCATAAGCCCCCAGGGCATGAATAAATAAATAAATAAATAGGGGGGCGAAGCACCCGGACACTCGTGATCTGGCTCATCATCGCCTTCTACGAACTGGATTTGTTGCTAAGCATTCTGCGCTTAGGGCAATGCAAACGCGGACTGAATTCTGTGAGAGCTAAAAAGGGAACCATTCATACTAGTTGCAAATACGCTAATCTACACTTTTATGCAGTGAAAGTCTCAATTCTAAATGCCTTCATGCTTCCTTCAACAGTTGTAATTTTTTGAAATCAGGCAGTTCGGATAATATGTTTCTTTTCCCGCATTTTTTTAAAAACGTATTGATGAGTTTTACTAGATATACCACATTTGGCAACGTTCTGCTGCCTTTTAAAGGCCCACTGTCCACCCTCCGGTCGAAAATATTTTCTTCCCCGGTGACTGTGAGACTTCGCCCCTAGAACGCAAGGCCGCAAAATGTTTTTGAAAAGAGTAACTAGTAACGCAGTTACAGCCACCGCAATCACCAGATTCTGTCATGCTTCTCTCCTTCCGTTCCCTCGCAAAGGTTTTTCACTCACCTGCCCAAGGTCGTCTAGCCTCCGCAAGACAAATTCCCCTTCCTCCTCCGCGTTTGGCGGGAGGTGGGGCGTGGCACTCCGCGAGCGCGAAAAAAGAAAAAAGAAAACGGGCGAGGGAGCACGCGCCGCTGGATTCAGTCTGGCCGTGGCAAGGGAAAAGCGCGCAGCGAGCGGTAGACACCCATCCTTCTCCCGTCAGTCATCGAGACGGACCAATGGACGTCGTTCGCGGTACGTACGTCATTGCTGTGGCCCGTCGGGCCAGCGCAGGAAACGGGGAAGCTGGCTTCCCAAAGGAGAGCATGAGAGAGCTTTGAATTGTATTTTCGATGCTTTGCGGCGCGCGTGTCACTGTATCATTTTGCACAGACTATCTCCGGTACCTGATCGAAACACTGGGCTCCTTTGCTTAAAAGGGCCTTCCCTGGACAGTGGCCCTTTAAATGATGCTGTTTCTGTTTGGGCACCTACCTGACTGTCACATCACACATTTCTAGGTCATGTGAGGCATAAATTAAGTGGATTAAGTGGCTGCCTTAGTCCTAAATTTTATTTTACACCAACTAGTAGGTGAAACCTGCCCAAGGGTTGGAATCGAGAAAAGAAAAATGAACAGGCAGCGATTATATTGCCGGAATTCTAAATACCAAAGGGGTGATGACGCAGTGTCGGGAAGGCATTTTTTACATCACAGCACAGCGTCTGTACTGACAGATTATGGTGAGGCTACCCCCCAAAAAAATATATGTAAAATAATATGCCTCTGCCCGTGCCAACACACACCATTTGCTTACTTACTCTGACCCATTCGAAATTTTAAGAGGTTTCTTGAAGCTTCACACAATAACCGACAACAGCGTGGCGCAGGAAGACAGTATCAAAACTTCATTTATTAAAAGCCTTTTCAACACTTGTCAGAATTGCCCGTATTTTTTAGCAGTCGCAAAAAAATATTGACACAAGCCAAAAAAGAACCCCGCAGAAAGGCATCCTCATTTTTCGCAATAGAAAAAGACACAATGTAACACAGCTTGTATATTTTTAATTATTTTCATTACGGTTTTTGATGCAATATCTGCGCCTTTCATGTAACGTATAAACATATGACCATGAAATACATAAGTAGCTTCGCTCTGCTATACATTACATACAGCATGATTAAGTAAACACTTCAGTTATTCATTGTCCTTTCCCCAAGACTAGAATGAATTGCCGTTTTCCTCCATGGTAGCAAAAGGACTAAAGTGTCAACTTCTGAGAACTAGTAGGAGCAGTGAGTGGTTCACGTCATAGCATGAGCCAGAAAAAAGTTTTGTTTTAAATCACATCTTTAAAGGGCCACTGTCCAGGGAAGGCCCTTTTAACCAAAGGAGCCCAGTGTTTCGATCAGGTACCGGAGATAGTCTGTGCAAAATGCTACAGTGACACGCGCGCCGCAAAGCATCGAAAATACAATTCAAAGCTCTCTCATGGTCTCCTTTGGAAGCCAGCTTCCCTGTTTCCTGCGCTGGACCGACGGGCCACAGTAATGACGTACGTACCGCGAACGACGTCCATTGGTCCGTCTCGCTGACTGACGGGAGAAGGATGGGTGTCTACCGCTCGCTGCGCGTTTTCCCTCGCCACGGCCAGACTGAATCCAGCGGCGTGCGCTCCCTCGGCCGTCTTTTTTTTTTTTTCACGCTCGCGGAGTGCCACGCCCCACCTCTTGCCAAACGCGGAGGAGGAAGGGGAATTTGTCATGCGGAGGCTAGACGACCTCGGGCAGGAGAGTGAAAAACCTTTGCGAGGGAACGGAAGGAGAGAAGCATGACAGAATCGGGTGATTGCGGTGGCTGTCTCTGCGCTATTACTCTTTTCAAAAACATTTTGCGGCCTTGTGTTCTAGGGGCGAAATCTCACAGTCACCTGGGAAGAAAATATTTTCGACCGGAGGGTGGACAGTGGGCCTTTAAGATGTTTATGCATTCAACTTTTTCTCTTCAAATAAACTCCAATTTCAAATAAAAAGGAAAAAAAAAAAAAGTTTCACGTGCATGCCCCCTTCCCCCCCCCCTTTTCGACCAGACATGTTTAGAACCTTCTTGTCCGATGCAGCCATTTTGGAGTCATTCGAAAGCTCGCTTACACTGTCATATTTTGACTGGTTGGGAGCCCTGAACAATTGTGCGCGACCAGCCATTTGGCACCTCTTCTAAAGCATGCTTTCAGGCAACCAAGTGGCCTGCCTCAATTGGGGAGAACGCGTGCGGCACGAGGTAAACAATCTGTTTCCCGGGGTAGCGATTGTGGTCAGACCGACAAAGGGATGCACCGGGTGCCTCCATGGTGGGTCGAGCGGTAGCGCAGGCGTGACCGCCCCGGCCATGCGCACTCTCCTCTAGCCGGGCCATGTTGCCTCAGACTGGCTAGTCGATTAGCCTCCATAACTAACCCCCCCCCCCCCCCCCCATTTTCCAATTTTAAAGGAAAGCGTGCAGTCTGGTGGAATACACAAGATCCTTGCGTCCTAGGCCTACCTTGACAGCATAATTTTTTCAAACAAATGAGCATTTCCGGGATGCGGGAGCAGAGGAAGGAGGACTGTCAGGCAATCATTTTTACTTGGGAAGCGGAGAATGGAGCTGTTGGCAGCAGGCTCGTCCGCCCTTTCGTTGGGCTGCATGAGTTCAATGGGCGACTGAAGCACGGGATCTTTCCGGCCGTTTTAGAAAAGCAAGCCAGTGCATGTCTGCATGCCTTTGCACGTTTCTTCTGCCGGTTTGGGTCTTTTCTGTGCTGGCGGTTGCACGAGTGTATGAGCAGCACACGTAACACTCCGAAAGTATATACATGGACTAAAAAAGAAAAGGAACTAAAAGCCTTATTTTTGTGTGGTTGCATGCATGAGCGAAAACAAAAAGTGTGACGGAATAGTGTGCGCACACAAGCTCAGCAGACTATGCATCGCATTTCTCCCGGCAAACAGAAAGAAGGATCAAGGAATGCTGATCTTGTTTGTATGTCCTATCCATGGCTCGACAGGCCAGTGTGTAGGATGAGGAGGTTGGCTCTCCAAAATGAAGCGTGACAGGCAATGGGCATGAAAACTTGCAGCTCAATTACTGTGCCTAGCAGGTTTTCAATTGTTTTTCACTCCTGCCCTACAGACATTTGCACGGAGCTTGACTAGATCAGGAAAATCTCGAGCAGATCATGGCTACGCATCCTGGGCAGCTATTTCAAACAAGCTTCACCTATGACGCAAAAAAGTGCAGCGGGGGTCTTGAGGCACTCTGTAAGACCATTCAACGAGCTCACTGTGCTCCGAGCAGTTCTATACGGGCAGCCCTATCTTTTTTCAATGAAGCTTTCGAGGAGGGGCTTATCTAGGTGGAGTGCATATTGGTGATCACGGCACTGCCCCTGTTCGTGAGACTAACAGAGTGCCAGAGAGTGCGGTTGTGTGGAAAGGGCCAAATGAAAACGGGCGCTCACCTTGCCACCCTGCAAACTCTCCTCCGTCACCTGCAAGAAGGCAGAGGCCAACTGTTGACCACAACAACCACACAGGAGGAACACACTACAGTTAGCCCCAAGCAGACAGCACAGACAACAGCACCCAAGCCAGGGCTCCCAAACAATCTTTTTCTCTCAAAAGTGACACTTAATGATCCTATTTCACTCACTATGTTTCAATGACCAAGCATTTTGACTCCACCTCGCATGACCTGTACAAATTAAAACGAACTCCCTTGCAAATTGATGACAAGTTCGTCAAAGTAATTTAAGACTGCCTTGGCGAGAGAAAACCGTGTGGCAGTGGGAAGCAGCCAGTCTCAATTCGTGAATGTTGCATCTGGAGTGCCAAAGGGATCTTGTTTTTCAGCCTTTGAGGGGTACAAGGATAAAATTGCAAAACTTTACAAAAAAAAAAAAAAATTAACTTTAGAAAACAGTTTTCATACCTATAAAGGCCTTTCTTATCATATCCTACCCAAAAAATTTTCGCTCAAGCTAGCACTAAAACTGCCTGAAATCTCCACGAAAATGGCCAATTTCCATCACGATACCAGACTCCTGCAATATCACTCGTACAAGACTGGCATTACCAGAAAGCTGTTTTCACAGTACTTCTCCCCCATTGGAATCAAATGGAATCAACCGTGTAAACAATCGAAAACAAATGCCCTATGAGCCAGGACGTAATAACCTCTGGACAGCCGCTGCTCGGCATCGAGTGGTCTGGTCTGTCACATGACGCTAGGTGTCCTTTCTGTGTGGCTGCTGATTGGCACCATTTCTACGGCCGTCTGCCCCTATTCTGAGAAATCACCGCTTTTGGCACGCAAGGAGGTTTTTCTGTGCACCTACAACGAACTATTGCATGTTCTAGACAAAGCACGCGAGCAGCGAGCAAAAGTGCAAGCCTGCCATTCCGGAGGGAAAAAAAAAAAAAAAAAGATCACCAGGAAACTAATTGGATAACGCAAGGTTTAGGCCGCCACCAGAAACGAAAAGGACCAGTGCGCTGTGTGATCCGTCACAAAGACAAATGAGACCAGCAGCGAAAGCAGATCTGATGAGCCTTGGTGCCATGATGCAACAGCTGCACGTTGACGTGCTCGTTCATCCAGCGCGTGGAGATCACACTCAAGTGCCCTGAGAGGCCGACCTATGCCTGGAGTCGATGCTCGGCAGTGAATGTGCAATGCTTTTGCAATGTGCAAACAACTAGCCACAGCGCAGTTCCAGCGAGGGCAAAGTTCCCATCTCACGAGAGCAATGGATGCCCTGCCGGCGTAACCAAGATGACGACAAACTATCTAGCCAGCGTTGCACTATTCAGGGACAACTGTGCTCTGTCGGCTTGGAAATGGCTTACAGTGAAGCGTACAGGGTCCCAATTCAATTGACATAGTAGTACTGGTGCCAGTGAGAGCGGTTATTTCACGCTCACTCTCAGCAGAAAGAGATCAGAAGAGACCAGAAGGTACGCCGGACTGAATAAACAAAAGGATGGTGCCATACAAAGGACCCCGCACCCAAAGACTAGGATGCCAGAACAACCGGGAGCGCCACTTTTCAGAAAACTGGGTTTGACCTGGCTGCCCTGCTTACAGCAAGCAAAAACGACCCTGCCTTGGCAGACTTGCAAGCACTTTGTTGCACTCACTGGTAAATCCTTTATACAGTCACTTTCCCAGTTTCTAAATTGCCGACTTAATTACTGTCACTAATTAGATGTTATGATAATGAGGTCATTAGCAAGCACGGATAGAACATTTCATTCTTTTTGGTAAAACTTGAGAGCAATTGCAGCTAATGTCACGTTTTGCTACTGCGGCTACCCCTACGTTTTGTCAAGCTTTCTCAAAGTTTGGTAAACAACAAAGCACGCAGGAAGTTATGTCAACATGAGTTATTTCAGTGCAATTCCGTATTTAACCATTCAGCGAAGTTGCCAATTTATGTCACCCCATATTGCACCATTCTGACCCCAAAACCTCTAATCTTTGATCCCTTCTTTTCACTTTACATTCCAAGAAATGTTGCCTTATGCTAATATCCCAAAGCAACTCATATTATGAGAGATCCTGGGGTTATTAATAAGTAGCCACACATTTAGATTGCACACCTGCATAGTGCCGATTATGGGAGCTACTGTTGACCACATGTCCAAGTATGTCACATTTTCCCAGAAAAAGCAGCTTAGCATTCATTGGTGTTTAATGGGAAATACAGATCTTGAACGATGTCTGAATTCAAATACAGCAGAATCTAGATAATGCCCTCAGAGACAATACAAATTTCGGACACTAGTAGAAATTTAATGTGACTCCATGCCATTCATACCATCCAGATTCTACTTTATTTAGAGGCGTACCTCTCATCGCAGGTGTCATACGCGATTAAGTGGATAATTAACTCTTTCAGGACCACCCCAAAAGCAGAAAATAGTGATAGGTGTTACAAAATATTTTTTATTAGGTGAATGGTTTGCACTAGCTTTCTGTAACATTTATCAAAATGGAGGTAAAAAAATGGACTTTCACACTGATAAAAAAATTCAAATTAAAAAAAAAAAACAGGCTTGTTCTTGAATAAAAAATAAAACAGTGGAATAAAATCATTCCAGAATATACAAAATAAGTAAGGATGCCTCTTAAAAATTCAAGGTAGAAAAAGTTTTTAGGAATACTATGCATAACATTTTTTATCTTTCACATCCCTGTGTCACTCAGATCTGAGCATGGTCCTTGTGCCACTCGCGGAAGCAGTTCCAGGCAGCGTTTGTCTGGAATGCACTAATATCTAATGGTGGCACAGGCCCAGGCCAACTGGATGGACATGGGAGAGGCTTTTGTACTCCAGTGGGTGTAGTCTACCTGATGGTTATGATGATACAGTGAAAGCTCGTTAATTCACAACTCGTTAATTCGAAATAGTCATCGTGGTCCGGTCCGCAGTGCATAGAAGTCTATGCGCGTAACAGCTCGTTAATTCACTCAAAAATTGGCGCCGCCACCCATAATTCGAACTGCGCGCCGCCAAGCGGCGCTGTTAAAAACCATCGTTGGAAGCTTTCACGGCAGAACGATAGATGGCACAACCATCGGGGCGCCGCTAGGGTGCTGGAACAAGTACTAAACAGTCTTTCCTGCCGCGACTCCTTCGAGGAACGACGTTTTAGTGTTATCGACCACGGTTTCGTGTTGCATTTCGTGAGCCCTCGTTTTGCACGCCGCTTGTTGTGAGCTTGTGTCCGCGAGATGTGTTCGCGTGGGAAATACTGTGCCAAGACGGTGAAGGAGAAAGTGGCTATTTTACGCGAGGTGGATGAACGGAAGGCCAGCAAAGTGGAAATCGCGAAAAAGCACGAGATACCACCAAGCACGTTGTCGACGTACGTCCGAAATAGGAAGGCCATCGAGGATGCCTATGAAGCCGAAGATTTCGCCAGCAACAGAAAAAGGCTTCGGTTAGCCAAGTATCCGGAAATTGAGACCGCTGTGATCACGTGGGTGAAAGAACCGAGAAGCGCTGACATTCCACTGAGCGGCCCAATTATCATGGCGAAGGCGGCCGATTTCGCCCTGCGCTTGAATGTGGAAGATTTTGTCGCCTCCGAAGGATGGTTTCACCGCTTTAGAGACAGACATAATCTTGTCTTCCGGGTGTTGTCTGGAGAAGCCAAAGAAGTGGATGCAGAAACTTGTGCCACGTGGCGAAGCGGTGCTCTGCAGCAGTACTTAGAAAGCTACTCGGCACATGATATATTCAATGCTGATGAGACGGCTTTGTTTTATAAGCTCCAGCCCGACAGAACAGTAACATTTAAAGGGGACAGCTGCGCTGGCGGCAAGCGAAGCAAAGAGCGGATTACTGTTCTGGTCGCCGCTAATATGACCGGGACGGAGAAGGTCCCTCTTTTTGTTGTCGGCAAGGCACATAAGCCTAGATGTTTCAAGAACATTAGGACGCTGCCGACGGAATACTCCGCCAACAGCAAGGCGTGGATGACGGGCGAATTGTTTAAAAAATGGCTCTTGAAATTCGATCGGAGGATGGAGCTAGGGAAGCGTCAAGTTCTCCTCATTGTGGATAACTGCTCGGCACACAAAGTCGACGCCGAGCTGAAAGCCACAAGGCTCGTCTTTTTGCCCGCCAACACGACTGCGGCCTTGCAGCCGATGGATCAGGGGGTGATCAGAAACATCAAATGTTTCTATAGGCGCCACATGATCGAGCGCATGACTTTGTGCACTGGAAACCAGAAGACCAGCACCATCACATTGCTCACAGCAATGCACATGTTGGTGCGTGCATGGGAGCAGGTCACGCCGTCCACAATTGCAAACTGCTTCCACCACTGTGGCTTTGCTGCCGGAAGTATGAAAGAAAGTGGCGACGATGGGAGTCCGGAGCCTCTGCCTGCGGCTGTGCGTGCTGTGCTGCAGGACGTCAGTTTTGATGATTACGTTGGAGTAGACAGCGATGCAGCAGTGTGCGGTGCCCTAAGTGATGAGGACATTGTCGCTGAAATTGTTGGGGAGCAGTCTGTCCCAGAAGAGGCAGAAGACGAGGACGACGACGAGGAGCAAGAGCCCGTGCGTCCATCCGCGGCAGAAGTTATGGGAGCGCTGAATGTCGCGCGCCTTTTCTTCAGCTTTGAAGAGGGGGAAGAAGACTCCCTGCGTCGCATTCGCATGCTAGAAGACCGAGTGAGTACGGTAGCCCTCAGAGAGAAGAAGCAGAAGATGATAACAGACTTTTTTGCTAAATAAATGTTTTTCGTGCCCTCCGGGCATCAAACGCCTTCATTTTCGCTCACTTTCATTAGTTCGAATTTTGGTTAATTTGAACTGGCCTGGCGGCCCCGTGGAATTTGAATTAACGAGCTTTTACTGTATACTAATTAGGGACCCACACCAAAAACCGAAAGTCAACCCTGGTTATATTGAATCAGTGCTTATATCAAACTGAGAAAACTATCACACTGGAAAACTCGTGAAAAAAACAAGCGCTGATCATCAGAAAAGTGGCAGAGAAAAATTCAGATTATATGAGCGTTTCTCCAATCTACAATATAAAAAGACAGTGCCAGTCACAAAGAAAATTTTCTTTGTGTAACGACGATGCAATCAAAGCTATATTTAAAAAAAAAGAACACAACTTCTAAACATTTTCTTGGCATACAAGTGTAGCTTTTCCTTAGCACAGCACAAAAATCGACGGTGCGTGAATGCACATTCATTTACGAGAAGTGGAACTAGAATTATGAGCCTCAAAGAAAAGCCAGGTATTCTAGCAATTTCTCTTTGTCTTCGTTAAGTGAAACTGCTCAATGAAAGTGCAAAAAAACAAATTTTATTTCTAGGGACATAATTCTAGGTGTGTGCAGTTTAACGTAAATGTGCCTTCCCACACCGTCAATTTCTGCACAGTGTTTCAGACCACTTGAGCAAATGACGTACAAACGTTTAAACATACACACACACACAAAAAAAAAACACTACGAAAGTTTTTGAAGCAAATTTTAAACTTTCTTTTTGTAATTGTAGCTTTTATGTGTTATTTATGCGTAGTTTCATTAAGACAGCTTTGATTATACCATTAAATGAGAATGTAACTTGACATTTCTGCGACGAGTTTAAATGAACATGGACGTTCAGGATATCTGAATATTCAGGCTGCACGAAAATTGAAAGCAATTACAGTACAGTGTGAACTGAATTGAAGAGCAAGGCCTACTTGAAGACAAAATTTAGCTGCACACTCTTACGAGATTTAGATCGCCCTAATATACCTGGAAAAAAAAAAAAGAAAAAAAAAGAACCAGCTGGCCTGAGGCAGGGCTTGGGACAATTTTAGATAATTTAATGCTTTTGAACCAAGTGGGCCAAGGTAGAGTTTAACGCCATCTGGAAGTGCTAAAGTAAGCATCTTCAGAGCAGAAGCAAACTTGCCTTGCCGCGTGGGGTCTATGCTGTTGGGCATCATGGGCTGACCAGGAACACCACCCGGGGGCTGCAGAAGAAAAAAACCGCAATGTCGGGAGCAGTGAAGAGCAGAGATTACCAAAAGAGGGTATGAAACACTTTTTCCCTGTGCAATGACATTAACCTGATTTGATGAACAGCATTGCTCTTCCCTCAACTTCATCTCAGAGCACTACTATGCCAAGCAACAGGTTTCCTATTTTAATCTTTTTTTTTTATCTTCACACTTCACAATGACTCTGGCCAATGTGGCATTACGGCTGGAGGCTACCCGAGAAAGCGTGGAACTCACATTGAAGTCGACCTGTTGGGGCATCCGGACGCCCGGCCTTGGTCCCCCGGGGTAGCGTGGTGACATGAAGGGCTGCGAAAAGATGGCCCTCTAAAAGGACACTTCCAGCACTGGTCGTCTGGGAAAAGACCAACACTGGCATAGGGAGGGACCCAAACTCTGCTTGCAAGGTCCCACCAGCGGACCCACCCGTCTGTGCCCCACTCACCAGCCACATGAAACATCCTCTCCCCCCCACCCCCAAAAACTGATGGACACTATTCCACATCCAACTGCTTCACGCCTACCTCTGCAGCCTTTCCACAAAGAGTACCACGTTCCAGCCACAGCAGACTGTATGAATGATTAAACGTCATACAAAGGACGTCCCACCAAGAATCTCAACAAGATCGCCATATGGAACATTCTTAACTGGCAGGCAAAGTGAATGCTACTCCTGAAGAGAATATGGTTATTGTTAAATTTCTCTATATGTGGTCCAAACGCAGCCACACACCATAAAGCCCCGAAAATCCGCTGTCTGTTCACTCGAGACCACACAACAGCAAAACAGCTCTATTTAAAGTCACTGTGATCACCAACCAAAATGTGTAATATATCAGATATTGCTGATGGCATGGGTCTAAGGATTCTGTTGGACAATTTGGCAATCACACACAGGTTTCGTTTATAAAAGAACAGTCAGAAATACCTGGCACAGTCATCTTATCACCCCTTCATATAATAATAATTTGTTTTTACTTATAATACTTAGTGTAATCACGTTTCCGTTTTCAATGGGACGCAAAAGGAGTGCGACAATGACTACGAAGAATTTGATTGCACGTGAAAACCAAAGCTTTGCAAGAACACTGCATCTTCTGTGAGTCCTGCAGAATCGCCCATGCAGTGTCATCATTCTCACTGCCTCATGCTATATTTGCCCTGCTGAAATAAAATGAAAAAGAAATTCTAAATACTAACTAATAAAGATTACCTAGTACTACAAACATTTGCTCCCTACGTCTCACTGCACCTGTATTAATAATTCCTTACTCTCCACTAAGCCGTTTGCACTGCCTTCTCCCAAGTTTTAGACAGCTTTACATTTTTTGCCCTCCGTGCACACTTAGCATCACAACCACGCTGCTTCAGATTGCATGGCAAAAGAGTTTGGATTAAAACGTGGGGTTTTATGTTCGTCTTGAATGGCCTTCAAACAATGAAACCCTGCATGCTGCACTGGGTTCACACGAATTCTGCAATTATCCTGAGTGAAGCAACCTAGCACAGAAAACACTGCGCATATCTCCGCACAAAACACTCACACGGGCGGCCACGTTCCATGCAGTCACGGCCAGCCCTGTTGAGTAAACGGACCATACATCCTGCAGCTAGACCAAGCAGCACAAACTCTACTGCATTCTGCATTAACCACCAATACATCTGACACTAGACCCTGCAGCCAGCTGGAACAGGGCTGCCATCTGGGTCGGCAAGTTGGTGACAGTGAGACAGCAAACAAGGCGACTGTCATTCCTGCAGCAGACCGAAAACGGTGACTGCCAGTACACCCCATTTGGCTACAATGTATAGATGACGCACGTGTCGGTTGCTCTGGAGCCTCAAATGAAACAAACAATGGGAGGCAGGCTTAAAATAAATCTAACGACAGCCAATCAAAAGGAAAAGAAACATGGCCGACTAAGGACAGGACCACAACATTACTCTGAGAAATGGCATGGTCCCCCACTTATTTTGCACCACCTAGCCACTATAAGGTTGTCAGTTATCGCCATTATCACTTTTCCTTTAAAGGCCTCAATACAAAAGTTCACATATCAAATAAATGCCCAACCTGCCACTTGTTCTAGAAATACTCCTACGAGCCTTCAGGCTAGAACGAGAGAAAGAGGATGGGTACACAGTATGTAAGAGCACTGAACAAGGGTTCGCAAGTTCACAAGCCGAGCCAACGTTTCAACAGAGACCTGCCTTTGCCCTGACGAAGACAAGTCCCCTTGTCGAAATGCTGGCTCAACTTGCGAACTGAGGTTCCCCCTCAACCCTTGTTCAGTGCTCTTTCATCCTATGAGGCTTGTGGTGAATGCAGTACCTTGGGTCAAATCGCGTCTCGCAGCATCCACAGGTTACACAGCCCAAGCCCTCCCGTACTACTGTGGCCACGTCAAGCAAATGTTTCCAACCAAAGCCATTCAAATGAGTGAAGGCACTTCCTAACAGGAAGTACAAAAAGTCTCGCACGCCTTGATTCTTATCCAGCCAATCACAGCTTTGCTGGCCCACATGGCGTAAATGATCAGGCTGCATGCACGCACGGTATTCTTCATACAACAATTAAAGTGCACTTTGATGCAAAAAACGAGCAAAGCCATCACATGTGAATCACTTCTGCAACCTTTCAGGGTTGTGCAATACAGGAAATTGTGCACGGAAAGCAAGCAATCTGTACAGTCACTTGAGCAAATAAAAAAATAACAAAGCATGCCACACATGCAAGCATAGCCTCGGCTTTAAAGAGAGAAAGAAAAAAAAAGTCTGTATACCTAGCATGCACACGTAAACATAAATGCACAAATTAATGACACGCTAACAAAAATTTCACCAAATCCTTCTTTAGCAAAAATCAATCATATGACTCTGCGTCGTGAACTGTGATCTGTTTACTGGGTGCCAAAGGATCAGAGCAAATTATAAGGGGCAACCAACAGGAGTGAGGCAAAGAAAATGACATATTTTCTTCATTCACAATCGATTCAAATTCTTATCTAATCTGATTCTACTATTCTGTTCTACTATGCTGGAGCCTTTTCCTCTCCACCCTCCAAATGCTGTCCGTGGTGGGGGCTTGACACAGATGCCGACGTCAGATAGTTTCTACCTTCCTTGTGCAACTGCATTAAATGCTTTTTTCCCTACGCTGAATTCGCTTGTGACACCAGGACTGAAAAGAACTTCATGGTGCATATCAGAAAGTAAATGGCAGCCAAATGTACAACTGGAGTCCAAAATGAAAGCTTCTCTGACACACCACAGCACGCCGTCACAGATGTTCAGAGTGGCTATGGCCATAGCTCATTTTCCGACTGTTTTATCGCACAAAAATAAAGTCCTTAATGTACGGCCTTTGTTTTCTGAAGTCAGCAACCTACTAATAAAGGTGAACTTTAATCTACTAAAGGGCTCTCCTAGGTCTTTGTGACCAAAAATCGGTCAGAAATTTGGATTTTTCACCTCTTCATTTTCGCGATCAAGACGTTTTTCCGCAGCTACCTCTGAAGTTTTTCTGAAAAATACCGCCTAATTCTCGCATTATAGCTTTCCAAAGATGCCAATCTATGCGAGTGGTCCAACTGAGGTCAGATCATGCCGAATTTTGAACGCCCGCAGTTCAAGAAATGCACGCTAAGCGAGCATAATCATCGTCTCGTACAAAGGATCACGATTCCGGCTATTCCTGTTTCGGTTAGCAACCATGAACAAGCCCACCGAAAAGGAAAACAAAGAAACAAATTCACGTAAAATGCACTGCTACTGGTCTTCCAAAGCCTGTGACCTCTTTGGTTGGCTGGCGGCATCGAATGCTTGCAGTCCGGCACCATTTTGAGAAGGTCGTGCCGCCCTGTCCAGGCAGCCTAGTGCCGTTCCTCGTTGTAACCACGGCGCAAAATGCACATTTAGATTCACACTTAGCTATTAGCTTAAAAAGTATCGAAATATAGAGATAAGCACATCTGGCAGTTGCATCGCCGCATCTTGTTATCTACAATCAATGATGAAGCGCCGAAGCCGTCTGCAAAGGCCCAATAAGAGTGCAGCGGGTGGTGCGCAGCGCGACAGCAAGAAGCAGGCATGATCTTTTCGAGGCGATTCCTGCACCGTAACCATGATGGTACAGATGAGAAAGTGATGCCTAAGCAGCTCTTAACGACGCGATAGATCGCACTGTGAGGCAGAGTTAGGGCAGCAGTCTCGAAACGACGTACCGCAACATGCAGAATCTCAAATCCTGTCGAAATAAGCTTTCTTTTAAATGTTACGCAGCACAAGATGAGCAAAGAGAGCATATCACTAGTTATGGGCCCACAGCGATTACAGTAATTGAGAATGACGGTTTAATCCAAAACTTAGCAACAACTTAGCAGAGATCCCAATGCAAATGCACTCGTCTCAGCGCTGGCCTCCAGACCATGCATTCCGTTCACTGACAATTTCCTTCTTGCAAAAGTAAATGGTGCATTGACATCGGGAAACCAATCAGAATTGCTGTTAGCTTTGGTGCTCCAAAAATTTACCAATACATTTTCCTCAGATTTCTCAATACTGCACTTTTGACACATTTGGCATTTTGGAGGAGTGATACCTCTGGTCCACATCAACTATTGCTATCATAATTTTTTATCCGCTGTGCAATTATATTAACATCAAACCACTGATTGGTGAAAAAATTTTTCAAAATAAATAATTTGTCTGAGTTGCCATAACAAACTTTTTCAAATTTGACACGCTGTATTTTTCATCCAAATTATCCTATAACAATGACAATAATAATAACAAATTTATGCATTACTGCATTGCTTGGTGATTCTATATCATTTATGAACTCGGATCTTCTCCAAAAGATCTAACGTTTAATAACCAAGGCTCCTCCAAACAAGAGAAGTTTTGGAATCTGAACATAAAATGCATAAACTGCAGCAACTTTGGTGCAAATCTGTCCATGAAATGAAAAAAAAAGAAAACAGGCTGAAGGCCAGGGTCCTCCTTGAAGTCCATAAATTAAAGAAAGTGTACGGATGCAGCTTTCACTCCTAAGAAAACACTACTTGTGACCACTACAAAATTAAGCATGCCACATTTCTTGCACAAGGCTCAAGGAAACCCTCCTCGGCATCATTAACACTGAAGCTTCATGCAGTTTGCACTGAGTAGTTTGAAAACTGAGCTGCATGGTGTGGGACCACCCCCGGGTTGCACACACACAGGGACACAAAACACACAATATCTAGAACAGGGGCACACACAGTATCACCTCACAAGGAAACAAGGCAAACACAAGAAAAAGAACGCGTGGGATGGAGGGGATGCAAAGAGAGAGAGAGAGGGGTGTTGTTCCTCACCTGGTTCTGCATCATCTGACTGTGAGGGGGAGGGGGCTGAGGGTGAGGGGACGGTTGATTGGCGGGCTGCTGTGGTGGCGAGGGCCTCATGTGCGAATTCTGCTGGAGGGGGTACAACACACCACAGTGGCAGGGGAGATCCGGGCATGGGAGAGCGAGGCAGGGGAAAGCAGCAGCAAGGAGGGCCGTTTGCAAAGGAATAAATAAAAAAAACGTCGAGACGCCGGGTCAGTAAGCAGCAGCACCCAAATCAGCAACAGAAAGCAGAAGCACAGAAGGTGGCACAAACAGCGACAAGGATTCAAGCAGGAGCACAGAGAGGCAGGGAGAAGTCGACATGGGGAAGGAGGATGTGAGACAGAGGATTGTTAGGGAGCGGTTAAAATGGAGCAGCCCAGTAAGAGGCAACGAGCCAGGAAGACGCACCATGTTTTGCCCCCAAAAGAAGCGCCACGAGGTTAAGGGGAGGCGCAGAAGATTCAGAGCCAGAGTGAGCCAGGGTTGTAAAGAGTTGCATGGGAAAAGGAGGTGCCCGCCCCATTAAGTAGCACCATAGACAGGAAAGAGTGGGAAGGGGAGAGAAAAAAAAAGAGAATCAAAATGAGAAAGAAGCAACAAAAGACAATCGGGAATGAGAAAGAGAGAGAGAGAGAGAGAGAGAAAGAGAGAAGGGATGCCTCAGACTTCGCCCCCAAACAGCAGCTATGGCACACAACCACAAGCCACACGAGATGGACTGTACACCAGCACAGTAGCTCCGGCATGCTTGCGGACCACTGTGGCATTGAGCACATTGTGCAATCTCCCCACACCAGTCCCACAAATAAGAAAAACCAGCAACTCCAATGCACGATGCTCTGTTGCGGGAGACATTGCATTGTACTGCCAACCGATCGCCTAAAGCCATCTTTATTATTGTTGCAGTGGGTGGCTCTACAAATTTTATAAAGACTGCAGTGAACCATGCTTCTTTAGCATGCAGCAAGGTCCTAACACACAGGCACTTTGCGTAACAAGTCCACTTCAATGTGGCCACTGCAGCTGAAACCAAGCCCACAAACCTGTGCTCGGCAGCCTAGGCACATTTCGACTCAAAGTCCCAAGTTAGTGGCCTCAATGTACAAAGGACTCTATGCTTCCGAACATTAACCACAGAATAATGGCAAGCCCCACCCAGCGACTACCAGCTCAGATTACTAGAGCAGTGCCCGTAAGCCCCGTTAACTGCACCAAGAGGCGAGCTTACACGCAGAAGGAGCCAGCCAGACAAAAAGGGTGGCTCACCACAAACATGCAGTTTTCATCTGAGGTGCTGCGCTGGAAGAATTGGTGCAATACAAGCACTAAACAGACGTGCTGTCTTTCTTCGTGCTCCTAAAGGACTCGTTAAGACAATGAAAGTGGTTTTAAGCTCTGCCGTAGTACTGTTAGTAACCACGCCATCCAATGGCTCTCAGTCCTCTTTTAATGAGTAGACTGAAACGTACCCAGGGTTTTCGCTTGCAATAAGCCTACAAGTCTGACTAGAAGCTTGCCAGAGAAACGAGTCAGGTGCAGCAAATGGCCAGGTTAAACGAACGTCTCCTTCCTCTGCAGTGGACCCTGTCAAATTATTCACCTAGGGTCAAGAGGAACCCATCATCAGCTTGAAAGTGCACAAGTGAGGCAGCCATTTTAGCCAAACGAATGGAAGCTATGATATGCCACATCAAGAAGACATGCCAGGTAATAACCGACCGAGTGGAAGTGAACAAGGAGTACAGGTCTGCTACAGAGCAGCACATGAATGAAGAAAGAAGAATTGAAAATGTCAGCAAAATTGTGCGAGGAACCCTAGGCTAATGCTAAATGGAGAGAATGTATACTAACAAGGAAACTTCAATAAACTTCAAATCTCAGGCCAAAGAGTGTAGAAGGCCAATAATGTGATTCAGATGAACACACATGCAACAACATCAAAGAAGTGCAGCAACCTGCTGAGGGCTACTTCAAGAGAAAAGCTAGAGAGTGTCATGCGACTGCAGGCCTAGCAGACCAGTACAGGAGAAACGAGGCACTCGAGTGCAGACTGGAAGATTGCCTGCTCTCTGGACCTTTTTACAGGTTGCACTAACACCTAACCTGCCCGCTGTTTGTTCCTGCAAGGTTTCGCGAGAGGATGACTACTGCAGCTCCACCATGGAGATCGTTAGAGGGAAGTATGTGTGACAAGCTCAAAATGACTGCTAGCAATCATGGAAACCTGCCTCTGCCAATGCGTGCCATAAGTTTTCAGCCAAACAGCAAGATGGTCCCCACAGAGAGAGCTACTTCATCCGGGCAGGACTTTGCCTGGGCCCTCCAGCGTGGGCTACTTCAAATGAGGATGATACTCTCTAGGTGACAACCAAGGTCAGTGACACTACCCAGCTTTCACATCCTCTGCCTCTACGAGCTCTGACCGAGAGATGGGGTAAAGTACTCACGGGAAAAAATCCACCCGGTGGCATTGGCCCACCTGGCATGCCCTCATTGGGAGGCATCTGACCCAGCGGGCTTGGTGCCGAGGGATTCTGAAAAAGAAAGCTGCAGTGAGTGATAAGACAAGGCAAGACAGTAACTACCCAGAGAGCTCAAAACAACCGTGCCAGATTCCAGTTTCCCTGATCCCTCCACAACTCTTTAATGCTCACTGAGCGGCTGACACAACACTCAAGTGGCTGTCGATAATAGTCGCAATGAAAAGTTCAATCGCATTGTCTGTATCCATCAGTTGTCTCCACTGCCCCACAGCTGCACTAACTTTTTCACAGCAACAGCTGTTGAGGAAGTGTCCCCTATTTCTATAGTGTCAGCACATCACAACGCGGTGCAATGGGGGACGCATGGCGGCGAAGACAATCATGCATCACATATGCATGGATATACATTGTCTATCCCAACTCCTCAACGACTCGTCCCTGCTACTGCCTACTCCAATGTCCTCTGCACAAGATACTCACTAGGGTTCTATACACAAGAGTATGTGCCAACTTATATAAAAGACATAAGCCGGAGAGTAGCTTGACAGGACAAGCACTTGCACATTCTGTTATTAAAAGCTGTGAGTCGGCTCTCCCAGCAAGAAAGAAAGTGCTAACGAGATTTACACTGGTGCCCATCACTGAAAAACATCTGTCACCAGGGAGGAAGGAAAGAATTCATAAAGGGCCATAATGCCACACTTTCCTAAGCCTGAAGTCAAGGCTACACCATGCCAGTTGACTAATCGCCCCTGCACGTCTGTACATGTGCTGTGAAAACCAAGGTGACCACAATCTCTCACCCCACCCCGCTGTTGGCAACTCACAAGACATGCTGCTGACCCAGAAAACTCAAAGATGCTCAATGAGCCAAGGAATCCTGGTAGTCCTTTCAAAAACACATGACTTCTGGCACACTTTTTCTTGCATAGCTTATACAGTAAAGGCGTCACTACCCTTTCCTTTTTCCATGCTGTTGCTAAAATTGGAGCATTTAAAGAACAAATCATGCACACTAATTCAGTCATTAATCTAAACCATCCTAGATACACAATTCCACTTACCAAAAAAAAAAAAAAATGAGTAGCTGATTTTGCACGCAGCTGCTACAGAAGTGCCGTACTATCAGCATATCTGACAACCTAACGAGATCAAAAATTGGGCGATGTTATATTCGCACTGACGGGAGAAGAGAGGGGGCCATTGGGTGCTTCAATATCCTGGCAAGAGGAGGGGGGAGGGTATGCACAAATTTAGGCAGTGTTCAATCAGTCCTCCTGCAGCGACCTTGCAGTAGCAGACTTTGCTCCATTCAAAAATCTGTTGGGGCAGTTTTGCTCCAAGCATGGTCCATACACTGCTGGCCCTTCACAAACACTAGATGTCTGAAAGTTGTATTGTGCACGAATGAGCAGAAAGCAGTGCTAGTTTCAATTTCAAATCACCTTTGCCACTGCGATATATGCTGACATCGCACCCACATGATATGCAAAACATACGCCTTTTCTCAAAGTCATGAAGCCCTGAAATTAATTAATTCATTCATTTATTGTACCCTTAAAAACCCTTTTGGGGTGTTATATAAGGCATTACATTATACTTGTGATCACAAGTATAAGATCCCAAGAACTTCTACAAATAACCCTTCTTGGGCTTCAAGAACAAGCAAATTATAACCCTGTACAGAGGTGGCCTAGCTTACCCTAAACATACATAAAAGCAGCTACACCAAAAAACAAATAAATGCAATCAGCCACAGATACTTTTTTGGCTGTGGCTTGATTCAGCCTTTGTTGTTTACTCAGCCGATGATGTTAACGGTGCTAGTGTGGCCGCTGACGATGCTGCTGGTAATTGAGACGCAGCCGCAGTTCCCACACTGCCTATTTCACTAAAACTGTTCGTGCACGGGCAGAGGCAATTTCTCGGGAGATATAGGGTTGTGGTAGTGCAGAAAAAAAGTTCACTAAGAAAAACGGACGTCTCCTGTGTGAATAGGGAAGGTATGTAATGAGTTAATATGACTCCACGAACAGATGCTGGAACAGGTGGACCTCTGAGAGGCTGACACTGAAGCCTCGACTGCAGCACTGAAGGCTATGCAAGCAAAAAATGGAAGTTGCAGAATCAAGCGCGCCTAGATTGTGACATCTGCCCAAGTCCGAAGAATGCCTTCCAGTGTGCCGAGCAGCACATTCTCTTCTGTTCTTTCAGCCAACTGAGGAGTACTAAACCGAGCAAGTAGGAGCCAGATATTGCGTTCCAGCAGGTACATAGTGAAGCAGAGCTAATTTACAACAACAAAGAATACTGAAGCATTTGTTCCAGAATGTACATAGTGAAGCAGAGCTAATTTACAACAACAAAGAATACTGAAGCATTTTGAATGGCGACCACACAAACCAGGCTGGTACAACTATTGACACAGATTTTGGAGGGAAATGTCTTCCTAGCAACTGTGAAGTGATCGAGAAAGTTGTTTAACCAAGACACACCGGCAATTGTCATTAGAGGGGCCAGGGCCAAAAACACACACACAAAAAATAATTTTTTTTTTTAAACCACATTTTTTTTTTTTTTTTTAATTACACTTCCTACATCTGCAAAGGCATTCACTCCCTGGGTCATTCATTCCGCATTATAAGGTGCAAATGAGCTGATTAAATCTAATCTCTGTTTCTTTTTCCTTATTTACTCAAAACCCATTCCCAACTGTTTGCACTGATTTACAGCAGGATATCTTTGTATCTGGAGCAAATAAAGGAATAATTTTTGACAGCATGCTGCTAAAGTATACAACACTCGACCACTCCACTCTAGCAGTGGTACATGCGAGCTGAAAACTAGTAGAGGTGCTCTTAGTTATGACGGTGTTGCAGGCCTCTTTGACAATGACCTTTTGTCAGGCTTCATCAGTGCAGGCATTTGGCAGCAGCCTCAAGGAGCATTTTCTGAACGTGCAGATACTAGCAACAAGGCGAAAAAAGTTTTTCTTGGATGCCCCAAGGGAACAACACAAATTTTGTTGTGGCCACAGCACAAAGAAAAAAAAAGACCAATTTTGCCCAACATCCCACATGATAATGTCTCAGCTAGGCGCTCTCCTGATAGTGTCAATAGCACAGTACACCACTGGTGCCAAGAATTTCAAATGAGCTCCACAGCAGCTCTAGGACTACCACCAGCAAGTTCAGAGAGGTCATCGTGTGAGTATCGTCAAAGGGTGTGTGAAAATGCTTATCAAGGTAAGTGGGTGAAGCAGGTACTTACGTGTGCGATGCCATTGACGGCGTAACCAGAATTGACAAAGCCCTGCAAAGGAAAGCAGACAGGCAACATCAAAAATGGCATAAAAAAAAATAATAAAATTAATAAACTGGCAACGAATCAATGGTTGGATCGAGCTGTACAAACGATGGCTCAGTTTCGCATGGTTTAGCATTTGTTCTTGAATGATACTATATGACTAACAATAACACAGTTCTATTTTTGTTTACACTGAAAAGTAATTATTAATTAAGGTCCATAATTAGTGCAGGGCAAATGCACTCAATATAAGCTATCCAATAACGCCTCCGGCTCTTCTCAAACACGACGCCATGATCAAAGAACTCGTCTTAGTTCGGCCTTGCGGACAATTTGCCGATTACCTGGCCTCCTCAAAGAAGACTTGAGATAGGAACGATGCGGTATCAGTAAGAGGTGGCGCACATATCTGGGAAGGATCTCCACGCCGCCAACACCCTGACCAGAGTGAGTCTTTAGCAAACTGGGCACAGAGCTAGAGAATGACATCAAAGTTTTCGTTTGCAGTGTGAGGGCAATTCTCAAACCGCCACGCAGCACTGCCTTGAGTGATGAAAAGAAGATCAGATGTTCAATTTGCTCATGGCTTGTCCTAAAGGCTCCTACTAAATGATGAGAGCATCGCCAATTCGCAGCGGAGGATGACCACCTTCTCTATGCAGCCCATGTCATTGCTCCACTCACATGCGCAAAAGCGATTTTGGGTTTTCTGCACAAAGACTACCATGGCGTCCCGAAGACGCAAGCTCACGCTAAAAAAGACTCCGTTTGGCCACTAACAGTGGCCAAAAAATGTCACAAAGACAGTGAAATACTGCAGAGAAAATAATGCATCAGGGAATAGACAAACCACAAAATGTCCTTCTGAAGCCCTGAACTCCTTCCTAGATCATTTTAGCATGTTGCAATGGTCCTGTTCCTAAATATCCACTGGCAGTTGATCATTACTCACCCTATCCTGAACATCTAAAAGATAAAGTGGTTCGCTAACTCTAGGTGCATGAATGCCATAAAGTTGGTGACAAGCAGTACTCACATAGTCATGGAAGGCCTTGGCTTCGCTGGAGTGCTCACACGTGTCTCTCCGCTCAGGCGCCGCGCAGTACAGGTCCCAGAAAACGCTGCATACAGAGAAGACTATGCATGAAAAACTGCTCATGCCTGCAGTCTTGTGCACAAGACTGATGCCACACACAGCTACTGCGTGAAGGCCCAAAAAGTGCCATGGCTTGTCCTTGGCACACCATGGAAACAAAACAGGCTGTAACAACCCACTTCCACAATGCCGCATGACGCTACAACGCAATAAAATGCAAGATAGTAAAATGCTCATATACTGTTCTCTTTTGCAGGTTTCTTAGGTTAGGTTAGGAAGGGCTCCAATTCAACCACCGGTTCCTTAATTATACAGAGTGTTGACGACAATATGAATGTACCACCTTCAGTGTATTGTGCGCTTTCATAGCGTGTGCATGTGATCCGAGTATTTCAATTAAACCTAACCATATTTAAAAGGGACAGAACACTGGCCAAAATATGTTACGAGATTATGGTGGAGATGAAAAGACCTTGCCTCATATAGTACAGATCGAGCACTACAATAACAAAGAAAAGAGGCTTTAGAATTTTAATTTGGCATTGAAAATCGCATAAAAACAACTGAGGCGCTATCTAGCGGAGAAAACAAATAAGTAGTACCCCACGTGACTACATGTCAGCAAAATATCGCCGATTTTCGTAAGTGCACACTGTTCTTTTTTCTTCTAGCAGTGCTTGTCATAATTTTTTATATTTTGCGTTCTCCCCACTGCGTCCTTAAATAAAAACCACCTCTTCTTTCGCACGGCGGAGGCATGCTTTCAGGTTTTACCACTAGATGGCGCCACAGTGTTTGGAATTGCGTGAATGAAGCAATGATAGCGCCCACTAAAACTTTCGTCGACGAGGCGTGCATTATTGTGCCGTAAAAACCTTGAGTGTGAAACTGAAAAGGACGTTACTCTATGAAAAAAAAATGTCTAATTACTGTCTGGCAAGTGAAATTCATATTTGTTTTTGGTAAATCTTTTTTGTCAACCAGTCGTCATCACGGTCACTGGTCATGGCTTCCAGCATTGGACTACATAAAAACGGGCACATGCACAGATCGAAAAATTCTTGATAAAAATTTTCTACACAGTCTTTATTAAAACTGCTATGGAATCGAAAGTTTTAGACATCTATCTTTCCATTGTGCCAAAAATTTAGACCTAAATTAAAGTCTTCTGTCCCTTTAAGTGCCACGTTCTTTGGGGGACCCATTCCCCCCATACCGGGTTTTCTTTTCTCTCAGTTTCAATTTTCAAGTATGTGTTTTATACGAGGAACACAATATCAAAGCTTATAGGAAATGGTGGACACTGCAAGACACATTTGTGACCTTAACAAAGTTCATTACCAAGAAAGTATATACATATATCAATGCAAAAAATTATATTTTAGTTTCTATGAGCTGGAGACCACTTTGTTTGTACTGACCACAAATTGCATATCATCATCATCAGCCTGATTATACCCACTGCAGGGCGAAGGCCTCTCCCATATTTCTCCACTTAACCCGGTTCTGTGCTAGCTGCATCCACTTGACCCCTGCGAACTTCTTAATCTCATCCGCCCACCTAACTTTCTGCCGCCCCCTGCTACGCATTCCTTCCCTTGGAATCCAGTTTGTTACCCTCAGCGACCATCGGTTATCCTCTCTTCGCACTACATGTCCTGCCCATGTCCATTTCTTCTTCTTAATTTCTACTAGAATGTCGGTAACTTGAGTTATTTCTCTGACCCACTCTGCACGCTTTCTATCTCTTAATGTTACCCCTACTATTTTTCGTTCCATAGCCCTCTGGGTTGTCCTCAACTTAAGTAGAACTCTCTTGGTTAGCCTCCATGTTTCAGCCCCATAGGTGAGTACAGGCAAGATGCAACTGTTGTATACTTTCCTCTTGAGCGATACCGGTAAGCTGCTAGTCATAATTTGCGAGTGCTTGCCAAATGCGCTCCATCCCAATCGTATTCTTCTTGTTATTTCCTTTTCGTGGTCCGGATCTGCGGTTACTACCTGTCCTAAGTAGACATATTTGCCTACTACTTCCAGTATTTCGCTACCTAATGTAAACTGCTGTTCCTTCCCGAGGCTGTTGAACATTACCTTAGTCTTCTGCATATTGATTTTCAAGCCTACCTTTCTACTTTTCCTGTCTAGGTCATCAATCATTATTTGCAGTTCATCCCCCGAGTTGCTTAGCAAGGCAATGTCATCAGCAAATCGCAGATTACTGAGGTATTCTCCATCTACCCTTATCCCTAACGGCTCCCATTTCAAGTCTCTGAATACTTCCTCTAAACAAGCTGTGAATAGTACTGGGGAGATTGTGTCTCCTTGCCTAACACCTTTCCTTATGGGAATTATGTTACTTTCTTTATGCAGAACTATGGTTGCTGTGCAGCCACTATGTATATCTTCCAGCACTTTCACGTACGGCTCGTCTATCCCCTGATTTCGCAATGCCTGCATCACCGCCGAGGTTTCAACTGAGTCAAATGCTTTTTCGTAATCAATGAATGCTATGTATAAGGGCTCGTTATATTCCGAGCATTTTTCTATCACCTGATTGATGGTATGGATATGATCGATAGTAGAGTACCGTTTCCGAAACCCTGCTTGATCCTTTGCTTGATTGCAGTCTAAGGTTGTCCTGATTCTATTAGCGATTACCTTAGTAAATACCTTGTACGTAACAGACAGTAAGCTGATTGGTCTGTAATTTTTAAGGTCCTTAGAGTCCCCTTTCTTGTAAATGAGGATAATGTTTGCATTCTTCCATGGTTCCGGTACCGTCGATGACACCAGGCACTGCGTATACAGGGTGGCCAGTTTTTCTAGCACGATATCCCCCCCGTCCTTCAGCAAATCCGTAGTTATCTGATCCTCTCCAGCCGATTTCCCCCTTTTCATAGTTTCTAGTGCTTTCTTGACCTCGTCCTTCGTCACTGGTGGAACGTCTGACTGTTTTTCCCTACCGCCAATCTCATTACGGTCCTGACTACTTTGGCTACTGTAGAGATCTGTATAGAACTCCTCGGTTACTTTGACTATCTTTTCCATATTAGTGATGACGTTGCCCGCCTTGTCCCTTATCGCATGCATCTGGTTTTTGCCTATGCCCAATTTCTTTTTTACCGCTTTAAGGCTTCCCCCGTTCTTTACAGCATGCTCAATTTTCTCCATGTTATACTTCCTTATATCGGCCACCTTGCGCTTATTGATTAGCTTTGATATCTCGGCCAATTCGATCCGGTCTGTTGGATTGGAAGCTTTCAATCTCTGGCGTTTCTTAATCAAATCTTTCGTCTCCTTCGACAGCTTGCCGGTATCCTCTCTAACTATCCTACCGCCTACTTCTACCGCGCACTCAGTAATGATATCTCTGAAATTATTGTTCCTTGCCTCTAGGGTAATGTCGCCATCCTCAGTTAGAGCTGAAAACCTATTCTGTAGCGAGATCCTGAACTCTTCAGCCCTCCCCCTCACCGCTAATTCGTTGATGGGTTTCTTTCTTACTAATCTGTTGCGTTCCCTCTTCAGATTTAGGCTAATTCGGGACCTCACCATCCTGTGGTCACTGCATCGCACTTTCCCGATTACCTCTACATCTTGCATAATGGCGGGGGTTGAACACATTATGAAGTCGATTTCATTTTTAGTCTCTCCATTAGGACTTTTCCATGTCCATTTCCGGTTCTTCCGTTTGCTGAAGAAAGTATTCATGATTCTTAAGTCATTGTGCTCTGCAAACTCAACTAGTAACTCCCCCCTGCTATTCCTAGAACCAATGCCGTAGTTACCTACTGCCTTGTCTCCTGCCTGTTTTTTCCCTACCTTGGCATTGAAATCGCCCATTAGTACAGTATACTGCGTCTTTACTTTTCGCATTGCCGATTCTACATCTTCATAGAAGCTTTCAACTGCCTGGTCATCATAACTGCATGTAGGTTCATAGGCCTGTACAACCTTCAGTTTATACCGCTTATTAAGCCTAATTACGATGCCTGCAACCCTCTCATTAATACTATAGAATTCATCTATATTACCCGCTATATACTTATTGACAAGGAAACCTACTCCTAGTTGTCGCCTCTCGGGTAAGCCTCGATAACACAGTACATGCCCATCCTTCAGTACAGTATATGCCTCATTCGGCCTCCTAACCTCACTAAGCCCTATGACATCCCATTTCATGCCCTCTAATTCCTCTAACAGCACTGCTAAGCTAGCTTCACTAGCTAGGGTTCTAGCATTAAACGTTGCCAGGGTCAGTTTCCAATGGCGGCCTGTCCAGCGGAGCCAGGCTTTCTTAGCATACATAGGGTCAAAATTCTATGTGTGCCCACAGATGAGTAAACATGTTGGTACACCATTCACAGCCAGTTTTGAGATAGTTTAAACACTGAAGCAAAAGTAGTACACATGTTGTTGGCTTTGTGGATATTCAAGAAAGTTACTGTGGCCTTCTTTTGATACGTATCAACCTTTGAAGTAAAACTTGCATAGCTTAGAAACATGCTGCAACTTGAATTTTACATGATTGAAACCTTTTCTATGCAACTGCAAAAAAGTAGAATGGGTATGGATGCACTTTTTCTCTGTAGTAAACAGAATAGCGGCGCAACAATTCCATAGGCTGGGCACAAAAATTGAAAAAGCTTCTTTCGCAACAATGGGAATGAGCAAGAGCATTTTGAAGCAAGTTTTGAAGATAGCAAAGCTCAATCCTAAGTAGGAGCTCAAAATTGAGAAGCAATATAAGTGTGGATATAGCACAGGGCATTCCCACCAACTATAGGCTAGGGCTTGAAGTAAAGGCAACGTGTTGCCCAAGCATTTCATGGTAGCAGGTTTGTCTTAATCATATCTTGCTGACTGAGGTGGACAGTGATAATGAGAGGATCGCAGCCAATGAGGTTTCTGGCGAATAAAAGTTCAATGTCAGTTGTCAAATGCACCGAAGCACTAAGCGATGATGGGACTCGCACACTGTTTTGCGACATACACGCTCACAACAGTCACAGCCATCTGGTGCGCCACAGGATATTTTTATTAGCAACCAACATAATTTTTCTAATTTACCAACTATTTCCTTTAGACAATAAATGTAATTTGCAAAGTTGGAGCGCACCTTCTGAAACCCCCCTCCTTTTATTTATTTCCAATAAAGGAAGCCTCATGTGTATCTTTCTTACAAGCTCTAAAGAAAGTCCGCGAAATATAAAAAATATGTGACTGGCGCATTCGTGCGTCACGATTCAGCTGTTCTCAACCTGGGTTTCAGTGAACGAAATCAGCTGCAGCCTTGGCTCCACGACCCCATTGCAGCAGCAGGCCCTTATGTCTGCGGTAGTTTCTTCGCCCGCTTCAAGCAATCGGCGTATGTGACGGTGCAAGCCGCAAAAAGCTCACCGCGCTGGCTGCAACCATAGCCAAGATATCAGCCTATTGCTGGGACTGGGCCATCGAGTCACTGCCGTAGCTAATTTCGTACACTCAAAACAAGTTTGAGAGCACCACAATCATGGCACATTAATGCGTTAGTCACGTGATATTTTTTGCATTTCAAGTGCTTTCTTTAGAGCTTGGAAAAACTATACACGCAAGGCTTTATCGAAAATGAATGAAGTGGGGGTTTCAAAAGGTGCTCTCTAACTTTGCAAATTGCATTTATTGTCCAAAAGCAATAGTTAGCAAATTAGAAAATTTATCTTAATTACTAATTAGTTAACTACAAAATAAAAAATTGCCTATGGCACGCCAAGTAGCTGGAAGCTGTATACAAGTGGTTTCTCTGACCTACTTCAATTGTTTTATTTAACTGGCTAAAGTTAGCAAGGACATCCTGTATGTGAGCCGTGCACAGTACTGGCACTTGCAAGATGATGTTTCACTTCAAGTTCAGATGAACAGGAAATTTTCATAATTCCTGAATGTTTGGGAGGGTAACACAAACTAAACAGTCAAGAGAAAACAGAATTTGATGTACTGCACTACAAAAATTATTCAAGTTTTGAACATTTGCAGAACTTAATAATTAATTATGACCTACTTCAAATAAACAAGAGTACCACAAGAAATTTAACATCCCTACACGTCTAACAGTTAGCCAGATGGTGCTGACAATAGGCACAATAACCAGCAAAGAAAAACAATAGTCAAGAGCGAGACGAAACAACAGCTGGACTAAGACAATCAAGTTTTATTAAAGAAACAGACGGCTAAGAGAAACTGCAACACGCTAGTGATTGCAAGATGTAACGCCCCTCTTTGCACCAGACAAATGAGGGATCCTAAATGAGGATAATAAAAAAATCACACCCCTCGAGAAGTCGATATTAATGCTTTATAAAAGCACAAATCCCTGTTCCTTTACACTGAAAGTAGTTGAGGTTTCATATGCACTCTGCCTTACTGCCCGAACAGATACCGCACTTAGTAACATGGTATGTCAGGCTATGCATGCTCTTTGCCAAATGTAAGTTTTGGACAGTGCGTTCAACACACTTCCCTCAAGGCTATCAAAAACCTGCAACCACTTCCACAATGCAATACACAAGTTGACTACCCTGTTCTGTCATACACAAACATGCACCCAGGTCGATGAAGCCAACAAAAAAAGGCAGGCTGCAGGAAGAACATACCTATCAAAGGTAAAGGATAGTTTGCACATGGCTGCTGTGACACATGGCTTTTTTTGCCATTCTCCCAAACAGACATACCTCAGAGCATTTTTATAGTGATTACCAAATGAATAGGCATATCTCATACACTGGTGTGACCTCTACATGAAGGTTTTTTCTTGAGAATAAATGCCGTTTGCAATAGGGTGCAACTTAATTACTAGAAAATATGATACACAGTAGTAACTTGATAATTTGAAACTCGTTTATTCAGGAATCTGGAATAGTCGAATAGCCACTGCAGTCCAAACCAACGGCCATACAAGTCAATAGTGCTGGACGCACCACATCTCCAATCGGTTAATCCAAATGGTTCTCAAAGGCGGACTGTATCACTGTACGACTGACACAGCAAGCAATCGTTGAAAATAACCACACTCAAACCTGAATTGCAGGCTACAGAGTTGCCCGGGCACTTCCCATGTGAACACAACATCAGATGTGATGGAAAACTGGGTACATTCGATTATCAGTCCCAGACAGTCCGGGACTACTTGCTGACAGCTGTACGGCATTCGATTTTCCTCGGGCAGCCTAGAAGCACCGCCCACTAGTAAAAGCTCCTGGGCCGGCGGCCATTTTAAGTTAGACTCCGAGCGCATTCCGAGTACTTTTCGTGTTCCTGCACATGATATTGCGTGCTAAGCAATGACACAATCTCTCTAAGCAGCTCTAAGACGCTTGAATCTTGAGTCTTTTTTTTTTCTGTCATGAATTTCACTACACGGAAGCGTCCACAGCCCCGAGCACGGATTGTTTGTTCGTGCTGGCCAGAAGTTGTTGGCCTGTTTCTGCAACTTTTTCACAGCGCAGTTTCTGAAAGCGTCGCAGGCAAACCACTATGTGCTGGAGCAGCTAACGCTTGTTGTAAATGCCTTTCCAAACGTTTTCATCTGCTTTCAAGCGCAGTGAGCTGGGCCCAGTGAACTGGGAAGCTAGGATTGATTAAAACGGGGCACGTAACTTTCCAACGTTTTCCCACAACTGGAAGCCTGGCTAACCAAAGTGCTGAACAAACTGGAGATAGTTTGTTTTGCTGGGTTTAACATCACAAAGCGACTCGGGCAATGAAAAACGCCGTAGTGAAGAACTCTGGAAAATTTCGACCCCCTGGGGTTCTTTAACGTGCACCGACATCGCACAGCACATGGGCGCCTTGCTTTCGCCTGCACCGAAAAGTGGCCGCCGAGGCCGGGATTCGATCCCGCATCCTTGGGAACAGTAGTCGAGCCACCCCAGCGGGGCAGCTGGACATAGAATAAGGAGCCTAGACGAAGAAGCACACTCAGCAAGCAACCAAAGAAAGCACTTCTGATCACAGAAAACTGCCAAGACCTTGACGCCAACAGCGTCGCAAAACATGGCGGTTTTTCGCAGTATATTGTTATTGAATGGGCACCTGATCGAAAACAATAAATCCCCTGCAAATATTGCCAATATGTGGAAATACGGTATCATATGCCGCCATGTTGCAATGTTTTGTATTAAAGCTACAAACTGAGCACATTTGCCTTAAAGGGGTCATGACACCAATTTTGGAATATAAACTGTTTATCGCATCTTGCTCCTGATGTTCCAAGCAAATAAACCTAAAAGTTTCAGCTGCATCAGAGATGCAGATATTTTTAAAACTAATATTTTCGTTTTTGCGTGAGCAGCTTGCTGATCTAGCAACCGGAGCAGCCGGTGACGACATAGGCCGATGCAGCACCGTCTGCTGCATGTTCTGTGCACGAGCATCGTCGACCGTGGTTATGCGAAGCTACGGTAACGTCATCCAAACACCACTCATGCCACGTACTGAGGTTACCGAAAAGTGAGCTTTTCGTCAATCTCTGTTGCACTTTTAACCGAATAGCAGCATCTATTGGCGGGATTTAGGTGCACACCAGCGCTTGATTACGAAAGGTGCACGAGCTGCCTCTCTCGAAGAGTGTACACACTGTACACTGAAACACGTCTCAAAAGCGACACATAAAATGCGTAATGTACATAGTGCCGCCCGACGGCACTTTTATGAAATTTTCGGGTACCGCCCAACAGCGCGCAGCAGCGTACGTAGAGTATAGGGCACGGCACACTGCATCGAGGCACCCAATGCCCCGGCCATCCCGTCTTATAACAGCATGCTAGCTGCTCGTTGTTGGGCCCAAGTCTGGCTCTAGCCACATTATGAAAGTAGCGATAAGCTCACGAGGCTGACAGCACCGGATGCCGCAAGCTTGCAGCAACGGCTTCGCCCGCGAGCGCGAAGGACAACGGCGCGCTATGGCTGCCTGCTGCTCCCTAATCGTCGCTAGGCCTAAATTCACATCGAAGCCACAACGGACGGCACTTTGTAATAGATCAGCGAGGCGTTTTAGTAAATGGGCCACTCGATCATGAAACTTCCATTTACTCTGAACACTACTGTTTCGTAGTAAAGGATATGATTTACTTTGACGACGCCTTAGCAGCGACGAGCTAGCATACAAGAACACAGCCGGCACCACACCAGCTATGAGCAAGGACTCCCACCGTATGGGTCGGCGTTTCGCAAGAAGCATTCATTTTTTAATTTCCTTTTTCGAGGGCCTGTTATTATTGCAAGAACAAAAATTACCATGATTTCATGACACTGGCGCAACAGATCCGTCGTATAGCTAGCGCAGACAGCTTGCACGGAAGGCACAGCCGGCGCAGCGGGGTGTTTACGGCGGTGGGGGCAGTGCTGCCATAGGACAATGCACCGGTCGCGCCGAAGGTGCCTGGGCAAGAACTAAATCCCACTTCACAACAGTCCGTGTTCCATTTTCAATAACACGTTGAATGTACTTATCGCGAGTCATGCTGCTCGTTTAGCAAGTACGAGCACAATACAGCGAATCGGCACCGGCACGGCTGAAGACGACGCGATGGCCGTTGTCGGCCTGTGCTCCACGCGTTTCAACATGGCGATCACTGTCGGTGGGAGGAGCTTTGCGGTGTCAACTTTCAGTCGCTTATTTCTAAATAAGAAATGCGTCTAGGGCGCTAAATTTTCGGAAATAGAATAATAGGGTCCAGTATTACCTGCCTGTCAACAAAACTGTAATGACCGTGGCATGACCCCTTTAAGTAAAATCACCATAATTGTGATAATACAAAAACCGCCAGTAGATATGCCGGCCATTACCCAGGATCAAAGTTTTTGTGTCTAATAACACATCCTACTTCCTAGTATTACCATTACTGCTGCCCCTTCCGTATCAGTACAGCCTGCTTCAATCTGCTGCTCAAAGTTGCCGGGCAAGTGCGCACATTGTTAGTGAATAAAAGATGCAAGCGTTCCACTAAGTTGGCACTGTATTTCATGCTCCCACAGCTTTTCAAGCAGCAATGGTGCTCATACACTGTCCTTCACCAGGTTACCCCCTCACGGCAAGCAAAACAAAATGTGGGTTCGTGCTATGGGCCCCGCCGGGGTGGTGCAGTGGTAAGACGCTCGACTACTGTCCGGAGTTCCCGGGTTTGAACCCGACCACGGCGGCTGCGTTTCGATGGAGGCGAAACGAAATGGCGTCCGTGTGCTGTGCGATGTCAGCACACGTTAAAGATCCCCAGGTGGTCGAAATTACTCCATAGCCCTCCACTACGGCTCCCCTTTCTCTCTTTCCACTTTCACTCCCACCTTCATCCCTTCCCTTACGGTGCGGTTCAGGTGTCCACATAGCAAGTGTGACCGATACTGCGCCTTTCCCTTCCCGTGAACCAATTATTATTATATTATATATTATTATGCTCTGGGGATCTGCTTTAAAGGTATACTGAATAAAAAAATTGCCGCAGAGATTTCCAGCGCAGATGGTAGCTATCACATTGGGAGTGACCAAAACAATCCACTTTATGAACAGAAATGAGCGGAAAGTATGAATATTTCTCAAATTTCCGCACCTAGAGGGCTCTTGTGAATGCTCTGACAAAACCAGATATCACGTCACATTTACCTACCTCCCTTATGCCTCCCTAGCCACCCCATCGCGAGTGGTCGCACCTGTTCATTTTTCCTTTCCCCCGTGGCACTCACAGAGCGCACCGGCGAACTTTTTTTTTTTTTGCTGCTAGTGTTCCTGCACACAATTTATCGTTCCCTCCCAGCACGAACAATCGTCCGCAATACGCGCCCTCCGTACGCGTCCCCCTCAACCTCCCTCGTATGCAGCATTCCACACTTCGCAGCATTGTGCACGGCATGACGCGGGAAAACCAACACTGCGTGTAGCCGGTCAACCAACTTCAGGTGCGGGGGAGACAGGATCGCGGGGCCATGACATAGCCGAGGGCAAATGTGACGTCACACCTACCGCCTCACAGTCGGGAGCGCACTGCCTCTGATCCAGCGGTCGCTCAGAAAACGTCAAAAATACAGCCATCTGCTCAAAACTAGCCCAAATTATGTGTCTGTACTAGTGTAATCATGTCTTAAGAATGCAATTGTGGTGCTGTCTCAATACTCTTGGATATTTGTTCAGTATACCTTTAATGCGTAAGCATTAGGGGCCCACGTAACAGAAAAACTGGTGCCAGCCTTGTTGGTCTCCACTGTTGCAGCGCGAGAATTGGCACCAGCATGCGTTGCACACAGGCAACCCCACAATATTACTGCACTGCTGCAATACAGATGACACACAAATAGCGCAAAAGGTGTGCCTAGTGTATGCTTTACCACACGACTGTGTGCTAATGAACAGCTGTGTCATTAGAAAAGTAATTCTCAGAATGAACAGGCAGTGTTATAGGCGCTATCGTGTCTAATGAGAGGACGAAGCTTGAGTGTCCCCTTAATTCTTTCGCAACCTTTTAGGCAGTCTGCAGAAATTCGTCTGCTATTCAGGAAACTGGTTAAAAACAAACTCGCACAGACGTGTGCTCGAGAAACCCTAGTTTTCCGTAGGAGCAGAGCAGGAAGTCTACTTACCACCACCAGGAGTGCAGGAACCCAGGTGGTTCCCCTAGCGTTATGTTCTTTTCCCATCGGATCTGCAAAGAGAGGCAAACGTGCTTAGTATGTAACCATCCCAGCTTCAGAAAACTTAGAAGCACGGGACACTGTCGGCCACATTTCCCCTTTCAGAACCGGATCAGTCCTAAGCTGATGGGTGATGGCAAAATGTCAACACCACCCATAAACTTACTGCGCTTGTGTGGATGTCAATGAGTAATTACTTCCTCATTGCAAAACTACTCCACCTAGTGGGATTCCCCTAAATATCCGACCAACATGCCCCTTCACAGCATTTTCCCTTCTACACTAATAGGCGAGCTTAGAACACTGGCAGACCTGAAAGAAGAATTTGTTAGGTTCACTTGGTTGGTTTATGAGGTGGTTTAACATCCCAATGCGATTCAGACTATGAGAGACGCCGCAGTGGAAGGCTCCAGAAATTTGGAAAATTGGGCCTTTCACAATTTCACCCCACCAACGGGCTCTGTATAGCTTTCCAACAATTCTATAAACACGTCTAGCGACAGGCACTTTTGGTGCATCACACCTACAATGCTTCACGTGTGCTTTTGTCTGACATAGGGCTGGCACGCCTGTTATTTATTTTATTTATTTATTTATTTATTTAACAATACTGTTAACCCTCAAACGAGGGTCCTTACAGGGAGGGTATGAAAACTTCGTAGAAAATAGAATTATTCACAATCACTAAATACATCAGCAGAAGACAGTACATTCGTTCAAGCATCAAATAGCACTTTCAAGCAGATGGTCATCCAGAGATCGCTCAAATTCATGCAGATCATTCTGTTCTACAACACTCATTGGCAAGTCATTCCACATTTCAATTACATGGGGGAAGAAGGAATTTCTGAAAGCTTCACTATGGGCGTAGTACGGCTGAATTATCCGACTATGATTTGTTCTAGAACTCCGTTTGCCTGGCGCTTGTATATATGTTTCCTTTTGAATGTTTACCTGTCCTTGGAGCATCTGGAATAGTAGCTTTAGGCGATTTTTTTCTCTACGTATTTCTAATGAATCCAGGTTACAGGAAGAAAGCATATCTGTAACTGAGGCTGTCCTTCGATATCGGCAACAAATAAAGCGTACTGCGTACCTCTGAACTCTTTCTAATTGTTTCTTTAAATAATTCTGTTTAGGACTCCATACTACTGACGCATACTCAAGGATTGGTCTCACAAAAGTTTTATATGCAATTAGTCTTACATCTCGTGTAGCATTCTCCAATTTTTTTCTCAAAAAACATAACCTCTGGTGTGCTTTAGAGCACACCTCTTCTATATGTGTGCCCCAATTTAAATTTTGTGTTATTGTCATTCCTAGATACTTAAACTGAGTTACGTTTACCAAACACTTGTCACCAATGAAATATGGGAACGAAAGAACAGATTTCTTCGTTGTAATGTGCATGTACGTTGATTTGGAATAATTTATTTCCATGTTCCATTTTTTGCACCATTCGCTTAATGCCTGTAAAGAGTTGTTAATTCTAAGCTGGTCTTCCGTGTTTCTAACTGTGGAATAAATTAAACAGTCATCTGCGAATAGCTTCAGTCGTACATTCGGTTCCATGACAGCAGAGATATCATTAATATACACCAAAAATAACAACGGTCCCAGAACAGAGCCCTGTGGAACTCCTGAAAGAACTGGTAGTGAGGCGGACACATGACCATCCATTTTGACCACCTGGTTCCGATTTCCTAAGTACGCTTTAATCCATTTTACAATATTCATATTAATTCCAACTCTTTCCAATTCCAATTCCAAAAAGAGGCTCAATGGTGTGAAATACTTGCTCATTTTCACAGTAGAGGCACTAGGAAAACTTGTGTAGGTTTTGTAGCGGACATGTTGTTTAATGGCTCGAGACACCGCACTTACTCAAATGTAAAGCGACCACAATTGTAACGCATGGGACGACTTTCAGCTGTGGAAAGGGGAAAAAAAAAAAGCCACGATTGTAATGCAACGGCACATTGCAGGCATGACAGAAAAACCGAGAGAGCCGGAATGTGACGCAAGGAATTCATACTGCGATGTTCTGAAAGCCAAGTAAAACTTTACTGAAATACATGAAAAACGGGCACTCCTATGCATCTTCATCCTGGCACCCGTTGTCACAGTCCCTATCATTGTCACTGACTGCCTCCCACAGCAGGCTGTCCTTGCTTGCATTGAGAACATTTGAAATGGAGCATTTCTTAAATGCCTGGTGGACCAAATCATGAGACAGTGCATACCAGGCTGCTGAAACCCACTGGCAACGCTAGATGCGCTATGGCATTTCGGCCTACCTGCAGGTGTTGTGGTTTATCCGCACTCTATCCGTTCCACAGATGTAATCTCACTTGATATTGACCGCATGCCTCCTGTTACGTTTAGCGTCTCTGGTATTTTGAAATTGCTGAATAGTCTAAACGCATCTGAACCTTGTGGCCCGAATAACATTCCTCCAGCGGTGCTCAAGCACTTCTCACAGACGCTGGCAGTATACTTTGTACGTCTGTTTGAAAAATCCTTGAACGAGAAAACTGTGCCCATTGACTAGAAACTGGCATGAGTTATCCCTATACATAAAAATGGCCCACGAAATTCTGTTGAAAACTGCAGGCCAGTTTCATTAACTAGCATTCCCTGTAAAATATTGAGCATGTGCTATACAGCTGTATAAAGAAACATCTAGAAAAATACATCTTACACCCAAGCCAACATGGATTTAGACGTGGCCGTTCCTGTGCTACACAGTTGGTACAATTTATTCATAATGTCGCCCTTGTAACTGACAAGCAATTGATGAGGGATTTTGTAATCCTAGACTTTCACAAGGCATTCGACATTGTTCCATACATATATCTTCTGCTGATAAAACTACGAAGTTATAATCTGGACGAGGATGTTAATACTTGTATTGCGGAAATAGTGTGTAATTTTGAATAGCGTATCATCCAGTTATGTTCATGTTACATCAGGCATACCACAAGGTTCCGTGGTGGAATCTCTCCTTTTTTGCTTTATATCAATGACATCACATCTGGTATGCATCCATCCTTTCGCATGTTCACAGATGATTGCATCGTGTACAGAATTATTAATGGCAATAATGATTTTTTTATCATTGGGCACAGAGTTAGATGCCATAGCGGCTTGGTATATGCGTTAGGGAATGGCGCTGAATGTTAAAAAATGTGTACAGATGACTTTCACAAGAAGGCCCATCAATCTACTGAATACACTGTAAATAACGTTCTAGATAAAGTGACAGAGACTAAAAATTTAGGGGTACATTTGATGGCAGACCTACGGTGGTTGGTTGGTTGGTTTGTGGGGTTTAACGTCCCAAAGCAACTCAGGCTATGAGAGACGCCGTAGTCCAGACACATAAATTAGGCCATGAATAAAGCAGCATCTATCCTTGGTTTTTTAAGGTAAATTTGAAACAGTTCTCTTGTGATCTAAAAACGAAGCTATAATTTAAGTATGTGCGAACAGTGCTTGAATACGCCTGCGTTTGCTGGGGCCCATATACAAAGGAACTTATCAGTATGCTGGAAAACCTTCAAAATAAGGCAGCTCGGTTTGCAATTGGCAACTACGACAGGTGCCTAAGTGTGACTAATACTAAATGATCGCTCGGGAGGCCTGATTTAGCGGATTGCCCAACGCATCTTCGTCTCAAGTTTTTTTTTCACAGCATTTTTCATGGCCAAATTAGTATAAAACGAGAGAAACACTTGAAACCGTCCACTTATAAATCAAAGAGGAGGTTAAAGAGTATTCATTTAGGACTGATGCTTTTCAGTATTCCTTTTTTCTGCGAACAATTCACTAGTGGAATGAACTATCGGATGAAATCGTTTCACTCTCATCAAACGAAGCATTATCCCGCGCCCCGAGTGCCTGAGTTCGCTATGTCTATATGTATGCTTTTCGGAGTATCATGTTCATTGTACTTTGAAGTGCTTTAGTGTTTACCCTCCTGCTCTAATGCCACAAAGGCGATGCAGGTATTCAATAAATAAATAAATAAAAATTCCCAGAACAAATGATGCATGTGATCCACGAACGGTTTGTTCAAGCAAACGTCCAGGGGCTGAAGAATGGATGTCATGCCAACCAGTGTAGCAACCAGGTGCAGCTTTTGTTTGAAGTCGAGTGCCAGGTAACTTCGGAAAGCATCCAGCACCACCAATACTGCTTCCGGGTGCAGCAATGCACTTGGCGTTTTATCCCACATGCAGCGAATTCAATCTAGGACAAGATCAGAGTCCATTCAGCCTTTATATTGACAATGCATGACAACATTTTTGGGAAAAATTTCCTGTGGATCGGCTTTTGGCAAAGAATTATGAATAGAGGGAGCTTGCGGCCATCAGTCAGACATGCCAGCATAACGATCATCCAATTTTTTTCGTTGCCTCCGCTTCTGATGCGAACTTCGTGCTTTCCAGACTTGTACAGTGATTCAACCCCCGTTAATTCAGAAGGTCAGATAATTAGACATGCCCGCATGGTCCTGTCAAATATGCACAGAGTCTATGGGGCGAAACTCTAATTCGGACAACTTTTACAGTGCATTGGTCAATTCGACCTTTGAGTCGTTGCGAAGGGGCGGCGGAGGTGCAACGAAGGTTGCGAAAACTTGTTAAAAGGGAGTGTACGGCCAAAGAGTGGCACTAGTATACAGTTGAAAAACAATTTGCAGGCCAGCGGTATGCGTGTCCTCATTAGCCAATCCAATCCAAAGACAGAAGTCGCCGTCATATGTTAGCATGTTAGCCCCATTATGTTCACTTTTAGCCCTTGCGGTACTTCACTCTGCTCTACGTTTTGTCTCTCGTTGTGCCACGTCACAATGTTTGCTGCTGTGCAGTCATAATCATTTAAGCCAACGGCCTGCATTCGTTTTTGTGAATATCGTGTTCCACGAACGTGTTCGGTATACAACGTTTTCGGTGACAGCCCAAACGCACCAGCTTTGTGTACGTTGCACGCTTAGCCTTTGCATGCTGCTACAATGGCGATGCCGGCACAAATGCCAAAGTACGAAGCAAAAGACTTAGCCATAAAAGTGGAGATATTAAAAGCCTTCAAAGATAGCTCTTCACCCCGCGATGTCATGAAAAAATATGATGTGAAGGGGACTACCCTGGCCACTTAAGCTAAACCAAGCGACTTCGGACTGCGGCCCACCTAGAGCTCGAAGCAGCCGTAATGCGCTGGATAATGAGCGCAGGCGAAGCCCATCTTCCCTTCAGCAGGCCACTGATATGTGACCAGGCAGAGATGTTCGCCTTAAAGATAAACATAGACTATTTTAAGGCATCTGAAGGCTGGCTCGCTCGCTTCAGGAACAGGCACAACCTAACCTTCAGGAGCGTTTGCGACGAGAGAGCTTCCGTTGACGAAGCAGTGGTAGAAGACTAGCAAAATGGACTTCATCGTCATTTGACTGCTTACGATGCCAACAATGTATTCCATGCCGACGAGATGGCACTTTTTTTTTTTTAAGCTCCCCCTGACAAAACTATCACCGCATGCACTAGAGGCAAGCGAAGTAAGGAGAGAGTAACCGTTCTGCTTGCTGCGAACATGACAGGCACCGAATGTCTCCCTCTCCTGGTGACCGGGAAAGCGCAGAAACAAAGGTGTTTCAAGAACGCAAGGCACCTTCATGTTAACCACGAAGCAAACAGGAAGGCTTGGATGACCTCAGGCCTATTTCAATGATAGCTCCTTCCTGTTAACCACGAAGCCAACAAGAAGACTTGAATGACCTCAGGCATATTTCAATCATGGCTCCTTCCTGTTAACCATGAAGCACACAAGAAGGCTTGGATGACATCAGGCATATTTCAATGATGGCTCCTTCCTGTTAACCACGAAGCCAACAAGAAGGCTTAGATGACCTCAGGCATATTTCAATGATGGCTGTGTAAGCTGGACCGATCTGATGGCAGTCGACAATTGCAGCACCAAAAGCAAGGTGTTGGACCTCAAATGAATAGACCTCATTTTTTTTTTTTTTGCCTCCAAATGAAACGGCAGCCCTCCAGCCCATGGACCACGGCATAATTCAGCACTTCTTGCCGTCCACCATGCAGCTCACAGATTACGTCTGCACTGACGATGGAGTCGCGATCGCTGGACAGCTAGCCGAGGACGAAATAATTGAGGAAGTGATGGGTGCCGACAATTCTTCAGAAGACAACGGCTGTGAAGAGATGCCACAACGGCCACGGCGCACTGTAAAATAGGCCGCGGACGCGCTATCTGTGCTGGAGGACTTTTGCCCTCATGGTGTGCGTGCCGCGAAACATCTGGCAGCACTTACAGCTATTGTTGCCGCCCGAATTCCACCCAAGAAGCCGACCACCATAATGCAGTTCTTAAGTAAATAAAGGTATTGCATGCGAGGATGAATTTCATGCTTTTGTTGTTTATTTGATAATTCAACATTCAGGTAATTCAACAATTTTTCGCGGTCACGTCAGAGTCGAATTAATGAGCTTTTACTGTACACTGAGGCATGGTCAGCATTGCCGACATGCCCAAGTGGCATGTTGGTCGAGTGACAGAGTTCAATGACGTATCGCTGAAATTCATGAATTTTTGACTCTGAATTCCTCGCCCGGCAGCTTCTGACAAATGAATGCAGTGCATCAAGAAGAAAACCCCTTCGCATAAACTTCTGGACCCAACCTCTTGATGCTTTAAACTGGATCTGGGTCAGACCCATGTCCCGTGCAAGCTCCTGTACTTGGCACTGAAGCATTTTAATGCTGACTCTAAGCAGTCGGAAACATTGATCGCTTATAAAAACTGCAAGCCGGCACTAGGAAAGCAGCTATTCTTGGGCCCCCAAAAGCATTTTCGCGGGTGGTTGCAGTTAAACAATTCCTCGCTGTTTCCTGCATCCCCTGACTGACTCGTTGACGCACAATCCTCTTACAGCCGCTGAATTTCCTACTTTCTCGGCAAGTAGAATGGCCTTACCCTTGAAGACAGCTATGTATCGAGCACGAGAGCACGCATTTTGCTTGAACACATGCTCAACCATTTGATGGGGGCAGGCCGACTCAAGCACGGAACCCACGCCAACACATGCTACCATGAAACACGAGGAGGCCAACAAAGCGGAGGGGCTGCTGCCTGTACACTAGGTCACGTGGTGGCGTTTTTGCATCAGTTACAAGGATTAACAGACAGATGAAGGTGAGGTCGCGCCTCCGCGTTCGGTTCCTTCGAGATGGCCTGTATCATTTTGCGATCACAAAATCTGCACAGCCTTGCTGTAAGTGGCAAGCATTTGTCAAAAGATGGCGCCCACTGATTGCTGCACCAGCATCATAATCAGTGCCCACAGCTGGCGCTGACTCTTTATTGTTCTCACTAACCTCATCTTTCTTTTCTTTTTTTTTTAGTTTGAAATTAGGTCGGCGCTTTATCCCAGTAGTTGTGACCCATGGCTCGCACTGGTTGACCGCAGAGTTGGAGTGCGCGATTTTGGCATAAAAGGACAATCGAACGCACACGTCTACCACAGTGAATGATCTTAATATGTCGGTGTCTGGTGCCCTTCTTAACATTTTTAAACCTAGTTAAACCAAGTATTCCAATGTAGCGCAGGGGGTGACATTTCCTTCCTACTTTTAGTAAAAGAACTGGCGTTACATTCGAGTAAATGTGATAGTTGGTAAGAGAGAGCTCTTTAATGAAACAGATTTTAGCCAGTGAATATTCGCTGACATGCTACTCTGCATGGGAGGGGGGGGGGGGAATTAGGGATATTTGCTTTGATCACTGCTCTCCATTCTCTAAAAAAGATTCGAAAGTCTGGAAAGGAGTGCCTACGTCACATACACAGAGCATTATTTTGCAATTAATTCCCTCGAAGTACTTGTGGCTTATTTCAAATTTACTTGTGAACGAATACTTATTATGCTCCATGCTTCTTATAAGAATTTCATTAGTACAGTCAAACCTCAAAATGACGAAATACAAAGTAAGGAAATTTGCGATGCAATGCATTTTTCTTATTTTGCAATCACTGCCCTATTGAAAACCATGTTTTTATATTAGCGATTCAGCAGAATAATTTTATACCACACTTTTGGTTTAACGAAGTCCTCATGCATCATGTGTGTTACCAGGAGCCACCTTGACAACCGGAAGAGAACTAAAACTTTAGCCCAGACAGACCGCATTTTGCATTTGCCCTTTTACGCGACAATTTTGTTGGAAGTCAGGAATCTGCGAGCAAAGTAATCATCAGACTGCACCGCCGCGCTATCCGTCATGTGCATAAAGAACATGCAGCACGGACGTTTCAGGACCCGTCATGCCATGACGTCACTGGCCACTCAGAACAGGAAAGCGTTAACCAAAAATATGAGTATGAGGGGTCTGAGCAAAGGATTGCTGCGCCGTATGTAGCCAAGCTGGCATGGGCGATGCAAACATACAACTGTGTCCCCGTTAAAGGTACTTCGTTAAATATCCTATAAAGTCTCTAGATCAGCTGCTCTCGACTTTGGTCCCGGTTCGCAAATGCTGGATGATGATACGAGTGGCGACATTTGGCACTGGATTTGAGTAAAAGGTACTGCAAGCGCACTTTTTGCTTGCGCACACGAAGAAAAATAATGCATTCCGTCCGTTCGAAATCACTCATTATGTTCCTGATATACAAAAGACCATTCAGTACCCTTGTTAGCACTATTACTGTTAGAGTTCCTTGCATGTTTCCTGAATTGGTATCGCTCCCACCTACAAGCAGTGTTCCACGAACCTTCTACTTTATTTAGGCAGATAAAACATGGAAGCATCGACATAACTAAATTCGCAATTTCACGAAATTTTTAGCTTCGTCATACCGAAGTTTGACTGTACTATTAGGCCCTGCATTTTGCACTGCATCTTGACGACCAGGGGTGGTGCCGTTGTTTGACTTTGGGGGCCCCCATATCGTGGAGTTGCAACTCGACATGGCACTGAAATACCGAAGTTTGACTGTACTATTAGGCCCAGTCCAAGATGCACTGCACCTCGACGACCGAGGTGGTGCCGTTGTTTTGACTTTGGAGGCCCCCATATCGTGGAGTTGCAACTCGACATGGCACTGAACTGCATGATCACTTCGTGAAAACGGACTAGATCGCGAAACACGATAATGAGATCTTATACGAAACACGATAATGACTCAATAGGTGGCAAAAACCCATGTTCCGCTAAATTTGAAGGTAAAACATATAGGCAGCCATCAGTTTTGATACAATATTGCATTTTAGTGCACGATGGAGCAGGAAAAGCAGTTTGGAGCATGTGGAGAAGCGCTTCAACCCCTGTGCTTAAAAAATCCCAACCAAATCTCCTCGACAAGCTTGACAACATGCCATCAAGAAAATATACACCCATAGGCATGAATCAAGCAGCATAGTTTTGGACATTACTTAGCTAATGGAAATATGCAAGCCGTGGAACAGAACAGGTCATAGTTATATTGCACTAAAAAGGGCTTTTTAAAACATATGCCCCTATGATGTTGCTTCCTTTATTTACACCAGAGAGCGGCCCATCGGCTGTAGTGAAGCTGGCTGGACACTCAACACGATAGCGTTACAGCACACATCTGGCTGGGGTCATACTGGAATTCCCCGATTGATAAAACACAATGACAATGCCAGAGGTTGTGAGATCATTCGGCCACTGTTGCAAAGTGCCTCCCAAGAAAGAAAAGCCTCTTGCGGAGAACTAAAGGTGGTTTAACGAGACTCCAATTACTTCCCTTTCAGTTACAAGCTGGGTGCATCACGGTGCATACTCTAAACCAATGAGGAGCATTTGTTCAGTGCAATAGCTTAAAGGCCTCATGCGACTGCCTCATGTTGAAGTCGAGAGCAACTTTACACATTACATCAGAAGCACTTTGGGACGTTAAGCCCTACAAACCACCACATTATACCCCAGCAACACTCAGTTGAAACTATGACCCCTAATTAACACTGTTATTCAGGGCTACAAATTAAGACCATCACTCAGCAACAACACAAAATGTCCATGTGGTGGTTTACTGCATGAACTCTTGATACTTAAGTGCCCCTATTTTGTGTGTATGTGTGTGCGTGTGCTGGGGTCAGAAAATGCCTTTTAAATTGAGCACCAGCAAGCAGGCCTGCCGTGTAGAGTAGAAGTTTTCAACTGAATGTGTGCCGAGCATGATGGCAGCCCCACCATTTTTTCCCTCCCCTGCACTTGTGAAACTGCCTTTGTACCAAATTACAGTAGCTTCAATTGCAAATAACAGTGGCTGTGTAACAAAGCTGATAGATCTTTCTAGCCAAGATAATGTCTACAAACGTCACATACCAGCATGCACATGTAGGCAATTCTCGTCAAGTTTAACACATCAAGTGGCATCGCACAAACTGTGTCGACATGTCTTGGTTGGCCCCAATATATATATATAGGCGAGAATTGCAGAAACAAGAAATATCCAATAGCTAATTCAGCACTTCCCACTCTTGAGGACAACAAAGTGAGCTGCGGAACAGAAATTGATAGAAGCAACATCAAGAGACAGGAAGCGCACAGAGTGAGTAGGGAAAGAACGGCAGTTAATAATATTCCATTGTGAGTCAAGAAGAAGTGGGCACGGGCAGGACATGTAATGCGAAGGAAAGATGAACGGTGGTCGCTAATGGTGACAGACTAATTCAAAGCGAAGGCCAGCGTAGCAGAGAGTAGCATAAAAATGAAAAAAATCCCACCCATGGACATTTTTGTTGGGCTAGTTGGTCCATTGTGACACCTTCAGGCTACTTCATTCATGTCGAATTCAAGCTATGGCAAACTCCACCCAAACTGGTGGAGGTGGTACTGGTTTACAGAATACATCAAAAAGAAAAGATTGTTGCCGACTTCAACAACTGCTCAAGCACAACTAAAAACTGCGCGAGTTGACGAATGTTCACAGTTTTCTTTAGCGCGAAAAGCAAGGGCCGGAGAGGACAGCACTTTGTCTGTGCATATTTCTTTCCCTGTCCTAGTTTTCCGCGCTGTAAGAAATGCCGACCAACAACTGCTAGTTAGGATATCAGCAATTACCGCGGCCGGCAACATTCCTTTCCTTCCTTTTTGATTCTTTTTGTCAATAAACAACAGCCACAACCACCACCAACCACCACCAGTTTGTCAAGTGGATGTAGCTGGCACAGGGAAAAGGTTAACTGGTGAAATATGGGAGAGGCCTTTGCCCTGCAATTGGTGCAGAGAGGCTGATGATGATGTTACCCAGAAGCAATGCTGCTTACTGTTCACGTCAAAATTGGCATCACAATCTTTTCATCATACATGAAGCATTCGAAATTCATTGAACCATAGTAACGAAGTTAACTGCCTGTTCAAAATTTGAAAAACCTGTACTCTTCATCCATAAGTATTGTCAGCGACAGTTAAATTGTCGGTCTGTCAAAATGAATGCCAGTTAGTGATGTTACATAGCAAAGACCTCAATAGCAGTTTAGTTCCACACAGATTGGGGGCCATAGTTCAATTAGTCAACTGACAAAATGACATTTAACAGACCCTCCTCAAAGACAGTCAGCAATTGCCATTGCATGCATAAGGTTGTTTTCCCGAGTAGCAAAAGTTGCTATTTACAAGTTTTACTAAGTAGTGCCAGAAAAACAATAAAGGCACTCCTCTACTAGACTGTTTTGGCTCAGTGCAATGATTACCAGCTGCGGTGTGTTCAAAGCTCAAAACTTGTGCAGAAAGTGTAGTTTGCCAATGTATAAAACCAGTGTAAAGTTGAAAATACTGAAATACAATCATTCATTTAAAATTTGCACGGTCCTGTGATCCAGAGGATTGATGAGATAAAAGTAGTTTGTTCAGCAGTGAGCATAGTTAAGCTGATGATAACAAACATGGTCCACCTTTTGTATGATATCGGCCAACATTGCTATTACCATATCATAAAAGCCATCTATCAGCTCAAAGGCTAATTTTTAAATATTGGTGACAGGCGTTCCTGCACTATTTGTTATGTACACATGCACAAGCCACATATGCAGTGTTCACTGTCCTATAAGCATGAAAGGCCTAGCTCCTTTATCACATGAAAGGATCACCTCCGGCCAGATGAAAAGCCAGTCTCCCTGGCTCTTGTTCAATCTTTTCTTTTTCATGCCTTGTTGCCGCATGAGTGCCACGACATTGTCAACGTCCAATTCTGCTATCGCCAGTTCAGAAAGCTCCGTCACCACAATGGAAACCTCCGCGTAATTAAATTGTATTGCCTTTGATGACCCATTCTGTCTCACTCCACGTGTAATTTCACTTTTCTCACGTCCAATCCCAGCCACTCTCTCAGACGCTACTTCAAGCAAACTGGAAGCTTTTCGCATGTACGATTAACTAACAGTTGCATATATATGTGTGCAAGGCCTCACAACACGCCAATGATGAAATGCAATCTGCACAGTTCAGTATATAACTTAAAAACTCCACACTCGCTACTTAGGCAAAACTTGAACTTAGCATTACGGGAACGTAGCGCAAAGACAAGGACAAAAGAAGGGACACACATGAGTGCTTGTGTGAGTCCCTTCTTTTGTCCTTGTCTTCCCACTACATTCCTATAATGCCAATGCACCAACTCGCCCAATTTAGCATTCTCGAACTTTTTTATAAATGGCAGCAGTGGCACCGCTTTCTGAAATTATTTTCTTGGAAATAAGCAATTTCTTGCTATGAGAGACTACTGATGAAGAAAGCAACAGCAAGGACGAATTTGACAGCAGTCACACAGAACCACTAAAAATTAATCCTTATATTAGGAAGCGTCCATAAAACTTCTTTCTAAAGTGTAGGTTTTGTCATTCTTCCATTCTTTCAAGCGATTTGCCAAGTGCTTCATGTGGAAAACTGGATCAGTAAAGCAGACCCAGAAGCACTTGGAAGTATATGGGTGAAATGAGTACCCCCTTCTCCCCCGAACAGACTGTGTTTATATGTCCATTCACCGATATCTTGAACTCTCTCTACTTACTTTTTTTGTGACAAAGCTTCGACCAATAACTGAAATGGCATCCCACCAACATTTTTTTTAATGCAAGAGAGTAAGTGATTTGCTAAACCCACCAAGAAAAAAAAGATCAGCACACAAGGAAATAGGAATCTTATGAGAGAGTTGTTCCAGCATGCCCCATGATCTATGAAAGCAAAGACACAAAAGGCAGTTGGATGCCACATCATGCTCCAGTTTTAGTACTTAGCCCGCCTTGACATACCGCAACCACTAAAAATGGCCAAACTGTTTTAGTTAGCCACTGCTGTCAGAACATTCGAGTGGGACTTGACTATTTTTTTTTTCTCTCTAAATACATGGAAACCCCTTCCTCAGCATTAAGTGTTGATGAGGTGAAGAGCATGTAGCGCAGCTCTACGAGATTCGTTTTGCCTGCATGAACAAATCTGGTCACATGCATACTTCTGCATAGAAACCTCTTTGCTCTTGGATTAAATAATGCCAGCAAATGTGCATTCCGTCACTATTGTCTTCCCAATGCTACTTGAACCCTTTGACCTTTGCGCCCAAGTAAATGAACATAGTTTTCAGAGTGCTAAGCCCACTGACCTCAAAAACACCGCAGAAAAGCCCAGAAAGACAGCAAGCAACTCTTTGCTCCGTAAAATTAAGCTGCGTCAGGTGGTACCAGCTGCTTCTACAGAATTTCTGTCACTGCAGCACTGTACCAATGATTTAAGAGCCTCTTCAAGCCATTCCGTTTGGCTTTAGGTAACAGACAGAGTCAAAAGTCATCATACTCCCAAGCATCGGCCCCATTCAAAATTCTCCCAAGAGCACTGCTAAAAAAAATTGAGCAGTTCAACGCTGTCGAAAACAATATCGGGCGTTAACTCACAGTATTTTACTGTTGATGACGCGACCGTACACTGTGGTTATAACTGAGGTTGCTTGTTAGGCATATCCGAGATCATGTGGTTTTATGCATCTTCATTCGTAGGACACATAGGCTCTGCCTTGAAGGGTAACTACCAGCGTGGCTGACTAGGCGTCGAAGAGCACTGGAAGGTGGGTTCTTATTCCACCTTTCCATCTTAAATATGAGCAACCCTAGTTGGCAGCTCTTTCCAACTTTGATATCATGTCGTCTCGTTAGGCTGCACAACACATCGAATAATCAGTGCGTGGCCATGTAAGCTGCCAGCTGCCACCTGCCATGAGGCATGCGTGCCTCTTCGCTGTAACCGATGTCACATATTAATTACAGAACGCCTCTACAGCGCAGCATAACAAAGGATTTTGGAGGCCCTGGCCGCATTCCCATCTTTCATATGTATTTAACGCCACTACGACGACCAGTAGAACGAAGAAATTTAGACATTCCCAATGGCTAATTCGCTCCTTTACAACGAGCATACATAGTGGCGCTGTCACTGCTCTTCACAGCCGCCAATGAGTTACGGAAGCGCATAGTAACGCCACTGCAAAGGCCGTGCCAGAAATTAGAACTCCGCAGTAGCCATGGTACCAGCACAACAACACACATACACACACAAAAAAAAGCACGCAGGGCAGAGCTACCGAAATTTTTCATGAACGGCGCCAGAGTAGCCTGCCAGAAAAAAGTAAATCTAAAGGCACAATGGCTCCTCATGCTCCCTTCTGATTCTGCGCTAAGTAGCAAGCTGCAGTGAGCCGTAATAAATTGTGGTTAGCTGTAGACATGGAAGCCAACAGTGGCAACCCCAGTGAACAACAAGTGCAAACACAGCGAAGAAGCCGGTGTCTGCAGCGGCGGATTTTGCCCTATTCCAATTGGGAGCTTAGGAAATACATAAGCTTTGGACGGCAACACTTGAATTAATGTTAAATAAAGCTTTTGTTGTTCTGAACATGCTTAACTTGCTCTTATTGCGTGCAATGCGGTTTGTGACTTCTACAACGAAGTGATGATATAATGAAGGATTTTACAGGTCGCAAGTGCTTCGTTATAGAGGTGTGGCATGCCATCGTGGTCCTGCCGCAAAAGAAGACTGTCCAGCACGCCTGCCAAGCACGCGCAGTTCGTTCTTCGTGGCAGCAGGACTGAATGCCAGCGGTTTGCTGTCCCGTTCCAGCCTGGCTCAGCAGGTCCTGTCATATTTATTTGTGGAGACCCGACAACGAGTGTGTCTGTGGTTTATCTCCACAAATTTCTCGAGCTCCGAGTGCTGGTAGGCCTAGCGAAGCGGTTGATGCAAGCGCAGGGCAGGGGTAGAGAGCAAAGACGCTAAGTCCGGAGTCGCCAAATTTGTGGAGATGAACCACAGACACACTCGCTGTCGGGTCTCCACAAATATAATTGACAGGACCCGCTGAACCAGGCGGGAACGGGACAGCGAACCGCCAGCATTCAGCCCTGCTGCCACGAAGAACAAACTGTGCATACTTGACAGGCATGCTGAGACTATCGTCTTCTTTTGCAGGACCACGATGGTATGCCACAAAGGCGTTCGACTGAATAACAGAGTACAAGAGTAATCCAGTAATAACATGGAACTCACAAGTGAATGCAGTATAGCTAATGCTGTAAAATTGCAGACATTGAGCAGGTCCAGTTCACTAAGCGTTCAGGAAATTATTGTGCGTTCTCAAGGGTTGGTACCCAAAAGGTGCAGCCGCTACTGCCATGGAAGCAGACAACACTTGTGTACTGTGATAAAGGTGAAGAAACTAGTTTTTCAACGAGAGCTGCATCAGAGATCAAGGAATCAGTTATGCATACTTCCACGGCGCCTAAAAAATGCAAATTCATGCAGTATGACACATGCTGGCAGTTCAATTGTGTTCAGCAAGAAGAAAAAAAAAAAAAACAGCTGCCGCAAGGTGCCCGTGCATCAAGGTTAACGTGGAAACACGTTATGATGTGCTATGTGGGAGTTCCATTACGCCATTTGGAATGATGGTGGCACCAAAGCAAGCAGACAGCTAGGCATTTACCACTCATTTAGGAAATAGCCGATGCCCATAGTAAACTTGAATTGCTGAAATTGACGTTTGCAGCACTACCACAACGCTTCATGGGACTGGTGCACCCGAATCGAGCGGACCCCATGTCACACACAACTTCCCCACTGGATGTCAACTGACAAGGGGCTTCATACATGTGATTATCTCCATTTATAAAGTGGTGTGGTACACCAGTCACACTAAATTCAATGAGAAAAGAAACTGAACAAGGATCCTCGAGGGTCGTCGCCCACGCTTTGGGGCAATGACCCTGTGGGCCCTACCACAGTAACTCAGTAGTTAGTACGCTTGAATGCTGAACCCAAGGATGAGAGGTCAAATCCCAACCATGGTGGCCACTTTTTGATGGAGGTACAAATCAAGGCTGCCATGTAACCTCTTCTAACCTGGATCCCTAGCAAAGTTGATGTAATTTGAACTGAATGGCATTGTCATGAAGTGTCATTAATCAGCCGCTACACGAGAACATTTAATGTGATTGGGTTCAAATGATGTATGCCATCAAATGAGTTAGACACACTCATTTGCATTCAATCTCAAACCAAAATGCATGCTCTGGACGCTAGATATGCAGCAGAAACAAGCAATGAGAAAGGGTAAAGTGTGCACCACCAAAATTCCAAATTTTACTCACAGAGTTTTGCTTTGAACAAAAAAAAAACAAATAATCATTTTGATGTGAAACTATTGGAAGCTGCAACCCTGTCTTAGCAGCCCACCACTAATGATAATTTAATGCAATGCATGAAAGAAAGGAAAGATGGGCGATTGCCCGTTCTCCAGTTGGCATTACAAATAGTGTGGCAGAAGCCTCATGGTTTTAAGCACGGAATAATGAGATTTGTTAGTATAACAAAGCGTCACCCAAGAAAATGCTGTCGTGTTGCACTTGTGAGTTAGCCATCATCATCATTAGCCTGACTATACCCACTGCCGGGCGAAGGCCTCTCCCATATTTCTCCACTTAACCCGGTTCTGTGCTAGCTGCATCCACTTGACCCCTGCGAACTTCTTAACCTCATCCGCCCACCTAACTTTCTGCCGCCCCCTGCTACGCTTTCCTTCCCTTGGAATCCAGTTTGTTACCCTAAGCGACCATCGGTTATCCTCTCTTCGCACTGCATGTCCTGCCCATGTCCATTTCTTCTTCTTAATTTCCACTAGAATGTCAGTAACTTGAGTTATTTCTCTGACCCACTCTGCACGCTTCCTATTTCTTAATGTTGCCCCTACCATTTTTCGTTCCATAGCCCTCTGGGTTGTCCTCAACTAAAGTAGAACTCTCTTGGTTAGCCTCCACGTTTCAGCCCCATAGGTGAGTACAGGTAAGATGCAACTGTTGTATACTTTCCTCTTGAGCGATACCGGTAAGCTGCTAGTCATAATCTGCGAGTGCTTGCCAAATGCGGTCCATCCCAATCTTGTTCTTCTTGTTATTTCCTTTTCATGGTCCGGATCTGCGGTTACTACCTGTCCTAAGTAGACATATTCGCCTATTACTTCCAGTACTTCGCTACCTAATGTAAACTGCTGTTCCTTCCCGAGGCTGTTGAACATTACCTTAGTCTTCTGCATATTGATTTTCAAGCCTACCTTTCTACTTTTCCTGTCTAGGTCATCAATCATTATTTGCAGTTCATCCCCCGAGTTGCTTAGCAAGGCAATGTCATCAGCAAATCGCAGATTTGCAAATCGCAAATCTCAAATTGTGAGCTAGCCAAGAGCAGTTTAAATTTTTTTTTTGTGCAACTGTTCTGGTGGCCACAAAGTTTTAGGTTGGGGTCAAGAGGCCTTTCGGTTAGTCCTGGATGTCATGTGTTAAGTTCACTTAGCATATCGTAAGCTTGTTGCTGCTTTTGCCTGCTGTTTAGGCTTTGTTGTGTCAAATAATTTGTTCGTTTACATTTATCAGATATGTGGAAGACGCAAACACATGGCTCCTGGTGCTGGCCCGCCAGCTCCCAGAAGTTTGGGGGAAAAAAAAGCATTTCATTTGGGTTTAGTTAGAAAATGAGTCATGCGGCCCAGCTGGCACATAGTTTTGGTGCAAGAGATGGAGCCATACTCATTTTCCAACTAAACTCGACTAAAAGGCCTCATCTACAATAGTACACATTCTTTATGGAAGGAGGCATTGGTCCCTTAATCTACATAAATTTTGGACAGACATCAGCTGTCTCCAAAAGCAAGGCGCCAAGCAACCCAGCCTCTCATTCATCTACAAATCTGCACCATTACTTCTGAAGATAAGTGACCGTGCTATTTACTAAATTTTGTACCAATTAAGCAGGTCTCTTCAAGCCATCCTAAACCTCCCGTCCGGAGTTTAGGCAGAATCGAGCACATGCCATTTTCCATTTCCCCAAAGAGTGGGAGGGTGTGGTCCTTGAACAAGACAATTGTGTTTTTATGTTTAATCAATGTCTTTAACTTACTTATTGCTCTAATTTATTTTTCTATTTATTCCAGCTCCTGGACCACAAGGGACATTTTCTCGATGCATCTTGCATAGCAATTCAAGTTTGAGACAACTATATAATAGGGTATAATGTTCCACTACGACATGGGCGCTGAGGAACAACCTAGTGAAGGGCTCCAATAATTTCAACCACCAAGGCTTCTTTGATATGTGCTGACGTCACACAGTATACAGGCACTTTTCTTTTTGCTGTGGTTGACGTTATACATAGCCAGACATAATATTTGATGCCAATTGTATCACTACATAAAGATTTCAAACACCTTTTATTCACACTGCTGTCCTTTATACATAAGTTGTTGTTTTTCTCCATTGAATCATCACCATCATTTGCAAATGACATCATATTTAATTAAGCAAATGCCATTAAATTAGATGACATTATATCCAACAGTGTGACAGGGGTATTTCAGATAATCACATCTTCAAAGGAGCTAAACGAGATAACTAATCCATAAAGTACAAGCTTACAAGTGTTGGCTGCCAGTAATCAACAATGCTCTGTGATTTAACGCTACTGAAACAGAACTATGCAATTCTTGGAGGCAAACTAACTGAGCATGAACTACAACAGGGCTCCCTAGCAAGTCATTCATTCTCTGTCCTACATTTCTGTGAACTTAGCCTGAACACAAACATCTGCTTCAACTGCAATTTTAGCAATCAATACAAGCCCAATAAGGAATTTCTCATCATATTCGTGACACCAGACTCCATCATTTACATTTTTGTTTCATTAAGTTTTTGCCCAGTTTTCTTCACATTACAAAAGCAAATCACATCACACTGCTTCGAGATTTCCTACATTTGAACTGCAAACTGTAATGAGGAAAAAATTTCACCTGGCCCTGCCCCAAAGGCTGCTTGTTTTTGTGTTGCACACAAACGTTAGGGCCACACTTGGGCCACCTGCCAACTGCTCCATTAAACTTTGCAGCAGGATGCCCACAGCATACTATAAGACCAGTTTCACATACTTCAAACCACTTTCTCATCTCATGAACCCACGGGAAAAAAAGTTAATCCAAGCGTCATCATCATCACCGGCTAGACCAGGCCAAAGGGCTCTTCTATATTACTCCCAATTAAGCTGGTCCCGTGCCTGCTGCATCCACTTGACCCCCGCAAACTTCTTAACCTCTGCCGCCCCCTGCTACACTTTCCTTCCCTTGGAATCCAGTTTGTTACGCTAAGCGGCCATCGGTTATCCTCTCTTCGCACAATATGTCCTGCCCATGTCTTCTTCTTAATTTCTACTAGAATGTCGGTAACTTGAGTTATTTCTCTGACCCACTCTGCACGCTTTCTATCTCTTAATGTTACCCCTACCATTTTTCGTTCCATAGCCCTCTGGGTTGTCCTCAACTTAAGCAGAACTCTCTTGGTTAGCCTCCACGTTTCAGGCCCATAGGTGAGTACAGGTAAGATGCAACTGTTGTATACTTTCCTCTTGAGCGATACCGGTAAGCTGCTAGTCATAATCTGCTACTTGTTTGAATAGTTCTTGGCCACTATTTGGCACAACCAACAAACCCACACCCTGAACCTGTTGTTTCCAGCAAAAACATTGCATGCAACTATTTTGAAAACTGTTGCACTATGGCTGAACTGACAAAAAATGTTGTAGCAAGTCCATGGTTTGAAAACATTCAAGGTGCACAATTGTTTTCCATCTTTGCACATGTAATCAACCAGCGAGCCAAGGTTTGTTTCAATACTAAATGTACTCCCATAGTTCCACATCCAATCTACAATTTGTGAAACAAGTGTATTTTGGATGCTTACATTTTGGTCATTAGTGCACACTAAATGTTAAAAACTGCTCTTGTATTTCCCTTGTGGGGACAATGCCCCAGTGTGTACTGCAGGTAACTATGAAAAGCTGAGTAAATGTTAACCAATGTGGGCAGAGGGGCAGCTCAGCGGCATAGCTCACCTTCACTATAAAAGGCTGTTCTTATAACTGAAAGGTGATTAGTGAGCAAGGTCAATATGTGAAAATCACACCAATACTTCCTCCACCTCCTCAATGCAAAAAAGATGCTTCTCATTATTCAATGCCCCTGAAGCACAGCAAAAAGAACCCGGGCAGAACTTCCACAGCATTCAACTACGGTTTAAACAAGAGAACTCGCACCATCAGACGACTGCAGATTCACGAAGCAATGCTAGCACACAAGGCCACTCGGCACGAGCGCATACACGAGTCACGAAGGCTGCATGCACCGCATGTGCAAAGCTCGCTTCGCTGGGCGCACAAGCGCTACGAATGTGCGAAACTGACAGCACATCGTCTGTGTTGAGAAAGAATCGCATACTCTGCGACCACGCATGTTCAGGCAAAACAGAAAAATGCGTCACAAGCAGTCTGCGAAGACGAGTAACGACACATACACCTGATCGTAGTGTTTAGTATGTGAACCGAGCTCGGGCACCGTTGACCCCATCACCAAAATGGACGCAACCAGGAACTAAAAGGGGCCACGCATGTGAGAGGCACCCAGGACACGCGATCGACGCAGGTTCATGCTCGGAAAGTCGGTTTCACCGCGAGGGGCACAGCTGCAGCCAAGGTCCGCGCCCTCCGTTCTTTTGCTTGTTTGCGTACGCGCACGCGGCAGCTGCATCGCGGAGATTCTGCACAGCTAGACTACAGCCGAAATGCATCACCCTCGCTGATCGCGCATTTTCGTTTCGTCAGCGATCCACCAACCGCACTCTGACGAGTGCAGGCCGCATAGGCAGCCGAGCAAAACCGTTTTCCCCGTGCGGGCGAAGCGACCGCTGGCGAAAACCAGGCGCGGACGCTGCTCGCGCCACGCTCCAGGCGCGACCAAGCGATCACCCATGAAACAGCGAGCCAAGCGCGCCACGGAGAAAAAGCAAAAAGTAAGAAACGCATAAGAGACAAAAAAACAAAAGGGGGAAACGGAAGCACGCATCTCACCTCTGATAGGAATGTCTGTGCAGCCTTCTGGGCGCCGACGTGTAGTAAGTATTCGTAGACGTACAGCGCTAGCCTGCAACAGGGGACAGAGCAGAGGGATCGGTTAGGCAAGTAGCAGACGGCATTCCCGGCGGCTGATCATCGCGACCGCCGCCATGCAGCCGCCCTCCCCTCCCCGGCCGCCGGAATGGAGGTGGTCCACCCATATGCCCGAGGCCTACGAGCAGTCCGCGTCGGGAAACGCAGCGTACTTTTTTTTATTATTATTCTTTTAAAGCGCAAACTCGCTGCTTCGGAACACGGGCTGCCGTTCTCGCGTTCGCATATGCCTGATCCGTATAGCTTGGGCCCGCGTACAGCCAAACGACGTCGATGAGCACAAGAGCGCGAGGTACTTCGGCAAGCGTGCCGCCGGGTCGCGCCGCGCACAGCGCCTCACTTTGCCGGCACGGAATCGAACATGGTCGCCGCCGCGGTGGCTACGGACTACGCGTCTCACTTACTTTTCACGTGCTTGAGCATCCGAAGGTACTGTTGAGCCTTTTCCTTTCGCGTACATACTGTGGATTTGAACAGTCACACACCTGTCACGACATTCAGGACGACACCGACCATGTTACCATAGAAACATCAATTGATCTGTCAAAGACTGCCTTGTGATTGGGCTCACCCCCCAGCATGCACGGGCTCCCCCTGGGCATGATCGTGACGTCACACACGCGTGCGCTTCCATTGGTCGCTGTGGCGTCATTACCTACCGCCATTTTGAAAAAAATGCATTTGAGGTGAACAGAAGACGCAAATTTAGTAAATTTCCTTGCATAGCCTTGCTACATATTTAATTTTATGAAGTTAAAAAATAATATTAACCGTAGGTCTCCTTGCTGACATGACAAAAACAAAACGCGGCCGTGACTTTATTGGTTTACGGGGCGTGCGTCCGCCGGACAGAACAGCGGCGAGAGAAAAGTTGGGGCAGCGACGTAGCCCGCTGCACTCGCCGCTCGGGCGATTCCCGGTTCATTTCGCGGCCTGGCTGCTCTGCTGCTGGGGCGTTTGTTTTTTCCCTCCCTGAGCAGGTAACCACCACGGTTCGGAAGCAGCTCGCATTGCACGAAAGAATCGAGAAGAGCCACAATGAAAGTGTTGCGTACTTGTCTGCATGTGTTTTAGCTAGTCCGCCAACACCATTTTGCTTTTTTCTTTTTTTTTTTTTCTCCACGTGTAGGTGACGTCGTTCGATAGTCGGAACTCAATAAACAACGGGAGCGGACCCGAACTCCCCGTTATTGAAGATTGGGCGAGGCCGTGACGTCACTACCTGTTCGTCTGCCTGAGGAAAAAGCAGCGCGGAAATGCTGGAATGGGACGAATTTCTGCTCTGTTGCCGAGAGATTGAAGCCGTCTCGGCCACGCTTGGCGACGGCTGGAGCTTCGTGGTCGCTAAGGTTGGTGGCAGTTTTCCGCACCCCGGCAAATTTCTTGAAGGGACGGCAGAAAAAAAAAAAAAAAATCGGGTCGTTCACTTCCGTCGTCTGCTCTTCGGGGCGTATCGGCGGACGAATGCTTTACGGTGATTGGCAGCATAGCAGAGTGCACGATTGGGAAACCTCGCGAGGTTATTTTTGCGAAACATGCGAAATCTGGTGCCGATCTTCCCATGGTGACTAGCACCGTTTCCGATTCTTTATTTCTTGTACATCTTTAAAATGTGGGTCTCGATCAAGTTGGGTTTTGTAACTTTTTATTTCCTCACAGGGCGCTTGTAACGGCCACGAATGCATTGTTTTTCTCTTCTTATGCTCACCCATGCGCGGTTATGCGGCTGCAGTAACTTGAGCCAGAAATACCTTCTGAAAGTCGGAAAGCGTGGCCGCTTAGCTTAGCCACTAAATTTTAGGCGCCAAGTTTGAAACAGCACGTACAAAACACGAAAGAATTGGTCTGCGTAGTTTCACCCTTAGTGCGTGCCTTGAGCTTGACTTTTTAGCACCATTTAGAGCAATGATGTTTGAGCCACGAATGCAGTGCACCCGTTTGCAACACGGCCCGTTGATCGTTCGGCGAACCGGTGGTCAACGCGCACGCCCGCCGCATCTCCGCAGTCATTTTCGTTTATTTGTTGTTGTTTTTTCCCTCGGTGGTGTTAACGCTTACTGTAGTGCGAAACCTCCTTCTTTGATGCGGCTTAAAACCTGTGTTTCACGATCCTCTCACCCCCGCCCCTTTCATTTTGTCGTCAGTGAACTCTACTAGGTAGACATCGTATCCTGAAAGTTCAACTGTTGCTCGTATCTGAATTCTTTCTTTTTTCTGGTGCCTATTCCTCTCCGTTTGGCGTCCCTGACCAACAATGTTCATTGTAGACCCTAAAGGTGCAGAAAACAGAGCGGCGTCGTGAGTTTCTGTTAATACCCGCGTGCGTGTGCGCGCCCAATGCGCTGCCTCGGACTTCAAGGTTTTTAGCTGTGCACTGATTTTGCAAGCAATAAAAAAAAATGGACTGGGCCCAAAAGTTGGCGCAGTGCGAGCGTAGGCTGAATGATCCTCTAAAATTAAGAATATGGAAGCACCCGTAACCAACGCGCGCGCGCCGGGATCGGCGAAAAAAAAAATTAGTAAAACCCCATGAAAAGTTTGCCTGACGGAGAAGGTCGGGCAGAAAATAACCTCCTCCTCTCCGTGCTGTGCTTTTGTTTTGCCGCCCTCCTCCTCAGATTTGCATAGGACGAGAGAGGGGGGCCAAGTTCGCGCCAAGTCGGAGAACTTTGCGAAAGAGAGCGGCGCATGCGCGCTGCAGCCGGCCTCCCCCCGGGCGTTGGGCTGTGGGTCCAGCCTCGGCTTGCTCAGGGCAGGCAGCCATCGATCGGACGTCGGTCCAGACGCGACCACGGGCTCAGCGGCGCCTCTCTGCTCTCAACCAACCACGTGGATTTTTCCCGCCAACAACACTCCTCCCTCGCAGACTTACCATAGAGGTGCAGGCGTCGCACGGGTGAACCGGGCCTAACCTAACCTGCGATGCCGACTGAACGAAGCGTCCCACTTTCAGGGACAGTTTGCAGGCACACTAGCGAAGGAAAGCCATTGAGAGTTCCGCCACATTCAGAACGATTCTCGGAAAAGTTGGGCGAGGATTACTTAAATGTTGGAACTTAAGAGCTCGTGTCAGAAAACGTTCGAACTAGTAAATGTATGAACCAAGCTATGGGCAATATACTATCAATGATCGGCGAGTCGAATGCTTTGTCCCTATTTCGGGTAATGCTCCTCCATTTCAAGGTATACACATCCCTTGAACAGTCCTCAAGCCATGAGGTTAGCCTTTTAATTGTGTATAGTGGAGTAGCGACGGCGTAGAGGTACATAGTGCATCTGCTTGGCGTGCAGGAAGACCGTGGTTCGAATCCCAATGTCGCGCAATTATCCACCAGATGGAAAGAAAGCCCGCGTGTCAGTGGAATTGCATAACCAGGTTTGTTGTGAGGCCGATCCTGGTGACCGTGTTCGGCTGGAAGACGCACTCCCCAGCATAGCATTTGGCCCCACTATTGTAATTGGGCACCGCTTCCTGTATGAAGACACGGAGCAGCATGGCGGCGATCAGACCTGTGGCTGCGAAGTCTCTGGCTCCGGACAGGCCTCCATTGGAAGCTCAACCTTGCATCGTTTAGCGTATTGTTTCAAATATCAATTGCAAAACTGCAAAGGCTACACAAGACGTCCGCAGCAAAAAGTTGGATAAAGGTTTAGCTTGGTTAAGCCTGGAAGATTGTGAAAGCAATACCCTTGGCTGCGCCTTGTTCGGCTGGTGGTGTGCCATGGTTCATCATCATCATCAGCCTGACTATACCAACCGCAACGCGCAGGCCTCTCCCATATTTCTCCACTTAACCCGGTTCTGTGCTAGCTGCATCCACTCGACCCCTGCGAACTTCCTAGCATCATCCGCCCACCTAACTTTCTGCCGCCCCCTGCTACGCTTTCCTTCCCTTGGAATCCAGTTTGTTACCCTAAACGACCATCGGTTATCTGAAACGTAGAGGCTAACCAAGATACTTCTGTGGAATACATGCGCTACTTGATATACAGAGACAAATGGACGACGACACACGAATGAAGCGCAATGATCCACAGAATGATCAACCAACTGGCCCCCGTGTTTGCATTATTAACCATGATAGTTCTACTTAAGTTGAGGACAATCCAGAGGGCTAAACGAAAAATGGTAGGGTTAACATTAAGAAATAGGAAGCGTGCAGAGTGGGTCAGAGAAATAACTCAAGTTACCGACATTCTAGTGAAAATTAAGAAGAAGAAATGGGCATGGGCAGGACATGTAGTGCCATGGTTGCCCTTAACTTATGGCTATACATCAGCACGGCGCCGCCGCTTGGCTGCAGCAGATCATTCCAGCCTCGCCTTATATGCATCATCCGACATACCGTAAGGCTGCGCCCCAAAACGTTAGCAGTAGGGCAGCTTGGGAAATCTTATTGCGAAGCTCGGACCCTGAGCTCCAACTCACCGCCGTCCAACTGGCAGCAGAGGCCGCCGCCGAAACCAAACCGGCCAGCATCTAATGCGACCATCCCTTGCGGCTGGGCCGCTAAGTCCCCTCCCCCTTAAAGGGGGGTGAGACAGAGCGGCCCAGGCGGTGTGGTCCTTCTCTGTTGGACAATAAAAGTTTTCAACAACAACAACAACAACAAGGCTGCGCCCCGACTACTGCGAGGAGCCGAGCCACAGCCCCATTTATACTCCTAGCGTGACGTCACAAACAGCGAGCGCCCTCTCTCGGCTGCGACACAGCGCCGTGTATGGACTCACCGCCACCATCCGATGGCGCGAGCTGGGGCCCCGTCTCTCGGGCTGGCGTGACGCCACACGGTCACGTGAAAGGTCATGTATGGAGGCGCCACGACACGCCAAAGGCTCGAAGTGCTAACAGTATTGCTTTCGCAATAAAATGAAAAGGATTCCTCCGCGCTGGCTTCATAGAGCAAAAGTGACAAGGCACAAAGATTCTGGGTAGACACCTATGCATTTCATGTTCACATCCATTCTCGATTACAAGATTGACTGTGGTAACCGAAACGTCAAACGCAAAACATACTTTCAAGATTTCGATCGTTTCACCAGAAATACGAGCACTTTGTATCAAGCTGATAACAAATGCATTGTATTGAGCCTGTAGGCAAAGTATTTATTATTTTTCGCTCACTACAAAGAAGGCACTAATTTTCGTCGCGGACACAGGCAGCGGAAACAAGAGAACGCACCTGGTGTATGAAACGAAGTGTAGTGAAGCTAGTCTAACAGTGTTTAGAGGGCATTAGAATAAGATATTATAGGACCTAAGCTAAGCAACTCGGGGGATGAACTGCAAATAATGATTGATGACCTAGACAGAAAAAATAGAAAGGTAGGCTTGAAAATCAATATGAAGAAGACTAAGGTAATGTTCAACAGCCTCAGGAAGGAACAGCAGTTTACATTAGGTAGCGAAATACTAGAAGTAGTAGGCGAATATGTCTACTTAGGACAGGTAGTAACCGCAGATCCGGACCACGAAAAGGAAATAACAAGAAGAATAAGATTGGGATGGAGCGCATTTGGCAAGCACTCGCAGATTATGACTAGCAGCTTACCGGTATCGCTCAAGAGGAAAGTATACAACAGTTGCATCTTACCTGTACTCACCTATGGGGCTGAAACGTGGAGGCTAACCAAGAGAGTTCTACTTAAGTTGAGGACAACCCAAAGGGCTATGGAACGAAAAATGGTAGGGGTAACATTAAGAGATAGCGTGCAGAGTGGATCAGAGAAATAACTCAAGTTACCGTCATTCTAGTGGAAATTAAGAAGAAGAAATGGACATGGGCAGGACATGTAGTGCGAAGAGAGGATAACCGATGGTCGCTGAGGGCAACAAACTGGATTCCAGGGGAAGGAAAGCGTAGCAGGGGGCGGCAGAAAGTTAGGTGGGCAGATGAGATTAAGAAATTCGCAGGGGTCAAGTGGATGCAGCTAGCACAGAACCGGGTAAGTGGAGAAATATGGGAGAGGCCTTCGCCCTGCAGTGGGTATAATCAGGCTGATGATGATGATGATGATTATAGGACCTACTGTAAGTTTATAAGGACAACTGACGCGCAATGGCCCCGAGGACATGCCATGGCGCCACCTTTCGACAGCGCCCGCGTTACTCACTAAAGAACGCGTTTAACAGCTTCTGGGCCTTAAAATGCTTTCCTTAGCAGTCTGTTTAATTTTGTATCAATGTTGTGTACTCACTCTGTGATGCCCAGGATCGGTATATCAGCGCTCGCAGGCCAGGCGGAAGGGTTTCTACTTGTCTGTCGGTTCGCGTCGCCGGATCCGGGATGTAGGCTGCGGATACGCGGCTATTGGCGTGGTGCGGACACGTGGAGGTCCGCTCTATGCTTAGAGCTCGGGGATGGCCACAATTATAGTGCCTAGAATATACTGGCTAGTGTGACGAGCGCTCGCGCTGCCCTATGGGCGAGGATGACGCTGTTTGCAATGAAAGCCAATTGTTAGCGGCAGAGGGAGCTGCTTGTCGGGAGGGTGCCACCTGAGCAGACGACGCAGTTTTCTCTCTTCAGAATACGGCAATCTGTTGGTGTTGTGCGTGCGTGTTAAACCTGCTTCTGCGCGTCTTTTGCTTTCACGAAGGTGCAGTAGTTTATTTACGGTGTAGGTGTTTGCTCATGCGAGTCGTTCCGCACTTCTACCTGCTCGGCGACGATTGCATCGGCTTTTTTTTTTTTTCTCAAGTTTTGTGCGCGCGTTCTGTGCTCGCCTGTATCCCTTCTTTTTTTACCGTGTCGCCAGTGGTGAAGCGCGGTTCCCGATTGTTGTTTCCCCAGTGCCTCTCACTAGACTGCAGAGAAAAATGCCAAAGAGAAAGCGGTGGTGCACAGAGAAGACTTGCTTTTTTGGCAAACGGGGCTACCGCTAGAACAAGGAGCGTACGTATTACTGCGCTATCTGATGCTACGTAAGTACGCATTCTGTTTAATGGGAACGAAGCATCGATAGAAATGACGGAAGGTAAACGGCAACTGCTTTTGTTGGCGAGAAACATTTTTAGAGCATGCAGTTATATTCACAAGGATGCAAACCTGGGCGAGTCGGTAACGGTGCTCCATGGCAGTGTGTAGCACAAAGAGTGTACACAGGCGCTACAGACAGCACCTGTGTTGTGTACCTTTTCTGTGTCCCTCGATTGTTCCTTTGCGCTACACATATGCCATATGGATGCAGTTATATATTAGGCGCATGTTTCACCGTAAGCGTGGCATTACCAACGAGCTTCATCGCGATTAACCGCCCGTGTCTCGTGCATATTGTGTATCTGAGAAAAAAAAAAAAAAAAAAACTTCGTCAGCTTCTTCATTCAAAAGATGGTGACTTCGGCAAAACCTTGTGCAATCGCAGGACGCGATGTAGCTTAATTAGCCGCTGTAAGTAAAGGTTCCTCGTTTGTGTTCTGCCGTTTTTTTTTTTTATTTATTTTTTCATTCAAATACCTCACGGGCTCCGATTGGAGTATTATGTGAGGGGGGTTACATAACTGGGGTGCGAAACAGAAGCATGTAGAAGATGGTTATTTTAACATCGTTATTTTCAAAACGTTAACATTATACCCTCCACACCTTGTGCCCAAGACGGCACCAAAAAGGAAGGAAAGAAACATATGCGAGCAGCAACCAGCTCGTAAACGCCATAAGCGGGACGCAGGGACTGGACCCGGTGATTCGGGCTCGGAAATCAACGAGGGCTCCTGTTTTCTCGAAGCTGGCTTTCAAGACTGCAACGACTCCTCCGGCTCCAGTGAAGCGGGCATTGTGGGTGAACAGAGAGGCAGCCAGGCTACACTGCAGACACCTAACCACCACGGAGGCCATCATCCGTTTGAGGACATTCTCATTCCGGTTACATGGATGCGGATACCTTCCGTGGATGACAGCCTAGCTTATGCTTAAGACCCAATAACTTTGAAAAGATGAAGGTTGACCTTGCATTCCAACTTTTTGGAGATGAGGTTATTATTAAAGGACTTTTTTTTGCACCGGCGGCATGTGGAGATACACTCGGGTGCAACCAACAGAAGACTTCGTCAAGCTAATCAATCGCCTGATACGAGTAATGACCTCCAGGATAACCAAGCGTGCACTTAAGCCGGGTAGCCCAGACATGCGTTTCTTGGAAGACTTTTTAGGATATCTGGACAAGTGGGAAGAACATGCCAGCATTGCCTTCCACTCGCATTGTCACCTTTGATTAAACATGCTGCCTTCGTTCTATTAAACCGAATCTGCGTTTCGTGACTTGTATTCTTTGAGTTTAAATTCCTCCAAACGCGAAAGCTCTCATGTGCGTTTACCGGGCTAGCGTGTGGCTCACGTACCGATTGAGCTTTCAAATTCGAGCAATCTGCACAAAGCAATTCGATATTAACATTAGCATGTTAAAACGTTATATCAATCCTAAGCTCCTGAAAGAGCTCTAAAACAAAGTGTTAAACGTGAGCCAAAGCAACGCGCAGCTCCCTTTCCAACTCTCAGCAGCGCGGCGCAATGTGCGCGAGAAACCGGCTCGCACCCTCTCGCACCACAGCGCCGCTATGCGGCCGCCGGCGGCTTTCATTGCTATTCGAGCCATCCGAGCCGGCGCGCTCGACACACTAGTCAGTATATTCTAGGCACTATACCACAATGAACAGACTCTCGGAGAGACTCGAAGCACTCTATCGAACACACTGCTTTTCTTCTCCCACACTTCTACTTTCTCTTCCTCCCCTCGCGCTACAATCACTATTGGTATCATGGCACTAACCCTTTTTAAGACAGTTATTAGTGACTGTTCGAGGCAGTAGTATTAGGGCGCTGTGTCTTGTTTTAGTCAACAATCACTGTACACGTAGAAGACGTAAACACAGCACTAACTCACTGGCACAAAAATACATCTATAAGCGAACTTGTCACTATGGGTGCGATGAAGCCTCATAATTACAGCGTCAGTGTTCATGTGCGCAGTACATTTATCGAAATATGCTAGTTCGGTGCACAGGCACATAAGCACAAACATGTAAACGGAGTTCTTGCTGCGGTGCAGTGGAACTCTAAAATACATATCGTATACACAACACACTATGCAGAGGAAACCGCATGTAGTGTGTGCCGAAAACTAATAGACAACCACAGTAACGAAAAATTCGTCTCTTGCACACGAAACACCATGCAGAGGAAACCGCGTGTGATGTGTATATCGCAAACTAATAGACAAACACAGTAACTAAAAAATAGTCTCTTGCATATACAACGCACTATGCAGGGAAAACCCCATATGACGTGTATCGCAAACTAATGTAGGCAAACATAGTATAAATACACCTATTCCAAGAAACGTAAAATGCGCTCTGTTATAACTACAACTAAATAACCTCTCTTATAACCACACACTACTAAATATGATAGAAGAGCAGAACACTTCCTTGAAAACGCTGACAGAACGCACTGATGTTGTTACGATGTGTATCCGAGATGTTGGAAGACGACGAGGAAGTTTTGGGCGCTGATCAGAACGACGGCGACACTGAGGCTGTTGTGCTGGTGTGCTCTGGTGTCTCAGAGGTGCTCCTGACGTGTAACTGAGACTCTTACCGCTCGGGAACGCCCCATAACATTTGGTGGAAGTGCGGGGTAAAACTATCCTGGGACTACAACCTGGAGCTCCGAAGTGGCCGCCGGCTTGATTCTCTAACTTTGCCACACGACACATCCCCATCCACAGCGGCAATAACAGCGCCGGCCGCACGGCACAGCCTCGAGAGCCAGGCACATTTTGCGGCGCCGATGAAGTTGATTTCGACGACTGACTCTCCATGTATGAGCGGGTAAGCAAGCGTAACCGCTTGGATGCTGCTGTTATGCTCGCCAACTTGATTTTCTACCTGCCGGAAACGGCGCGCGTCTGATTCGAGGTACATGAGGAAGACATAACATCTTGAGACATTTTTAAGAGAAGTTGAAACACCTATTTGGAAAGCCAAATGGGCGAAAACTCAGTACAAAAAAAAAAAAGATCTTGCTTGTCGAGCACAGTAAACCACTGAGCCGTACGAATCGTACATTCAGGATGTCTAGCGTTGTGTCGTAAAGTGGACAGCGGCATGTCAGAGAGCGACAAGGTGGGTCATATCCTGAAGAGGATCCCGAACGACACATTTAAACTTCTGCTCCGCGAAGATTGTACCACCGTTCAAGCTGCCCTCCAGGTTTGCCTGCAGTTTGAACAATCCAAACACCGCCGAATTACTCCCAGTTTTCACAGACTTCCCAACACGGCTGCGACGTCATCGTGTGAGGACTTACCTACGCTGCACCAGCCTTCGCAACCAGGAAACGCAACTCGAATATTCAGCAGGGACCTAGAGGCTCTGACGCCCGTTGCCTTCAAGCCCGCCGGAGTTACCACTGCCCTCATTAAAGCTCGTGCGCCGGGAATTTGCGAACACGGGCCTGAACTCCGCCAGACCATCTGAGCAACCTTGCTCTACACACGCCACGCCAATCGTTGCTGCTGCTGCTCCCACTCACACTCGGCCTTTCCCTGTGCGCTATCGCTTCCGGAATGCTTCAGAAGGGCGCAACTCGGACGGATAGCCCATGTGCTTCCACTGCTCACGCGTCGGCGACATTCCTCCGCTGGTTTTCGTCTCCTCAACTCTTATGATCGCCGCGACGACTACGGACCCCGCCAGCCGTTGCCACGTGATGACCCTCCCGTCGCCTTCAACATTCCAGCCTGGCGCAGGTTTATCTGCACCTGCCACTATCGCCGCTACCTCGCCGCCCGTCCTCTTCCCACCAATTTTCTGGCTCCCTTCCGGAAAATTAGCCAGTGCAGCGCCCGAAGCTGATTGCATTGACCACTTGGCCCGAAAATCCTGGCCATGGCTAATCGACGCAACCTTCTCGACATTTATGTGGGCGGTGTGTACCTGTAGCTGCTTTAATTGACACTGGCGCCCAAGTTTCTGCCCTGAGTTCATCCTTTCGTCGTCGTCCGAACAAAGTTTTAACCCCCGCCACTTCGTCTGCTGTTCGTGTCGCCGATCGAAGTGCAGCTTCTGTTGCTGGAATGTGCACTGCTCGTGTTATTATTGCCGGCCATACTACTTCTGTGTTGTTCACAGTTATAGACCGTGGTCCTCACCATGTGATTCTCGGCATTAAATGGTGAGGCCAGCGGCTGCCCTTGTCAACTGCGCCACTGGCCTTGTACGCTTGGGCTTCCCGCTCTACTCCGACAGTGCCTCCGCGCTGCTGCATTTGTTCGACAGCCACCCGAAGCTGCCATCTATGTTTCCATGTCCCCATTTCCCTCTGTTCCTGATGGCGCCTACCTTACTTGCCCTATCACTGATGTTCTTCAGCGCATTGTCATCCTTCCTCACACCGTCGTCACTGTCACTGCCAACCGCAACTGCCTTCCGAGTCTTAACTTTGACGTCTCTGCCCAAGTCTTGCCCCAAGGCATCGCACTTGCGAATCTGTTTCCTCTCACCGAGTGCACTTTCTGCTGTCACCACTGAATGCCAACCTGATCATTGTGCACCCCAGCTCTCGCCCACTTCGCATTTCGACCTTACTTCGGCAATGATAGCTAATGATCTGCCACCAGACCACGCCCGCGTCCTCTCGCAACTCGTTGATTCCTACAAGGGCATCTTCCATTTCGGCAACTGTCCTCTCGGCCAAACTTCCGTTGTGACGCGCCGTATTGAAACCTGCGATGCAAGCCCCGTCCACCGCCTGCTGTACCGTATATCAGCCAAATCATACACACTGGAGTCGACAAGATGCTAGCGAACATCATCGAGCCCTCCAGCAGCCTGGGCATCACGTGTCGTCTTAGTAAGACGGCAGTTGGAGATTGTGTCGATTACCGCCAACTGAATGCGATCACCAAGAAAAACGTTTACCCTCTGCCCTGAGTAGACGATGCGCTGGACTGCCTTCATGGAGCCAACTATTTGTTATCAATTGATCTGCGTTCAGGATACCGGCAAATAGCGGTAGATGAACGTGACCGCGAAAAAAGTCGCCTTTGTTACCCCAGACGGCCTGTACCAATTCAAAGTTATGCCTTTTGGCCTCTGCAACGCTTCCGCGACCTTCGAGCGTATGATGGACTCTCACCTGCATGGATTCAAATGGACCACATGCTTGTGCTACCTCGATGACATATTATTCACCCCGACGTTCGCTCGTATTTCTACAATATTTTCCGTCTTCCGCATGCCAGTCTCCAGTTGAATTCAAAAAAGTGCAGCTTCGTCCAACGTCAGGTAAAGGTCCTTGGCCACTTGGTTGACGCCACAGGAGTCAAGCCTGACCCTGGTAAAACCCGCGCCGTCTGTGATTTCCCAACTCCGCGTTCCACATCTGATGTCCGCAGTCACCTCGGGTTGTGCTGTTATTTCTGACTGTTTATCCAGAACTTCGCCGACGTTGCCCATCCGCTCACCCCTCTCCTCAAGCAGAACGCGCCTTTCTCTTGGGGCCCTTATGAAGCTCGCGCCTTTCAAGCCCTGATTTCGGCCTTCACCGCTCCATCTGTATTGGCCCATTTCAACCCTTCGGCACCTACGGAACTTCGAACCGACGCTAGTGGCCATGGCATTGCCGCTATTCATGCCCAGTGCCAGCATGGCATCTGTCGTATAATTGCCTACGCCAGCCGCCTGCTATCTCCATCCGAGCAAGGTATTCGAATACCGAACGTGAATGCCTCGCATTTGTTTGGGCATTTACTAAATTTCACCCCTATTTGATCGGAAGGCCCTTTTGCGTAGTAAAGACCGCCATGCCTTATGTTGGTTGTCGTCACTTAAGGGCCCTGCCGGGCGCTTGGGTCGCTGGGCCTTGCGCTTACAGGAATATACATTTGATACTGTGTTCAAGTCAGGCCGATTGTATCAAGACGCTGAGTGCTTGCCCGCCATGCCGTCTATCCTCCTAAATTACTTGACTACACTGCTGACGTCTACGTGTTGTCCATCACAGACTTTCTGCACATCGGTCCCGAACAGCGTCTTGACCCATCCCTACGACCTATTATCGACCAGCTGCGCACCGACGACTCCGATCCTTCCGTCCGATGTTCGTGCTCCGTGGCGATACATTTTTCCGACGCAACATGCGCCCAGATGGTGCGGACCTTTTGCTCGTTGCCGCTACTCATTTCTGCTCTATTGATTTAGCCCAACTTCATGACGCCCCCACAGCAGGGCATCTGGGAATGTCTCGCACGTATGATAGCGTACGCCGGCGGTTTTTCTGGCCAGGCCTTTATCGCTCTGTTCGCCGCTACGTTGCAGCTTGTGACCTGTGCCAGCGTCGGGAGAAGCCACAGCTTAAGCCTAAAGGTCACCTTCAGTCAATAGAAAATTCTCTTCGCCCATTTTCTCGCTTCGGCTATCTTCAACTTTGGCTGGTTTCTCTCTATTCTTGCAGCGTACTGGGACTTGTAATTCCCCCTGCGCTACAACAGAGTGGGGCCAGTTGGTTAGGGCTCTAATCCAACTCAGCAGCGGTTCCATTATCATTTACATCATCATGAAAGGGGGGGGGGGGGTACTTCTGCATCATCATGTGCCACCGAAGCTCCAAGTAGCTTTTCGGTCGCCTTCAGCCAGCGCTCACAGAGTTCTGTCTCCGCATATGAGAATATTTGGGCGCGGCATTAGGCGTCACTCGCCCATTTTGTCGCGCTGCTGCCCAGTCCGCTCCTAATTCTTTTTTAACCATGCTAAGCTGCTCTTCACACCAGCAGATCAATTATTTAAACGTCATGCAAAAGCCGCTCTCTCATCAGCACCAACTTCTCGAGCTTCATTTTCACCACTCACGGTGGGCATGAACTTGTTAGCACGGCGGGACTTGGTGTGAAACCGCTCCTGGCAAGCTCACCAGGTTTCAATGGAAGAACGGCCCAAGATTGGTATATCCGCGCTTGGAGGCCAGGCGAAGGGGTCCTTAAATGCCTATCAGTTCGCGTCGCCGGATCTGGGATATAGGCTGCGGATACGCGGCTGCGGTCCTGGTGCGTACACCTGGAGGTCCCACGCAGAGGCTTCTATGCTTGGAGCCCGAGATAGCCATATGAAACTGAAACCCCGAGTCAGAGGTGGCGGTAATGAAAAAACATTTATTAGATTATATTTACATGAGAGAGAAAGAAAAGCTTCGGGGTAGGCCATAAGGGCCTTTTAAAAAGTTTAGGAGGGGCCCCTAGTCCGGGACTCATTGGCTTCCGCGGCAGCTCGGGCCCTAGCCACGATAGCACGTTGGCTCACCAAGGTGGAGCAGTCGAGTAGGGCAGCCTCCCAGCTCTCTCTGGTGGGTGAAGGGAAAGGGGATTAAGCGGAGTTAGAGGGACAAGCCCACACCATATGGTACACATCTGAAAACGCGCACCCACAGAGCGGGCATTCTCCTTTAAAAGCCGGATTGAAATACTTTAGTACTGGCGGGTACAGTACTGTATTGGTGTATTAACAAAGAAGCCAACGCTACTGAGTTGTGGCTAGTCCTTTAGCGGGGGGGGGGGGGGGGGGGGTGAAAAAGGCAGTGTCGAGTTTTGTACAGGTCAGCAATTTCTTTGTAATGTAAGGTGTTTCTTGGGGTACCAAGACCGTAAGCAACGTCCGCAAACCAAAGCGACGAGGGTAGCGTTCGAATCAACGGTGCAGTGCTAACAAGGCTCCGGCTCCACTTCGTCTACCTCTTCGGGTTGGCGCGCGAGCTGATGGCGATCGGGATTACTACAATACCCCCCGGCGGAAAAGGAGCCATCCTGGCGACTCATGGTGAGGAAAGGGTAGGGGGATCATAATACGGCTTGAGGCGGTCGACATCTACAGTTTCTCGGCCGCGGCGGCGATGATCTGGAGATGGGTTCAAGGGCTCTACTACGTAATTGACGGGAGAAGATTGTTCGAGAATGCGGTAAGGTCCATGATAGCGCGATAAGAGTTTGGATGAGAGGCCGGGTGCAGAGGAAGGCACCCAGAGCCAAACGAGGGCACCTGAGGGATATGAAGGCGCTGGATTTGTAGGGTCCCGGTTATGCTTTTGTTGAGCCTGGTTCTCCGTTGTGAAGGAGCGCGCCAATTGTCGGCATTCTTCGGCAAATGTGTGCGCTTCAGACAGCAGAGTGGTCTCTGAAGCGTCGGGGTGGTAGGGCAGGATGGTATCCATGGTGGACGTGGGTTCACGACCATATAAAAGAAAGAAGGGGGAGAACCCAGTCGTAGTCTGCGTAGCCGTATTGTAGGCGTACGTTACGAAAGGCAGCACTTGGTCCCAATTAGAGTGAGCGCTATCAACGTACATGGCTAGCATGTCACTGAGAGTGTGATTAAATCGCTCAGTCATGCCGTTCGTTTGGGGGTGATACGCTGTGGTGCTCCGGTGAATGATGTGGCACTGTTTGAGGAGGGCTTCGACAGTGTCGGAAAGAAACGCACGTCCGCGGTCACTGATCAATTCTTTCGGTGCGCCGTGACGAAGAACGAGGCGATGCAGAATGAACGAAGCAACATCCCGTGCGCTGGCAGACTGCAAGGCCGATGTTTCCACGTAACGGGTTAGGTGGTCAACGGCTACGATGACCCAGCGGTTGTTAGCCGACGTTGTCGGAAGCGGGCCATACAGATCGATACCGACACGGTCAAAAGGGCGGCTGGGGCAAGGCAATGGCTGCAACGGAGCGGCTGGCTGAGGGGATGGATTCTTGCGACGTTGGCAGGCGGTACAGGATCGGATGTACTGACGAATGAAGCGGTACATGCCGCGCCAGTAATATCTCATACGCAGTCGAGAATAGGTTTTCATGACACCTGCATGGCCGCATTGGGGATCGGCGTGGAAAGAGGCGCAGATTTCAGCACTGAGGTGTCGCGGAATCACGAGAAGCCACTTTCGCCCTGTAGGATGGTAATTGCGGCGGTATAAAAGTCCATCACGAGTGGCGAAGTGGTGAGCCTGACGACGAAGTGCACGTGACGGAGACAGCTCGGCGGGCGTAGACAGGTATGTTAAGAGGGAGGATATCCATGGATCCTTCTGCTGCTCAGATTTCATGTTGGTAATGTTGAGCGGCGACATATCGTAGGCACAAACGAAGCCAGCCGTCGAGTCGTTAGGAAGCGGTGAACGGGAAAGGGCATCAGCGTCGGTGTGCTTGCGTCCAGATCGATAGATGACGTGGATATCGTACTCCTGAAGACGTAACGCCCAGCGGGCGAGGCGGCCGGAGGGGTCTTTGAGGGAGGATAGCCAACAGAGCGCGTGGTGGTCGGTAACAACGTAGAATGGGCGACCGTAAATATAAGGACGAAACTTGGTAATGGCCCATATGATGGCCAGACACTCTTTTTCGGTCACAGAATAGTTCGATTCCGCTTTCGTGAGGGTACGGCTAGCTTACGCGACGACATACTCGGTATATCCAGGTTTCCGTTCAGCAAGAACAGCGCCCAGACCTACGCCGCTTGCATCAGTGTGTATTTCGGTCGAGCAGGCAGGGTCAAAATGGCGGAGTATAGGGGGAGAGACCAGTAGACGGCGTAGTGTACTGAACGCAGCATCACAGGCTGGTGACCAAGAGGAGAGGTTCGGGCCTCCGGCGAGAAGTTGCGTTAAAGGGGCGATGATACTGGCGAAGTTGCGGATAAAACGGCGGAAATACGAACATAGACCGATAAAACTGCGAAGTTCTTTCAAGGTTGTGGGCTTGGGGAAGTCCGCGACGGCACGAAGTTTGGTAGGATCCGGTAGAACGCCATCCTTGGATATGACATGACCAAGTATTGTGAGCTTGGTAGCGGCAAAGTGACATTTCTTCAAGTTGAGCTGTAGGCCGGCTTCAGTAAGGCACGTAAGGACACGCTGAAGGCGCAGAAGGTGGAAGGGAAATCTTTCGAGAAAACGACAATGTCGTCTAGATAACAAAGACACGTTTCCCATTTGAGCCCACTGAGAATGTTATCCATCATTCTCTCGAAGGTGGCGGGGGCGTTGCACAGTCCGAACGGCATCACATTGAATTCATACAAGCCATCGGGAGTGATGAAGGCTGTTTTCGGGCGGTCAGCAGAAGCCATCGGTACTTGCCAATAGCCAGAGCGCAAATCTAGCGACGAAAAGAACTCCGCTCCTTGCAAACAATCTAGCGCGTCATCAATTCGTGGTAGTGGGTAAACATCTTTGCGGGTTATCTTATTCAGACGCCGGTAGTCCACACAGAAGCGGATCGTGCCATCTTTCTTCGTCACCAACACTACGGGGGAGGCCCAAGGGCTATGAGATGGTCGTATGATGCCCCTTTGAAGCATATCGGCGACATTGTCACGAATGACGCGGCGCTCAGTGGGCGACACGCGATATGGTCGCTGCCGCATGGGAGCATGAGGACCAGTGTCAATTGCATGAGAAACGGTCAAGGCGCGGCCCAAGGAAGGCTGGGACACGTCAAAAGATGCACTGAAGCGCTGAAGGAGGGCGACTATTTGGTCCCGTTGGGCGGACGGAAGGTCGGTCGCGATAGCTCGATGAAGGGCGTCGACAGGAAGCTCATCACTCGTAGCAGCACAAGACGTCAGGGCAGCGACGTGAGGAAAAACTTCAGGTTCGGAGAACATGTAAGTGCGATCAGGGTCCAGTTCTTCAATGTAGCCGAGGCACTCCCCGCGAAGAAGAGCCGTTGGGCAGGGAAAAGGGTTGGAAGCATAGATGACACAGCTGCCATCAGAAATCGTTAGAACGGCGAAAGGAAGAAGGAGGCGGTTATGGTGGGCGGAGGCGACTTTGGGCGTAAAGAGAACAGGACTAGGGAGGGCAGATGTCGAAATAAGGGGAACGAGAACAGAAGAAAAGGGTGGAATGTCGGTGTCTGCAGCTACAAGGAGTTTAGCAGGGCGCACAGGCGGGTCACACAGGGAAACATTACACACAGGGGAAAGCTCAACTTCAGCACGGGCACAATCAATCACAGCACTGTGAGTCGACAGAAAGTCGTAGCCGAGGATGATGTCGTGGGAGCAGTCGTAAAGCACCACCATCTCGACGAGATACGTAATGTCTTTGATGCAAACTCGTACCGTGCACGCTGCCACAGGGGTGATGCGCTCTGAACTGGCCGTACGAAGCGAAAAGGCAGAAAGCGGCGTCGTGACCTTGCGAATTTTGCGGCGAAGGGCATCACTAATTACGGAAACGGCAGCACCTGTATCCACCAGCGCAAGAACGGGAAAACCTTCTACGAACACTTCAATGACGTTGGCGGGAGGAGGCGGAGGACTTAACGAGTTCGTCAAACGCGCAGTTCTTGCCTCCGGAACTGCGGCATTTAGTTTTCCCCTTGCGTAGGGCCCTGTCGCCGGAGCATTGGCGAAATGGAACGTCGGCGAGGCGAAGGCGAACGGCGTGTTGAGTACTGAGCCCGAGGTGGAGATGATCCAGAAGAGACGTTGCTCAAGGGCGGCTCGGGATCGTAGTGGTACTGACGGACTGTATTCTCAGGATGAAGCGGGCGCTGACGGCAAAGGCGAGCGACGTGACCCGGAAGCCCGCAAGCATAGCAAATTGGGCGATTGTCGGCGGTTCGCCATGGGTTCGTAATGCGGCGTCGCTGTCGAGGGATTTGAGACTGAGGGGCCACGAAACGAGGTGGAACATAAAATGTAGGGCCGTTCTGGTAAGACGATGTAGGAAGCGGACCGCGCGTTCCAGCGGTTACTTGAGCGTAAGTGAGTGGGGCTTGCACAGGAGCGATGGGAACACTAGAAGGTAGCGCTTCGGCGACTTTCTCCTCGATAACTTGGCGGATAGCCGGCGAGATGGATGGCGCGTTGGCCGGTGCTAATGGCGAAGTGCAGACCAAAGGTGGGCATTTGACCTCAAAAACTTCGACCTCACCTCAAACTCAAAAAATATTTGGCGACCTCACTCAACCTCAACCTCATAAATTGAGGTTGAGGTCCCCCAGGCGACCTCACCTCACTTTTCAGGTGACCATTGGCGACCTCACTCAACCTCACCTCAAACTCAAAATGTGAGGTTGAGGTCGGGCGCTCGACCTCAAAAAAAAAAAAGAATCATCAAATTAAACCGTAACTTAGAAAATATACATTTCTCGGTATTCCTAGCATATATAGGCAAGCCAGAATTTTGTCGTATGAAGGCTGTATTTTACTGTTAATTTTATACAATTAATATCCCGGATAAAAGAAAAACTCCGGAGACTCCATGTCCAATCCTGCACTAAAGTAGCAATCCTCTCCCCCTCTTCGCCTACCATTTTTTGGTCCGTTTTATTCTAAGGCCTACATGGGTACCACATTACTACGCATAGGCCCATAATGCAATACAAAGAGTTTATCCCATCCGACCAACATGAATAAAATCCGTATTAGAAATAAAACAAGCCAGTTCTTACTATATACTGAAAAGACAAATGCTGTTGACCCTAGTGACGATGGCAACAATGACAATATGCTCTTTTTCTTAATTCGAAAAAAAAAATTGATGATTGCCAAGCATTGTTTTTTAATAGACTGTACACTGTCTTGCGACCGTACACATCAAATTGGGGAAAAAATAGGAATACAGTCGTGCCTCGTTAGTATGGACACTTTGGTTTCCGACCAAAACTGTCCATAACGCGAGTCATCCATAATAACGAGTCATGATAAAAATGAAAAGTATTTTTTTGAGAAAAACTTTATAATTAATGAAAGCTTTTTAAATTAAATTTCTAATTAAAAACAGCCAAGCTGTCGATGTTACCCCCTTCTCCATGAATCCGTCGACCAAAAAATGTCATGTCTGTTCTTAAATCTTGCCAGCTATCCTCATGAGTAGCTGAAGTTAGTAATGCCTATACATAGCGTAGAATAATTTTTCTCAGTAAACATCCCTGTTTTACTGAACAAAAATTCCGTAAGTCATCACAGGTAAAACCTATCAAGACGGAGGAGAAGGAAGGGTGCGCACCCATAATGTTACCGAGGCAGCGAGCCTTCTGTTGAAGCATTTCGTCGCTCACGACAGCACCATTCGCGCACACATTTCCGAACCACATTAACAAGGCTGACTCCATTTCTTCGAACTGTGCTGGGCGCTGTCGGACTGTAGCTGACGCTGCGATGAGCGATGCCGACGTTGAGCCATTTATCAGAGCCCTGTAGTATCGATGCTACCGTCGACCTGGCGAGGCTGAGACCTAGTTGAACTTGGGTCCAGTCCCTCATGGCTTGGATTAACTCAGATGGTTTTTGCCGCTTGTATTCACAGATGTCCCGCTTCGCGCCTACGTTCAGTAACGTTTTTTTTTTTTTTTGCTTTCAACTCCCGCCATGCCAAAAGTCAGACTAAAGTTGAGGGTTACAGGCTCCTGATTCTTTGCACTCTTTTTGCCTAGTTAACCTCCCCGCCTTTCCGTTCTTCTGATTCTCTTTTTTCTGCCTTGTACTGTTTATGTGAGGAAGCGAGGGAGTCAAGTTGGCAGGCTTCTGAGGGCTATCGAACAGCCCTTTTCTGTGCCGTTTGTATGTGTTCCTATGAAACAAACACTGCAAGCTGAAGTACAGTTTAGAACGACGGCGAGCCGACTACGAAGAGCTCAGACCTTGTCAAGGCCGCATCGTTGACTCAAGGCGAAGCCGACATGCGGACCGCCCGGGGCGCGAAATGTGGCAGTTCGGCACCCCAACAGTGACGAAAACCAGGAGCATGAGAAGGAAGGGCGTCCAGGACGGGACGCGCGGTCCTGGTTGCGTGCTCGCCGCCTTTCTTTTGTCGCTCTACTTCGTGAGTGTGTTTTAACTCTGACCGAAAAGCGTTAACGGCTTCATGGAACACACTTTGTGTTTGGGAAAGAAAAACTTCAGTTCCCACCCCCACTTTTTGGCGCTTGTCTTTTTTCCTATTATTTCCTTCCTACGCTTTTACCGGCCTCTCTGTTCACGTTCAGCAGAATTTATTGCGACCACATGTTGCTGTTTTCCCGACTGCGGCCTCTCGTTGCGGCGCTGCCTCTGCACCCAGAAATCTCCCGGTTCCCTTCATTCAGGGTCTTTCTTACTTAGCTGACCCTCGGTTTTCTGTGTGCGTTCCTTTCCGCTCTTGCGTCCCTCCCCTTCCTAAAACGACCACACGCCCGCTTTGGTTCTTTCCAACTCCACAGGACTAGTTCAGGCATCCGGCCGCATCGGCTGTCGCATAGGTTCCCGGCCTGCGCGCCCTTCTTTAACTTGCGTTCGGACTCCCCTGCTTTTTTCAAACGATGTCCATATTAACGAGACAAAAATACATGGGCCCAAGTGGGCTCTATGCATTCTTCCCCTGTCCATTGTTCAAACAGCGAGTTTTTACATTAACGAGGCATAAATACATTGAAAACATTTCGTCCCCAGAAAAACTGTTCATAATTTGGGTCGTCCATATTAACGGGGCACGAATTTCCCATAAAAGCTACTCATGAAACGATCTGTCGTGATGACTAAATCCCCAACAAAACAAACAAAAGAGGAAAGACAGCAACACACCAAATAATCACAAAACTCGGCCAACGCCGAGTAAACAAATGTACCTTCAGAAAATTTCAGAGGAACGCTGTGGATGTTACGAGGTCCCAACCGGTCACTCCTAGGTGTTTGTCTATAATTCTGTGATCCCGTGGCGTATTGCAAGAATTGGCGAAATTGCTTCTTCGAACACCATGCTTACATTAAAAAATTACAGGGTTCGGAACTGCTAGGAAAGAGGGTTAAACGTGAACCACTTTGCAGTCAAATTTCGCTGGACCAAAATGTCCAACCCCCCCCCCCTCAAAAAAAAAAAAAAAGAAAACGAAAAAACGATACAAATACTTGTACATCCGAACAGAATACTGGATAACATTTCTCCAACAAGTCTGAGACGGGCTTCTTTGTGTTATTCACTTGTTTTCCTTTAAAGACTGAACTAATATATTACACGGTGGTGCCTTCGAAGCTGCTTCGTCGCATGCACTACACGTGCATCCAGAGAAACTGTTTCCCCGTTAGTGTCGTGTAGTTACAGCACATAAACGTAAAATAAAGACAAGAACAACAGAAAGGAGGCGATCAAGCAGCCTGGAGGGACCGCGCTCCCTCCTGTGCACGCGTTCCTCCCTTCGCCGTCCGTCTCTAGGCTCTAGGTTTTGCTCATGCAGTGAATGCCGAACTGTCACCAATACACACCAAAGGCAGCAGCGAATGTGTCAGCTTCGTTTTCAGAGGCTACATCGCGCTTTGAAATACTTGCAAAAAAATAAAAAACAAAAAGAGAAACTAAATGACCGCTCCGGTAAGTGGAAAGGAGAGTTGTGCTATGGGCCTCTGGAAAGATGCCAAAGAAAGAGCCAAATGTGAGGGAAGAAGCCTGTTCTCTGTTCGCCAGTACACGAACATAAAGGTCATACAAGAAAATATATATAAAGAAATACTATATTGACGAAAGTATACGAAATTTCGCACACTAAAAAAAGAAGAGAACTGCGCTTCCCAGAGGGTATAGAAGGCTTGAGACATCGACTTAGTACTGCATTCCTCAGTGCTAGCATGTAATTGGTTTCATTCACATATATTTCAATGGATTTTTAAAGAAAAAAACGAATGTCTGAATATATTACTCCGATATCTGACCACACAAATTTTCATCCGATTGATTTGTCCGTCTCGAGCAGACGGCAGCACAAAAGAGACACGCTCAGTTTGCCACACTAATTCGTCTGTCTAGACACCAAAATGTTGAGTCAGAAAACATCTCAATAGTTTTTAACTTATAAAAACATGTAGGAGAACGCTTTTCTCGTTTTTTTTTTCCTGCGCCTAAAGAGGTTTCAAGATAGACCTGATATTATGGAGTTAAGAATCTCTTACCATCATCCTTCCTCCTGCATTGCTTGGTTTCACGAGAATTTGAGAGAGAAACAAAGGGCCTTAGCGGAGCAAAAAGATTTTTGTTTTCATTGGGCTTTACTGTATATAAGTACCATATAATTTTTTTGCCTCTTCTACCTAGGCAAATGGTTAACATGCGCAGGCTTTTTTCCTGTATACCAGTTGCGTCTTATAAGCTGTGCCGTCCGTCTCATCCTCTTGCATGTCTTACCGCTATATTGGTTATGTAAGAAACGCTAGCACCTTCATCCCATGCAATTTCGCTGCACCATTTTCTGTTAAGGTTCCGTCTAATGTACAGCGGGATCCTTTATCTAATGTAAAGCAGCAGCCGTGACGTCAGCGCCTGGGAACGGGCATGCACACGACAAACAGTTCTGCTTTGCGCCGTCTGCGCAAAAGACAATTTGCTTCGCTTTTTAGTTTGCTTGTTTGTTTGCGGCATCCGACAAAAGCATCGCGGGTCAGAGTGAGTTATGTGCTTTGCGCGCTCCTGGGTGTTTGAGCCGGCGGCAAGCATCGGCACAAACAAGTCAGAGAAAAGGGGGGTGGCGGGCGGGGGGCACGAGAAGTTCGTGTCGTAAAAAAAAAAAAAAAAAGGCCTTCCAACAAGACCAGAGGGAAGCCTGGGCAGGGGCTACGGCATCCGGTCGTCCGAACGGGGGGTAACCGAACACCAAGAGTCGACAGGCACACCGCGGCAATACGCTCAAACTCCGCGTCAAAAGGGGCGCTCTTCGAAGTAAGCCGCGGCAACAGCAAAAAGCCTGGACCTCACAATTTCGACCTCACACAATTACGACCTCACTCAACCTCAAACTCACGCGTGAGGTTGAGGTCCAATTTCGTGACCTCACTCAAAATATTTTGAGCTATCGCCGACCTCACCTCAACCTCACCTCACTCCGTGAGGTTGAGGTCATTTTGAGGTTGAGGTCGACCTCATGAGGTCGAAACCTAATGAGGTTGCCCACCTCTGGTGCAGACGGTCGGCTGAACTGGAGATCGGCTTCGTGGTTTCGAAACCACAGATTCGCCACGTCCGTGAGGTAGAAGAGCACGTTGCTCAGTTTGATGGAATCGTCCCAGCGGTTGTAAGTGCTGACGCGCTCGAAAGAGGCCAGCCAGTCGTCGACGTCATGGTCGTCGGTACCACTGAAGAAAGGTGGGTCACGGGGGCGTTGCGCTCCGGGACAGAAGATGGTGGCAGCAGTGGCAGGGATGGGCGCCGATGGTTGGCTGGGAGCGTCCTGCATGGTTGTGACCGAAGGCGGTAGCGTGCGGTTTCGAAGTTCCAGGGTGAAATTTGCGAGGAGGACTGGGGCGACGACCGAGATACCTCCACCAAGTGTAAGGTGTTTCTTGGGGTACCAAGACCGTAAGCAACGTCCGCAAACCAAAGCGACGAGGGTAGCGTTCGAATCAACGGTGCAGTGCTAACAAGGCTCCGGCTCCACTTCGTCTACCTCTTCGGGTTGGCGCGCGAGCTGATGGCGATCGGGATTACTACAGTAAGTATAGCCGGATCGGATTCCAGTTCCTCAAGCGGTTAGGCGTGCAGGCTGAGGCGTCTGCGGCCTCGTTCCCTTCAAGTCCCGCATGTGCTGGGGCCCAGATGACGACACGTGTGTCCGGGTGATCCCGGTAGTCGGATCTGCTGAGGATTTCGGTGGCGCGTTGCGAAATGCGCCCTAGCTCTAAATTTCGACAGGCTCCCTGGGAGTCAGTGATGATAACCCTGAAGTCATGCTCTGCAGCGGCCAGCTCTATACCGATCTTCTCTGCGTGTGTGATGTTTAGGGGGCGGAAAGTGATTCCCTGAATGTGTGTGTTCTGGTGGATGACCGCGGCCGTGTACCACCCTCCATGGTGTGGGCCAGCACCATCCGTGTAGAGGATTCCGTAACGAGAGCCGTAGCGCTCTTTTAGGTTCGCCGCACTCTTGGTGCAATGGCCCTCGTGAGTCTCCTTTGTCATGTTTTCTGGCAGAGGTCGAATCTTGATCGCTTAGCGTCAGTCCTCTGGAACTTGGTTCGTTCATCTGCTTGCGCATTGTAAGCAATGTGCAGGTGGCCTAGGAGGCGTTTGCTTGCAGGCGATTTGCTTAACCGCAAATATTGGTTAAGTGCGCATCTTGCAACTCTGCAAACGTGTTGGTCATCCCTAGAGCAATGAGCCTTTGATTGGACGTCGTTATGGGAAGGTCGAGGGCGCGCTTATAAATTTTGCGAAGGGTCAACTCTGTTCTCGTCGCATTTCCGCAAGTGGAGGTAAAGTGCCGCATAGAGTATCCGGCTGGTCACGAGTGCATTGGCCAGCCTCAGGGCATCTTTGTATCGTAACCCCCCCTCTCCGCGTGTTAGATACCCGACGGACGATACGGCCCACCTGGTCTCCAATCTTGCGGAGCTTCTGCAAGTTGTATCAATCTTGCGATTGCAGTGAATAAAGAGTCCCAACGCTCTTATCGCATTACAATCAGAGATGGGGCCGCTAGCAAGGGCGAGGGCAATTTTAGTGGTACACTTCGGGTTGGACCGGAGGTGTACGAATTATGATTTGGTCGAGGAGCATTTCAGGCTACAGCGACGAGCATATCAGTCCATAATATTCGCCGCTTGTTGCAGGTTAGTCTCGATCTGCCCTAGCGACCCATGTGTGGCCCAGAGCATGATGTCGTCGGCATACAGAGCATGCCTGATGCCTGGGACATCATTAAGCAATGGGGAGAGGTGAGCCATGGCGAGGTTAAAGAGGATGGGAAAGAGGGCCGCTTCCTTTGGCGTTCCTAGCATACCTAAGGGGTAAAAGCCATGCTCCTAGTCTTGAATACGTATATAGTTTTGCTGTTCAGTGAGGAACTGTCCGATGTACTACCTAAACATGTGTGCACAGTTTGTCTGCGACAAATGTGTGAGGATGATGTCGTGGGTTGCGTTGTCGAAGGTCCTTTTGAGGTCTAAGGCGAGGACCACCTTGTCGGTACTGGGGTATTCGACCGGAGCCAAGACATCTTTGTGAAGTTGGAGTAGGACGTCCTGCGCGGACCGGTGTGGGCGGAAACCGCGTATGGTGTCTGCAAAGGCGTGTTTAAGTTCTGGATTTTGACAGAGTGGGTCCTTGACCATGGTTCTCATCAACTTCCCCGTACCAGACGTCATTGGAATGGGTCGAAGATTTTCGATGTTGATGGCTTTTTCGGGTTTCTAAAGGTGACATATGTTTTTCAAATCTGTTGGGAGAGGTGTATCCCCTTCCTATAGGGCGTTGAAATAGTGTAGAAAGCTCAGGTTTCCTGTGTCCAGGAGGTTAGCAAGGAGCTTAACCGTCCGTCTATCCCGTCCGGGTGCAGTGCCACGTTTCATTTTTTTCAGAACCGCTTTTAGGTCGTGTATCTGGAACGGTTTGTCCAGCTCCTCATTTTCAGAGCCTGCCGACCCGCGGGAGTCCTGGGTGCTATAGATATTTAAGTTGTCTCTCAGTGCTGTAGCCAATTTAGTAGTGTCCCCACGGAAAGCATGAATAGTTTCTGAAGGTGTTTCTGGGTTTCGTTGCGTGTTTGGTTCGGATCAATCAATGCGCGAATTAGGCGCCATGTGCTCCGATTCGACATTTGTCGAGCTGCGGTGTTGCAGCGGTCTACCGAGTTGGGCTGCATACTCACCTGCCTCTTGGTTGAGTGCCGCTTTCTAATGTTGAATTGCTGGGCTAGTTGGTGTATAGTCGTATAAAGGAAAGGTTAATAGCGCAACAAAAAGACACTCACAAATAGGAACAAACAGGCGCTGACTCAACTTCTTTCTCGGAACACCACATACAAACTTCTTCTTCGATATCCAATGCTCCCACAAAATCAGCAACATATGCCTAGCAATTTAGGCCTACCCTACCTAACACCATTTAGCAGTTACATGAGCGCTCTCTAAAAAACAATCAGAATTTACATCTACCTGTTCATTGCAAATCGTGCGATTTCAAGACAAAATGTGAACCGAAGTTCAAAGAAGTTAAGATTTTAGGCAGGAGCAGGAATAATCTTGCCCCTGAGCTGCTAGAAGCATATAAAAAGACTTGGTTCAAAATGTATTAGTGAATCATCTCTCGCTGTATAGTAGTGAAGGTCGACGGCTAAATGGTGTTAGGTAGGGTAGGCCTAAATTTCTAGGCATATGTTGCTGACTTTGTGGGAGCATTTGGATGTTGAAGGAGTTTGTACGTGGTTTTCCAAGAAAGAAGTTGGAGTCAGCGCCTGTCCTGTGTGTCTATTTGTGCCTATTTGTGAGTGTCCTTTTGTTGCGCTGTTAACCTTTACTCTATGTTCTAATTTTGAGTCGGCGGTTATGCTTCTGTCGGCGCCATCGGCGGATGAGGTTATGTCAGGCCTCCCAGAGGTGCAAGAGGTGGTTGTCCACCGCTGGCGTTGCCTCCGAGAGTTGAACCTGTTTGTCAACCTTACGAAGCTTAGCCACCAAATTTTCAGACCGAGATTCATAGCCCTTTTGGGTTATAGGCTCAGAGTTAATATACACCTATCGAAAGTGTGTTCAGTCTAAGAGAGTAGCATTTTGATGAGAACGTGGAAGAGGTTTCGAGCGGGGTGTTGTAATGAGGATGCAGTGGTCGCTGCCAAGGGTTTCTTCGATGTCGTGCCACTCCGCATATTTTATGTTTTTGGTAAACGTAAGATCCGGGCATGTGTCCCGTGTTACTGGGTTACCTACCTGGTTGGGGAGAGCAGGATCCGTGTGTATGGTTAGGCCCAATGTGGAAATAAGCTCTGCCAGCTTTCGGCCGCGTTTGTCCTCCCTACGGTAGCCGCAGAGAGGGCTGGGTGCATTGAAATCTCCAGGTATTATGAGGGATTCCCTTTCTGCCACTTTGAGGACTTTGCTAAATATGTCGGGGAACATTAGGAAGTTTAGGTGAACTGTATATGTTGAGTACGTGTATAGTGAAGGGTCCTGTTTCATAAGCGCAGGGTCACCATAATGTATGAACAGGCAGTATTGCAGGCCAAATCAACTGGGGTAGCCTTAAATGTTTTGTTGGTGCAAAGGGCGGTCGGCGCATTCCGCTGATAGACCGTATAATTGGTCAGTGTGGCGCTCTATCTCGGCTCCTGGAGGGCTACCACCGTGGGCATTTCTGGGAGGGCGGCGGAAGGGCGGCCAGCTTAGTGCGTGCGCGGAAACCTAGTTCCACCGAAGAATTATGGTTGAGATCGAATTTTTGTGCGAGACGTTTACTATTGTCGCCCGCCATGTTGCTCACTTAAATTTTGCGACACATCCTGGAGGAGAGGGGAGCCGTCAGGCTTCGCCCCCACAGTTCACTGCCGTATGTGGGGCCTCGTTCTCCATTGATGAGTCCTCGTCCTCCGAGGGGGTTCGAAGTCTGGCGATTTTGCTGTGCGCGCCGTTGGTTGAGAGGCGCTTAACAAAACCCGGCTTGCGGGCCTTGCTGAGAGGTTTTGCAGACGGTTTTGGAAGCTGAGCTGCTATAAGGCTCGGGATCCTATATACTATGGTTTGAAGGGCGGCGTTGCATATTGCGCCTCTTAGGCGCTGAAACGTGCCGTGATCTGCGCTTCTGTGGCGCTCAACCTCGCCTCTATAGTGCACTGAGATGGCCGCGGAGCCGCTTGCTCTGCAGGGTAGGTTTCCTACGTCCCAGGCGTCCGAGAGGTAGGGGGTGAAACGGATTTTACCTGGCGTTGTTCTGTCAAAAATAGTTTGCGGGTTAATATTTCGACTTGTTCGCGTAAGGCCGCGATTTGAAGTTGCTCCGGTGTTTTGGATGGCATTTTGGGTTGGGGGGGTTCAGAGGAGGGGCTACCCTGCCCGTACCGCTCACCTGTGGCCCTTGCTACACTCGGTCTGCCCAAGACTGCTGGTCCCCCGGACTGGACGCCTTGTTGGCACCCGCTCGTCCTTGAGTAGGTGGAGGTGGACCCAGTTTCCAATATGTCACCTTGGAGGTAGGTCCACGATGATTTGGCTCGCGTTGGGCCTGCTCTTAGCACCTGTGCCTGGTTGCGGGTCCTGGGATTGGGGCGGCGAGTTGGACAGTGGGACGTCAGAGGACTCGAAGCACTAGCGATAACGCTCTTCTTCTTCTGCTTCTTCTTGGCCTTTTTGAAGCATGGCACATAACCACATGGGAGATTGGCCAAGGTGTAGCGCATATACATGGAAATTTCCACAAGCAATTACCTCAAAATAATAGTGTCAAGCGGGAATTTTGCAAAATATATTGATGAAAAATGACAGAAGAATACTTAAAGTAAAACATAATATTTGGTGGGAAAAAATCTCGAAGAAATTTAAAGAGCAGTTCAACCTACTAGGCAGTTCCAATGATGTAATCATGGAGGCGGATCCCGCGTATTGAACCCAATGCAAACCCTTTGTCGGTCCCAGTCCCACCTAACGGTAGTAACACTGTTAGAGACAAGTGTAGGCCTAACCTAGAAAGAGATGGACCTCCACGTAGATCGTTCTCTGAAGGGCAAACTTCCGACAGGAGAGGAGAAAATGCTCTATAGATTTAGCTTCCCCGCATGAGTCACGTAGGTTTGTCGGTGTCCACACAAATCTGCATGAATATAAATTTAAACAGGGAATCCTGCACCACAACAGCGTTATTTATACCTCACATAACCAACGGTTTGACCAAACTGCGTCTGGTCCGACATTTGAATGAAGTGAATCAGTCACTTACCAAGTCAGAAAAATCTAGACGTTTTGGAACCGCATACGGGTTCCTTGTTCACTGAGAACAAGAAACCGGTATACCTCACACAGCCTGATTTTACATGAACGAACGTTCAAGTTATATGCTAAGTGCTGACAATCGGTGGTATTTACTAAGGGATCACGTAGCCTGGGAGATATGTGCTGAACCCGCTGAAACCTGGAACTTGCCAGGAAACTGAAGTTAGGGACGGGATATGTCACTGACGCTTTAGATCCAGACAAAACGAACCTCTTTCAAAGAGCTCGGAATAACGAATCGAAGGAAACGGCCAAAATAATATTTTTGTAATGTTTTAAGCGAGACCAAACTTGACAAACAATCAGCGAGAATGGCAATGGGTGACGCCAATCCAAGAGGGAAAAATCCGCAAATAATATAGGAATGTAACACCGGGGTGCGGACAGAATACCTCTCTGCCAAATCCTGCGAAAATATGCGAACTGCTGCTTTTTCGCAGCTGTTGGAGGCATTTGTTGAAAACAAACAGTATGATCGGAAAGAAGACCGTTTAAAATGCGGCCATATGCATCGCATGAAGGAGGGAAGGGGAGAGAGACGCTTCCCCCTACGCTCCTTTTCTTCTCTTTACGCACTTATATTTTCTCTTCTTCCTCTCGCGCTACAACCACTATTCACATCATGACATTCATTTACTTAATGTATACCTCGGTCTGGGCCTGTTTGAGCTTAGTTTGAAGTATTAGAATCCCCCTCGGCAAAAAGCGCTTCACCGAGTCAGCGAGCTGTCGTGCATAACCAGGCGAGCTTTTACTGGGATGGCGACGTGCGCTGGTTAGCGTTTTTGCGATTTGTAAAGAACTGAAGCTGTCATAAACCTTGACAATATAAACAACGCACCACAAACGGCACAAAGAACAGAAGACGCGCGCACACCAACACTGCGCTATTAGCAACTGATGGTTCTATTGCATCTTCCTCCTCAGTACCAACTGGCCCGGCATTTTTTCCGCAATGTCATAAACCAGACCGATGTCAGCTATCATTGAACCTGGCAATCAGATTTTTCCGCGACATCAGCGAAGCTGTCAGGTGCCTGACTGTAGAAGGCTTGGGTCATTGCGGGCGGAAGCGGCGTCGTTCGACTACTGCCTTGAACGTACGGAGAAAGTAGATGCGATGCGGCGAAATATTTCCGTGCAAATCTGCAGGCCTATATATATGTTTCACGCTGCGAATTCTTGCGCACTAACCGCGATCATTGCCACTTGGGTTTCGGGCGGATGTTTGTTTTTCCGCGCACAGCAGTAGTTAAGCTTTTGTTCATGTTTATTTGATTCCTCTGTCATTTTAAATTACCATACTTTATTACTGGCGATAGTACCCAAGGCGACTCATATGTTTCCTAAACGTATACCACTGGCATGGCGGGAGAATCTTTTAATTCGTGTCAGTGAAACCTTTGTGGTCGGGCATCTATGCCTGCTTTGAGAACTTTGGGACCCCCTCTCTTTCGATCGGATGAACCTTCCTTGCTCTAGGAAGACACTGCTCTCTGGAGGAGCCAGTACATTTTCCATTCTTCCCAAGCGAGGAGCACAAGATTAAAATGCTTTCTAGCATCAACTCCAAGACGAAATCTTGCTGACTGATTTGCTTGCTGCGCACATGAAAATGAACACTTGCTTCTCTGTCCATTCGCAGCATGATTAACCAAGCTTCTCCCAGTTTATTTTTCGAGTAAAGATGGTATTGCTTCTCTGTCCATTCGCAGCATGATTAACCAAGCTTCTCCCAGTTTATTTTTCGAGTAAAGATGGTATTGCTTCTCTGTCCATTCGCAGCATGGTTAACCAAGCTTCTCCCAGTTTATTTTTCGAGTAAAGATGGTATTGCTTCTCTGTCCATTCGCAGCATGATTAACCAAGCTTCTCCCAGTTTATTTTTCGAGTAAAGATGGTATTGCTTCTCTGTCCATTCGCAGCATGATTAACCAAGCTTCTCCCAGTTTATTTTTCGAGTAAAGATGGTATTGCTTCTCTGTCCATTCGCAGCATGATTAACCAAGCTTCTCCCAGTTTATTTTTCGAGTAAAGATGGTATTGCTTCTCTGTCCATTCGCAGCATGATTAACCAAGCTTCTCCCAGTTTATTTTTCGAGTAAAGATGGTATTGCTTCTCTGTCCATTCGCAGCATGATTAACCAAGCTTCTCCCAGTTTATTTTTCGAGTAAAGATGGTATTGCTTCTCTGTCCATTCGCAGCATGATTAACCAAGCTTCTCCCAGTTTATTTTTCGAGTAAAGATGGTATTGCTTCTCTGTCCATTCGCAGCATGATTAACCAAGCTTCTCCCAGTTTATTTTTCGAGTAAAGATGGTATTGCTTCTCTGTCCATTCGCAGCATGATTAACCAAGCTTCTCCCAGTTTATTTTTCGAGTAAAGATGGTATTGCTTCTCTGTCCATTCGCAGCATGATTAACCAAGCTTCTCCCAGTTTATTTTTCGAGTAAAGATGGTATTGCTTCTCTGTCCATTCGCAGCATGATTAACCAAGCTTCTCCCAGTTTATTTTTCGAGTAAAGATGGTATTGCTTCTCTGTCCATTCGCAGCATGATTAACCAAGCTTCTCCCAGTTTATTTTTCGAGTAAAGATGGTATTGCTTCTCTGTCCATTCGCAGCATGATTAACCAAGCTTCTCCCAGTTTATTTTTCGAGTAAAGATGGTATTGCTTCTCTGTCCATTCGCAGCATGATTAACCAAGCTTCTCCCAGTTTATTTTTCGAGTAAAGATGGTATTGCTTCTCTGTCCATTCGCAGCATGATTAACCAAGCTTCTCCCAGTTTATTTTTCGAGTAAAGATGGTAGTTTACGCCTGGTTTATTCGCGTACGCTGTCATTGAGGTACAGACCGGTAACGTACCTTGACAACAGCCTAAATAATCGGCAGCAACCCTGGCGACACCTCCAGATCAAAATGTCAAAATGCGCAGTCCTGGCGCTGACTAGCACGTAAACCTGCAGAGAAAAAATGCGCCTTTTAACTTTTAAAATGCACGAACAGAGTGTCGACTGCTGCAGCAGCAAGAGGGGTCACGTGATCCCACTTGCTCCGTGTCGACGCTGGAGCCGTTCGAAACCGGAGGTGGGGCTCACGCCCGATACTTTATAAATGGCGAACACATGCTATGCTATCGTGGATTAGTGGATAGCGAGAACTATACATTACATCCTGCAACTAACTTGCAAAGTTAAGGGAGCCAGGAGACCTCTCTAGCCTGTCATCAGAGTGCACTGAACGCTTTCCTCTGCGCCGCATCATATGCAAATCATCTGCCCGCGGTGTATGCAGAAATGGCTCTCAAATGTTATAAATAAACGCTATCTACCTACCATATATTCTGAAAGAACGATCGCAATCGAAAATTTACAATAGCATATTGCGTGACGTTACGCTGTTTGCCACATCCACACCTTTAGTCCAGAGTATATGTGGATGAGGCCGTAGCGACGATATCGATCAGTCTATTTTGGATATCTATTTTTTTCAAACTGAAACCGTTTTATTAAACGAGCTGATTTCCTTCTTTACGTCTAGGGGAGGCAGATTCACAACTCGAAATAAAAAAAATACACTCTTTCATGCTCGTAGATGTTGTTCTAAAGGTGAGGCATAAGGCCAAACGAATGCCTGATGCGCCGTTTATGGTTAACGAACAAAATAAAAAAGTATAGTAAAGAGGCGTTCCTCTATACGAAGGCAGACATCGTGCTTCAATCGAGCCGCCATGTTAGCTAAAGATGCTTTATCATACGCTTGAGTCCAAACACTGACCTCCAGAAATAGCATATGTAGCATGGGCGTACGCGAAGGCTCTATTTGGAGTAACGTTTCATGTATGCGCAGTTGCGCATAGGTTATCCCATATGGTCATTTTATACTGGCACCATTCCTCAGCGTCAGAACGTTGTCTCTGCACCCATCGTATCATTGGTAGTTGTGAAGGGAATTACTGGGATAGAGTATACGTGTGGAATTCCTGGTCAAAAACAATATGCAGTAACATAAATGTGTTGCCAGGAATCGAATATAAGCAGTACTCTTAATATATCTTACCCATACTGTCAACAACCAGGGAATATATCCTCGGAAGTAATCAGCCCAAATGCATAGCATTCATTGAGTACGGGGAACCATTTGACTCAGTCGAAGCCTCAGCAGTCATGTAGGCAGTGAGAAATCAAGGTGGTGGCGAGCTATACGTGAAAGTATTGAAACATATATATTGTGACTGTACAGCAACAATAGCCCTGCATAAAGAAAGTAAGGAAGGCCGTCAGGAAAGGAGACGTAATCTCTCCGGCACTATTCAATGCTTGCTCAGAGGAAATATTCTGAGAAATGGATAGCGAACAGTTGGGGAGAGGGTTGATGGAGAAAACTTCAGTAATCTGCGATTCGCTGATGACATTGCCTTGTAATGCAGGGGACGAATTGCAAAGAGTGATTGATGGCATAAACAGGAAAAACACTATAGTAGGCCTAGCAATTAATACGCAGAAGACAAAGATAATGCCGAACCTCGGGAAGGAACAACAGTTTACAATAGGTAGCGAAGCCTTGGAAGTGATAAGAGAATATGTCTACTTATAAGCGCGTGATAACCGAAAATTGGGACCACGAAAGGGAAATAACCACGGAAGTAAGAGTCAGTTAAGCGCATTTGACAAGTGTTCGCAGATCATGAATGTGCGATGTTTGTGGACCCAGGTTCGTTCGGGAGTTCTGGGCAGGTATCAGATCACGCTCACAGACACACGCACACTTTTATTTTCTTGACAGCGGAAAAAATAACCACTACACGCATAGTGCCTGTCCATAAACGTCCTACTGTTGCGTTGCTTGGCCAGATCGTTGGATAGATGCCGGTGCAGGCGCGGTGGTGCAGGCGAGCTGACTTCGGGAGTAGCCCACAGGGTGGCGGAGTGCTGTGCGGTACCAGACCCTGGACCAGATGTTCAGCAGGTGCTGGCGAGCCGGCATTTAGACGCAAGGCCCAGAACGGTGAAGAGAATCGCCCAGCGATGCTCGGGAACGTCTGTCCTTCCATCCTGCCCCCAACGAACTCACACACACTGGATCGCCCCGCACGCAGCCGCACTTCTTTTGCACTGGCCACCCGCGCATTCGCACTCGAGATCACCATCATCACAACCATGCTGCAGCATACTTTAAGCGGAAACTACTTAACAGCTCTATCTTACCAGTGCTCACCTATGGGGCTTGACACTTGGAGGTAGGGCACGTAATACGAAGATACAATAACCGGCGCTGTCTAAGAGTGACAGACTGGCGGCATTATGCTATAACCTAAGGTGTACTTTTTTCATGCCAAACCTCAAGGTGCCTCCGAGCATGTATTGCCGTGAGCTCTCGCGCTGTGCAGGAACGCAAACTAAGTACTGCGCATGCGCCGGTATCATATTGTAACGAGTAGAATAAGACAGCAAACACTGAACGGATCAGTTCTACACACTACACTCAGCTTCGTCCTCTTTGTCCTTGGTTCTGAGAGGCACGCGGCATTGCCCCCCCCCCCCCCCCCCCTCTTCGAAAGCGGCGACTCGACGCTGGGAGTGTCCTCAAACTAGATGCACACAGGAGAAGCAGGGAACACAAGGCTGCACACGCGCAAAAGATCACTGCCTCTCATAATACAGTTTCATCCGCACTACGTGAACAGTTTCAGCACTTGAGCGCCGCCGTGTTGAAGGTCGTTGATCCCGAGGAACAACTTCGTAGGTTACATTACAAAGACGCCGAAGGACCTCGTATGGGACAAAGTAACGGCGAAGTAGCTTCTCGGAGAGTCCTCGACGGCGTACTGGTGTCCAGACCCATACAAGATCGCCAGGCTTAAAGTGAACGTCTCGGTGTCGGAGGTTGCACCGACAGGCATCGCAGTGTTGTTGATGTTGAGTACGGCACAGTGCGAGCCGGCGCGTTTCTTCGGCCCGCTGCAGAAATATGTCGACGTCCGCATAGGCGTTGATGGCATCGTCGCCGTGACTTATGGGTAGCATAGCGTCCAACATTGTGGTGACGGGACGACCGTAGACTAGCTGGAATGGCGCAAGACGCGTCGTTTCCTGTTCAGCAGTATTGTACGCAAAAGTTGCATACGGAAGAACTTCATCCCACGTGCGATGTTAAACGTCGACGTACATGGAAATCATGTCTGCAAGTGTTCTATTGAGGCGTTCAGTCAGTCCGTTCATTTGCGGATGGTAAGCAGTAGTACTACGATGACTTGTGTAGTTAAGGCTATATCGCGGTCAGTAATAATAACCGATGGGGCACCGTGGCGCATGTACGATGGTCTTGAGAAAAACCTGGGCTACTTCAGCAGCAGTTGCACGGGAAAGTGGCTGTGTCTCGCCATATCGCGTTAAGTAGTCCGTCGTCACTATTATCCACCTATTCCCTGATGTGGACGTTTGGAAAGGGCCCAGAAGATCCATACCCACTTGCTGGAAAGGGGTAGGTGGAGGCATCGGTTGAAGAAGCCCTGCAGGTTTCAGCGGAGGTGTCTTTCGCCGCTGGCAATCTCGGCAGGTTCTCACGTAGTGCTGGACTGAAGGCAGCAACTTAGTCCAATAGTACTTTTGTCGAATGTGTGCTAATGTTCATGTGACTCCTAAATGACCAGCCGAAGGCTCATCGTGGCATGCGTGCAAGATTCCTGGCCGCAGGTGGGACGGCACAACGAGAAGAAAGGTTTCCTGGTTGTGCTGAAAATTTCTCTTGTATAGGACGCGATTGCGAATGCTGTAGGATGATAAACTCCGTGCGAAAGCACGTGGGACAGCTACATCAAAGCCTTCAAGATGCTCAATAAGCGAACGTAAACCGGGGTCAGCCCGTTGGCGCTGGGCCATGTCAGTGGTCGTGACTACAGCAAGAAACGGGAAGTCCTCATCTTTGGAGTCGAGACGGGCAACATCAACTGGCGCCCGGGTCAAGCAATCGGCGTCGTTGTGCTTACGGCTGCATTTGTATACAACCGTTATGTCGTATTCTTGGAGACAGAGGCTCCACCTTGCAAGCCGTCCAGAGGGGTCTTTGAGGTTGGCTAGCCATCATAACGAATGGTGGTCACTCACAGCTTCGAATGGGCGGCCGTAAAAATAGGGTCGGAACTTGGTTATCGCCCAAACTACCGCGAGACATTCCTTTTCCGTGGTTGAGTAGTTTGCCTCTGCTTTAAAAAGAGAGCGACTCGCGTAAGCGATAACTTGCTCAGTGCCATCTTGCCACTGAATCAGAATGGCACCGAGTCCAAAATTACTGGCATCGGTATGAATATCCGTAGCAGCGTTTTCATCCAAATGGGCAAGTATCGGGGTGGCCTGCAGTCGCCGGCGTAGCTCGATGAAGGCATCATCTTGATCATCTTGCCACGCAAAAGGAACATTGCCTCTGGTAAGAAGCGTAAGAGGCTAGGCAATCGGTGAAAAATTCTCGACGAAACGCCTGTAATAGGCACAAAGCCCCAAAAACCTTCTAACGGATTTTTTGTCGGTTGGGCGCGGGAAGTTTTCCACAGCAGCAGTCTTATCGGGATTTGGTTTCGCGCCCTCAGCACTAATAACATGGCCAAGAAAGTGGTGCTCCTGGAATCCGAAATGGCATTTCTGTGGTTTTATAGTCCGTTGGGCTGAACGCAGCGCCTGTAGTACCATTCGCAGCCGGTCGAGGTGCTCCTCAAAAGTAGCCGCAAAAATGACATCGTCGAGATAGACTAGGCATGCTTGCCACTTCAGTCCAGAGAGAACGATGTCCATCATTCGCTGGAAGGTTACTGGCGCAGAACAGAGAGCGAAGGGAAGCACTTTAAATTCATAAAGGCCGTCGGGGGTGACGAACGCTGTTTTTTTCTCTGCCCCTTTCGTCTACTTCTATTTGCCAGTAGCCATTCTTGAGGTCAAGCGATGAGATATATTTGGCATTACGTAACCGGTCCAATGCGTCGTCGATACGCGGGAGCGGGTATACGTCCTGTTTTGTCACCCGATTTAACTTCCGATAATCGACGCAGAAACGCAAGGTGTTGTCTTTTTTCTTCACCGACACTACAGGCGAAGCCCAGGGGCTGGTAGACGGCTGAACCACGTTGTCGGTAATCATTTCTTTCGCCTAGCTTCGAATAGCCTCTCGTTCCGTTGACGACACGCGGTATGGGTGTTGGGAAATCGGCTTGGTCTATGCGCCAACCATAATGCGGTGTTTGGCTATTGGGGTGTGCCCAACTTTCGAAGACGTTGCAAAGCATCCAACAAAATTCTGAAGGAGCTCCAGGAGTCGTCGCCGCCGCTCATCCACCGACAAATTAGGGTTAATGTCTTCAGTTGACAGAATGTCGGGTGCATCGCATCCGACTGGTGATGGCGGAGCCAGAGAAAAAGTCGGCAACATACGCGATGGCCGTTCCTTTCGCAATGTGCATAAACTTGGTCCCGAAATTTGTAATCAAGAGTTTCGCACAACCGTCCCGCAAGCGAACTAGTCATCTTGCAGCGCAGATCCCTTTCTCAGGAAGCAGGTTCACGTTCCTCTCTGCCATTACGTCGCGATCGCATGTTGAGTCGCTTTCTACCAAGACCATAATGCTGCACCGTGGCGGGACCGTAACGTCAGCAGCTGTAATACGTAAGGCGGGCACTGATAAATCGTCGACGCTAGATCTCGCAATGGCTTGGCTCGGCGAAAACGTCACACGTGATTCTTGCAAATTATCGCACCGTTAGCCAGTAAGAAGTCCAAGCCGAGTATGACGTCTCGCGAACAGTGGGGAAGAACAACAAAGTCGCCAACATAAACAAATTCGTCAATTGAAACTCTCGCAACGCATCTTCCAGCCGGGGTAATAAGGTGCCCCCAGCCGTGCGAATCTGGGGCCCGGTCCACTCGGTTAAAACTTTCTTCAATTTCCTGGCTAACCAACTGCTCATAACTGAATAGTCCGCCCCCGTATCAAATAACGCTGTAATGAGAAAATCGTCGATAGAAACCGGTATGTCCGAAGCTGCGCACCCAGGTTCATCATTACATGACCCCGTATGATAGCCGTTATCTTGTAAGCATGATGGAGGATGTTCGGCAGTTCGGTCGTCAGCGACCTCACCTCCGCAGGTCGCTGTTCCTAGTTTTCCCGACGGCTCGGTGAGCGGGGGCTCGGCGAGCGGCCAGTATGGTATGTAGAGGGACGTGGACTCAGGGAACAATAACGGGAAGATGTAATGACGCGGGACCCGTAGTGTGAGACATTTGGGGGATCCGTATGTGCCGACAGGTACTCCTCGATTTCGCGTGGTCGTTCACCACCCCGAGGACACCGTGCACGCGGATGAAAGCCACGAAGTCCGGCGCGGCGGTACGGACAGAACCTCAGCATGTGACCGGCCTCACCACAGGGGCAACAAAGGGGCCTCTGGTCAGGAGCACGCCAGACGTCAGTCTTCCGAAATCGTGCCTCGGCTAGAAGAGGAGGACGGCGCGGGCTTGGATCAAGCGTAGGGGTGTCCACTCTGGCTCTGGGAGAGTCGTACCCAATATGGTGCTCGTTTGGATGAGGCACAGTGGTGTTCGCTCTTGGAGAATCGCACAGGGTATATTGCTGAAGCACGAATGCGTACGTAGGCACACTCGGTGGCGGTGTCTGCACAGCAGGCGCAGACGGCTCCGGGATGACTTGCCTAACTTCCTCACGAACGACCTCCGCGAGTGACGGAAGCCTCGATGACGATGTTAAACCCTGTAGCTGAATGTGTCTCAGCTCTTCTCTGACCACGGATCGAACAAGCTCCTTTAAGGCATCGCCAGAACCGTTGAAGCCAGAAGCATAGATGGCCGTTAACATGGCGGACACGTCACGATTATAGTACTGTGCCCTGTGTTGAAGTGTTTGTTCCATTTCGGGGGCCTCTGCTAGAAAATCTGATGTGCCAGGTGCATTGCGCACGAGCCCAGCAAATAGTTCTTGTTTCACCCCGCGCATTAAGTGGCGCACTTTCTTCTCCTCAGACATGTTTGGATCAGCACGCCTAAAAAGGCGGATCATGTCCTCGTAGTACATTCCAACATTTTCGTTCCGGGCTTGGCAGCGAGGTCGCAGTGCTGACTCAGCACTCTCCCTGCGGTCGTTGGCGGTATAGGTCGCCAACAGCTGGCGACGAAAGAGGTCCCATGATGATTGTGTCGTTTCGTGGTTCACGAACCATGTCCGCGCCGAATCTTCGAGAGTAAAGCACACATTATGCAGCTTTGCTCATCCCAGCCGTTGTAGTTGGCGACCCGTTCGAATTGGTCCAGCCAGCCCTCAGCGTCCTCATAAAGCTCGCAATGGAAGGACTGTGGCATTCGAGCCTGGAGGACGACGAACTGGCGTGAACTCTCTCCGTTAGCCACACTGTTTGTGTTCTATCTATGCATGGTGGTCACAGGCGTTCAGGACAAAGGCCCGAACCCTGGCGACTGGCCTCGGAGACGGCGGCTGGAACTGCGGTGGATCGGTGTCAAATCCGTGGTGACTTTCGGTTGCCCTGAAGGGGTGGAACTCAGCAAAAGGGAAATCGTACCCGGCTGCTCCACCAGAAAATGTAACGAGTAGAATAAGACAGCAAACACTGAACGGATCATTTCCACACACTACACTCAGCTTCGCCCTCTTTGTCCTTGGTTCAGAGAGGCACGCGGCAATATGTACCTCGCCACTGCTGCGCAGTAAAACATTGCCGCGACTGGATATCCTAACCGTTCCAAAACGAACAGATCAGCTTTCCTGGCCTAAGCATGAGAGCACTAGGTTATCTCAGCAGCTGATCATGCCTCGTGTAAAACTGCAGCACATTCTCGCATTGCGACAGACATCGTCGTCTTCATCAAGTTCCAAGTGCAACACACTCGCGCCGTGCAGCAAACACCTTCGTCTTAGCGAAGATTTTTTTTACGTCGCTCATTCATTTTACCCATAAGTACGACATACGCCATCTGAGCGAGTGCGGGCGAGATACGCGAGATTACTGTCGTACGAATCCACCAGGCGACATAACGAGAACAGGCGGCTTGACGTAGTAGAAGCCACTTTCGCTAAAGATAAGAGACCGCAGCAATGGCAGGCTGGCCCATTGCCTAGAAACTCATCAAGCGCGGAACCCAGCCAAGATCGAAGACGCAAGCAGCGATTGCCGCTGCGGCCGATAGGTTGCGAGCGCGAAACTTGGTTCCGTTCAAAGATAGTTGAACTCTGCATGTTTTCTCTACTGACAGTTCGTGTGGACAAGCTCTGTCCACAATTCCTGTCGACGCCACTCACTAGAAAAGAAAGGATTTCGCATTAATATTCGGCCGAAAGTACTGCCGCAATGATTGCCTTCGCCAGCGCTCGTTCATAACAACCATAAGCGGTTTCCGAGGAACGGTCGATGCGGAACCCAGCACACGAAGAAAGAAAATAGGGAGACCTGGAAAGCAGCTCTATTCCCACCAGAAAGTTGGTGGTCAGCAAAGTGCTCGGCCTCGCGTTTGAGATAACTAAACTCAGGCTGAAGAGGAATGCGCCACCACCGCGCGCTTTAGTCGAAAGAGCGGAGCGTGCTGTATGCAACACAGCATGCAGTGGAATAAGCTGTTAAGTACTCGAGCTGATCGACGGACGCATACTAGTGCTCGCACGCAATGCCTTCCTTGCATTGCTTCTTTGAGGAGATCTACCGCGAAATTCCAAGCAAATGCCTTCCGCACCCAATCACACAAACCGAAATCACCGCCAAAATGAGGGGGCCGCTGTACCGGAGCGGCACCTTGATTCAGAGCGGTGGCGAGAAACTTTTTCCACCAGAAAAACAGATTAGCGCAGTGCGCATGGGTTGAATTTTTTAAAATTTCTTATCAGGCTGATCGGGCTTGCAAGACTGCGCCAAAACGTTGGGGCGCCGCCGTTGAGTTTTTTAAGGCGGTCGTCATTGATGCTGATTCAGTTTATCGGCATACCGCCGCTGCCGTTTCCTCTCGGTGCGCCATCTAAATATGTTTGCGATCTTCTATTTCATTTCGACGCCAGCTAACGTCTAGACAGCGGCCATCTGTGCACTATGACTCACGCGCACCGTTTGCGCGGTGCTCAACCTACACCCTCCGTAAGCCCTTGGGCTTTGGACATGTGCTCATTCGGGCGAGTCGGCGCCGTCAGGGGCCGTTTTTTTTTTTTGTGATGTTTGTGAAAGTTCAAATTCGACTGGAGTCTAGGCTAGTAAGGGATGTCCAATGTTGCTTGGGCGCAGAGCAGGGAATGGTGGAGGAGGCGCAGGGAAGTTAAAGAAGGGCTCTCGGACGGGTAGGAGTGCGATTTCATTAGGGCAGCACATCGCTCGTTTTCTGGTTGTGGAACTTACGGGGACACATTCGAGTTGCGGCCGTCGACTCAACAGTGGGGGTTTCTCCAGAAGTTGAAATGTGCTGGCGGGGCTGAATATTTATAGCATCGCAGGGCTACTGGAGGCCGAGGAGAAGCGGTAGTCACTTTAACGTGATAACGTTAAAGGTCCACCGCGTTCGAATGCATCATATGCATGCATTCTGTAAAAGAAATGCTACTGAGCGTGCATGGCGTGTAAAAGTCCGCTAAAGAGAGTCAATATTTTGCTAGTCGCTTTTAAAAGGCTACTTTCGCGCCGCGCCGCGACCCTCAGTCCCAGGCATTTCCCGCACACTGCAGCATCTCTTGCAGACTACATAAGCAGTTGAGACTACTGCGGATTGCTACCATTGGTTCGCCGCGCTATAGCGATGAAGGCGGTGCGTTTGCCTTGACCGGTAGGAGACCGCGACGCGTTTCCCTTCCCGCTCAATCATGTGCTAGACTAGCTCTGGCCTGGGAGGGGTGGGGTCGGGGCAAGGGGCAAAAAATATAGAACAAATAAACCGGTCCGGGTTGGTGACTAACGCTTTCGCGGGCGGAGCGTGGTACCGGTCTGCAATATTTGTCTTTCTCGCGCGGGCTTCTGACCCCATCACTGTGGCCCCATGCGCCTCTAGCCGCTCGCCGTCCCCCCAGACTGCCCAGACTCGCCGCACCCGCTCGCCCCAAACCTCGCCGTTCACCGCACCCTCACGTCTCTGGCTTTCTTTCGGAAAACCAAGCAATGCAGCGCCTGTAGGTGACGCTGCGTTGACGACCCCGCCTGAAAATCCTCTGCTGACCCTTGCTCATCTCCGCTGCCTTTTAGACATCTTGTGGACGGTGTTCCTGTATACTGCCATGATTGCCATCGTCACAAGAAGGTTGTCACACACCCCGCTTCGTCAGCCGTTCATGTCGCCGATGGAAGTGCCGCTGCCCTCGTGGGAGTGTGCAGTGCGCGTGACCATTTGTGATCGCACTACCCCTGTGCTATTCACTGCCATTGACCGCTGTCCTCACGATGTGATCCTAGGCATTGTCCTTTTAAGTTGCACGCTGCCTTCGTTGATTGCTCAACTGATCTTGCCTTTCTGCTCCGAAAACATCGATATCAAGGCCTGCCTCGGGTAAATCGAGTTTATTTGTCTATCGCCCGGAGCTGTGATCTATGTTCCTTTGGTCGCATTCCTGCCATTCCTGACGGTACATACGTCACTTGCCCAATCACAGATATTCTTCATGGAATACCATCATACTCCCTCATATCATCGTGATTGTCGCCGGTAGTCGCACCTATTTTCTCGTCCCTAACTTAAGCCGCTTGACCTAAGTTTTACCCCATATGGCATAGCACTCGCTGACATTTGGCTGACTGCGAAGTTACTTCCCTCACGTCGGTGCCTATTCCTGGGTCGCCTGTATGGGCTTCTTCCCATTCGACCCTGTTTTCTAACATGATAGCAGAGCATTTGCCCGCTGACCTAATCATAGCTCTCTCCAACCTTTTGATTTCGTACAGCGACAACAGAATGATGTGTTGAAATATGCGTTAATTGCAGCGGGCCTGGCGCGAGCCCTTCTTCCTGCACCACTGCCGGCTGCATCGTCTTCGTAACATGAGCCGGGCCGCGCCGAGCGATCGTCCCGATCGATTGCGAGAAATGTAATCCATGATGTGACGATGAACACAACAAAGGCGGACGATTAGGGGATGAAACGCTTGCACCACAATGAATGTGAAGATGGGTTAAATGGCTGGCCCGGAGCATCAGGTCCAGTGCTCATCGTTTGCCGAAGGCCAAGGCCCATGGATACGCTGGACGCTCAGGGCGGGGGTGCTGTCTTCGCTCGAGTGGTCGTGAGTTCGTTTCGTCGTGGGTCAATCGGTCTAGGTTTGGGCTGGGGAGAGCTGCTGGTCGGGTCTGAACGAGAACGGCTGGGGGTAGCTGTGCGGCGGTCTCCGCGGCCTTTCGGCCATGATCCCGGCATACGGTTGGCGTCGACGCTCCAAGGCGAGGATGGGGATGAACCACACCTCCCTGAAGATGTTACGTGGTAACATATGGCAAGCGATGAAACACGGCGACACAACAGAAACATAACTACGTGATGACATGACGACAAAATATTCTTTAATGGCCAACAGGCCCGACGCGAGCGTTCCGCCCCGCGCCATTGCTCGCTTCGTCGTCTTCGTAGCAAAAATTTCATTTCGGGGACCGACCATTGGGCCAAACATCGGCCGTGAGCAATCGCATCAATACAGGTGAAACCAGCCCCATTCACCGACGGCTTTATCGTGTCTTGCTTGCTGAGCGGCACGTACGCCATTCAGAAGGAGGTCAACAAGATGCTGGCGAAGAACATTGTTGATCCTTCCTGCTGCCCCTGGGCGTCTCCTGTTGTTTTAGCCAAAAAAGATCAAAGTTGGAGGTTTTGTATTGACTGTCGCTACCTTAGTCAGATAACAAAAAAGAAGCTTACCATCTTCCGAAAATTGACGACACGCTTGCCTGCTCGCATTGTGCCAGCTATTTTTCTTCCGTCGACGCTAGTGCCAAATTGCTGCCGACGAGCAGGATCGTGTGAAAATTGCATTGTAACTCGCTACGCACTATATGAACTCAAGTTGATGCCATTTGGCCTCTGTAACGCTCCTGGGACATTCGAGCGCATGATGTCGCAAGCCACCTTCACCGACTTTCTACCAACCTGCAGTCATTTTCCGCCGCGCCGATCTTCAACTGAACGCCAAGAAGTGCAGCCTCGGCCGGCGCCAAATTAAAGTCCTGGGTCATTTGTGACAAATTTCTAGCCGTGCACGAGGCCCTTAACCCGCGTAACGCAAGTGATGGGCTAAGTTTTCTCGGGCTTTGCTCCTACTTCTGTCGCTTCATTCGGATCATCGCAGACATCACTCGTTCCCTTACCTCTCTTCTGCAGAAAAATGTACATTTCACATGGGACCGTGATCAAGCTCTTGCCTTCACAACTCTTATTTCCGCCCTCACCACTCCACCTGTCCTGGCGCACTTCGACTCTTTTACGCCTACAGAACAGTGTACCGATTCCATGGGCAGGGTATTGACGCAATCCCTGCCCAGTGCGAGCATGACCACTCCCGTGTAATTGCCTACGCCAGCCGCCTGCTATCTCCATACGAGTACAACTACTCAATTACCGAACGGGAATGTATTGCATTTCTTTGGGTGTTGAGTAAAATCCTCCCTTATTTGTTTGGGAGGACCTTTTTTGTAATGACAGATCATATTGTCTTGTGTTGGCTGTCCTCACTTAAGGACCCCACAGGTCGCTTCGGTCACTGGGCCTTGCGCGTACAAGGGTATACATATACTGTGGTTTATAAGTCAGGCCAACTACAACTGCTTATCCCGCCATCCCGTACATGCTGCTTATTTCAGGAGTGTAAACGGCTGGGCTAGTTGGCTCATACTGCGTAGAAAGGAAGCCAGTGAAAACAGCAGGACAAGAGCTAAGAACGCACACAGCACAACGCTGGACTTACAAGTGATTTATTCCGATGAAGAAGGGCTCATTTTAAAAGAATTCCTTGCGTATACACCATACAGACAACGCACTTTGCGCACTACATGATGAAATGCCATTTATGAGGATAAAAACTTGCACTCCTTTTCGGTGATAATCACGGACAGATCATTGACGCATTTCTGATTATTCTTTTTGTTAGGAATGCTTCTAGCATCTTAAGCTCACGTTTAGATTTCCCCCGACCGATAACGCTAGTGGTGTGAAAACTTTGGGAACAGTTGCAGTCCTTGACATGTAAGGTGTGCCAGTGCCCAAAGTTGTTCGGTGTTGCCTCAGGCGCTCATTAAGCATGCTCCGGTTTGGCCTATGTAGATTTTTCCGCATGAAAATTGAACTGAATAAACCACGCCCACTGCGCATGTAATGAACCTAGTCTGGTGTTTTATTTTACAAAACCCAGTTGTGCGCTGGTCGCCAGAGATTTGGGCGCATAAACCGGACAGTTTGCGGGGAGCAGAAAATACCATATTGACACCGAACTTCTGAGCCACTTCTTTCAGCCCATGTGAAGTCCTGTGGAAGTAAGGGACGACTTCAATTTTTATTCTTTCGACTTCTTCTGGACTTGCAGCCTTTGAAGATAAGTTCAATTTTTTCCCCAAGGATTCCCCCACCACCAGCAAAACGGAGGGAGGAAACCCAGAACATCTTAGCCATTCAACCTGCTCTGCCAGACTTTGCTGCATCACATGAGGGCAACTGTTCTCTAAGGCATTCAAGAAGCACAAGTTTGCAATGCTGCGCTTCACTTAGAAGGTGCCGATTCATACGGAAAAAGCGCCTTTTCAGCTCCGGGCGCATATTTCTAACACACTTGTCCGTTGGATAAAAAAGTCAATTCTAAATCAAGGAACCTAATGGTCTTGTCAGGAGGAATCTCATTTGTAAAAACCAAGTTCTTAGAGCAGGCCCTAAAAACATTTAAAATCTGGTCTCCCACAAGGGTAAGCTGGTCAGTTTCGGGTAAGTTCAATATTACTAAATAATCGTCAACATATCTAAAAACCCTTACAACACGTGTGTGTTGAAGAAAGCCCTGTAGCATCGAGGCAAATTTTGCTAGAGTGCCTCAATCGCAGTTTTCCCGCTGCTAGTGCAGCCTTTTCGGTAGACATTATGGACTTGCGCTTTATCCGGTGCCCCATGATGAACTTGTTATTGCTTTGCGCGAATTAATTCAAAGAACTGGGACAATTTCCTTCCAGAATAAGTGTGGCATCACTTTGGAATCCTTCCTCGAACATTTAAAAGTGCTCTTGAATTCTACGATTGCACAGCATGAAGACAATTATGTTGTGAAAAAACGAGGAATTTGTATTGGTTCCTGCGTTGCGCCAGTGCTGGGTAATATTGTCGCAAACCTCCGCCTTTAAGGTCAACAGAGGTGCGGGATCCAATTTGCGGTTAGCCGTCGTCCCTCTAAAAGGTTTGGTTTGTGGGGTTTAACGTCCCAAAGCAACTCAGGCTATGAGAGACGCCGTAGTGGAGGACTCCGGAAATATCGACCACCTGGGGTTCTTTAACGTGCACTGACATCGCACTGCACACAGACGCCTGCCTGCCTGCCTGCCCGTCTCTCTCCCTGCCCGCCCGTCTCTCTCTCTCTCTTTCTTTCTATCTCCTATCCATCTCTCTCTTAATGCTCATGTAGTAGGAAAAATGGAGAGGCAGGGCACAGAAGAAGGCAAGGGCGGGTAAGATAACCAGGAAAAGGGAATAAAGATTTCCTTCGCAGTGAAAAACCTGTCTACATCGCCATTTTGGTCGCAAAAAAGGTCCCCCACAGTCAATCGACTGCCTGGCGCTCAAGCATCTGCCTCATATATTTGAGGAAAGCCTTCATAGGATATCTCAGGCGACAAAAGCTCGGGGCGCACCATTAAAACAATAGCTTCTTTTTTTTTGCGATGTTTATTGCCTCGGGGCATAAAAATGCTACGAAGGATGAAGGGTGTGGTCAAATAGATGAAAAAAGGTTGGCTCATGCAATGAAGCCGAGGAGTGAACGATGATGTGTTCCCTGCGCGTCCACGCGGCATAAGACTGCGGATCTTGGGGGGGAGATGCCAGCTGCCACCAGGTGCCAGATCCGCGTTGGCTTCAGCGCTGGACATTCCCACAGCAGGTTATGGATGTCAGCTTCTGTATTTCTGGATTTGCAGACGGGGCACCCAGGGTGTGGATACCAATGTCGAAATTGAGGTCACTTTCTAATCACTGCCGGTGTTAGGGCCACCCCAACTCTAATCTTCCGAAGCGCCACCTCCTCTGCACGGGTTAGACCGCGGGGGAGGCTTACCGTACACGGAGGTATCAGAGCACGTGTACGGCGTCGGAGGTGTTCTTTTCTTGTTAAAAGTAGGGTAGCATTGTCCAATTTTATGAGGTTCGGCGATGTCGAGGTCGAGGGTGAAAGGCGGGTCGCAGAATCTGCCTAGCCGCACTTAAAAGGTCACGCGGAGTCCATTCAATACGAATTGGCTGTGGTATACGTGGCGCTAGACGGCGTATGTTTTGGCAGATTTCTGTGCTACCACTAACGCGTCTAAGTAGCTTTGTCACCTGGAGGGCGTCAGTGCGTATGACAATACGGGCCGTGGGAGGCATGGAAATGACGGTCACAGAGCGAATCGCCTCTTGCACTGCAAGCAGCTCCGCACAAAAAGAAGATGGAGGTTCCGATAATTGAAACGTTGATGTCTTGTTCAGTGAAGACTTGCTAGGGCAATAAACTGCAGTTGTCACTTCGCAGGCTTGGATGCTCGCGTCGACGTAAATTATAATGGATCCTTGTGGCAAGCGGGCGTCTTGTTCTGTAATTCATTCGCGAAGTGACGACGCCGTTTCCTCAGTTGGCTTGTTATCGCTCAGCTGTACAAAACGCCAAGGAGGAAGAACTGGCAGTGGCGATGATAGAAGTGGATGTGGCGAAACATAAGCTCTCGGAGCGCACGTTGCGTGAGAGAGGGTGCCCTTAAGCCTGCGTGTATCACGTCGTTGCTGCACCAGTTCATTTATTGTGTTTAGCTGCGCTTTTTCTTGAAGTGCCACGATTGGTGTGATGCGAGGGCGGCATGTGATGACCCTCATTGCCTCTCGGTTTATAGCTTCAAGGCGATCCCATTGTGCTCTTCTCAAATGCTGGAATTGGGCTTTATAAACAAGGCGGGGTCGCAAAACTGCCCGCACCAACTGTCTTGCAACATCTGAGCGAGCGCCACCCGTTTTTGGAGCAATGCGTCTGATCAGACCCAGAGTCTGTTATGCCTGTTTTTTAGCCTGAGACAGCCATGAAGTTCCAGTTCCTGACTCATGAATCGGTAAACCCAATATTTTTACTGCTGAACTTTCCTGAAGTGGGGTTCCGGACAGATGTAGACGAATAGGTGTTGCCGCAAGTTTACGGCGCCCCAGCGGTTGGCGACAGATATGAATGTGAATGGCTTCTGTTCAAGGACATGAGTATAGGTGACAAAGTTCTGTCAGCATGAAACTTGTTCTGTCGAAGCCAGCACAGTGTGAAGGTAGATGTAACAGAACAGTACAGCTGCTGTAGGGGCTGAAAAAAAAAGAGAGAAAGGCACGCACGCAGGTCAACCGAGGGAGTTTCGGACCCATAGCCGGAAAACTGAACGCAGTCTGCTTGGGAGCGAACGTTTCGTAGCTCTTTCGCCCGTTGTCTGCCCTGTTGGCAGGGGACTGAATATGTCCATTTTGGTTTCGCAGGAAGGCGAGCCTGGATTCACGTACCTGGAGAAGAAGTGCAGCTTGCTTCGCAAACCTTCCCCTGGCGCCCGCTGGTCGGACGAAGACTGGCTGCAGGTAGGTTTCTCCGCGAGAAGGTGCCGGTCATTTGTCACTCCTGGATCCGTTTAGCGTACCGAAGCTGAGGAGGCCTTCCGTTCAATTGCACGCAGCGCGGTGGCACATGCTGTACGAGGCATTCCTGGAACTATAGTAAAAACTCAATTTAACGGAACTCCCGATTAAACGGAATAATTCGTATCTGCCCCCAGATTCGTTAAATCGAGTTCCAATTTAGCCTGCGTAAAAATAGTAATTAATCTCCGTTTAAAAATACGGCAGGCGCCATTAGCAGTGGATCGACTTTCTCCTACATGAAATAGCCGAATATTGCACAAACTTTCTGTTGTGACCTTGCTTCCATCACTGCGTTGATGGTGGAAGCAGTGCTGCGGATGAAATCAAATTCCAGCCGATAAAGAAAAAGCAACTAAATAAACTTCTTGAAAGAAATGCAAATGGTAAGTCAGAATTCAGAACCTTCAGGTCTTTTGAAGGACAGGGAGAAAGCACCTAACCGTCTTTGACGAACGATCTATAGCGCACCAGTGCTGCGTCCATTTGTCTGGACGGCAAATAACGCGACATAATGCTGCGGCACAATTCAGTTATTGCTCACTTTTGCGTCACGTATGCGCCAAAAGGCATTCTAAAGTTTTGCCAGAAAGGAACCGAAACCGGCGCTTCGGAGTATCGGCCGCGCCTTTTACGAGTGTCACGAAAATCATGACTGTAGAAATATATTGGTTGGAAAAAATTAATGGTTAGTGAAGAAAATCGGCTTTCCGAGTTGAATTGTATCGCACATTTACCGGTTCAATTATTGAATGATTATCCAAAAATCATCGATATTTCAGTTTGCTTGAACTTGCGTCCTAACGTTATCCCGTTTCAGAAAAGGTGACCTTATTGTTTACGCGTGCCAGTTTACGCGTGCGCAGGATACTACGCTGAAAGGAGGAAGGGCGCTGTAGTGCTAAGCCTTATGTGAAAGAAGAAAGAAATTTTTGGCGGTCATTGAGGTACGCCGAAACCGCGCCGCACAAGTGGATAAAAAAATTTGAAGGACGCTTAAGCTTCGCCTTTAAGAATGGGACGCGATAACATAATCGAGCAACTTGCTATACTCATTTTTATTTATTATTCCTTCCGGGACGTAGAAGCGCTGCCAGCCACCTTGCCGAAACGCGCGGGCTTCATGTTGCAGTCGTAGTTCGTCGGCAACATCGTTGCCGATCCGAGCCGGCGCGATGAAGATCCCGGAGGCCATGCCCTGTCTATCTTATTCCGTGCGCTACGCGCACGATGGCGCTACGTGCACGCCAGGCGTAAAGTCCCTTGATAATTTGAAAGTAGCGACACTCTCCTCTGCGCCGCGCTTTCCTCCTCGATTCTCCTCGCGCGGCGGCGGCGAGCGCTGCGCACGACACGCTTTTTCTCCTTGGCGCCCGCCGGCCGGCCGCAGCAGTGAGTGAAGCGCGAGCTTTTGGGCCAGGTCTGCGCTCCAGGAGTGCACAAATTTTTGAAAAATTGCGAGAAAAGCATTGAGAATGCCGAAAGTAAAGTTCATGAATTGATTGGTTTCTTCTTAGAACTGTTTGAATGGGGAATACTGATAAACGAAGCTTTCAGGCGAGTTCTGTGCTGCAGACACTTTTTAAGTCACATGATAAGGTTATACTCTCTGCACCTAATCTAGTACTGCCTCTGAATTTGTGTTTGTTTTTTTAGAGCGTGAAATCTGTCACCGCGGTAAAACTTCGGAAAACGATCCAGGCTGGTGCTTTGAACATCAAGATCAGAGAAGGTCAAAGCAGGACTTAGTCTATTTCGCCACTGTCAAGCTATCTCTTTAAGCATAGTATACATGTCACGTGATAAACCATGAGATTGGATTATTGGTTAATTGTACATGTATTTTGATCAATTACTGGAAGAAATTAATTGATATTTTGTAAATTGCAAATAAAATCTAAATTTTAGCTGCAACATCGAACCGTATACCATTGGAAAGCTTAGGCCAAGTGTAATGGCACTGTGCTAGTTAGCGATCCTCGATAATTTGCGTTAATTAGTTAATTTTGTATAAAACGAAATTGTGAGCTGTTCCTTGCCGCTTCGAGGCAAGGAACAGGTTTGCCACGGCAGTCTTGATATGATGCTGATGGAGGAATTAAAACTTTTATGAGTACGCGGCCGCTCACTGACTTCGCGTGTGGTTAAAAGACAGCAAGGTACACTGAGAGAAAAGTGGTGGACCTTATTGCCGACACACTAAAGTTCTGGGGCAAGCATGCTGTGTGTGGCCTCATGCGCTATGTAAAAGAGCGTGATTTCATTGAACGCAACAATCAAATAAAAAATTACAGGGGGCACATAGGTCTTCAACGTGCGGAAATGAAAAAGCATATAACTGCCAATTCATTAACTATCGCTATCCTCTATATCTACTAATGCCAGTGACCTATCGTAAATGTCACTATCCGCAACGAACACTATCACCTCACTATCCGGGCCTATTACTATCATTTACCATTATTATCCGTAACAGACACCATCATTACCTATCACTATTCATAACCATCACTATTTAATCTGATGCCGTCTCGTGACCCATTGATATACTTCAATTTTCATTGACTTACGTTGTCAGTCATATCTCTATTATCTCATAATATCTGACGAGACTACTATACATTGACTTTAATTCTTATGCTTTCTTGTTTTCTCATAAATGGAGGTGGGAAAAGAGCAAGCCACAGAAATAACTGACTACTATCAGCGCGAGGTTCATGTCTGTCGAGGAGGCTTCCTTTACTTCAGGACAGGTCGGTGAGAGAAAATTGATGGAACTGCGTTGAGCCTGTTTTTTTCGAGTTCGTGTAATATTGGCGGCTCAAACTAGTCTTCAGTGAAATGTAGCTAGAACATAGAGCGATGAGTTAATCACTCAGGCTAGGTGAAAAAAAATCCTTCTTGCATACAATTGAAATGAGTAATATGTTACAGTGTTAAGAATTGTTGCTCGCAAAATGTTCCCCTATTTTTACATCATGACTATAATCGATATTGATTGTTTAAGTTTCGTAAATACAGAAAATTGATGCAATGATTCCGGCTGATTTGACATCGATGGGAAAACTTTTCTCGCAGTAAATGAATACGCGGAATCGCGGTTTTAGAGCTCGAGCTTTCAAAGCGAAGGTAACCTGCCAACGCCTAGTAGTCATGGTCTAAGTGAAGCATGTGTGATCATATGAACACCTCCTGCACATTGGCCGTATCCCTGATAAAACGAACGCATATTTTTTAACCCACGCGTGCGTCAAAGCATGGCAAGACACATTCAAGAATTGAAAAAAAAAAGCCGTACGACCTAACTAGGGCAGATTACCGGGTTTACTTGCCAAAGAGATTTTCAGGGCCAGCATTCATTGCTCCCTAGTAACCGACGCACACTACAAGTACAAGCTGGAAAGGCTAGCTCCTCTACAAGCCAGAATTTTGATTTTTAGTGAAGGAGGCCAGGGATCCTAGCATAATCGCGACAAATGCAATCGAGAGACTGTAATTTTCCAGTTATCTCTGACAGCAAAAAGCAGATTATAGTGCCCTATTTCTAGCTGTACAGAAGTCGGCAGCGTGTTAAAGATGGAGCCTTGGAGCCTCGCAGAATATTCAGCATTCTGCAGAGGACAACCTTATTTTTATACAGTGAACATGTTGCCGCCGCAAAAATATTGAGGAGCAAGCAGGAATAAAAAACGCAGCGTCAGGTGACGCGTTATCACGGGGAGTGAGAAAGGCACCTTACGTCGCAAACAACTTTGTTCTTTCTAGGAATAAACTTCTTTCGGCCAATCTTGTGAATCCATTGACTCGTGCGCAAGCCGTCACGCTTGCCTTGAGATATCATGAATACCGCATAACCATCTTCAGGCCGCTTGCTGCAGTTGTACGCGCAACAGCACGGCATAGAGCTTGCACGCTGCAATAAAAGCACAGCGCGCAATATTCGCTCGCCGAGACTAGGAGAAAAATGGCGCGAATGAAAAAGAAAACACAAGGAAAACGCCGGACGCGCGTCGGTTTCTAAGGGCAACGGCAAGGAGACCAATCGTCGCTCAGGAAATCAGGCGGAGAGCCGGCCTTCAGCGAAGGGGCGCGCAAGGGGCGAGGAGGAGGCGAGGAGGTAGCGCGGTGGCGGCAAAGTTCAATCGGCGTAACTTTTAGCCAAGCGAAGAGGAAGTACAACGGAAAAGTAATTTGCCACTCGCTTAACTGCGTGTTCTGTAATTCTGTAATTTGCATGCTCATAATCATTATTACACGCCACAATACACTTCTCTAAGGGACATTTCTGAGACAACACCGCAATCAATAGACGCGCCTTTGTAGATTTCAAACCATCCAGCTGGCGTGGCGCAGCTTCCGGCTTCCACTTCCGGCTTCCGTGGGAGACGGACGTGTGATGGCAAGCTTTGAGCGTGCCTCGGTATCGGTCATGTCTGGCCGAGGATGCGGCGAACGACGCCCACCACTGGGCTATCGCATGGTTCTACCTACGTTTCCTTCGGGAGAAGCAATGAAGACAACGGTTTTCCTTCACTGTGATATTGCCGGCCGGCCTTATCATATACAGGATTTTCGTGAGCCGTTGGAAAAGGCCGGTGTACTACCCTACGTGGCTGGCATTGGACCCTTCCAAATGTCTCATATCTGGATGCTGAAGATGAAGACTGAGGAAGCGAAGGAACGCCTGCTGAAAGAAGGCGCGCTGGAAGTGAAGAGACGCTACTGTGCGGTCATTGACCCGAACAAGCGTGAGTTGGTTTTCAAGGTGCACTGGGAGCCTTTCTACGTTTCGAGTGAAGTTGTGCAGAGGGCGTTCGAAGACTTTGGAGATGTGAAAGAAGTCACTTATGAGCAGTGGAACAGCCCGGGGTTGGAAGAGGCCGAATCGACAACTCGGCTAGTAAAAATAGTGCTCAAGGAGGGGCTTTCGATCACTGATTTGCCCCACATGTACAAGTTTTACGGAGGGCCTGTGTTAGTGGTGGTGCCTGGACGGCCACCAATATGCTTAAGATGTAAAAAGACAGGCCACATTCGACGTGATTGCCGCACTCCGAGATGTAGTTCGTGTCATATCTTCGGGCACGACCGGGAGGGATGCGTCCGCACGTATGCCCGTGTGGCCACGGATATTGTGCCCCCTCAAGACGACGGGAGCGAGTTGATCATGGACCAGGAGGAACTGGAGAGCGCTGGAGCCCTGCCCCCTACAGGATCCGGAGAGGGACCTGATGTCCAACAGCCGGAGCACACCACCGGCGGAGGGAAGACGCAAGTTAGCGAACCCGCTGCAGAAACGACTGAAAAGGGGGAGGAGGCTGCTATGTCGTCAGATCAGCCAACAGCGAAAGGCACTTCGGAAGGAAGCGTTGCTGAGTCCCCGATGGATATGACAACCGCCTCCATGAAGAGACCACGAGACTACGAAAAGGTACCAGCTACAGAACGGGAACTGCGTCGACTAGAAAAGTAGTGGAGGGTGGAAGGCGCTAAGAAAGGCAAGTTAGCCTTATCGCAAACCGCGTTGCGTTCCTCGTCGCTCACTCGCGACGAGAGACTGAAGAAGTGAGCCTTTAGTCATTGTTTGTTAGCTGGGTTTAGAGTATGGCTTATTGGAAAAAACCGCTAAAAGTGTGCACTCTAAACGTCCGAGGGCTCGTCTCGAGACGGAAGCAAGTGCAGTTGAACCGTTTGTTGAGCGAACTAGATTTAGACATCGTAGCCATACAAGAAACAAAGGTTGAGGATGAGCAGCAAACAGATGATATGGTGTTTGGTTTTCTGTCACGCTTCAATGTTTGCGTAAGCCATGCAGTCGGTTTGTCGGCAGGTTGCTGTCTTTTCCTGAGGAAAAGTGTAGGCATAGCAGTGGAGCAAGTAATAACTTGTGCAAAGGGGCGTTTCGTCGTGTGCGACATCAAGTACGAAACCTGTGCGGTGAGGGTGGTGGTCCTGTACGCACCAACGACACAAAAAGAACGGCGCGACTTTTTTGAGCAGTTGGTGCCTTTCCTTGAATGCAGTCGTGCGCTTATATTTTTGGGAGATTTCAACTGTGTTGTAGACTCTAAGGATCGTTCGAAATGTTGGAAAAGACCAAAGTGCAGAATTGCTGAAGTTTGTCCCCAATGAGTGCAGCTTAAAGGACGTATCAGTCTTGGTGAATGGTGAAAAACTTGTGCCTTTCACACATTTTCAAGGTAGTAGTCACGCGCGACTTGACAGAATATATGTGTTGCCAGAGTTTTCGCTTACCTGTGAACAGTATGAGTGTCATTTAGCGACCATTGCTTAGTTACGGTCACGCTGGGCGGAACGAAGCAATGTAAATCAAAAATGAACTGGGACTTATGGAAAATAAACTCGAGGCTTACAGAAGACGAACTATTTGTAAGAAAAGTTAAGGAAAGCATTGATATTTTTTATGAGAGCGAAACAGGCTGTATTGAATCCTGGGAACGATTTAAACAGGAGGTTAAAATGAATGCAATTGAGCGCTCTTCCATTATTATGTATGAGGAAAAGAAAGAAGAAAAGCAACTGCAATATATTTAGGGCGTGAAGAAGAACGAATGCCGGGTATGTTCATGCATGATATAAAAGGCATCAAAGTTAGGTTAGAAGCTTTGGATGCCCAGAAGTACAGAGGCGCTGCGATAAGAGCGCGCACGGAAAAATGGCTCAGTGGCGAGACGCCAACAAAACGCGCCCTCGCTGATTAAAAGCGATATGCGCGCGAACGAGATAACGGTTATTGAATACAAGGGGCAGAGGCATGATGAGCAAGACGGAATTACGAGCGCCTTCGTGGAACATTACCGTGAGCTGTTTTCGAGCAAAGCACCAAGTGAAGAAGGGTTTAGAGATAACTTTTTGCCTCTGATGCCAATATTAGGCAAAGAAGTTACTGAAGGGTTAGAGAACGAAATAAGTGTGGAGGAAATAGAAAAGGCCATTGATGAATTGAATGTCGGAAAGTCTCCGGGTCCAGATGGTTTGAGTGCGGCCTTTTACAAAAGCCTTAAAAGTGAGTTAGCTATCATACTCTATAGGCTTTTCAAGGAGTGCTTTGATGGGGGTTATCTGCCACCGTCGTTTAGCAACGCGCATACGGTCTTGGTTCCCAAGACTGATGAGCCAGCCATGCTTTTAAAAGTTACAAGCTATAGACCGATCACGTTAACAAATCTTGATTATAAAATTCTGATGAAGGTGTTAGCTAAGAGATTGCAATACATTATAAAAGATATTGTTGGACCTCATCAAACATGTGGAATAAAGACCAGAAGCATATTTAATAATATTCATGTAGCGCGTAGTGTGTTCGAGTGCTGCGATGCTCTAAACATGAGAGTGGCCATGGTTCAAGTTGATTTCGAAAAAGCATTTGATCGTGTGTCTCATGAAATATTGTACTGTTTGTTGGAACATATTGGTGTTGGTGCCGTTGTATTGAAAGGAGTTAAAATGGCTTATGCATGTTCTACACGCCTTATGATTAATAAAGTGTTATCTGAAAGAATTGATGTAAGAGCATCTGTGCGGCAAGGATGTCCACTGTCTCCTCTCCTCTTTGCTATATATTTGGAACCATTGTGTAGAATGGTAATTGCTAACGAATACATCCGTGGTTTTAAGCATGGAGTATGTGAAGTGAAAATATTGGCATACGCTGATGATGTGGCGCTTTTTTGTGAAGATCGCGAAAGCGTTTCGGAAGCTTTGAAAGTAACACAAAAGTATTGCAGGCAGACTGGTAGTGCTGTTATTTAAAGAAAAGTCTCGGAGTCTGGCACGGGGAATGGGAAGAGGAACAGGAAATTTTCTGTGGAGTAAGATGGGCTACAAAGCCCGGAGTTTATTTAGGAGTCCCATTGGACAACTACTGGGAAAATACGAATTACTGGAATGAAAAAGCGGAAGAAATACGGGAAAGGACGAAAGGATGGATGGGACGTAACCTCTCTATTTTCGCCCGTGCGACTGTATGCAATACCTTTTTGGTGGCAAGAATAATGTATTTACTTCAAGTATTGTATTGTGCTCGAAGCAGTATACAAAGGTTCCATCGTGTATTTGCGGTCTTCATTTGGTCGTCCAACTGGGAACGAATTAACAGGGATAATCTCTTTCGGCGAGTTAAAGACTGAGGGTTGTCTCTAATGCATCTATATGTGCGGCAGATGGTTTTAAGGTTTTGTTTCCTACGTGACCAAAAAGATGCATTCCTGAGAACCTTTATGCAAATCATGCTATCCACTGCAATTCCAGAGTTTATAGTCTCTTCATGCTCTGCTCGGGGATACACTGTGTCACGCTTCCTGCGAGAAGTGGTGTGGTCGTTCAAGCTTTTGCGCGTGAGGTACTCTGTAGAGTATTTAGCGACGGTACCACCTAAGCGAGTGTACAAGGATCTTATTTCACAATTGTTCCCAGCTCCATTGTACAGAACCTTATACTGTGAATGCCCAGGGAAAGATGTGCTAAAACGAGTTAAAAACATGACTGTTGCACCGGGCGTGAAAACATTCTTTTTTAAATTGCATACAGGAACCCTCCCAGTCAAAACATAGATGGAAGAAAAGGGCCTTTTTGTACCTTGGGGCTCAAACTGTCTACTATGTAGGAAACCTGAAACAGTTGAGCACGTGTTCCTGGATTGTTGGAATGCGGTGTTTTACTGGGATGTGTTACAAAGGACACTTAAAAAAGACCTGCCATTGACGCCACGTGGAATTCGGTAATTGACAACTATTAATGATGATTTTCAGTATGACCTCATCATGCTATTGGGCCTTCACAGTATTTGGAGGAGTAGGATGGCTTATAGACACTGTGATGTCGATGCACGATCTGTATGTGATTATTTTGTTGAACAAGTGTATAAAATAAAAGAAATTTCGAAGCAGCAAGACGCTGCGGAGGAGGTCTTGAGTCTGATGGGCGAACTTGTGGTAATGAAAGTCCATTAGGCACGGTTGTCAGCCAAGGGGCATGGCAACCACGATCTTTTACTGATGTATTTGTACCAATTCATGCAATAAAGAAAAAAAAAAGCTGGCGTGGCGCAGTGGTTAGCGTGCTCGTCTCGCACCCCGGGAGGCCCACATTCGATCCCACAGGTCGGCGATTTTTCCTACTCGTTTATATTTATTAATGCTTCTGGGATTTTTCGTTTACGGCCAACGCCGGACGACGCGGGACGGCGGCCGCCGACGACGACACTGACTTTTCTGCGACACGTGGCCCTTAACGCTGTCGCGTTAAAATTTGTCGAGCTTAACTGAATGGTTTTGGGGAATAATCGGCGGAAGCGTATTGCCATTAGTGGCTGAGAGATCTTAAGTGGTATAATCCAATTTTGAGCCTTTCCCAGGTTTGCTGTCTCAAGGGTATATTTTGGTCTCTCTGTGCTCACGTTCATATTCAGCCTTTTTTTGCAGTCTTCGATTCGCATACTTTCTTGGCATACTTCACGAGCTCTCTACCTCAACGTCGTCGTTGCTGAGACGCCGCACTCTCCCTATGCTGTACAGAGTTCACAGCAAACCGGTTGCTAAGGTACCGACAACCGATTTTGTGTGTGTCTCTCTCTGTGGATTGCGGATGTGTCGGCTGTATGTCATCATGCCAAGCACGTAATTACCTGCCGTTCCAGTTATGCTTCCGTCCGTGAGTCCAGCGAAGACCTGTACATTTCCTCCTCTCCACGCTACTGACAGAACAAATGTCGTCGACGTCAAGCTGGAGCAGAACTTACTTCTAGTTTTGTTGATTCTGTTGGTTACTGCGTCTCGAAGCTAAGCGGAACATAATCCGCTTGTTTCAAATTGATATGGGACAAAGCACGCCTTTTCCCCTAAGGATCAACAAAATCACAGTCGCTGGTTGGCTCTTACCGGCGATGATTGCTTTTTTTTGTTTTGTAGCGAAAGTAGTTCGAGCCGTCGGTTATGCACGATTTTCACATTGAGAGAGATTTAGAGGTCGAACTTCTGTGTTAAGCCTGGTGGTCGCCATGTGACTTTGGGGCATAATCATGTAGGTTACCAAGTGGCCCGTGGCCACTGTAAAGGTCAAGGTCACGTGACCTTGTCGCCATGTTACTTTGGGACATAGTCACGAAGGCTACCAAGTGGCCCTTGACCACTGTCAAGGTCAAGGTCACGTGACCTGCTGGTCGCCATTCAACTTCGCGGCGTAGTCATGTAGACCACCAAGCGGCCCATGACTACTGTCAGGTTGAAGGTCACGTGAGGTGACGTCAGTGTAACGTGGAAGTAGAGCGCTCTAGAGAGACGATACCTGCATACATAAGATCCTGCCTAGGGCGCGAGATGGAGGAGGACGAACACCCTGCTACAGTAGCGCGTCGAAGCGCGAAGAAGGCCCGTTGCAATGAAGTCCTGGGAATGCGGCGTGCCCAAGAAACTGATGAAGAACGAGCTTTATGTTTGGAGAAGCGCACAATGTGTTTAATCCAAGCTTGGCAGTGAGCGCAGTCATGTACATGAAGATTTCGCTTCCCTCCTGTGTTAACGAAAGTTAATCCAGCAGCTTTTTTTTTTTTCTGGCGTTCATTTTTTACGGGCACGTTGAACAACAACCCCTGCCCTGTTCTTAGGTGAATTTACGTGACGGCTCCAAAGCGAAATTATAATCTGTGATGAAACAGGGCAGCGAGACGGCAGCAATAATGATGCAATACAGGGCTGAGTTTGAGCTGACAATTTATTCGATTCAGAACTCACATAAACACGCGCGAGAATCTTCCGTGCAAAGGAGCAAAACAAAAACACAAACCACGAAGAAATAACGACTGCGAAGTACAAATGTGCATGGACAGTCGCAAGACACGTCCAAAGAGACAAGCATTTAATAATATTTTCAAGTACCAGGAAGAAGCTAAGTCTGGGAGGATCCCGCCGCGACTGGAAGCAGCCGCAGAGAGCGACAATCAAGAGGAACAACTCTGGGCCGTCCAGCAGGTCATCAAGGCGCTGGCCCGGCAGGGAACCAGCGAGCCGGCAACGGCGAGCGGGGACCCAGGCCGCGCGGCCGGTGCCCAGAGGACGACGTAGGCCCCGTCCGGAGCGCGCGTTCTACTGCAGGCCCCGAATAAACGTTTTACCAGTCCAATCCAATTGATCCAAAAGTAGACATATATGACACTCTGTTGCAAATACATGAGCACGTGGTCTTTTTCGATACAAAATAATAGTCATTGTTTTAGGTACGAAGAAAGTCCGAATGATTCTGTAGCTTTTACATTGCTTGCTTCCGAGTATATCGCTCTACTTTTCTCCTCAAAGAACTGCTGTTTCACTGCCTTGCTTGTGCATGCTACCGTGGTGTCTTACGTCTTTCATGGTGTTATGAAGTTGTCTTTTACCAACCCATTGAATCGTCCACGCTCATAAACTCTACCACGAATCGTCATGCCAAACATCTAAACTTAGCGATCAGCTCATGCTTTTTTTTTTACTTTTTTTTTTTATTTACAGATGCTGGAATCCACGAGGGATTTTAGTAGGGTAGGGGTATAAAAGTGCGGAAAAAACAATAATCGTAGGCAACAGGACGAAGTGAAGTAAAAAATGCACTGCCAAATACAACAATATGAAGAAAGAAAAATACACTGTGAGGTAAATACAAGCGTCATTTTTAAACACAGTGCACTGCGTGAAAACAAAAAAAAAAAGCAAAAAATAAAAAAGCGCATTTGAGCTTTTACGTCATCAGTTGAGATGGGCGGTAAACAAACACAAAGAAGGTTGAGCCACAGTAATATTAGTTAAGCTATTGCAGTCGTTTACAGTTCTAGAAAAAAAAATGGATATTTAAAGCAATCTTTTTTTTTTTTTAAACGCAACAAAGCGACATGGCACATCCGTGGTAGAATTAACCCCATCCTCCCGCATTTTCTAATGATTCAGAAAACATGCTTACCCAAAAATCTTTGCAAGTAAATTGATGCAAGGCAGTAGAAGTGTCATAATAATAATAATAATAATAATAATAATAATAATAATAATAATAATAATAATAATAATAATAATAATAATAATAATAATAATAATAATTGGTTCACAGGAAGGGAAAGGCGCAGTATCTGTCACACTTGAGTCTGTGCGGAGTTCGTTAAACCAGACACCTAACTTTTTTTTTGTGTGTGTGTAGGCACCTGATCAATATATTTCATTCTGTATTTAGGTGTAATGTTTTCTTTAGCAACTTTTTAATTGGTTTTAATAGTATAAGCTTTGTTTTGTGTATATTCAGCAGCTAACTATTGTCCTGGAGAACGGTAGACAGTTGAGATAGGTACTGATTTGCTTCCTTTTCAATCCCCTGCACATATTTGCCCGTGAAGAATATACTAGTGTCATCAGCTTAGACGATTATTTCAAGTGTATGTTTAGCCTCCGTAATTTCATTTATATATGTACAACAGAAGTAGTGTGGGAACTAATATGGAACCTTGGGGTACTCAGAGTTTTATTTCTAGATTTTCCGAGTGCTCTCCATTGCGATTTGCGAATTGGTATCTGCATAGCAATAGCTTTTAATGAGGTCTGATGCAAGGCCTCGAATACCATACCTGTGGAGATTATAAAGCAAAACTTGGAGGTCAACTGAATCGAAGGCATTTCGTAAATCAAGAAAAATTCGCAGAGTATACACTTTTGTTTCAATATATTTTTATAATTAATGATTTTACGTTGAGCAGGCCCTCTTCGGGTGTCTTGTTTTTTGAAACCAGAATTGAAATGGTAAAATTATTTTGTGTTTTTAGATGAACACAGTCAAACGATTATCTATAGCATTTTTGGATATCTCTAAAAAAATCGGTAAGACTGAAATCGGTCTGTAATTTGTCCATTGCGCGTTCCTCCTTTGTGTATAGGGAGCACTTTAGCTATTTTAAGCTGGTCTGGAAATAGGCCAGTTGAAAGGGATACATTTATTAAATCACAATAGGGGGCTAATCACAGATGACACATACTTCATGGCTGAGACTTGTATGTCATCATAGCCACTTACCACATTTGGCTTTAATTGTTGTGGGAGTTTTTCAGCTACGGTGATGTTTTTATCGATTCCGTGGTGTCGATCGGGCTTCCAAATGTGCGACAAAGGCCTGTGAAAAATATGTGGATCAGACAACCTCAGCGTATTTGCACAGCTGCCGAGCTGAGCAGCAATTCCGCAGCGGTGGGCTTTATAGCCATTTGTCGCTCGGGCGGGCTCCAGCCACGCAAGCTCGGACGCATTCGCCGCTGAAGGAGCGGTAGATTAGAATATTGGTGATTACGGTGATGTTTTTATCAATTCCTTGGTGTGGGTTGGGCTTGCAAATGTGTCTTGTGAAAAAATATGTAGATCAGACAACCGCAACGTGCTTGCACTGCTATGAAAGCTTGACCGACAGGTCAAATTGAAAGTAGATGAGAGAAAAATGCATTCAGCCTTCCGCTTTTCGGAAGGAATGTAGCTGGGGGAGGAGTGAATAGGTTGGACCGGTGGGCAATTAATGCGCAGGGTGAGCCAATCTTGCGAGTCGGCTGAATGTGTCTGTTAAGAGCAAGGTAAAAAAATATAATAAATTGGTTCACAGGAAGGGGAAGGCGCACTATGTCACCGTTGTTTCGGTGGACACCTGAACCGCGCCGTAAGGGAAGGGAGGAAAGTGGGAGTGAAAATGAAAAGAGAGAAAGAGGACACGGAGTAATTTCGACAACATGGGGATCTTTAACGTGCACTGACATCGCACAGCACATGGATGCCTGTTCGTTTCGCCTCCATCAAAACGCAGCAACCGGCGGTCGGGTTCGAACCCAGGTACTCCGGCAGAGTAGTTGGGTATCTTTACTGCACCCACTACACCGCCGTGGCGGTGCCCAAAAAACAAACGTTGCAGTAATGCGTGACCACGTTAAAAGGACATCCGTAGAGTTGATCCAGCGATAGCATGTACAATCACAAACCTTTGCCCACCGCTCACTTGCTTCTACGCGTAACCAGCGCTTTGTGGCAACAACATTTGCGCCACTGCGAAGAAGCTGTTCTAAGGAAGAAACTGTTACCTCCGACCAGAGTTTAACAATTCCCCTTCTCAGTTTGTGAGCTAGAAATATACTCCCAAATTTTATAGGTAAAATACACATTCCTTCAAAGCAAATGCTTCAAACGCCTCTTTTCGGGCAATAGTTCCTTATTTCTGTTCTATTGCGAATCATTAGCATTAGGGATTCGAGCCACTGGGTATCTGTTAAAGGAAACATATTGAAATGTATTGAGCTGTAATCTTTTCCTGTTTCATTTGGGTACCTAAAGTGTACCGAAGGTTGTTACGAGTTTAGCAAGTTAAATGGCGCGTGTTCTGTCAGAGGACATTGTGAGAGCTCCTACAGAAGGCAAACTGCACTAGAGGAGATAGCTATGAAACGTCCATTTCCTGGTCAGAACTCTGGGCCCGAAAAGATCTTTTGAAGGCAACGTGCCACTATCCTCCTCCACCACATTCCTCATTTTTCTCATCCCTCGCTGCTCCCGCCTTTCCACCTCGTATAGAGGGGCCTATATAGGCTTGGCCATGAATGCCGCCATTCTCAGACGAATAAAAGCTTTTGCCATGTGGTCAAATACCTGAGCACCATCTTGCCTCCCTGTTTTCAAACCAGTAGCCCAAAGAGCGCCTCCCTCCACCGCTTCTACCGTGAGCTGCTGAACGAGAGCGTAGTAGTGATGTGTGCGATACATTTTGTCAAAAGGGGTTTAAATTGGACTGGTTAGTTTTGGTCATGGTGTATCATTATTGCACCTTTGAAACACTTTGCTGAGAAACGGTACACAACACAGCACAGTGACGCGCAATTGCGGTGCAGGCCGAGTTCTGCACTAAAGTTTTAATGCTGAAATATGTACATTCAACGACTACATTTTCATCTGTCATGGCTGTCACGGCTCTGTACACCCAGGCTGTTTGACGTCCGTGTGTGCCCTAATGAGGCTTAGAATAGTTTCGAAAAACTCCTTTCTTGTTGTTGTTATTTTATTCCTTGAAATATCATCAAGTGATGCAGTAGTAACTGTTAACGTTTTTTTTTTTTTTAATTACTACCTACAGTAAGGAGATTGTGAAGGCACAAGATTGTTAGTCTGGGAGAATTTTTTGCGTGTGCGCCTTGGCGCCAATTACCGCTGCCGCACGGTGTACAACCGTTCAAACAAGAATCGCGGTGGTGTCGCCAGATGATGCCACTATCTATTTATTTATTTATTTATTTATTTATTTATTTATTTATTTATTTATTTATTTATTTATTTATTTATTTATTTATTTATTTATTTATTTATTTATTTATTTATTTATTTATTTATTAGTGCCTTGAAGACTGCATTCAAAGGGTGTCACATGAGAGAGGGGGTTTCAACACATATAAATCTTCCTATGGATGATTCCAAGAATGATGCGTCGGCATGAAATACGACAGTGTTGGGCAAGTCATTCCACTCCTTTTGTGGTGCGAAAAAAAAAGTGGGAATATAGACGGTCTTCTCGTGATATGAGCGGCTAGAGGTGCAATAGTGACAACTGATAATAAACTTTAGCTCGGGAAGATAATGAAGCTTGTGGAAAAGACAGTCTTGCGATGGTTACGACGGACTGCTATGCCTGTAAGGTTAGCATTACGTTGGGTGACATTTACGTGGTAAGTGTAGGCTAAGTAGCTGAATCTTGCTGCGCAAATTTATGTTGCTTCGATAATATACATTGATTACTTTGGTGAGGGTCCCAGACAGACCTGGCGTATTGAATTTTACTTCAGAGATATGTTAAATAAGCGAGTAATTTCACTGATGGGGGTGCTAGGTGCGGGGTTCTCGGGGTCTGTGCTCTCTTAGCTGGAGTCCTTTGTCCGTGGCAAAACTCAGCGCGTTGTATTCCGGGGGGCCACTTCCATGTCTAGCGCGGTTCTGTCCGGTGTACCCCAAGGCAGCGTTCTTAGCCCTACTCTCTTCTCCCTCTTCATATGTGAGTCTAGGCTGCCTCCAGATTCTCTATGCGGATTACATTTCGTTACTGCAACCAATCCGCACCCTAGCAGACTACTCCGCTCTTCAGAACGACCTCAGTATCTGTCACTCCTGGGCACTATAACACCAGTTGCCCTTAAACATCATGAAGTCGTCCACAATGACCTTCTCAACCCTGCGTCACCCTCACCTTACTCCACCTGCGCTGACCATTGGAAGCCAAGCCCTTCAGCGCGTGACAACCACGACAGTGCTTGACATTGAATTGGATGCACGCTTGTCATTTTTATGCCATGTTCACTGCACACTTACAGAATCCGTGCGCATGCTGAGTTTCATCACCCGCCTCACAGCAGACATGCCTCCCAGTGCGTTTCGTGGCCTCTACACGGCCCTAGTGCTGCTCCCCATAGTGGAGTACTGTTGTGCAGTCTGGCTACCAAACTATGCTGATTTACGTATCCGCCTTGCCAGTGTCCAGCGATGCGCAGCATATACGTACCTATTATCTTCGGACTACTCTACGAAATCAACGCCTGTTTTATGCAAAACTCTCGTCTGCGACTCTTCTTAAACACTCATCCTGGCAGCCCTCTCCTCACGCGTACAAGCTTCTACGATGCGCCTCTTTTGCCGCCTTGCCTTACCAGGCCATCAAACACTGATTGATGGCCCGCGCCCCAATCGCCGCACTGGTACCCTCCAACCACTTCTCGAACGCACTGTGCGCCACGGACAATCCTGGCTCATCCGTGCCGTCTCTATACAGTTGCCTGCCACCATCGCCGGATCTTTGCCACCTCCAACCTTTCATGTGTAGACCATTGCGAAGACCATTGTATAGACCAACGGCTCTCATAGTTTCATCCTTTCTTCCTCATCTCATTCCCTCACATCTCTCAATTTCATTCCTTTCCCATTTCATGTCGTGGACACCTTGAGCCCCAGGTTAGGGTCCGCAAGCCGCCCTGGTATGGGCAGTGCTGCCTTTTGCTACCCACGCATGTCTGGGCCACCCGCCATGAATGCTAAATAAATTATTATTATTATTATTATTATTATTATTATTATTATTATTATTATTATTATTATTATTATTATTATTATTATTATTATTATTATTATTATTATTATTATTATTATTATTATTAACCTCTAAGCTTTTCGAATTAGCTTTGCACAGCGTACTTTCCTTCCATCTCAAGCATATCATAGTACCGAATCAACATGGCTTCATGTCGGGTCGCTCTACTTCTACCAACCTAGTCACGTTTATGACGTATGCCTCTGCAGCAGTCCTTCAGAGGGGTCAGGTTGACACTGTGTACTGTGATATGAGCAAAGCTTTCGACGTTGTTACTCACTCACTACTTCTTGAAAAAACTTCTACTCTCTGGCGTTGAAGTCTCACTCGTAGCCCTCCTACGCAACTATCTCCTTGATCGCTTCTGCTTTGTCAGTGTCAATGGACAGACTTCTTTCGTTTACCCTGCAGCGATTGGAGTTCCTCAAGGTTCAGTACTAGGCCCGCTTCTCTTCTCCGTTTTTATTAATGATGTTTCTTTGGCGATAAAGAACTCCTCGTTTCTTCTTTATGCTGATGATATAAAAATATTCAAGGTAATACATTCTTTTCAAGATTGCTTGTTGTTGCAATCGGACATATCTGCTTTTTCTGATTGGTGTGCGATGAATCGACTTACCCTGAATTCTTCCAAAACTAGGGTTGTGTCCTTTACTCGTAAAACACATAGCTTTCTCTACCATTATTCTGTGAATTCTGTGCTGTTGGATAGGGTTGATGAAATTAATGACCTTGGTGTACTTTTTGACCGCACCCTCAGCTTCTCCTCTCACACTAAACGCATTGCTCAGCGGGCTACGCGCACACTCGGATTCGTTTGCAGACTTTCGAGAGAGTTCCATACTCCACTTCCGTTCCTAAAACTGTACCTGTCCATATGCTTGCCGGTCTTGGAGTATGCGTCGGTTGTTTGGAATGGCACTTGCAAATCGAACTTGGACAAGGTTGACAGAGTACAAAAAAAAAATTTTTACGGATATTTCATTATCGCTTTCCTTGCGTAACTTCCCCCTCTCGCTCCACCAGGAGCGCCCAGCTGAATCTTCCTTCCCTTCACTGCCGTCGTATCAGACTTAATATCATATTTCTGTAAAAACTCCTTCATGGCCACATTATGTGCCCTCAGCTCTTAGAGTACATCCTACTGCGCGTTCCGCGAAAGAGCATGAGGGAATTCAGACCATTTCAGGTTTCTCCTCTTCATTCCCACTCCCCTCTGGACAGGATGCAGTGGTTATTTAACTCTTTTTGTCCTCACCTTGACATCTTCCAAAACTCGCTCTGTTCATTTACATTGGATGTTCGTAGCGTTGTATTCTAAATAGTACTTTATCACATATAACTCCCACTTTCTAGCCTTAAATTGTATTTACTTCACTTTTTGCTTTTTCTCCTGTTCAATGCTGTCTGTATCTTGAACTACTTTTTATCCGCTTCTTACTTATATTTCAACTTTAAACTTTATATTCGAATCTTACTGTCCCTTGTTCAATTTTACTTCTTTATTGTATTATTCTGTATTTCTAGCCTGTGTTTTAAGTACCATGCACTTGTTGCGCCTGGAATGGTTGTTTATTTTATGTATATTTCTATATTACTATAATCAATGTCAGTTATTTGTTGTTGTTGTTTTTTCTCATCTATCTACCGTTCTTTTTTTTTTTTTCTTTATTTCCTGGTGTGCTAAAAAATTCTCTCACTGTGTATATAAGTGATGCTACTCATTGTTTGCTTACTTTCCGTGATACTTTTCGTCTCAGTTTCATTTCACGTATTATTTATTTCTTTTTTTGTGTTCTCTGTGTGTGTGTAAACATGTTCGTGCTTTTTCATTTTTGTTTCTTTTTTTTTTTATTTGTGCTGCAGCACAAAGACCACGTGATTGTTCCCGCGCACATTAAATAAAGATTGATTGATTATTATTATTATTATTATTATTATTAGTAGTAGTAGTAGTAGTAGTAGTAGTAGTAGTAGTAGTAGTAGTAGTAGTAAATAACTTAGTGCACGATTAGCATCGTTGGTAATCTGCGCTACGTGATTTGACGAGCTAATATTGCCAGTTAGATAAATGCCTAAATATTTATATGTTAATACAGAAGTAATTTCAAAGTTCGAGAAAAAGTACTTTGAAGATGGCATAGAATGACGTCGGCAAAAAAATAGTGAGGTGTTTTTGTCGTGTTGAAGGACATTAGCAATTTTTTACACCAGGTTATTATGTTAAATTGGAGAAGTTTGGGGTCATTAATGTTGGTAAAAGGGCAGTAAATAAACCAGGCATCGGCAAACATGCGCACATTAGAACGTAGGTTAGCTGGTAAGTCATTTCTATAAATGAGCAAGAGAAGGAGACCAAGGGCAGTACCCTGGAGCACCCCAGGTATAACCGGCGTACGAGAAGAACTTTTCCCCGAGGTGTCCGAAAATCCGGTATCTCGGGACCAATGGCACGTGTGCATAAAATTTTCTACTCAGACAATTATGCGCTCGTGCCTAATGATCATTTTCGTTTTGGATATCTGGCTCAACTGCGCTGCTAACACGCTATGACGTCACATAATGGCGTCGGTGCTCCCCTCATCATCTGCAGCGACTTTAACGTCGACGTTAAGCAATCCCAGTGGTTGCAAGGGTTCATGTGTGAACTACTCGGGATCACAGTTGTTAACTCACTTCAAGTCACTACCAGAAGTGCATCTTGTACATGAGCATACGTTGTACATGTATAGTCGAGCGCGATTTGAAGGTTATCGCGCGAGCGTCGACCAGCCTAGCACTCCAGGCACCTGGCGGCCGGTTTCGGAACAGGAAAAATCATGATTTCGCACTCTTCTCTCCCTCGTTCGCTGTTCCATACAACAACCATCACCCCCGCGGCAAACTCACCGCCCTTTCTCTCTATTCTAAGCTTTCCATTTGTTGCGGTAAAGTGTAAAATTTCAGATAATACCGAAAAATACGTAGTACGTGCTACGATTACTGCCTTTTCGCAGAACCAAAAAAAAAAAAAAAAAAAAAGGAACTGATAGCCGAGTAGGGAGTGACGGCTGCTGAAGGAACAGCAAAAAGAGTGAGGGTAGCTGGCCTGATACCTCCCTCGCCTCGGCAGAGAATTCTGGGCCATGGCGCTGTTCATGTTCTCGGTCGACGCTCGCGCGATAACCATCAAACCGCGCTCGACTGTACACATTGTACTGATGCATATCTTTGCACGACACGTCGATGTAACCAGTATGAACTATGTATGTGTCTTACTTCATTTACCACAATACCGTTACTCGTTGCCCTGCTTGACAGCACGGAGCGCACGCGTGAAAAAAAGTGAGTTTTCTCAAAAGTTATACTTCGTCTATGACAGCGGAACGTTTGTCAGCACGCATGCTGCACACGTGCAGCACAGGACCAGATGCTACTGACTCAGTGGCGCGGTGCAAGAAGGTGGCTGCTTTACCTTACCTCCAAGGTGTTGAGCACCGACTCAGTAAACATGCGGCGAAGTGCAATATTGATGTTGTCTTCACAGCTAAGAATAAGATACGAGGCCTTTGCTCCAGCGTTAAAAGTAGGCTTCATTAAACTAGTAATCGTCTTCAGTGATCGGTATCACTTCAAAAAAAAAGTTTACCAAATTGAAAAAAAAAAATGTGGGTTATTACATTCCGGGCTGCCTTGTGTTCCAAATTACTACGGGCAGGCAGGCAGATGTCTAAATGTGCGGCTGATTGAGTACTTAAACTCTTTGGGGGGAAGGTGAATTCTGATCTGGCATAGTGCGCGTGCAACCATGTGAATGTCAATCGGAGGACGACCCTTCTCTTTGGACGCCTGATCTCAGCCACTCTTCTGTGGCTTTTGAAAAAAAATATGTCCGAGGTAGTTGAGACTTATTACATGGCTAAGGCTAAGAATACGTGTGTGGCTAAGTAGTCGGTTAACCTTCACAGTAAGGAACTTCCTTTTGTACATAATTCACCATTACAACGATGACTTGTTTCTCTGCCCTTCCAGTACTTTGGGTTTTGTGTGCACGCAGTGCGAGTATTCTTTTTCTTCCTTTTTTTTAGAATAAAAGTCCATCCTCGTCTTGTACTTTTCTCATCTCTGTGCCCTCTCTTTCGGCTGGTGTTAGGCTGAATGAAGACTGGAGCTGTAGCGATATGTTCTACCGAGTGGTTTTTCCTTCACGACAGTGGAAAACAACATGTTAAACAAGCGAGAATAGACTGTCCCTGTTACGTGTTGGACGCCGTGGCAAGGAGAAGACAATTTCTGAGTAGACGGTGTTTACTTTCCCATGCTTGTGGGTAGGTTGCTCTAACGAAACTGCCGCCGCTAGCCAGGCAGCGCTCTGCTTTTAAGCGCTCGCGGCACATGCGCACTTCGTACCGCTGTGCTTTATCAGTGACGCGTACAGACATGACACTTCCTCCCCTCTTAGTTACACACTGCCCCAACTAAAGCGTCCGACTTCAAATCTATCAGGTGAACGCCGATGACGCGTGGGGTGTCGTCTTGTCCCGGGTGCTTGAATCACTTGAGGCGTGCCCTGAGTACTCGTAGACTGTGGTGACATGGGGGGCACTCGTTCGCTGCCACTTCCAGGAAAAATCAGGAACTCACTGGCATCAGCCTCGTCAGTGGCTCCATGAACAGGAGGGGTGCCATGCACGGGACTTTGCAGCAGCTGGTCCTTGTGACGTCGCCAAGTGAGGGTTTCCCTGGGGGTGGTTGCAAGGACTGGAAAGAGAGAGGTCCTGTTTGGGCAATAATCACAGCGGGAACCCACTTAGGTTTTCCGGAACAATTCCGCGCTACATCTTGCTCACCCTCCACAGAGTGACGCTCGCGAACGGACGAGTTACTGCCAGCGTGAACTGTTTGTGGGCTTCTCTCTCCCCCGCCGCCGGCTTCGCGGCATCGAGACAACCGCGCGAGCGCCGCCCCAGAAACAATGTAGCTGCTGCTTCCTGGGTGTTTGCATGAGGCGAGTTCGGATAACAGAGCAAAAATTTGTGCATGTTTACCTGCAGTGTTTCGCCTGCGCCGTTTTTACGGAGAGCGTTCTTCGGTGTTTGAACAAAGCGTTCTGCGAGGCCGTTGGAGCTTGGGTTATAGGGAGCCGTGAGGACGTGGTGGGAGCCCACGAAGCGTTTGAAATTCTGACAAGTAAATTGCGGACCATTATCAAAAACAAAGTTTCCGGGAACCCGAACCTGGAGAAGAGTTACGTCAGACAACGAATCGTGCTTTCGGTAGTAGTCGACCGCATTTCAAAAACTTCTGGCCACTTGGAATGCTCGTCAACCACGACTAGAAACATTGTACCCTGAAAAGGGCCAGCCAAGTCGATGTGGACTCGTTGCCACAGAGATGTAGGCCATGTCCACGGGCGCCGCGGCGCGCTTAATGGAGCGTTACGTTGCTCTTGACAACTAACGCAGGTCCTAGTGCCGGATTGACGGAGGCCAGCCAACACTCGTGAATTCTTTCACTTGACAAATAATCGTGTCTACTTGGGGCGCGCGCCATGTGACGGCTCGAAACAGGCAGCGACTCTAACCGCAAAGAATAAAATGCTTCTGCACTGTGAGCATCAGCTTCACGATGCGGCAGACGCGAGAAAAAATCGGCTTCCGTGTTTTCACTCGATTTCTTAAAGATAAGATCGTACGAGTATGCTGACAACGTCACGACCCACCGCTGCAAGCGAGCAACCACGATCGTTGGAATACCGGTTTTCGGGCCCAGGATTGTCCGTAGCGGCTTATAGGGAACCTGTACTGCATAAGTGGTGCTGCATTTGTCCCGCAGAGTGACTCAAAAATGTATTGTTAGCCGTTTGGTTCGCGGTAAACGACCGAGCATATTCAACAGCATTATAGATACGCGAGTGACAGATAACGTCCTTGCCCAGGCGCTCTCTATGTAGCCCAGTTATCTGACACACGCCATGCAAAGCTTCGACACAGCGGGCAATCTGATTCCTGTAAGCCCATGCAGGTGGCGTGAAAACGCCCTACAAAACCGCCTCAGAAGTTTTTGCTCTTCTCGCTGGGATATGTGTTAACGCGGCGATCGCCACAGCAAACTTCATTGCAGGTTGCCTATGGTCCGTGACCAGTGTGAACAAGCGACCGCATATGAAGGAGTGAAATTTCTTTACTCCGAAAATGATAGCTAGCGCTTCTTTTTCGAGTTGGCTATAGTTCCTGTCAGCTGCAGATAACGTTCGGGAAGCGTAAGCAGCCGGCCGGGCACTGCCATCCTCAAAAACATGAAAAAGAACAGCACCAATGCCATACTGTGACGCGTCGCATGACTGTTTCTTTTATCTATCATAATGTGCGAGTGTAGGCGGTAATGCCAACAGGGCTTTGACTTGACGAAAAGCCTCCCCCCCCCCCCTTTCCGACAACGCGCGTCCCAGCTCCATGCTACCTTTTCCTGTAGCAGTCTCTAAAATGGTTGCGCGACAGTTGCCAAATGAGGGACAAATTTGCCGTAGTAGTTGACGATGCCCATGAACGATTGGAGCTGTCGCTTTGTCGGCTGTTCCGGAGCATGAAGTAGGGAGTCAACTTTTCAGGCTCAGCGCTGATTACGTGGTCAAGGTAGCGGAGTTGTTTCTGAATAAAGAAGCATATATATATATATATATATATATATATATATATTATGGGGGTGTTACTCCCGCAAGAATGCGCCACGAGGGGACTAGACGCTACAGTCGCCTTCTAGCCCCGACGTGCAGCCCTAGCAGACAGAGCTGTGACCCCCAACCCGCGGTGCGAGAAGTCGCTACTGCGGCGGGTTCGAGCCAGAGGGGACAGACACCGAGTTCGTACTCGAACAGTTTATTATGCTCGAGTTCACGGCAAAGGAAAACACACTAAAGAACAACCGCCGTGTAGCGAGCGAAAGCCGCGTACGGGGGTGAAATAGAACCACCGAAGGGAGAAGCACGCACGAGGAGGGAGAGGTACTGCTCACCTGCGTGCGGCTTCGTGCTCACGGCCCGCGGCAGTCAGTGCGCGCTGGACCGGGAGCAGAGGGTGAAGGCGGCGGTCTCCCGACGGGAATGCTCAACCGTGCGCGTGCACGCCCAACCGTCAAAAGACGCCGAGGGAGTTGCGACAGACGCGCATCTCACCTCGGCTCGGGGAGAGGAGGTTTCCTGGGTATCCGGTAGGAAAGAAGGAAACCCGTGCGGTGTCGCCGCTGGAGCCTGGGAGGATGGGAGGGTGGCCAATGTGCCCTCTCCTCGCGGTCCTCCCCAAGAGCGCACGTAATCACGCGTGGTAACTACGCGCGGCCCTTTATAATGGGGGCAGGGGATTATGAATCCCCACATCCCCCCCTCCTTAAAACCGCCGTATCACCTTTTCCGAAGTGGGGGGGGGGCTGTTGGTTCTACTCTCCCATCAACTCCGCGAAATCTATCAGCGGGTCCGCCGATGATGTCGTCGAGGACGATGATGGGGTCCATTCTGGAGCACTCGGGGACAGTCGGGATCGACCCGGCCGCGCGGGGGAAAGGCCACCAGGAACGCCGCTGCAGGCAGGCTCCTCCGCTGCTCCGGTGACGCTCAACTGGCTCGGCCCCGGCAGCGGTGACGCCGACGCCCCAGGACCGGTGCGAGCGATCGCCAGCAACCACTGCGCGTACGCCGGGTCCTCGGCGAGCCGACGCATCTTCTCCGCCGCCGCGGGGCCGAGTTGTGACGCGAATGATGACGGCGGCGCAGCAGGCTCCGCCCGGTTCCTCTCGTCCCAGCCGCGGTGAAGTCTGGAGCCACGGTGATTTGCGCGGGACAACACCAGGCCTCCGCATACACAGAACACGGAGCCAGGCGCCGGAGGCAGAGAGGCGCCGTTAGCGCGGCGATCTTCATCTTCCACGGTCCGGCCCTGGAATATGCTCAGCAGCTTGTGGTCGCTTTTGCTGCGGGGCGCTCGTACTTGCACTCTCCAGGGCCGGTCCGAGAAATAACTCACCGGCGCCTCCGTGCCCCTCTGGTGTGTCCAGGTTGCGACCGTGCGGGTCTCCGGCGCGGCGACCGCTGTCGCAGTACCGGAGCGGCCCGAGCGTCCCCCAGCATTGAGGGTAGTCGTTCCCGGGCGGGCGCTCTTCTTCGGGGGGCCTCCCGGTGTTCCGTGCTCCGGATAATAGCGCCTCTTTGGAGCGGTTCCCATACTGGCCGGGCGGTGGTAATCACTGCGTCCTTGCCCCTTATGGCCGATGGAATTGGGCTTTTGGGCCTGCATCTCTTATGGGTTTAAGTCGAGCAGTTAAAAGTTGCCTCCGCTTTGCCTAACGGTCTCGTGACAAGTGCGCTGTCCGCGGGGCCTGCTTCGCGCGCTTTTCCCCCCTCCGCCAGGCACACCCTCTCCCTCATCCCGGCGCTCTCCGCTGTCCGCGTAACGAAAACATTGGAAAAGGAGTGCTGACCTTGGGGTTTGCGTCGACTTGCACAGCGGGGCACCAGCGCTGCTGCCCGCGAGGCCACAGCCACGAGACTCGAACGGCGCCATGGCGGCCCCTTTCTGCAGCAGCCCTCGTCATGGTAGTCGCAGGAGCCCGTTCCAAGAACTCTGGCTCGCCTGCTCCGCGGTCGACCGGAAGCCGTCTTTCTTCGTGGCCTGCTCGTCGGTGACAGCTCGCTCCGGGTTCGGGAATGTGGTCCCTCCTTGGATGGTTTGCTTCTCGATGCTGCAACGGTCGTCGTGGCCTCCGCCGGCTCCCCTCTTTGCTGGCTGCAATGCTATGTTTTCCCTAGTTACATTCTTTTCCTTTTTTTTTCTCTCTCTCTCTAATTTTTTTTTTTTTTCAACCAACCCCCACTCGGACTTTTCCAAAGAGAAAGCGCGCGCTTGCTCTGGAAGCAAAATGTACTGAATATCGACAGGACGTCTCGTCCGTGTTCAGCACGATAAATTACTCCCTGCGCGTTGGTCAGAGTTACGTCTGCCGTGGGCGCAAGTTGTAACGAGGCGCGATGTTCAAACGACGACATCGGCCTCCCGGTACAGCTGCCTGCTGGCGAGGGAGTGCGTCCTCCTCGGGCCACTCATTCCCTCTGTCAACGTAGGGTTTGAGATCACAGACATGCGCCGGTCCGCCGGCCGGTCTTAACTTCAAGTCCGCCAGCCTGTACACGAGCGAAGAGACCTTCTGCCAAACTCGGTACGGTCCTGACCATTTCGGCGCCAGAGAAGCGGAGAACTTCTTACTGGCGTCGCTCAGGACATGACTGCGCCTCGGAGATCACCCGGTTTGTAGTGAATTTCTCGGTGAGAGCGGTCATACTGCGCTTTCTGCTCTGCACGAGCAGTGCTCAGATTCCGTCGTGCTTTGTCCAAAGCCTCCGTCATCTTCGCGCGCAACCCGGTCGCGTAGTCGGCGCGTACCGATCGAGCGTTCGGGTTGTTGCTACGAACCTGTAGAGTACGGTCTACGGGGTTCGACAGCTCCCTGCCGAGGTTGAGGGCGGCAGGTGTGTACCCAGTTGAGCGATTCACGGTTGATCTGAGAGCAAACCCAATCTCGGGGAGACGGGTATCCCAGTCACTGTGCGTCTCCGCAAATGCAACTAGCATGTGCTTGATGTTGCGGTTCACGCGTTCCGTGGGATTCGCCTGGGCGTGGTACGTGGTTGTTCTCTTGTGCTTAATGCCGAGGGCAACACAGGAGTCCACGAACAGCTTAGCAGTGAAGTACGACGCATTGTCCGTTATCAACTGCTCGGGGTAGCCAAACCGTGTAAACACCTCAACCAGCTTCCCCATGATTACGCGTGCCGTCAGCTTTCTCAGTGGGAAAAGCTCCACCCATTTGCTGAAATGGTCTGTGACAACGAGCTGAAAGTGGTTCCCGCTCGGGGTCCTGGGATAGGGTCCCATGACGTCACAAGCCGCAATCTGCCAGGGAGCCTGGCTATTGATCGGCTGCATAAGCCCAGGTGTGCGTCCACCACGTGGCTTAACCCTTTGGCACACGTCGCACGAGCGGGTGTAGCGAATCACCTCCCGCTTCATGCCAGGCCAGGTAGCGAAGCGACACAACTTAAGAAAAGTCTTAGGGCCGCTCGCATGCCCAGCGATGCACGTGTCATGAAAGTAGCGTAACAACGCCTTTCTCAGCGTGCGTGGGATCACCACCTTGAAGGACTCGTGGGTATCCTTCTCGGAGGGAAAGTATCTCAGCAGGACGCCGTCAGAGTCAAGCAGATAGGAATCCATCGCGCTCACAGCATTACCAGCTGTGTTCGAGCGCCCCGCACGGGCAACAATACCAGCTGCCTCCATGTGCGCCGCGGCCGCGCCGCCCGGCTCCCTGAGCCCGTCAAACACTTTCTGACAAAATGGATCCTCTCGCTGGGCCTCTAATAGCTCCCTTCTGCTGAACGCGCTCCCCACTGAACTGATGCAGTCCAAGTGGTTAACGCTTTCGCCCAGGGAAGGCGGGTCGGCCGCGCTTCCCTCGGAGCTATGACCGAGCGTAGCTGCAGTCGCGCTGCTCCGACTGAGGGGCGTCGCGGAGGGGGTAGCAGGGGTACTGCCCCCGCCGCCAACGGGTGCGCGCGAAAGCGCGTCGGCTACCACGTTGTTTTTACCTCTCCTGTAGCGAACGGTAAAGTCGTAACGCTGGAGAAGTAGCGCCCATCGCGCTAGGCGTCCGCACGGCTCGCCTAGGCGTCTCAGCCATGTGAGTGCCATGTGATCTGTCTCAATCACGAAAGCGACTCCATCGACGTAGTAGTCGAACTTCCGCAGAGCGAAGATAATCGCGAGACATTCCTTCTCTGTCACGGAATAATTCTTCTCTGCGGGAGTTAATGAGCGGCTGGCGAACGCCACCGGCCGCAGGCTACCTTCGTGCTCCTGAAGCAGAACTGCTCCTAAGCCCAAGTCACATGCATCCGTGTGGATCACAAATTCCCTGTTCAGGTCAGGCAGCCTCAGCTCTGTGGTTTCCGCGAGCGCATTAGTGAGGTCTCGCAGTGCAGCCTCTTGCTCGGGATCCCAATGCCACTTAACACCTTTCCTTAACAAAGTCGTTAAGGGGGCTTGCAGAGCGGCGCAATCTGGGATAAACTGGCGATAAAAGTTCACCATCCCCAGAAAGCGTCTCAGTCCGCCTACATCTGTCGGCGAGGGGAACTTCCGAATCGCCTGGAGTTTTTCCTCGCACGGCAGAAGGCGTCCATTGTCTAGCGTGAACCCTAACAAGGTTATTCGGGTCGCCGCTATCTGAGTCTTATTTGGGTTCAAAGTGATTCCCGCAGACCTCAGTCTTTCCAGTACGTCCCTGAGATGGCGTAAGTGCTCATCAAAGGTTGCCGAATACACCACAATGTCATCTAGGTAGGCAAGAGCGTAGTGCCACCTTGCATCACCTAGGACACGGTCCATAAGACGCTGGTACGTCGCCGGAGCTCCAACCAGGCCAAATGGCATTCGGGTAAACTGGAAAAGACCCCTGTGACAGGTGAATGCAGTCTTCTCTCTGTCACCGGGATCCATCTCCACCTGAAAGTATCCTCTACTGGCATCGAGCGTAGTAAAGTACTTCGCTCCGCCAACATTGGACACGATCGAGGGAATACTCGGAAGTGGATAGGCATCCTTCCGCGTCACCTCGTTCAGGCGGCGATAGTCCACACAAAGGCGGGTAGTTCCGTCCTTTTTGGGCACCAGCACCACTGGAAAACCCCAGGGGCTGTTTGAACGTTCCACGACGCCTGTATCGACAAGTTCATCCAGAGCGTCATCAAGCGCTTTCCTCTTAGCCAAGCTGACTGGCCGGGGATTGCACTTCCATGGAACGGCGTCGCCTGTCTCAATTTTGTGCCTTACTAGTGTAGTACAGCCAGGCCGCTCAGTGAATACTGCATCGTACTCGTTCAAGAGCTGAGACAAGCGCGCTTTTTCCTCCCTTGACAAACTGCTCACGTTGTTCAGCAGAGGGTGGGGAGGCCTGCCTTCCTCCGCGGCGCAAAGTGCAACCGCAAAAGGGGCAGGGGGTCGCGCGGGAGGGGAGTCAGTCCCCTCCGCGCCTTTTCTCTCGGCGCGGTTGACCGGCGAATTTGTCTGCCAGGCCGAAGGCGTTTCGAGAAGCTTTTTCGGGCGCTTGTTGCGTACGTCTGCGCGCGTAGCATCTGATAGCAAGTGTACTTCTGATGCTTTTTGAGGTTGAACGAAAGGTTTCAGGGTGCCACATGCTCGCTCCCTATATCCTCCGTTGCAGACGTCAATAACAATGCCCGTCTTAGCGAGGAAGTCTCTACCAAGAATGATTGGGACCGACAGGCCGGGGAGGTGGGTGAGGCGCTGGCGCCTGACTCGTTTCTCCCATCGCACCACAAGCCGCACGGCACCGCTCGCGTGCGCCGTGCCGCTGGCTAGTCGGAAGGCGAGGTTGCTCTCTCGCAATCGGATCCCACTCCGACGGAGATTTTCGCATACCTCGTCGCCAAACAACGAAGCGGACGCTCCTGTGTCTAGCAAAGCCATGAACTTACGCCGGACGACAGTAAGCTCAATAAGTGGCACTGGCGTGTCGCTGGGGGGACCAAAACGACAAGCCAACGGGGCCAGGAGTTCGTGTGACTCACTGAGCACCGCTGTTGACGCCGCCGGCTGTGCAGTCGTGCTCAGCGGCGGCTCCGCTCGTTTCCCGAAAGCGCGTACTCTCGGGCAGCGGGGCGCCTGCATTCCCTGGCGTAGTGCCCTGGGTGGTTGCACCGGTAGCAGAGGGCAGTCGGCCGTTGTCGGGCGGGGCTGTTGTCGCCGCGCGCCGATTGACCGTACCTCTCTGCAGGGTTTACCGTTGCAGGTGCGCGTTGCGCTTGCGTCCTCGTGTCGGGATGCCGACCACGATTCTGCGTGTCTTGGCCGGGCGTAGCGTGTGCTGTACGCATGGCATAAGTGTACGGGTCGAGAGCTCGGTCAGACAGGTCCCAACCGTTTCTCGTTTGTCCGTCACTCAATGCAACCAATTCGGCTCCCCGGGAACGAGGTCGAAAAGTGCCTCCGTTCCAGGCGCATCGCGGCTCAAGTGCGTGCGACGCCGGGGGGGGTGGCCGATAGGTGCGCGAAGCGAGAATGTCCGCCTGTATGCGCTTGGCTGCCGAGGCGAGCTCGTCCAAATCTCTGAACTGAGCTCCTCGCAGGTAGGCTGCGAAGGTAGGGTGAGCTTGTCGCGTAACACGCTCTACCTTCTCACCGTTCGGAGCCGAGGGGTATGCGAGACGATACAACTCGTCCATCGCCCTCACGTACTCGAGCAAGGACTCGTCCGGATGCTGAGTACGTAGCTCCAGCTCGCGCCGCAGACGCCGTTGGTAATCTGCGGGCAAGAATTCCTCGCGAAACCGCGTTCGGAACTCATCCAGCGTGCTTGACCGGTGGCCAGTGAGGCGGAACCAGCGGGCAGCCTGATCGGTCAGTGAGACTGGCACAACGCGTCTCAGAATCTCGCCATCGGGTAGCCCTGTCGCCTGCTGGTAAGTCAGCATGCGGTCCAGGTACTCGTTGGCACTGACACGATCATGATAACCGCTATAACTGGGCAAAACCACCTCTAACCTCGGTCTCGCAGCTGGCGCGGATGTGTGCAGAGTCGTCTGCACGACACCCGTGAGGCTTTCTATGAGGCGCAAAGCGTCGCGCAGCATAGCCTCTTGGGGATTGGTCTGGCCAGAGAAATCTGGCTGAACGACCGGCTGGGATGTGCAGGGTAGCGGCCGCTCCGTGCACTCCATACCTCGCGGCATAGCGCTTGGCGAAAAGTGCCCTGCGTCGCCGCGCGTCTGAGTGAGTGCGTCGGGAGAAGCACAGCTCGGCTCAAACGATATGAGGTCACTGGGGCTAGCGTCGCTAGCGTCAGCCTCTGTGATTGGACCGGCTGTAGCAGATACAGCCGCGCCAATAGGTTGCCGTTGGGAAGCCATATCGGAAAGCATTAGCAGCGACTGAAAGTCAGGCATGCTCGCTTCCATGGCCTGTCTGTGTCGAAAACCCGATGCACAGACACTCGGTTTGTCACACCTCTGGCCCCACGTTGGGCGCCAAAATACGGGGGTGTTACTCCCGCAAGAATGCGCCACGAGGGGACTAGACGCTACAGTCGCCTTCTAGCCCCGACGTGCAGCCCTAGCAGACAGAGCTGTGACCCCCAACCCGCGGTGCGAGAAGTCGCTACTGCGGCGGGTTCGAGCCAGAGGGGACAGACACCGAGTTCGTACTCGAACAGTTTATTATGCTCGAGTTCACGGCAAAGGAAAACACACTAAAGAACAACCGCCGTGTAGCGAGCGAAAGCCGCGTACGGGGGTGAAATAGAACCACCTAAGGGAGAAGCACGCACGAGGAGGGAGAGGTACTGCTCACCTGCGTGCGGCTTCGTGCTCACGGCCCGCGGCAGTCAGTGCGCGCTGGACCGGGAGCAGAGGGTGAAGGCGGCGGTCTCCCGACGGGAATGCTCAACCGTGCGCGTGCACGCCCAACCGTCAAAAGACGCCGAGGGAGTTGCGACAGACGCGCATCTCACCTCGGCTCGGGGAGAGGAGGTTTCCTGGGTATCCGGTAGGAAAGAAGGAAACCCGTGCGGTGTCGCCGCGGGAGCCTGGGAGGATGGGAGGGTGGCCAATGTGCCCTCTCCTCGCGGTCCTCCCCAAGAGCGCACGTAATCACGCGTGGTAACTACGCGCGGCCCTTTATAATGGGGGCAGGGGATTATGAATCCCCACAATATATATATATATATATATATATATATATATATATATATATATATATATATATATATATATATATATATATATATATATATATATATATATATGCTACAGGCCTATGCACTTACATGTAGTTATGATGACCAGGCAGTTGAAAGCTTCTATGAAGATGTAGAATCGGCAATGCGAAAAGTAAAGACGCAGTATACTGTACTAATGGGCGACTTCAATGCCAAGGTAGGGAAAAAACAGGCAGGAGACAAGGCAGTAGGGGACTATGGCATTCGTTCTAGGAATAGCAGGGGGGAGTTACTAGTTGAGTTTGCAGAGCGCAATAACTTACGAATCATGAATACCTTCTTCAGCAAACGGAACAACCGGAAATGGACATGGAAAAGTCCTAACGGAGAGACTAAAAATGAAATCGACTTCATAATGTGTTCAGCCCCCGCCATTGTGCAGGATGTAGAGGTAATCGGGAAAGTTCGATGTAGTGACCACAGGATGGTGAGGTCCCGAATTAGACTAAATCTGAAGAAGGAACGCAATAGATTAGTAAGAAAGAAACCCATCAACGAATTAGCGGTGAGGGGGAGGGCAGAAGAGTTCAGGATCTCGCTACAGAATAGGTATTCAGCTCTAACTGAGGATGGCGACATTACCCTAGAGGCAAGGAACAATAATTTCAGAGATATCATTACTGAGTGCGCGGTAGAAGTAGGCGGTAGGATAGTTAGAGAGGATACCGGTAAGCTGTCTAAGGAGACGAAAGATTTGATCAAGAAACGGCAGAGTATGAAAGCTTCCAATCCAACAGACCAGATCGAATTGGTCGAGATATCAAAGCTAATCAATAAGCGCAAGGTGGCCGATATAAGGAAGTATAACATGGAGAAAATTGAGCATGCTGTAAAGAACGGGGGAAGCCTTAAAGCGGTAAAGAAAAAATTGGGCATAGGCAAAAACCAGATGTATGCGATAAGGGACAAGGCGGGCAACGTCATCACTAATATGGACAAGATAGTCAAAGTAGCCGAGGAGTTCTATACAGATCTCTACAGTAGCCAAAGTAGTCAGGACCGTAATGAGATTGGCGGTAGGGAAAAACAGTCAGACGTTCCACCAGTGACGAAGGACGAGGTCAAGAAAGCACTAGAAACTATGAAAAGGGGGAAATCAGCTGGAGAGGATCAGATAACTACAGATTTGCTGAAGGACGGGGGGGATATCGTGCTAGAAAAACTGGCCACCCTGTATACGCAGTGCCTGGTGTCATCGACGGTACCGGAAGCATGGAAGAATGCAAACATCCTCATTCACAAGAAAGGGGACTCTAAGGACCTTAGAAATTACAGACCAATCAGCTTACTGTCTGTTACGTATAATGTATTTACTAAGGTAATCGCTAATTGAATCAGGACAACCTTAGACTGCAATCAAACAAAGGATCAAGCAGGGTTTCGGAAACGGTACTCTACTATCGATCATATCCATACCATCAATCAGGTGATAGAAAAATGCTCGGAATATAACCAGCCCTTATACATAGCATTCATTGATTACGAAAAAGCATTTGACTCAGTTGAAACCTCAGCGGTGATGCAGGCATTGCGAAATCAGGGGGTAGACGGCCCGTACGTGAAAGTGCTGGAAGATATATATAGTGGCTGCACAGCAACCATAGTTCTACATAAAGAAAGTAACAAAATTCCCATAAAGAAAGGTGTTAGGCAAGGAGACACAATCTCCCCAGTACTATTCACAGCTTGTTTAGAGGAAGTATTCAGAGACTTGGAATGGGAGCAGTTAGGGATAAGGGTAGATGGAGAATACATCAGTAATCTGCGATTTGCTGATGACATTGCCTTGCTAAGCAACTCGGGGGATGAACTGCAAATAATGATTGATGACCTAGGCAGAAAAAGTAGAGAGGTAGGCTTGAAAATCAATATGCAGAAGACTAAGGTAATGTTCAACAGCCTCGGGAAGGAACAGCAGTTTACATTAGGTAGCGAAATGCTGGAAGTAGTAGGCGAATATGTCTACTTAGGACAGGTAGTAACCGCAGATCCGGACCATGAAAAGGAAATAACAAGAAGAATAAGATTGGGATGGAGCGCATTTGGCAAGCACTCGCAGATTATGACTAGCAGCTTACCGGTATCGCTCAAGAGGAAAGTATACAACAGTTGCATCTTGCCTGTACTCACCTATGGGGCTGAAACGTGGAGGCTAACCAAGAGAGTTCTACTTAAGTTGAGGACAACCCAGAGGGCTATGGAACGAAAAATGGTAGGGGTAACATTAAGAGATAGAAAGCGTGCAGAGTGGGTCAGAGAAATAACTCAAGTTAACGACATTCTAGTGGAAATTAAGAAGAAGAAATGGGCATGGGCAGGACATGTAGTGCGAAGACAGGATAACCGATGGTTGCTGAGGGTAACAAACTGGATTCCAAGGGAAGGAAAGCGTAGCAGGGGGCGGCAGAAAGTTAGGTGGGCAGATGAGATTAAGAAGTTCGCAGGGGTCAAGTGGATGCAGCTAGCACAGAACCGGATTAAGTGGAGAAATATGGGAGAGACCTTCGCCCTGCAGTGGGTATAATCAGGCTGATGATGATGATGATGACGATATATATATATATATATATATATATATTGTTACGGGGTAGTTCAGCTTGTAGCAGAGGGCGGACACCGAAGACAAGGCTTTAAACCGACGTTCTCTGTAGGCGCCAGCCGACGCTGTTGAACGTCGTCTTCTCTCAAACTCACGAGAGTCTTCTTCTTTTTTCCTTATGCGTATGCCGCCTAATGTGACACTACCCCGCCGGCTGAAAAGCACCGTCCTGGTGCGTACTAGCGTCCAAACCAGGGTCCATGTAGTACGGTTTTAGGCGTCCAACATGGACCGTCTCGGTGCGTGGTGTAGAGGCATGGCGGACGAGATGCAAGGGCGCAATTTCGTATGTCACTGGTGTCACTTGTCGTAAAATACGGTAGGGTCCTGTATACCGGGGCAAAAGTTTTTCCGAAAGGCCAACGCGGCGAGCTGGAGTCCAAAGCAGCACGAGAGAGCCGCAAGAATACTCGGTGTTGCGATGGCAGGAATCATAGCGACGTTTCTGGGAGCGCTGAGAGGCTGCGAGTCGGTTGCGAGCAACAAAGCGGGCAGCATCAGCTCGGGCTATGGCGTCACGAGCATATGAGCTGGCAGTGGTGACAGACGGGAGCAGGCTGTCAAAAGGAAGCATAGGTTCACGGCCGTATAGAAGATAGAAGGGGGAGTAGCAGGTAGTGTCGTGACGCGACGAATTGTAAGCGAATGTCACAAATGGCAGCGTTATGTCCCAGTCACGGTGGTCATCAGAAACGTACATAGACAACATGTCAGTCAGTGTCCGGTTAAGGCGTTCGGTAAGCCCGTTCGTCTGTGGATGGTAGGCAGTCGTGAAAGAATGACGAACGTTGCACAGCCGTAGGATCTCGTCGACTATACGAGCCAGAAAGCAACGGCCACGGTCGGTGAGCAGTTGGCGGGGAGCTCCATGGACGAGTATAACGTCGTTGAGGAGGAAAGCAGCGACATCAGTTGCACAACTGGTTGGTATTGCTCGTGTGACCGCGTAGCGTGTGGTGTAATCAGTGGCCACCGCAATCCATTTGTTCCCCGATGCGGACAGTGGAAAAGGCCCTAGAAGATCCAGACCCACTCGAAAAAATGGGTCGATGTCGATTGGCTGCAGAAGTCCAGCTGGTAAAACTGATGGCTTTTTCCGGCGTTGACAGCGGTCACAAGCAGCTACGTAGCGGCGGACTGCGCGATATAGGCCTGGCCAAAAGAACCGACGACGCACACTGTCGTATGTGCGAGAGACGCCTAGATGACCCGCTGTAGGAACGTCGTGAAGCTATTGAAGGATGGCTGAGCGTAGGTGCTGAGGGACTACTAGTAGAAGGTCGGGGCCATCAGGTCGCATATTGTGCCGGTATAAGGTGCCGTCGTGGAGCACAAACGAAGGGAAGGGTCATGGCGATCGGCGCTGAGGCGATTGATAATTTCGCGAAGCTGAGGGTCCTGGCGTTGCTCATGGCGAATGTTGGAGAAATCAGAAATAGAGAGCACGCAAGCATCATTGTCACATTCAGGTTGGCTTGCCGGGTCGACTGGATGACGGGACAGGCAATCGGCGTCTCGATGCAACTGGCCAGACTTATAAACTACTGAAAAATTGTACTCCTGAAGGCGCAAGGCCCAACGTCCAAGGCGGCCAGTAGGGTGTTTGAGTGTAGAAAGCCAACACAGTGCGTGGTGGTCAGTGACTACTGTGAATGGCCGCCCATACAAGTAAGGGCGGAACTTTGTAATGGCCCAAAGTAGGGCTAAGCACTCACGTTCAGTGATGGAATAATTTTGTTCGGTCGCAGAGAGGAGTCGGCTGGCATAGGCGATGACGCGAGGTAACCCGAGCTGACGTTGTGCGAGAACGGCGCCAATTCCATGACCACATGCATCGGTGCGTACTTCTGTGGGCGCTGACGGATTGAAATGAGCCAACACTGGCGGACCGGTGAGGTGGGCAATAAGAGCGACGAAGGCGGCCGATTGTTCGTGGCCCCAGGTAAAGGAGACCTCTTTTTTTAGAAGCTGCGTGAGCGGACGGGCTATTTCTGCGAAGTTTGGTACAAATCGCCGGAAATATGAGCAAAGTCCGAGGCACGTCGCTGCTAGAGTTCGGTTTAGGGAAATCCCTTACAGCGCGAATTTTGTCGGGGTCCGGCTGGATGCCATGGGTGTTGACTAAGTGTCCTAGGACCTTGAGTTCCCGGCGACCAAAGGTACACTTCTTGGAGTTCAACTGAAGGCCAGCTCGTCGGAAGACGCCAAGAATAGCCGAAACACGATGGAGGTGGCCTTCAAAGGTTGATGAAAATACGATGACGTCATCGAGGTAGCACAGACATGTGGTCCATTTGAGCCCGCGTAATAGGGAGTCCATCATACGCTCTAATCTCGCAGGGGCATTACATAAGCCGAAAGGCATCACCTTGAATTGGTAGAGGCCATCCGGGGTGACAAAAGCCGTCTTTTCACGATCTCTTTCGTCAACAGAGATCTGCCAATACCCAGAACGGAGATCGATGGAGGAGAAGTAGTTAGCACCATGCAGGCAGTCGAAGGCGTCATCGATCCTTGGAAGAGGGTACACGTCTTTCTTTGTTATTTTGTTTAGGTGTCGATAATCAACGCAAAACCTCCAGCTGTTGTCTTTCTTTTTGACGAGTACTACCGGAGACGCCCAGGGGCTGCTCGACGGCTCAATAATGTTGCTTGCCAACATTTTCTCTACTTCTTCCTGAATGATCCTGCGTTCGGAAAGAGCAACTCTGTAAGGCCGTCGATGAATAGGTCGGGCATCTCCAGTATCAATACGATGTTTGACGACGGACGTTTGGCACAGGGATCCGTGACCGAAATAAAAAATGTCGCTGTATGACCGCAAAAGGCCGGCAAGGGCGCTGGCATATTCAGGACGCAGGTCAGAGGCAACCATGGCTGAGATGCGGTCCTCCGGACTATGTAATGGGACATGTTGTGCAGGTACGTCGGCGTGACGGTCGGACAGCACTGCAGAAATGGTAAAGCTGGACAAAGGCGACAGCTCGGCAAGGAAAATGCCCTCCGGGAGAACTTGTGAAGACATGCTGAAGTTGAGTACGGGAATGTAGGTGAGGTTATTCTCGACGTGTACAATGTTATGAGGTAGGACGATGTTGCGCTGTAGAGTGACGTCGGTGATGGGGTTGACAACGTAGTCGCCGTCAGGAAGGGAAGGAAAAGGTGACATGGTCACGTATACTGCCGCCTCGGGAGGTAGGCGAGTAAATGTACTAGAGCGGAGGCGAGGCTGGGAATGGTCAGCACTGGGGTCGTGAACACAATAGGGCAGGGCTAGGCGCAGAAGTCCGGAGGAACAGTCAATGAGAGCGGAATGGGCTGTTAAAAAGTCTAGGCCTAAAATCACGTCTTGAGGACAAGTAGTAAGGACAGCGAAGAGCACAGGAACGTGGTGGCCGGCGATGCTAACGCGTGCAGTGCACATTACGATGATGGCAGCAGTGTTTCCATCAGCAACACGAACTGTAGAGGTGTTAGCGGGCGTAAGAACTTTTTTGAGGCGCTGGCGGAACGACGAACTAAGAACTGAAATATGGGCTCCAGTGTCAATGAGAGCGGGCACAGGGACTCGATCTACGAGGATATTGATCAGGTTGCGGCGTGGTGCGATGGTCGAAACACAGTATATATATATATATATATATATATATATATATATATATATATATATATATATATATATATATATATGAAGGAAAGAAGCCAACAGTCGGCGAGGCCAAGGAAAGCGTTGGGGATGGTAATTTATGTCTTTTTTTTTTTTTTAATTTTTACTTGGATAATCAAAGAAATTAGTAATGTAATCTATTTAAGGGGAAAGATATTTAGACACAAAGTAGAAGAAAAAACAACGTGCCGATGGTGGGATCCGAACCCACGACCTCCGAATAACGCGTCCGGTGCTCTTCCAACTGAGCTACATCGGCCGCTGTCCCCCCTGCTACTTTCTTGGGTATTTATGTTGTCTGTATACATAAATACCCAAGAAAGTAGCAGGGGGGACAGCGGCCGATGTAGCTCAGTTGGAAGAGCACCGGACGCGTTATTCGGAGGTCGTGGGTTCGGATCCCACCATCGGCACGTTGTTTTTTCTTCTACTTTGTGTCTAAATATCTTTCCCCTTAAATAGATTACATTACTAATTTCTTTGATTATCCAAGTAAACATTGAAAAAAAAAAAAAGACATAAATTACCATCCCCAACGCTTTCCTTGGCCTCGCCGACTGTTGGCTTCTTTCCTTCATGTATTATAACAAGCACCCTCATTTCCCCTATATATATATATATATATATATATATATATATATATATATCTTTTTTTTTTTCACTCTGACGCCGCAGTGTAGAAGCCGCAAATGGTCTTCGGTCGTCATTCCTGTGACGAGAATGTCGTTCATTTAGCAGAAAACGCTATTTAGTCCTTTCAGCATTGTGTCCATAATCTTTTGGAAAATATCTGGCGCCGAAGAAACGCCATTTAGTCCTTTCAGTATTGTGTCCATAATCATTGTCACGAAATCGGCGCACATATTCATCAAGTCCGCACGGCGCGAGGCCCGCGCGGCGTCGCGTGGAAAGCATGTAGAGAAAAACTCCCTTCCCCGCGCGGGAGAGCGCGTAGCTTTGTACGCGTTGCCGTCACCCTCTTTCCCATTGCCCGGGGAAGACGGTGATTCATCGGACTGGAATCAGCCAGAAAAATCGAGAATCTTCTATGGGACCTAGCCAATGACGACGCGCGGCTCGACGGGAGGAGAAGTGGGAGCTATAACCAGCGAAGCTATGTGTGTGTGCGCGCTAGCTTTGGCGCATGTTAACAAACAGACGCGGCGCGCCCTATTTAAAGCGACCGCGCCGCTTGTTGAGGGAGTCATTCAGTTCGTCAAGTGTTTTGCGACGTGTTCGGCTGGACTCCCGGGGATCACCCGCTGCTGGCAAGCCCACGGACTTTCAAGGGAGCGGCGCTCGTCTCGTATGGCGGCCACATCGTGACTCTTGAGGCGTCGGACTGCAACAGTGCCCGGTGAACAATTTGGTGTTTGTTTATGTACTCTCTCGTGTTTCATCTGTTGTAAAGCCTCTACGTTATTGGATACCTGTGTAATTGCATGCTTAGCGTTTGTATTCTGTGAACCTCTCGTGTATGTATTTCAAGTGATCTTGTGTATTCCTTTGTATCGTCTCTTGCTGTGCATAAATTGTGTTTTGTTTGTTACTTCTGACTCCGATCCTTTCTCTGGTTTGAACCGGCCACCGCTGGGCACCAAACGACCACCCCCTTCTGTCACCACAAGGTAGTTGAATTCCGGCTGAGCTTGCCACGCAAGTCGAGGGCATCTCCTTTGCGACCGGAACAGCTACCCCCACTCACTCTAAGGGTGTCTGGGAGTGTGCGCACCGTTAAGGGCGCATCGTTAATAATACCCCTTAATTATTAACGGGTGACAATTATTCTGGCGTCCGCGACAGGACGTTTGGTGCACTCAAGCTCAGAGGACGGAGAAAGAGTTGGAAGAGTTTACGAAGAGGTCGTAAACAGTGTAACAGCAGAGCGATAGCGTGAGGTACCGCGCTGAAGCGGTTGTGTAAGGTCCATTGATAGTGCTATGTGTTAGCTTTAGGCAGTTCAGATTGAAGATGAATCTCAAGGAGATTATTGCATTGGGCTTAGAGAAAGGTCTAAAAGGAGCTGAACTGCGGGAATGGGTGGACCGAAAAGAAAGAGAGGTTCGAGAAGAGGCTGAGAAAGAAAGAGAGAAGCAAAGAGAAGAACGAGAGAAAGAATGGCTCAGGAAGCAAGCAGAGGCAAAGAGACAAGAAGAAGAAAGAGAAAAAGAATGGCTCAGGAAGCAAGCAGAGGCAAAGAGACAAGAAGAAGAAAGAGAAAAAGAATGGCTCAGGAAGCAGGCAGAAAAAGAAAAAGAATTCTTAAAAGAGAGAGATATCCTTCTCAAAAAGCTGGCTGAAGTTCGGCGTTTGAAAGGTATTACCGAGCCTCCGGAGGTTACCTTTCCTTATATTAGAAAGTACAGTGAACCAAGCGATACATTGACAGCCCCAGGTACTGTAGAAACTGGCTCCAGCAGCCAGAATGAGGTTGTGGACCAGCGTGTTCCTGCAACAGAAACTTCAGATGACCGAACTGAAGTTCAGAATTCTCAGAAAAAAGAGATTGTGCCCTCCGAGACGACAGGTTGCAGAGGAGCTGCAACGGCAGATGTCGAGCCAGAAACCTCGGTGTTTTCAAAGCCTGAAGATGAAGAAGGGCAGGATTGTAGCTCCTCATTAAATGACACCATGACTGAGTGCATGAGTGACTGGGATGAGGAGATTTCAAATTGCAGTGAGCACGAAAGCTGGGATAAAGGTGACAGTACAGATCCTAATCTTGAGGATTCAGGAAGGGAAGAAAGCGAAGACTGTACTGCAATGAAAGGATTCAAGAAACATTTTAAGGAAACTTTTAAGAAACGGGATGTAACTGAAAGTGAGGAGAATGAGCCTCCAGTTGCAACTGAGCTCTGCTTCAAGAAGGTACGACTGAAGATCGTAAAGAAAAGAAAGAAAATTGGGATTGAGGGAGAACAAAGTTCTCAAAAGGACGTTCCTTTCAGACAACCATGTTCTGATTATGCGGGTAAAACTGGATCAAACGTTCCTCGGCCAAAGGTGCGAATAAAAGTGGAAACAAAAAGAAACGAATCCAAACCTGCCAAGTCAGACAAAGTCGACAGGGAAATGTCCTATAAAAAAGGAAGGAAGAAGCGGCCGAACGCCTGGACGTGCAAGCGCATGCGGAGCCGCCCAGACCGAGAAAGAATGAGACGGCCTGCTCGAAGCGCTGCTAGGCAAGGTAGCGTTAGATCTGGCCTAACTTCCGATCGGGAAGCAGAACTCAGGAGTAAAGACCGGAGCGAGAACAACTCGCAATGGAAAAGGCTCTATAGTAAACGGAAAAAGAGCCGAACTCGCGGGAGGAAGAAACGGCAGTGTCTAATAAAAAGGAGAATTCGCTTTCCTGAAAGTTGGAGAGGAACTGATACGTTCCAAGAAGGTGCATCCCGAGTGTGGAAATATAGGCGAAAGCATGCCCTGGGTTTGTGCGCTTCACATTTGAATAGCTGTGCGTTTCTGAGTTGTTGATTCCTATGTGTATCCGACAACAGTGTGGTGCTATGTTTGTGAACATCATGGCATTGATGTGTGAATTTTGTAATGTGTTATGGCAGTTGTGAAATTTGTGCAATGTGTGGACATTTGCCCCATATATTTGTGAGCGCATGCATGTGCGCGCGATGTTCGTGGTTGTTGTGAATATTGTGGGACAATATTCTTTAAGGGAGGGGCAGTGTCACGAAATCGGCGCACATATTCATCAAGTCCGCACGGCGCGAGGCCCGCGCGGCGTCGCGTGGAAAGCATGTAGAGAAAAACTCCCTTCCCCGCGCGGGAGAGCGCGTAGCTTTGTACGCGTTGCCGTCACCCTCTTTCCCATTGCCCGGGGAAGACGGTGATTCATCGGACTGGAATCAGCCAGAAAAATCGAGAATCTTCTATGGGACCTAGCCAATGACGACGCGCGGCTCGACGGGAGGAGAAGTGGGAGCTATAACCAGCGAAGCTATGTGTGTGTGCGCGCTAGCTTTGGCGCATGTTAACAAACAGACGCGGCGCGCCCTATTTAAAGCGACCGCGCCGCTTGTTGAGGGAGTCATTCAGTTCGTCAAGTGTTTTGCGACGTGTTCGGCTGGACTCCCGGGGATCACCCGCTGCTGGCAAGCCCACGGACTTTCAAGGGAGCGGCGCTCGTCTCGTATGGCGGCCACATCGTGACTCTTGAGGCGTCGGACTGCAACAGTGCCCGGTGAACAATTTGGTGTTTGTTTATGTACTCTCTCGTGTTTCATCTGTTGTAAAGCCTCTACGTTATTGGATACCTGTGTAATTGCATGCTTAGCGTTTGTATTCTGTGAACCTCTCGTGTATGTATTTCAAGTGATCTTGTGTATTCCTTTGTATCGTCTCTTGCTGTGCATAAATTGTGTTTTGTTTGTTACTTCTGACTCCGATCCTTTCTCTGGTTTGAACCGGCCACCGCTGGGCACCAAACGACCACCCCCTTCTGTCACCACAAGGTAGTTGAATTCCGGCTGAGCTTGCCACGCAAGTCGAGGGCATCTCCTTTGCGACCGGAACAGCTACCCCCACTCACTCTAAGGGTGTCTGGGAGTGTGCGCACCGTTAAGGGCGCATCGTTAATAATACCCCTTAATTATTAACGGGTGACAATCATTTGGAAACTACCTGGCGCGGAAGAAATTCCGAAAGGCAGTCTGTTGACGAGAAACAAGCCTTTGTGCGTATTCAACGTCAGGTATTGCTTGGATGATTCGGACATTATCACTTGCTGGTAGGCGTGGTTCAGGTCGATCTTAGAGAAATGTATACCGCCTGAAAGCGCTGCAAACAAGTCATCGACCTTGCGGCAAGGGGTACCGTGTGACGTCAAGGCAAGGATTTATTGTTGTCTTATAATCGCCGCAAAGGCGTATCCTTCCATCCTTCTTGATTACAGTACCACAGGCGTTGCATAGTTGGCTGTGGCGACAGGTGTTACGATACTTATTTTCTCCATCTTTGACAACTCGACTTCGACAGCTTAATTAAGGAACAGCGCATAGGACGGGACACGGAGACACAAGAAACCACTAACACAAGGCGCTTGTGTTTGTGCTTTCTTGTGTCTCCGTGTCCCGTCCTATGCGCGGTTCCTTAATTATGCAAAACCAACTAGCCCGTCAACTCGCTCTTATTAAATTCGACAGCTCTTTGCAAAGCGAACGGAACGTTTGCGAACGGAACGTTTCTTGCATTGAGGAACTTAAGTTTGTGATCTGGTTTGCACTTTCTGCACTTTCTTCTGTAATAGTGCCCAGCTCATCTTTGAAAAGGGGTCATATTTCGCGAGCACAGCGTGCAGCCTTTCTTCTGAACAGACAGAATTATCTGACCTTGGTATTCGGTAAACGCTCCAGATCTTATTCCAGTCTAGTTAAATTGCCTTGAGCCACTCCTGGCCCAGCAGTTGGGGTCCGTCCCGGTCGACCACATAAAGAGGAAGGCTCGCTGTGTTTGCGCCGTGTTGCACGTTGACCGTCAAGAATCCTCGCGGCTGGACTACGGTTCCCGTGGACGTGCGAAGCTTGACAGCAGTAAGTTCCAGTCTGCTTGACGAAAAAAAGTCTGCGATATTGCTCAAAAGGCAAAACAGACACAGCTGCCCCAGTGTCCAACTCCATGCTGACCAAAACATCGTTCACGGTCATTTCTACCATGACAGGTTCAGTTTTACTTGAAGACATGACCTTTACAGCCACCGTTCCTGGTTACGAGGCAACATTTAGTCTTTACGTTTTCTCTGGCTGGCCATTTCTTATGCGACTTACCGCCGCCGCTATTGCAGATCTTTTGAATCTGCCCTTTTCAGTTACATTGGTAGCACCTATCGCCTATGGGGGGGAGGGGGGGGGGGGGGGGGCAACCTTAGCTAGAATGCTTTTGCGAGCCACAACGGAAACATCCCCTGCTGCTTGGCATCCAATGCCGCCCGTACGCTATATACGGATGTAACCGCTGGCCCTGTAGTGCGAGCTTCAGCAGTGCCTTTCGTTGCCGTTTCCATAGCCAAAGCGCGCTCAACAGGTTTCTGAAACCTGAGCTTGCCATCTTCGATGAACAGTACGCGCTGCATATCCTCTCTCAGCAGACCACACACGAAGCGATCCCGTAGGGACTCGTCCAAAGCGTTTCCAAAAATGTTCTCGAAAGTTTCCGAAGCTCAGCAACGCGGACTCGCCTTCGTACTGTTGCGCTTGTGAAACTTTGCCCTCTCGCCGATGACCGAAGGCTTGGGAGACATGATTCCTGAGGGTTTTCGTCAGTACCTCGAAGCTCTTAGAAGAAGGCAACTCCGGAGATACCAGCGATTTCAGAAGGCTGTAGGTTCTAGGACCTATGATACTCAGGAATGCGTGCACCTTGTCGCTTTCGAGAACTCGGTTGACGATCAGGATTGATATCAACCTTTCTTCGTATGACGCCCAGTCACTAGCAGAGGCGTCGAAGGGTTCCATCTGGCCCAGCTGACCGGCGAACGGCGTCGAAGCTGCGTCAGCTCCATTCATGATATCAGTCAGCGTATCGGCAGCACTCTTCAAAATATCAAGTTGGAACCGAGTCTGAATGCAGGGAACACTTGTCTTGCTTCACGATGTGCGATGCTTCTTGATGCCATCCTCGTCGCCAGTTGTTGCGTGTTGGACGCCGTGGCAAGGAGCAGACATGTTTCGAGTAGACGGTGTTTATTTTCCCGAGGAAAACTAAAATAAACGAAAAATTAGTTAACTAGCATATATATGCCCGTTGATGACATTGCACGCACCCACCTGATTCAAAATAATTGTATGCCTGCAGGGACTTGTATGCCTGGACGGTCTCTGCAGTGAAGCGACTCAACGAAACAAATCGAATACACTGCAATGTTTTCCATGCCCAATGGTGGCAGAGCGCACGCATCAGTCCGGAGGACTTCCTAATGTGTTTTAGGCATAGCAAATGGGTCCTGGTGCACAACGCCGTCATGTACAGCTTTTCATTGTAGCGCTGTTTATCCGATTCCGAGAAGCTCTTCCCGTAGTCTGACATTGCTGAAGTGCGCACTACATTCCCTTGCAAGTTCCGCAAGTGTGACGATTTACGGGACTGTTCACAGCACGACAAACTGACCGCGCACAGTTGCAGGCGACCATGCACCAGCGGCGCCGTCGCTAGCAGACGCCCCGGAGCTGGAGGCGGCCGCGGTGCGCCGTCGTCTGCTGCAATGCGCGGTTCTCGTTCTGTCCATATTGTCGTATGGTGTTTGACAACTGCTTTTTAAATGCAATTCTGTCTAGGATGAATCACTTGAACGACTGTATCATCAAGGTAATTTACCCATGCGGCAGCATAGACTGTAAACAAAACTGCGCGATTCGCCACATGAGCCTTTGGGGGGATGTCCGGATTCACAACATGGGTTATTCGGGGAGTTTTAAAAATAGACTGCGTCCGCAATGACGCAGCATACTTTTTCACACATACCTTCAAAGCGCTGGCCAACGTTGAACGACCGGCCACAACTTCTGGTGCTCTGCGACATGAGAAAAATATTGCAGTGCAGTAAGTTGTGTTTACACGTGTTTCTATGGGTCGCACCCCCAACTCGCACCCCCATACGTTTCGCGGTGTTTTAAAAACACTTCGCCTCAGTAATGATATTTCATATTTTCACGATCTGATTTAGGATGTTCATAGTTGCTCTGTTACGAATAACGACATAATAGGTACCCAGTGAAATCAGAAAACAGCTTTGACATATTTCGGTTCCATGTATTTCTCTTTTCATCCCCAGTCGGCAAGCGGCGCCGCGGGCGCCCCGTTTGTTTGTAAACACGGTATTGGTCTATAGGCATATATATATAGTGGGTGCATGGTGACAATCCTGATTGCTTGCAAAAAATGCCAAATACTATGTGCCACTAATTCACAACATAACCATTCCACAAACAGCAGTGACGCTAACAATTTTCACATTAGACTTTTAACTGCGAAAGTTATAATTTTTGCGTATTGCTTCATAGTTTTCCTTCGGTTCCCTCTTACCCTGGCCTTGAAGGAAACGGATCCCGGGTGCGCTGAGGACCACGCGGAGGAGGTCCTGCAGTGCGTCTACCACATCGTGTACAGTGTCAGCTATGGGGTTCCCGTGATGTACTTCAACGTCTGGAGGCAAGGTGAGAGCCCCTCGCCACTCAGGCGAACTCTGTCTGCATCTGCAAGCGGCATTTGAGGCCAGCGATGGGTTCTTGCAGGGACCACACGGGAGGGGAAAGAAAACTGACAGTGTTCCATACTTGTAGCGTAACGGACGAATTCAGTGACAGCTGCTGGCGTTGAGAGAGTGCTACGTCAAATATGCAGCACGCCTTTCGTAATATTACCGCGTGTGGTAAAAGTTCGCGCTCTCGATCGCACCCGCACCCTAACCTACACGACACATAAAGCTGCGCATATTCCCTCCTTGGCAACTTTCATGCCATACCGTAATCCAATATGGCTGCCCCTATACTATCCAGTGGCCGCATTGGCCTTATTCTGCGCAACTTGCAGCTGCGTATGCAAAAGTTCGTGGGAGCGTGCGGCCTTAGATGAAAACAGTCAGTGCAGGCTTGTGTGCTGTGGCGCGAAGATTTGCACGGTGTCTGTTACCGCATACAGGTCTGGTCGGACTATTACCCAGGAAATCAGTGGTTCGCAGGGGTGCAATCCCGGCAAGCACTGCGGGACGCGCGCTCGATGTGCTCGCGTCTGCACGCTGACTGACGCGATGGAGAAAAATATAGTACGGATGATTGCCGCAATCGATACACTGCTGTCAAGATCATATCTGGTTACGAAGACGGTATGACAATCGACCTCACACAGCGTAAACACGGTGCTTGAAAGTCAACCAGTTTTCTCGTCGGGCCTATCATCTGGCGCCTCAACGATAGCGAGCGGCTGTTTACCGATTCCCTGCTTAAGATAGCAGTGTGCATAGCCTTTTAACACGTCAAGCTTGTAACGTACGATATGTGCCTTTGAGACGTTGGTTGGTTGGTTCATAGGAAGGGAAAGGCGCAGTATCTGTCACACTTGCTCTGTGGACACCTGAACCGCGCCGTAAGGGAAGGGAGGAAGGTGGGAGTGAAAGTGGATAGAGAGAGACGTGAATTGTGTGATTTATATGCAGTTCCAAAAGCATTTCTGGGTGAGCAGGAACGTCTAGTTGCTACAATGTGTTCGGCACGGCTATCGTGCTTTTAAGCTCAGCGGGGCCCTTACCCAGAGAAGACGGCTAAAGAACGCGTCCTTTCATTTCTTGTTTTTTAGTAATCACGACTGCGTGCGTAATGACTGGATTTAACTCACTTGTATGCGGGAAACAATTAAAAGTAGCGAACAAGCCGTCACCGTAATATTTAGCATATCAGAAAGTACACTCTATATCATATTCGACCGTGTAGCCGCTTCCATGACAGCATTCAGTTCTCTTACAGACATTGCCGAATGATACCTCGTACCGTTGATGTTGTTATTTCTACAACGGTATGTGTGGAGCGCACGGAGTTTTGTGAGATTGCAGCAGACAATCAAATTCGCGCTCCAGAAGAAAGGTGTCGCTGCATGCATGCAGCCGCACCCGCTAGCACCCGCGGGGTGCATTTTTTCCTCGATGTTGATCCTTCTCAGGGTGCCACCGCCGCGGTGCACAGGGCACCGCGCCGGTTTTGGGGCGCACCCGTTGCGCGGTGATCGAGAATGCTATAGACCAACACCGTGTTTATAAACAAAGGGGGCGCTCGCGGCGCCGCAGCCGACTGGGGGTGAAAAATAGGCTTAGCGCCCATAGGAATACATGGAAGCGAAAGATTTCATTTCAGTTTTCTCATTTCAGAGAGCGCCTATGATGTCGTTATTCGGTACAGAGCAACCATGAACATCCTAGAACAGATAGTGAAAGTATAAAATCTCATTACCGAGGCGAGGTATTTTTAAAACACCGCGAAACGTAGGGGGGTGCGAGTTGGGAGGACGACCCGTAGAAATACATGTGAACACAACTTACCGGAACATTTTTCTCATTTCGCAGAGCATCAGAAGTGGTGGCCGGTCGTTAAATGTTGACCAGCGCTTTGAAGAAATGTGTGATAAAGTATGGTGCGTTACGGAGACAGTCTACTTTTAAAACTCTCCGAATAACCTGTGTTATGAATCCAGACACCGCTAAGAGGCAAGCTGGGTGTAGCGAATCGCGCAGCTTTGCTTACAGTCTGATATGCTGCCGCATAGGGTAAATAAGCTTGATAATACTGTCGCTCCAGTGATACGTGCTAGGCAGAATTACATTTAAAAAGCAGTTGTCAAACACCATATGACAACATGAACCGAACGAGATTCGCGCATTGCAGCAGACGACAGCGTAGCTGGCGATACCCACCGCGGCCGCCTCCAGCTCCGGAGCGTCTGCTAGCGACAGCGGGTGGTGCATGGTCGTCTGCAACTGTGCGCGGTCAGTTTATCGTTCTTTGAACGGTCCCGCAAGTCGCCAGACTTGCAAAACTTGCAAGGGAATGTTGTATGTCATGCAACATGATGTCGGGGCGTGATCCAAGACGTTCACCAAAAAATGAGAAGGGTTCAACGCTGCTGAACTGAATAAAATGTTGCGGTAAGTTGTGTTCACATGTGTTTCTATGGGATCGCCCTCTCAACTCGTACCCTCATACGTTTCGCGGTGTTTTAAAAATACTTTGCCTCGGTAATGAGATTTCATACTTTCAATATCTGTTCTAGGATGTTCATGGTTGCTCTGTGCCCAATAACGACATCATAGGCGCTCTCTGAAATGAGAAAACTGAAATGAAATCTTTCGCTTCCATGTATTCCTATGGGTGCTAAGCCTATTTTTCACCCCCAGTCGGACCACGCTGGCGATAGAAGCGCCACCGCATCGGGCTTACGTCACAGATCGGTGTTGGTCTATTATCCTCAGTGGATGTGCATGTGCAAGGTACCATTCACCACCTTAACGCGATGGCGGGGACCGCGAAATCTTCATAATGGCCATTTTCTAACGCAGTAGATATCTAGAATTGGTCTTTGCATTCCAGACAAATATAAAAGCTCTGCGTAGACACTATAAGCTAAAAATAATTTTCAGAACTTGCTTCTTGCCGCTGTTCGCAACCGATCAGGGCGACGTGAGCAGGGCCATATGGGCGCATCCAAATAATCCTGGCGGTACGGGGCACGATGTGGCACAGTCGCGACCTGTTCTCTTTTCACTTTGCTGGGTTGAAGGTGCCGAAGGGGGAGTGATATTTTGACCGCCGTTATCTCTGGTACTAAGAAAAGTAGCCTTTATTTTTTTTTTTATTTGCATTCCGGAGACGAAGGATATAGAATGCCTGTTGTTCATTAGCGTTGTCTACAGCCGCAGTAAACTAATATTCTTTGTGGTCCCTTTAAGGGTCCGATTCGGCAGAAAAACCCGGCGTCATACCAGCGGCGGCGCTTTAAAATGTAAAGCCGGGGGTTGCTTCTTCGAAACACTGACACGCATATGGCGTGTAGCAGGCGCCTCCGAGATCGCAGTGGAATGGACGCCGCTCACGATTAGTTCGCCGCCCTATACTTGCTCGTAATAAATGCTTGTAATTGCGTGCGTTTACTATTCTGGCCCCTGCACGGCCAGTACGGCTGGTACTGCCGTTATTACATTCTGGCAAGCTGTAATTCCGATCTGCCTACGGTGCGCCCCCTGAACTTCCACTTTGCCCTCCGTGATTTTCTGTAAGCATTTCAAACGGCCATTTCTGCTCAAAAGTGCATTCGAATAGAACATGAAAGGCAACCTAAAAGGTATTGCTGCTCAGTCGGGAGCCGTGGGGATGATGATGTTCAAAAAAAAATTACAAGGGTTCAACGCTGTTGAACCAAATATTGAGCGAAAGCATTAGCTGCGGGTGACCGAGCGTTCTTCTTCTTCTCTTTTTCTTCTTCCTCAGCCCACATATAAAGCCCTGCTTTAACCAACCCATATGAATGTGCCTTAGTGGCCTATAGGGGGTAACGTGAATGCCAGGGTCCTAGCAGGCTGATTCTGACATAACCGTCCCATGTGAAACAAGAGACCCAATTTGGCAGCTCCTGCCAACTTGGGGTCGTCTAAAGGTCAAAGGTCAAGCGCGGTTACCGCCGGGACCACGCTAACGGCTTGAAAGTGCGAGTAGTATTGCTTTCGCAATAAAATGATATAGTGCTGCGACTCGTGCGTGGCCGCATTTGCTGCGAAGTCGTATTCGGAGGGTTTAACGCACTGATGCGACTGAGACTATATTATTGACGCCTTAGTTTGGAGGGCGCTGGATAATTTCGACCGCCTGAGTTTTTTTAACGGGCATTGACATATCATAGTACACGGCTGCCTCTAATAGTACACGGGACTGTGCAAGCGGTCTTTTAAAGCCAACACGGGCCATCAAATAAGCTATAGCCGGGCGGTGTGCACGGGCATGCAGTGCGATAACAAAGCGCTTGCATAGTTTCGCGCGCACACAACGTCTCGCTCGTCCTAACGAATGCAAATTCCTTTTGCTACATTATACAATGCAAATAAGGCTATGGCTGATGTCAGGAGGTCGCCTGTCCCTAAGTGAGTAGCGCCGTTCCCTTGGAGGACCAATGGTTACCGCAGCGGCTGCAGCTGGAAGTGGCTCGGTGTCGCTTTCAGGATCCCTGAAATCTGGCAGATAATCGTTAATCGTGCTTGGCTTTGAGCTTTCGACGCTGTGCAGTAGCTGGCTTTGATGAAGACGCCAGATGTGCACCCTACGGTTCGTCCTAACTCGAACCTTGTTTGAAACAGGGCTGAACTGCCGGACGATCGTGCCAGGAGCCCATTTCTCAGGAGCTCTGTAGTTCCTGACGAGGACCTCTTCGTTGATGTTTAAAGATCGCTCGCGCGCTTGGCGTCGCACCGTGTCGGCGAGCTGTTGCCGAGCCTCTCTTCCCTAGACAGAAGGCTTCATTGTGTCGAGGCTTGTGCACAGTCGTAAGGAAAGGTTTCCTGGCGTTTCTCACGTAGTCGCATGAGACGTGTTGCGGTACGTCAGCAAGAACGTCTGAAAGGTGGTGTGCAAGAAGCCTTCTGGTCGTCCTTTGCACAACGAAGACCATCGAGCGGACAACTATCTGCGCAAGGCCGTTAATGCTTGGGTGGTACGCTTCACTGTTTTTCACTGTGTTTTGGGGGCACGACTACTCTCGTGCCGTACTTACATCAAACACCTTGGTGGACTGTTAGCTGCAAACAATTTTCGAAGAAAGGTTTCATGTCCTTTTCAGCGACGTGTATCGGCCAGCCAACATTTGTGAATTCCAGTACAGTCATAAAATTTATGAGCGTGAACACGGGAAAGCGTGCCGAACTGTACAATCAGCGCAGTCTAGCGCACGCTGGCAGTAACTTCGCGAACGAGATATTCGCGGCTAAGGCTGTTAGATTAGCGGATGCACTCCCTGCCATCAATGCAGTCTGTTATCCCTCCTAGACCCGCAATCTGCTGCGTTAGCTATCTGCAACACGTGGTGATGACAGCTCAAGAAAGGCGCACTCATATGAATCCTACATGCCGAGCGCGTAACGATAAGAATGCTGACGTGCTGTGCAATTATGGAGTTTTTGTGCTTTTGTTTACAGCACAGCTCTTATGCGCCGGTTCATTGGTTTAACCGCGCCGCCGTCGGCGTTCCCGGTGTAACCGAGCGAAAGGGCAGCTAAAAACGGGCGAAAGAAGAGCCAAGAGCTCTGCGTCGCTCGCTGGTTGAAACGTTTGTGATTGGTTGAATTTCTTGATCATAAAATAAACCACATATGCTTTGATAACGCTGATGCAGTTTTGGGTATAAAAACTTCCTTGAGCGGCTTTCTTTCACTTCTTCCGGAGCCACACCATGGCGCGTGTACCCGACGAAGAGCGACGACACATCATTGACCTAGCGTTGAAAGAATACAGCCAACGGTCTATTGCGGCCATGACCGGCCGACCGCTCAAGACTGTCAACAGAATATGTCAAGCCTATAAGACAGAAGGAAGAATCGGCGATGCTCCACACCGACGCCGACCAAGAGCAACGACGGAAGAGGAGGATCAATTGATCATTGCGGCAGACGATCCTTTTCAGACAGCGAATGAAATCATGGAAAATACCGGAGTCAATGCCCACCCAGCCACTGTGCGGAACCGGCTGAAAGAAGCGGGCTTGCACAGTCGCGTCGCCGCACAGAAGCCCTTCCTCAACAGTACGCACAAGACCAAGCGACTCCAGTTTGCAGAACAACACGCGTCCTGGACTTCGGAGGAGTGGAAAAGAGTAATCTTTACAGATGAATCCACCTTTTGCACCAAACAAGCCCAAGAGAGTCTGGCGGCTAGAAAATGAGAGGTGATGCTTGCATTTGTATCTTATTTCCCGTTGAGTCGTCTCAATAGAATTATCCTAAATGTAGGAGGAGGAAGAGGATAAAAGCTTCGCGCAGTCAATGGCTTCTTAATTAACGATGTCGACTGCAGCTCGAAATTGAAATCTTCGGCTGCAAATGCTAGAATGAGTTTAGTCGCCAGTCTCATTCAAGAAGCTTTATATTCTCTTTGCACATTTGTGCTTATTGTTCGTGCGCGCACTCTTTATTTGCAGGCACCATCCGACCAATATTCAAAGCGTAGCCGCAAGCGGCCGCACAACAGTAAATACCTGGGGAGCCATCTCGCATCTCGGACTGGGACCGCTGGTCCGTATCGAGGGCCACTTGACATCCGCCCGTTACAGCGAACTTCTAAAGGACATTATGCTGCCTTACGCTCGCCACGGACCCTTTCCCAACGGCAGTTTCATCTTTCAACAGGACCTTTCCCCTATACACACGTCTCGCCTTGTGAAGGAGCTGCTCGAAGACGAAAGTGTAGAGGTCCTGCAGTGGGCCCCAAAAAGTCCTGACCTGAATATTATAGAGAATGTTTGGAGGCGGAAGCAACGCTTGGTGCGGCGTCCACTTCAAAGTACGAATGCTGACGGCCTTTGGCAAGCGGTGCAAGAAGAATGGGAGCGGCTCCGTGAAGATAGCGCATTTGTCGCCTCCCTCTACTCTTCTTTACCGAAGAGGATGGCTGATGTCATTCGCCTAAAAGGCTGTGCTACTCGCTACTAGAAGCCGGCGAAAATGTTCAAAGTTACTTCAAGTGCAGGATGCTTTCCACAGTTCTCACTGTAGTGCGAGTAGCAGTTGATTTTTGCTAAATTCTTCTTTCTGCTCCACTCTCAATAAAATGATTCTCCAAACCGCAAACTGTGCAGTGCTTTGTTTTGTCTTTGACATATATGCACGCAAAATACAGTCAGTAGTGTTTTACTTGAAAACATATCTATATATATATATATATATATATATATATATATATATATATATATATATATATATATATATATATATATATATATATATATATATATATATATATATATATATATATAATATATTCACACATAAGAGAACGAAAAACGTGAGCGTCTTTGCAGACTTGGCTTATGGTCAATTTTTATAACTAAGGCCACTACAACGCGAAATATTGAGAGAAGCAGCAATGGCATTCCTCGAGATGTCAAAACGTATCTTTAGTTGTAGTAGTGCATGACAGTTGAAGGCGCCACCTCGATGAAACCACTGGTAAAGGTTATTTTAAAACGCAATTTTATTATTTTCTTTTCGCACCCGGAAAGTCGATCTGCAATTATACGGTACCGTACTCCACTCTTGAGAATATCTGAGCGGCAATGAAATGGTAATAGCATCAAAATGACTATATGCATAGGTTCCTCGGCATTGGTTACAAATTCGCACGCCCAATATCCAGGCACTCCTTTTGTAAAGGAACGCATGTTGTTTTAGCGGCTGGGAACCCGCATCAGATTATAGCTTTGCGCATGCGTGGGAAAGTGACAGCCGCTTAGTGCCGCGTCTTTGTTATCAGTTATCCGTTATCGCTGTGCAAAGTAGACAGTGAGCGGGAGCTGGCTGGGAGTGCATCCGCTGATCTAACAGCCTTAGCCGCGAATATCTCGTTCGCGAAGTTACTGTCAGCGTGCGCTAGACTGCGCTGGTTGTACAGTTCGGCACGCTTTCCCGCGTTCACGCTCATAAATTTTATGACTATACCTTGGTTAGTAACGGGTCACGCCTTCTTTCGCGATTGATATGTCTTGGCCTGTGAGGGGCAACGTTTCGAAACGAAGCGCATAGAAACTCTCGCTGTCTTCTGCCGTTTCTTTTTCATTACCGTCGATCGGCAGCCGTGATAGGTATTCTGCTTCCGTCTTATCGCGTGATTTCTTGAACTGACAACGTCACTGCCCACAATGTCATGCGCGCAGCTGCCATCGCGGGAATGCCTGTTTTCAGGCATTGCTTGGAGTGGTTTATGGTCAGTCACCAGTGTGACGAACCTTCCGTAGACGTACAAACAGCACGTTTTACGTTGAATACGAGGGCAATAGGCAACCTGCAATGAAGTTTGCTGTGTCGATCGCCGCGGCGTAACACATATCCTAGCGAGAAGAGCAAATACTTCTGAGGCGGTATTTTAGTGCGTTTTCACGCCACCTGCATGAGCTTATAGGCATCATATTGCACGCTCTGTCGAAGCTTTGAGTGGCGTGTGTCAGATAACTGGGCTACATCCAGAGCGCCTCGGCGAGGTCGTTATCTGTCACACGTGTATCTATAATGCTGCTGAACATGCTCGGTCGTTTATCGCGAACCAAGCGGCTAACAGCAGCATTTTTGAGTCACGCTGGGGGAGAATTGCAGCGCTACATTTGCAGTGCAGGTTCCGTACGGCTTCTTTCTTGATCTGACTGTAGTTCTTTTCGGCACTTGATAGTGTGCAGGATCCGTAGGCAACTGGTTGAATTCATCCATTTGGCATTCTCTGCGAAATAACTGCACCTATATCATACTGCGATGTCTCACCGGAGTAGCGCAGTGGTCAGGGCGCTCGACTACTGTTCCCAAGGACGCGGGATCGAATCCCGGCCTCGGCGGCCTCTTTTTCGATGGAGGCGAAAAGCAAGGTGCTCGTGTGCTGTGCGATGTCAGTGCACGTTGAAGAACCCCAGGTGGTCGAAATTTCCGGAGTCCTCCACTAAAGCTTCTCTCACAGCCTCAGTCGCATTTGGGCGTAAAACCTCACAAACCAAACCATACTGCGATGCGCAGCAGGCGAGTTCAAGTGGGTCGCTTTTAATCATAATGGGGAAGAACTGGAGGGGAAGCCGTAGCTGTTCTTATCTCCTTGAAAGCAAGCTGACTGGACTCGTACCACTTCCATGCGTTGTTTGCTGTAGCAGCCTGTAAAATGGTTGCGCCAGAGTCGCAAGGCGTGAAACAAACTTGCCGCAATAGTTAACCATGCATCCCAAGAAATAACTTAAATTGATGTTTGCTCCTTTGGAGCAGGCGCTTTTACTAGTGCTGATAACTTCGCGAGGGACGCGCGAACACCATCGGCGTTGATGACGTTGCCCAGATGATGAAGCTGTCTGAAAAAAAAAAAAAAAAAAAAAAAAAAAACTAGTGCTTATCATGCCGTATGAGAACACCACTTTCTAGCGGTCTTGAATCGACTGCTTCCAAATTGCGGAAGTGCTCTTGCTTGCATTTGCCTGCGACCAGAATATCGCCGAGAAAACTGCCGCCTTCCGAACTTTTCAGCATATTGTCCATGATTTTCTGAAATATGCTTGGGACAGGTGAAATGCCGAAAGCAAGACTCTTGTTCATGGTGTACAATCCCTTGTGGGTCTTTAACGTCAGTAGTTTTGAAGAGCTATCTGCTATAACCACTTGTTGGTAGGCACTACTGAGGTCAGTTTCGGAAAATTCATCTTTTCGTGCCAGCGCTGAAAAAAACAACGGTCATCTATCCGAGGTAGCAATCTACTTCCCGAGAGGGATTGACGATTGTCTTATAATCACCACACTGCCGGAGACTTCCATCCCTCTTCACTACCGGTACCAACGGTGTAGCGTAGTAGCTTATAGCAACAGATGTTATGATGCCAAGCTTCTCCATCTTCATAAGTTCACCTTCTACTGCACCTTGTAGAGCTAATAGAGCGCTTCTTGCCTTTGCAAACTTCGACGGCGACCCTCTATGGAGAACAAGAATTACCCGCTCTTCCGTGGTGGCTCCTAGTTCATCCTTTAAAAGTTCGGAATGACTGTCTAGCAGGGCTTCGAGCTTTTCTTGCCACTTCCATATCTACAGCGCGATAAACGAGACAAGAGAGAAAACATATAACGACAAACACAGCGCTGGCCAGTGTTTTCACATTTCTCGTGAAGGACTGATGTGCTCCAAAGACACCATGTTTTTCCAGAGTGGCTTGCAACCATTCTCTGCCAAGAAGTGCTGTCCCTGGAGTGTCCACGACATACAGAGGAAGCTCCGCGGTCTAGTCGCTGTAGTTCACAACTTTTTCCAGGCTCTTCGGTTTCACTGTGGCTCCAGTATAAGTGCGCAGTTTTAATGAACCTGACTCAAGTTGCCCACTTGGGAACAGCTTCTCGAACTCGCGCCGTGATATGACGGACACGGCTGCGCCAGTGTCAAAATCGAAGTCAGCAGGACACCGTCAACGTTCATATAGGTACAGTGAATTGAGCTACATTGACTGCCTGAAGTGGTACAGATGACTCGTTTCGAACGGATACCAGCACCTTCACTCGATTCCGAGTTTTCGTCTCCCTAGCTTTCTTTCCAATATGGCAGGCGCGTTGAATGTGCCCTTTTCGGTTATACAGTTGTAACAAGTATCACCGCTATGAGAACACGCTCCGCTAGAGTGATTGGGTACATCGAAAAAAGCTACGCTGCACCACCGACTTCGCTTCCAACTTCCGTTGCTGTGGGCACGCTGTTATGAGTCAGCGCCGCGCTTTTTGTTGCGGTTTCCATGGCTAGAGTTTTATCTACGGCCTTCTGGAAGGTTAGTCTTCCGCGAAGTTAGTCTGCTTAATATTTTCATGCAGCAGGCCGCAGACGAAACAGTCCCGAGCGCTTCATCCAAAAGCTTCCAAATTCTCAACTGCTTACTAGGCCTCGATATAGATAGATGGATTTATTGAAAGGAAAAGGCAGAGAGGTTGGCCGGAATAATTCAAATCTGGCCTGCTACTCTGCACTGGGAATGGGGAAGGAGAGAAGAAAGAAGATCGTGATGGGTGACGATGTGGGAGAAGGCATATGAAATACATATCTACAGGCGCAGTGGATTGCTTTACAAGTGCGAATCAAGTCCGCTGGCGCATAAAAAACGGCAAAGAGCACGCCCTGCCTGGACACCCTTCCCCTTGTCCTGCCAAGCGCCCAGCAGCAGTTCCTCCGACAGAGGCCTCTTGTCTAAACGCTTCAAGGAAGCCGCTAGCACACTTCTTTCGCACGCATACGCTGGGCACACCAATAATATATGGTCCACAGTCTCTGGGATGCACAAGTTGAACATTACGGCGAGTCCACCTGTCCAATTAAATGTAAGTACTTGCGCGTGAAAGCCACATTAAACGAAGTCGATGTAGCAAACATGCCTGGTGGCGCGGAATATCACGCGGAACATAAAATTTCAATGTTCGATCGAGCCTTTTTAGACGAATGTGTCGGGCGCCTGGCTGGGCCCAGTAAGCTGCTATAGCATTCTTCATACAACTCGTAAGAAGGCAAGTTGTATCCGCTCTTGAAAAAGGCACGTCTGTTTAGAGGCCATTGATGAGTGCGGTTTTCGCTTCATCATCGGCTTGTTCATTCCCATGGAGTCCGCAGTGGGCAGGGATCCATCGAAACATTATCCTGTGGCCTTACAGCTGGGCAGATGTTAGGAGCTCAATAATGTTTAGTGCCAGGGACTGGTAGGCAGTTTGGCGTAAGAAGTTTTGGTGGTGGTGGTAGTGGTTGATTTATTTTTTTTTATAATCAATAAGAAGGAAAAGAGTATTGCCGGCCGCGGCAACTGCTATCTAAAAAACTGAAGCACTTGAGCTGCGGCCGGCGGGAAGGAAAAGGGGATAGGGAGAGGATAGCGAGGGGAAGTAGAGAGGGGAGCGATAGGAAGAAAGGACAGGGGGAGCTTTGCACATTATTTACAAAGTACAGACGGTCAACGAGTCCGCATCGCTCGCGCGCAAGTGTCCGAGCACTGTCCACAAATGCCTGCGCGCGAGCGGCCACTGCAGTTGTTTACTATATATATATATATATATATATATATATATATATATATATATATATATATATATATATATATATATATATATATATATATATTGTTACGAACGACAAGGAAGAAGAAGCAGGCAGTGGCGCGGGCAGGAGCGCTCGCGCTAGGCCCGCGAACATTCATAAAACGTCATCTACCATCGTCATCGGTCATGTTCTGTCTCCTGTCTTCATCGGCTTGCCGCTTCGTAACATTTGGTTGGAGGTGCGGCGTACGGCATCCCCATCCTCGCCTTGGAGCATCGAAGCCATCTTCAAGCCGGGACCATCACCGAGGGCCCAGGGACATCGCCGAGCAGCTTCGCCCCAGCCCTTCAAGCCCAGTCCTGAACAACTACCACCGCCCAGCCCCCAGCCCGGACCTGAAGACAAGGAGAACAGACATACCGATCAGAACCGAGATGAAGGACCCGAAAGACCCAAATGGCCCGAAGGAACCGATGGACACGAAGACGCAACCCCCGCCCAAGCTGCCCGACGTGACCTCGAGCCATCGGTCCCATGGACTCTGGTGACGGATGGTTGACAGCTCCAAGGGAGGCGGATCACCCACGCATCAGACATCGTACCGGCAAGCTGTTCTATTCTTCCTTCTTCCTCTTCTTCAAGCATCCAGACACGCCCATCATCATGCCATCAAATCATTAACATCGCTAAACTTCCTCGTCCACGATCGGAACGATCGCTCGGTGGCCCCGGGTCATGTTACGGACGGCAAGGAAGAAGAAGCAGACAGTGGCGCGGGCAGGAGCGCTCGCGCTAGGCCCGCGAACATTCATTAAACGTCATCTACCATCGTCACCTGTCATGTTCTGTCTCCTGTCTTCATCGGCTTGCCGCTTCGTAACAATATAATACCATTGATGTATATACATAGTAGCGCGCACGTAGCGTCCTGTCGCAGACAGAGCGCGCGCAACACAATGCACCAGCTGCCAGGGTGGGGCGCCCGGCAGCATACGTCCAAGGTAGCACACACGGAGCGTTCAGCTCACGCACGCACTACCTGGCGAAGAGCAAGCAAGGCTTCAAGCCCGCCCGCTCGATGAACGCACAGAGGCTCACCATTGCCCTGTCACGGGTGCGCGCACTGCCTCGCGGCCACAGGAGCGTCTCGATGCTGTCCGGGGTGATTCCGAGCGCCCTATAAGCCGCGAGCATCTCGCGACGTGGCTCTGCGGATGCGGTACAGCGAAGCAGCATGTGCTCCAATGTCACCACTGCACCGCAATCACCACACACGTCGCTCGACGAAAGTCCGTGGCGCACCCGTCTTACCCCGGGCCACACGCAGCCGACACGCACTCGGATGAGCATTGCACGCTGTAGGCGCGACAATGAGCGCGCGCCGACAGCAGGGATGCGCTCTCCTCGCGCGATGCGTGGGTCCGGGTGTTGCTGACGGAGGTGGTCATAGACTACCGCGCGCACGTCCTCCAAAGCGAGAAGTTCCTCGCTGGGAGGGAGTTGATGTGCGGCGGTGGCGAGTTCATCGGCTTGCTCATTGCCGTGTATGCCGCATTGGCCGGGCACCCACTGCGCGCGAATGCTGCACTTTCGCTCTGCGAGGTGCTCGAGGCGCTCGCGTATCGCACACAGCAGCGGTGTGCCACGGCCGGGAGTCTGCAGGCGGCTGAGGGCGGCGCGGGAGTCACACAGCAGTGCACACCTGATAAGAAGTTTTCCAAAATTTGCAATGCTGTCTTTGAGTCCGTGAATATATACCATTTTTGAGGTGGTTTCCCACATATGTAGCGAATAGATTCCCCAATGGCTACAAGTTCAGCAGCGGTTGATGTAGAAGTATGTCCCAAAAGGAAATGTAGAGTCGTTTTCTGAGTTGGTATGACCACAGCTGCAGCGGATGTCCGTGCTGACACAGATCCATCGGTGTATACGTGGATATAATTAGGATATGCTGACCAGATGTGCGCCAGAGTGAGTTGTTTGAGTCCACTAATTGGCACCATTGATTTCTTTAGTATTCTTGGAACACGAAGGTGCACCAAAGGTTTATCCATCGTCCATGGTAGTTGGGCGGGACGATATGGGAGGGCATATCCTGTCGGTACTTGCGACTGATGGCAGCGGAGTGCCCTTGTAAAACTGCAGTCCGGCCGCTCATTCAGAATTTTGCTCAGTGGGTGAAAACGGTGTCTTGTAAGTGCTCGCAAATATACACGAAGTGGTTCGTGCGACAAGTATATGAATATTGGGCGAGAATGTGCCTCTTCAATTGTGCCTTTGTTAGAGGTGCATCTGGGCAGTCCATGGCATATTTTCAGTGCCTGCGCTTGCACGCTCTCTAAAGTCTGCAAGGAGGAAATGCTCATACTAGAGAGTACTGGGAGACTGTATCGGATGTAGCCAACAAACAGAGTCTCGTAAAGTCGTATTAAGGAGCGCTCACTTGGACCCCATTTTATGCCAGCTATGAAACGAAGTACATGGCTAAAATTAATTAGCTTTTTCCTCGCCATAGTAATATGTTTCGACCAAGATAGTCGGTGGTCAATAACTACTCCCAAGAATCTGTGCCTGGAGACGTATGGTATTGCGACTCCATGAACAGTAATCGGGTAGCGACTGACACATTTTCCCGTAAATGCGATCACTGCACACCGTTCTGCCGCTAAAAATAAACCTTGATGCCGTAAGTACATCGATGTCGATGACACAGCTCGTTGTAATCTCGCACGTAGTTGTGGGCGCGTCGAACCAGAGGCCCAGATGCAGATGTCGTCAGCATATGCACTTATGTGGATGTTAGTTGGCAGTTCACTCACCATGCCAATTAGCGTAACGTTAAATGAAGTTGGGCTGAGGACTCCTCCCTGTGGAACTCCACGACCGACCTGAAAGCGGGTAGTATCTCCTTCAGGCGTAGTCATGTAAAGAGAGCGGCCATTGAGATAGCTTACAATCCACAAGTACAGCCGGCCACCAACTCCCACATCGTCAAGTCCATCAAGAATAGCATCATGGAGGACGTTGTAGTAAACTCCCTTTATATCTAAAAAGACAGCAGCTACTAGTCGACGGTGACGCTTTTCGTGTTCTACTGTCGCCACAAGGTCGATGACGCTGTCAATGGAAGAGCGTCCCCGGCGAAATCCAGTCAACATATTCGGATAAAGATCATTACTCTCTAGAAACCACTCAAGTCTTGCCAGCACCATTCGTTCCATAACTTTTCCAACACAGCTTGCTAGGGCAACTGGCCGGTATGAGGTAAGTTCGAGAGGGGGCTTTCCAGGCTTCAAAAGAGCAACCAGGCGGCTAATCTTCCAGTGTTCAGGAACAGTACTAGAAGCCCATATATTATTGAAATAATTCAGCAGTGCAGTTCTTCCATCCTTGCCAAGGTTTGATAAGGTTGAATAAGTAATCCCGTCAACTAGGCCTCGAAGTTCTGCGGCAAATTTCGCAATTAACTCGATGACCACTTCGCTGTGACCACTTGTAAAACCTCACACGCTCTGCGATGACGGACGGCTGCGGTGATAGTTTATTGCGGTGACGGTGCAACTGGGGCCGTCAGCGACTTGAGCAGCGCGCAGGTTATTGCGCCTGTGAGACTTAAAAATGCAGGAACCTTCTTTTCTGTGGGAACATCATTGACAAAACGGTAAGACTTCAGCCTTTCCTCATACGAGTGCCACTCGCTGCTCTCGTCGAAAGCTTCGATGTGACCGATGTGGCTCATCACTCACTTGAAATTTCAGTCACCGTTGTGCCAAATTTAGGAATTCCACGAGTGGGCAATCTTAGAAGCAGGAAGTTGTTCATGCTTAAGACAGCTTCCGTAATTACGCTGCCAATTCTGTACGGCAGTGACCCCATCCTCGTCGCCAATATGTCATGTTCGGCATCCAAAAATTAGGCGGCGTAGACGGAGCATCGAAGTAACATTTATTCCTGCTATTTGACAGGCTAAAAGCAGGTTACATTATGAGCGCGGTGGGACCGTGCAAGCGGTCTTTCAAAACCAGCACGGGCCATAAGCGATAGCCAGACAGTGCGCACGGGCACGCTGTGCAATAACAGCGCTTGCAAGGTTTCACGCGCACACGACATTAATGACTCCCATTTGCCGGATCTTCTTGCATACTGCAGTCCGCGTACAAAGACTGTCCTGCTCGCTTGATCTAATTTTATTGCGATAGCAATACTGCGCCAGGTTTTGGCCTGTCGCGTCGTCCCGGGAAGGGCCACGTTTGACCTTGCACAGCCGCAATGAAGACGAAGAAGAAGAACAAGAAGCAGCAGCAGCATTGAACCCTTCTCATTTATATGTCGGCTGGTGGCTTACGCTCTGGCGTCATACTCTTAAAGGATCTTCAACAATGTAGCACCTTACATGATAGGGCGTGATAGGGGAATAATATAGCAGGCAAAAGAAGCTTCCGCCGTTGCTATCGCAATTCATCTAGGGTTAACCAGAGTTAAACAAACCACAACTAATTTTTTTATTTAGTTTTAATTTAGTTTTAATTTTTAATTTAATCGAATATAATCGAATAAGGTAATCAAGGAGTAATTACTCATTGACGTCCACCCAAGCGCAGCCATATGGCTACAAAGGAGAGTCATGCAGCTTTCTCAGAAACTTCGTAGTTAAAGAAAAATTGTTCCTGGTCCTGGAATTCCGATCTCATCTTCCCGTCTCAAAGGCGGAACTTCACGTGGTCTTGTGACGTCAAGCAACCAGATGACCATAGTCGTCAGTACACGGCCATGTCACCTGTTAGCCACTATGCCTACGGAAGCCACGCCAGTGATATTACGCTGACAGCGCCGGCACCGGATATTCTGGAGAACGTGGCCTTAAACGCTATCGCCTTCAAAAGCACGCTTTCTGTAAAAACTGCTTCTGCAACAGAGGCGCGTGTGGCTGTTTTCCTGGAACCAGCGTATATTTTTTATCGAATGGGAAGGAACTGCGGCAGATGCAACAAAGCTGCAAGGGACGACGTAGAACGAGGCATAAGTTTTCAAGGGCTTTTTTTTTTTTTTCTAGGAAAGCTTGTGTTATGCCGGTATCTGGAATGCGGCACGTGCGATTACCGCTGTGCGATGAAGCATCACTATTGTTTCTGCGCATGCGCCAGTGTAGCTGGTTGTGTGTATATATGCCTGTTCGTGTGGTGTAAGTGGGGGAAGTTTGTAAGCCGTTTCTTGAAGTCATACGCCTGCTTACTGTGGAGGCAGCAATTTGCAATATAGCGATCACCTAGCGAGATATATGTACGACTGTTGTTTTCACAGCACAGCCGACCTATATGGACAACGGAGGTGTCTGTTATTCGCTTTCGCACTTCCAGCTAAATATCTGATCCCCATTCTCCACAGACCTTTAGGGAGCCAATCGATATCGACGCGGTCCCTTCGATCAGGCTTCATTCATAACATCCGGTAGCCAACAAACGCAAGTGTGCGTTACGCAACGCTTTCCGCTCTATCAAGTGGCTAGAATTGTCAAATAAAGTTCCTGTTAAAATATTACACCTGCATGTCTGCGCAATCGCAAGCGCTACGGTTTATGTTTAAAACCAGCAAACTTAGCAAACTGAGAACGCAGTGATGTGTAGATTTTTCCGCATGACAATGAAAGTGAATAAATCACAAATCACGCCCGCTGTGCATGTAGCGAACATAGTATGGTGTTCTGTTTTACAAACACCAGTTTTTCGTTGGTCTTCGTAGTTTGGGCGCACAAACCTGACAGTTTGCTGGGGGCAGAAAATACCAGGGTGACACCGAACTTCTGAGCCAGTTTTTTCAGCCCATGCGACATCTTGTGGACGTAAGGGACCTCAATCTTTCTTTCGACTTCTACTAGACTTGCAGCCTTTGAAGATAACTTCAGTTTTTTCCCCTAAGGATTCCCCCGCCGCCAGCAAAATCGAGGGAGGAAACCCATACCATGTTAGCCGTTCAACCTGTTCTGCCAGACCTTGCTGCATCACATGAGGGCGACTGTTCTTTAAGGCATTCAAGAAACTCAAGTTTGCAATGCTGCGCTTCACTTAGGATGTGCCGATTTATACGGCAAAAGCGCCTTTTCAGCTCCGGGCGCATATTTCAAGCATACGTGTCAGTTGGGTAAAAAAGTCAATTCTAAATAAAGGACCTAATGGTCTTGTCAAAGGAATCTCATTTGTAAAATCCAAGTTCTTAGAACAGGTGCTAGAACATTGAATCTCTGGCCTGCCACAAAGGTAAGCTGGTCAGTTTCGGATAAGCTCAACATTACTAAAAAATCGTCAACATATCTAAAAACTCTTACAACACGTGTGTCTTGAAGAGAGCCTTGTACCATCGAGACAAATTTTGCTAAAAAGGTTTTGTACACCACTGGCGCGATACAGGAACCAATACAAATTCCTCGTTTTGCATAACATAGTTATCTTCATGCCGTGCAATCGTAGAATTCAAGTGCACTTTTAAAATTGAAGTTTGTTTTTCTAGTTCAGATTCAGCAAAAAACCTGCACACGCTCACTTCGTCTGATCTGTGCATATATGAACGCATCGAGTCAATTCGGTAAAAGCTGGGCAAGGTAATAAAGGAAAAGGGGGGCTAGTATGACTAGATGTTAATTTTCGAAAGGAGCGGGAGAAAGTCGCTGCTTGCCAGGTAAGTCTACATCCCAGTGTAGTAGCGCACCACTGCGCTGTGAGGAACGTGCAGTTACGAAAATTTTCATCAGTGTTTTTTTCGTGCTTCATGACCAGGTACAGCGGTAACAGAGCAAAGTTAAAACAGGCCGCTCTGTCGCCGAGTCCCATCGCTTCGTGCGGTGTGCACCAGCGGCAACAACATGCGCTAGCGTCGTCATCGCGCGATGCATTGCTTAGGAATAATGCCTCATGCTGTTACTGCTTAAGTGACCCCTCCCCCATCCCCACCATAAAATTTTTTATGCCTTATCTTTTTGCGACGTTAACGTAATTCGATGAGAAGTTGCATATTCTCCACGCCTGCGGCGAGGGGAAACGGAACAAGCCACTGTTGAATGTGCCAGCAGTGACACAGTGGCGCCATCTAGTTTGTTTGTAGCAACTCCGCTAGAGAGGTTCGGGGAAGGGTGGAAAGCGGGCGGAATTGTTTTGCGGATGACTTCAGGACACTCAACTGATCGCTGTAACCATATGGCCAAAACTGCTTATGCTTCGCGATAAATGTTTGTGGCTTGTTAGTGCATCAAACGACGTCACCGTTCGAGTTCCTCGCTGAATCAGGCAAGTGCTCCGAACGGATGCGGTATAAAACAAAGCAGATCAAATTTTAACTAATTTTCGGGTTAGCTGAGCGAATCATTTTACGGGGTGCGTGTAATTGTGGAACAGGCTGTATTTCCTTAAGAAGAAAGAAACAGCACACACCTTCTACACCCTTGTAGCACCGAATACTACAGTAATGATAAATTTTTGTTTCAATCGAACGTTAATTTGATGTTTTAGCGTCCTTTTTGGAAGCGTTAAAGGGCCCATAAAAAGCTGCTTACTAACATTATAAAACGCGCACTAACACTAAGTACCCCATCAATCCTCTCTGCAGTGCAAAATTCTTTCATCATCCTCAGCCTGACTATACCCACTGCAGGGCGAAGGCCTCTCCCATATTCCTCCAATTTTAACCCAGTCCTGTGCTAGCTGCATCCACTTGACCCCTGCGAACTTCTTAACCTCATCCGCCCACCTAACTCGGTGCCACCCCCTGCTACGTTTTCCTTCCCTTGGAATCCAGTTTGCTACCCTAAGCGACCATCGGTTATCCTCTCTTCGCACGACATGTCCTGCCCATGTTTCATTTCATTTCATCTCATTTATTGAAGCCTTAAAGGCCCGAAGGCATTACATAAGGCGGGGGCAATAACATTGTACAACAGCATACCAACACCAGTTCAAGAAACAAAACAAAGAAAGAAAACGGAATAAACAGACAGTAACAAAATATACAAGAGCAGACTATAGTGTGCATTGTCAAATAGAACACTGAAAGTGACTCGTTAGTTTTGCTCGGAAAATTTCACCATCTTTGCATGAAGCAATAACGTCCGGTAGAGCATTCCATTGGGCTATTGCATCTGTAAAAAAAAAGAGTTATTCATTGCTGCAGTGCGGCCAAAAATCAGATTTATCGGGTGACTGTGATTAAGTCGACGGTACATTCTTGAGGGAGGTTGCAGGAGAGGGTGCCGGTTGTGAGGATAGTAAAAAAAAAAAAAAAAAAAAAAAGAATGAAGGAGGCAGAGACGTGATATAATACGGCGTGATTGAAGGTTTGGGAGGGAAAGAGTCCGTTTTAGTGCTGTGGGGCTGGTTTCACGTGAGTACTGTGACACGATAATTCGCGCGGCACGGTTTTGGATGGCCTCTAGATTATTAGCGAGGTATGCTTGTGAAGGGTGCCAGATGGATGAAGCGTATTCTAGTTTAGGACGTACATAGGTCTGGAATTCGAGCTGTCTGATTTGGGATGGTGCTGATTGTAAATTTCTCCGTAAATAACCAAGAGTGCGTGAAGCCTGCGAGCATATTGTTTCAGTGTGAGTAACCCATGATAAAGTTGATGTCAGGTGGACGCCAAGGTATTTATAATATGACGTTCTTGATTTCCACTTGAATGTCAGTAACGAGTAATTTCTCTGACCCACTCTGCGCGCTTCCTATCTCTTAATGTTACCCCTACCATTTTGTGTTCCATAACCCTCTGGGTTGTCCTCAACATAAGTAGAACCCTCTTCGTTAGCGTCTCGTTAGCTTAAAATTCTTTAAGCTATATTTAACAGTACCGAACATATTAGTGATCGAAAATGATGCGCCTTCTCTCTCCCCTCAGCTTAGTTTAAGCCAGTGCGCAAGAAAAAATAAAGAAAAGAAATCGCGACGGCTACCCACCACGACCCGTGCCACCCGCGTAGCTTGGAAGCATCCAATGAGCGGGCGCGCCCAAGAGCCCCACTGAAGTCAGTGAGGAGGTTTGCGCGTGGAGATTTTTCGGCCCTATCGGTTGCGAACGGTCAGCGTAATTAAAATAAAATATATAATTGAAATTATCGGCTGCACGCAAAGATTAAAATGTACTCACACAGACCACCTTTATGAATTTCTTGCATTAGAATTTTACCAGCAAGTAGCTGGCGTTTCTCGGACCCTTTAATAAAATAAAGCTATCCAACTTTCTTCCAACTTTAGAAATAAAGTTGGAAGAATGTTGATTTAACCATTTAATTAACGTAATCAACATGTATGCAGCATTAATGTAAAATTCTTGAAAATGATAAAGCAACTCTGCCTGAGCATGCAGGTCCACCGATGGTGACGTACACAAATTGAACGCTTTGCAAACACCAGCAATACAGAAAACACTAGAGCTCCGCAATATAGCACAACATGCAACTATCTGAATAAATGCATATAATTTATATCCATCCTTGAAGGGTGACCAAATGAGTGATAGCGGCGAATGAATCATAAACAAAGGGCAGGCATTGTCTAATATGTTTAGTTTCAAATAACTTTTAGTATTAAAGAGCATATTTACTAGACAAAACAGTGATGAGAAGGGCTGGGACTGAAGGTTTGAAATATATTTCCGTTGTTTATTTTCAGGTTCTGACTCGAACGCTGCAGTAACATGCAAAGATTATATATAATCTTCATTTGGCGAAATGTCCCTCCCAGACTTCAAAAGCGATTACCGCCAATTCTTCTAAAAATGTGCGTGTTGGCAATTGGGAAAAGGTCTTTCGTCAAAACATTTCTTATTGAAAAAGAATTCTTGCTGACGTAAGCGCTGTTTAAATTTTCTGCGACGAAGCAAAGCTGGTCAAAAACAGGTGTGCCATGCGTGAAACAAGATGCAGATACATATATACAATGAAACATACGTGTTTTGCCTTAAATTCACAGTTCGCCAATTCCTGCCGCTGTGGGTGGTTATGGACTTCAAACAGTAACTTCTTCGATCGAACAAATTTCACTCGCGTAAATCTTCTAAATTAAAAACTAAGGTGTTGATGAGCATATTGAGCCATTCCAACTGTTTTTTTTTTTTTTTTTTTTTTTTTTCTGTAGGGCCTTGATTCCAAATACAGGCTTCAACAAAGTGGGTGGATGGCAATGAGTCTTTACTCTCTTATTACAAATCTACTCCATCTTGGGGGATTCCTCTAAATATTCGACTAACACCACTCCCATTTCGGCCCCGCCGGGGTGGCGCAGTGGTTACGGCGCTCGACTACTGTTCCCAAGGGTGCGGGACCGAATCCCGACCTCGGGCCGCTTTTCGATGGAGGCGAAAAGCAATGCGCCCGTGTGCTGATGTCAGTGCACGTTAAAGAACCCCAGGTGGTCGAAATTTCTGTTTTCCTCCACTACGGTGTCCCTCATAGCCCGAGTCGCTTTGGGACGTTAAACCCCACAAACCAAGCCAAACCATTCCCACTTCGAGTTATTGATAAATTCGCTCTGCTGACCGTCTGCATGGTTAGCTCAGTTGGTAGAGCGACTGTCCCGGAAAGGTGGTGGTTTCGGGTTCGATCCCTGGGCCAGGACTAAAGGTTCTTTAACTACGAAGCGTCTGAGAAATCTGTACAACTTTACTCTGTAGCCGTATGGCTGCGCTTGAGTGGATATCAGTGACTAATTACTCTCTTATTACAGGCCTCAACATAAAGACAAAGTCAATTTTGGCGAAGCTTGGTGCATATCTTTTTTTTTAGATTCGCTTCGTTCAACAAGTTTAAATTACATTTAACATTAGGTATATAGCAAGCTGAGAAAACCCAAAAACGTTTCGTCTGAAACATTACCGAGTTTACTGTAAGAACTTACTAAAACGCCACACTTTTGCATTCTTAAGGACCTATGAAAATTCGAAAATTCTTATATCGTTTTATTCATAAGGTCACATGAAAGAACAAGGCAAGTTAAAAGTTCTAAAATAATATTTGTCATTGCATCTTGTTTCAAACATGATTCCTGGAAAAAAAAAAACTTCGACAAAAGACACTAAGAATTTCCAACACGCCAACGTTTTTTTTTTTTTTTTCATATACTTTTTTGTGGTCTGGGACATGTTGCTTTAATAACCGTGTATGAAAACAACGTGTATTTGTGAACTGGAATAGTGGTTAAATACAACATAGGAATTACTTGTTCATTTATAAATTATAATAGCATTTAAAAGTCATCATTAGTATTATTTTTTTTAAATTTTGTACTAATACTTTTATATGTCATACAAATGTTTGGCTATATGCACGTAGCTTACTAAACACTTTTCTAATACTATCTTAAGTTGTGGTACTGCCTGGAAACGGCCGCACGACAAGCTTGCCTAAACAAGTGGCCTTCGTCATTTTTTTATAGCCGTGCAGCGCTTTAAAGCTATCACTGCGGAGCCGTTGCCTTGAGTGACGGCGTATCCAGGACGGCACCCTCTGGTCATCGGATGATTCAGCGTTTCACCACGCATTGGCATCTCGCTGCATATTCATGGCGACCTCATTCATCTTGACGACACGCTTATGGCTTTAGAGTGAGGGTGAAATTCTGTAAGTGTTAGAGGCATGCCTCCTTCCGCAAATATTAGCGTGGCTGTTTACGGCAGGGATCAAGCTTCGTTGTTATTTCATTTATTGTGCCCTCAGCGCTTTTGAATTACATTCTCGAAAGTATGGCGCGGTAAGGCTTAAAGTGTGCTTGCTCTGCCAAAGAAAGCCACACAGAGTTTGCCTCTCCGCAGTAGCCACAAGCAGTAAGGAAAAGAATGACGTAGTAAAGGTCTCGTGAATCCTCACCGCTCTCGCAGACGGCAGCCTGCTTCCGTTGCGCGAGGTATGGTCCCTGATGCCCGACTGTCTGCAGGAACAGCTGAGAGAGCTTCGCTGGACCACCGTCACGCAGCAGGTAGGAGAAGCCGCCGCTCATGAGGCGTTTCAGTCGCTAATGACGGCTCTCGACGCAGGAACACCCCATCCACGGCGTGCCCTACTTCCAGCTGCACCCTTGCAAGACATCCGAGCTCATGGAGCAGACGCGCTGCCGACGCACGTAAGCGCTGTTCTTGTCCTTGAGTCTATAAATACTCCATTTATAAGCTCAAAAAGTGAGCGAGTGATATAATGCACTCTGCTACCGAAAGGGTAATTTTATGGGCTGCGCACAGAAACAGCCAGGATGACGTTTCCACACGTTCGTCAGCTAAAGTTGCAGGAACTTAGGCACGCAGTAAAACTGCAATTAAAACCTCGCTCCGGCTATTGGTCAACGTATTACACCATAACGCAACGCAATGTTAAACATGCAGTCGTATCCATCAAAGCCACTCGAGTGACACGAGCACAAGATAAATCCAGTGACTGCTGTCTGCTAACTCGGCCTTTGCCTTATCACCCGCTGCAATGTGGTCGCGTTTATATTGTAGTTTAATGACCACGGCTAGCGTTTGAGCACTGTTTTAATTACACAGTTAGGCCTGAGAAGTCTAAACGCAGCAGCCAGACGATCACTGGTATAAAGAGCCAACCGAGGCATTGCCGGCACTGCTTTCTCCACATAAGTGTCAAGCAGAATGTGATTACCGAGCTATGGCCTATACAGGACCTCCGCCTCAATTCGCTTGATATTAAAAAAATACTAAATAATGGCTGGGCTCCATGAGCAAGTTCTTCTGCCGCAGCCACTCTACACGCGATGAGCGCAGTCCACCGCCCGCGCCTCCCTAATCGATAGTGACGCTCTTAGGGACCGCCTTTGTCGCAAAGCCACCTTCTGTTGGAATACCATGACTTTCTGGTAGTATTGAAAGGAACTCTAGTATTGAAGTGACACTCTGCCGATTAATCAGGGCTCGGTCAGGTTCCTGACTATTCTATGTCGTCAAGCTCCACCAACTGGAGAACTTCGTAGATGATCTGACTGGTGATCTGGAAGATGGCCGATGGAAGTTGACTGGTGACAAGGGAGGAAGGATTCTGTTGTGTTGTGACGGCCTCCGTTGTGTTTCAGTATCGCCAAACAGCACTGTATTCTAGTGCCTTTTAGGAAAATAATTTTTGTTTAAGGGACACTGAACAGAAAATGAAGCTGGTTCGTATTGATACACTGCAAGCTGTAATCACTAAAAGACCACTCCAGTTGGAAACAAATGTGTTCTAAGGTAGAAAAAGGCAATAACTGAAATGCAAGTATCGTCGCACAGACCATTTTCGCATGTACTAGCGCTATGAACCCCAGAAATCTCGGAAGCTGTCTAACATGAATTGCAGTTATATGTTTGATATTAGAGGTAGGGTTGTTTTTTTTTTTTTTTTTTTCAAAACTTCCAGCGTATGTTTATTACGCGTAGAAGACAGCAAAAATACAACATACATGATGGGAGTCAAAGCCTACCTGTCCATAGCGCCGCCACTGGCAGCCAGTGTTGTTTCGGCATGCTGCGGTGCGGTTTCGGCGCTTCGCCTGCACGCTTTGCATACTCGCGTTGTTTTATTTTTAGCGTGCTTTTTATAAATGCGGAGCAGCAATGGAAGCCCCAGTTATTCTGAGACGAAGTTCAAGCCTCGGCACACAGCTTCGTACTGAAAAAAAAAAATATATGGGTGGCTTGAACCTTGCGAATGAAAGCTCTATTTGACATTGTTTTGCAAGGATGTAGCCTACACTTTTACTTTGATAAAATCTTATTCGTTTTCAGATAATGTGACGATGATATGACGCCAGTGCTGCCACCACTTACATTTCTCTTCTGCTACCCAACCCGCTGTTGTTCTTACCCACAGCGTCCTCCGGCGTCCTTACGCTAAACAAGGAAAGTTGTGAACTCATTCCCAGGAATTCGGCGTGAAGTAGAGGTTAGCGCGCTCGACTGGAGCACAGAAGAATGGCGGCTCTTGCCCTGCCGTAGAGACGATTCACTTATTTTTCTTTTCGTCTAAATATGGACACGTGTGTTAAGTGTAGAAGAAGAAAGAACATATGCGTTATGAGTAGAGGATGTTGAAATGTAGGCCCTCTCTTAGTGCGCTCGTTTAGTCGCTGTGGTAGCTGTCTCGCTGCATAAGTTCTGCGCTTCTGCATTTTGTGTGCTTCTGCGTAACTGTTGCATATTTGGTGTAGCCGTGTGAGGTACGTTTCCCGACCTGCCTGCATATACGCGATAAACACGAATCTCACAAAGGTTCATCAGACTCCAAGCCCGCGGTCTCTCGAATTCGGGACCTTTGCCACCCCCACAAGGACGCCGTTGCCTCGACCATCGTTTCCACTAGAAATGACCACAGCAGGTCCCCGGCGCCCGTCTTCTACCACATGCCGCGAACGCCGCCATCTTTTCACAGCGATGTGTACGAAGATTAGGAAGATTAGCTGGATAACTGCGAGAGAGTCGCCCGCTACAACGGGTGGAGCGACGAGCAGAAGCTCCACAACGTGGATTTTGCGCTCGAGGATTCTGCTCGGTTTTGTTCTAGAACCACGAGAACACCCTGTCTACTTGGTAAATGTTTCGCCGCAGTCTCCTAAGCACATGCCCCAACGCAGAGCGCCGGGAGAAAGCTGAAGCTGCTTCGCACTTTGGTAACCAGTGGACGAACGAAAGCGTCGCATGCATGTGGAGGACATGATACGTCTATTCAAACGTGCCGAACATTCCACGGCAGAGGGGAAGAAGCTTCGCAACTTTATGTGTACTGTAAAGCAAGAGCTGTTTGCAGGCCTCGTGCGCAGTCCGTCATGGATTGCTGCGGAATTCCTCACCGAGACGACCACTATGAAGGCGATGCTCCACAACGAGGCCGCCATAAGATCAGGACAAGCACTTTTGAGTCCATTGTTTTTTCAGTGACCCAGGGAGCGATGCGGATTTTTTTTTTTTTTTTGTAATCTGATTCGGTCGGTTATCAGGGAGGAATTGCAAGCCCTTCAGTTGCCTTCCAGCACGCCGTCTTTCACACAGTTCTCTGAAGTCGTCCGGGACATAATACGCTCTGAGGTTACCCGCCAGCTTGACGTGAGATCTGCATACGGATCTGTCCTCTGTGGCATTAGCACCAGGCTACGACGTGAACGCCACGACTCAAGCAGTGTGGCCTCCTGGTCTTGCCCATGGGCGCCTGCTTCGCCAGTGTATTAGCGACGACGGAAAATGGCGTAAGTCGGACCGTCTGTCGCTCCGCTACCACTATGGTGAGGCGGATCATCTTCAACATCACATGCCCGTACCGCCGAATGGGTCTGCACGGTTTCGCGCCAGACAACCTTGCCCACGGAACGCTGAACGACCAGTCGAGATCGAGGCTCATCTGTCGACCCACCAGAACCTCTGACATCCGGCCGCCACAATTCTCGATCATCGTCCCCTCTGCGTTACCGCCTCACAAACCCTCGCTGACACGCCAGCTATCCTGAGCGACGTTTTCCCATTCCACGCCGGCAAAACTCATTCCTAGCGGCTTCCGGAGACAAACCCGCCGATACGATGATTTTTCGCAAGGACAGGGTAGTGACAGCATCCGAAACGCTTGATTTGTGTGTGGCAATGGATGGAAGGAACGTGATCGCTTTACTCGATCCTGGCGCATACTATTTAGTGATGAGCCAAGTTTTCGCCCATGATCTGGGCAAAGTCTTGGCGCCATTGTTGGGCCGTAGCATTCGCATGGGTGCAGGTCGCTTGATTACCCCGGCTGGAAGGTGCACAGCCCGATTTGATATCCGCGGTGTCCTATACGCTGGAGAATTCGTGGAATTGTGCGAGTGTTCGAGGGATTTGATTCTAGGCCTCGACTTTCTGCAGGCATATGGTGCTGTAATCAACCTACACGAATCGCGAGTCACGTTCACGACGAAACAGGCCGTGGCGCACAGTGATGCAGAAGATTCAGGAATCAATTATATGCGGATTGTCGAAGATGGCGTAATGCTGCCACCACGGTCTAATGTGCTGGTCTTAGTGAGGAACGACTCGTTTCACAACTACAAAGGTATTGCGGACAGTCACCAATTACTGTTGCTCGAGAAGGGTGTAGCTATCGCACGCGGTCTTGTCAGACTGAATGACGACAGTGCGAGTGTTTTTCTGACAAATTTCAGCAATGAAATTCAGCACCTCGCCAAGGGAGTGGTGTCGCCTTCCTCCACGACGTGGATCGGTTGCGGAATCTGTGCCCCGTGGAGATGAATCTTCGCGACGATGGCGCGCCATGCAACGCCCATCAGAAAGTTAAAATCATTCCGGGCTTGTCATCTGATCAGAAGTAGCTTTTGGCATCCCTGCTATCTTATTTTGGAAGACTGCTTCGCGATGAACTCCAAGGTCGGACGTACATCTGTAACTAGCATCGCATCATCACCGACCACCCGTTTGGCAGCGTCTATGCCGCGTTTAGGCTAAAGAACGTGAGACCATAAGAACACAAGTCGGCGAAATGCTTGCAAATGTTATACAGCCGTCAAAAAGCCTGTTGGCGTCGCCGGTGGTCCTAGTGAGAAAGAAACAACGCTTTGCGGTTTCTTTACCAAAACGTACCAACGGTACTGAGAAGGATGTATACCCGCTTTCCAGGATTAATAGTGCGCTTCGCTTGACCGACTCCGCGACACCAGGTTCTCCTCTTCCTTAGATCTCAAAAGCGAATATTGGTAGATAGAGGTGGGTGAGCGAGACCACGAGAAAACGACGTTCGGGACAGCTGACGGTGTGTCGTAATTTAATGAGCTCCCGTCTGGGCATTGCTCCATTCTGGCCACATTCCAACGCATGATTGACACCATTTTATCTGGTCTGAAGTGACAATACCTGGACGAGGTAATCTTCTCGTCTAGCTTGGACCAACGCTTGGAGCGACTGCGCACTCTCATTCCAGCTCTCCAATGTGCTCAACTAACCACCAAGCTAGAGAAATTTCATTTTGTCTTCGAACAGCTCCGTTTCTTAGGCCATGTTGTCAGCGCACAAGATATTCTTCCAGATTACGACAACACCGCTGCTGTCTCCATTTTCCCGCGACCAACCGTCAAGAAGGCACTTCTGGGCCCTTGTTCGTATTACCGGCGCTTTGTTCAAGATTTTTCTCACATTACTGAGCCTTTAGCAGCGTTAATTCGAGATGAAACACCTTTTCTGTGGGATAGTACCCAATACAAAGGTTTCAGGGAGCTCTGACGCCTTCTTCGAAGTCCACCAGTACTAGCTCATTTCGACGAGAGTGTAGAAACCAGTGTCCACACCACACTGACGCCAGCAACGTTGGCCTCGGGGCGATTCTCATACAGTGGGAGCATGGTGCAGAACGAGTCATCGTATACTAGAGCCGCGCGTCTCTACCGGAAAGAAACTTATTCATCATCATCATCATCATCAGCCTGATTATACCCACTGCAGGGCGAAGGCCTCTCCCATATTTCTCCACTTAACCCGGTTCTGTGCTAGCTGCATCCACTTGACCCCTGCGAACTTCTTAATCTCATCCGCCCACCTAACTTTCTGCCGCCCCCTGCTACGCTTTCCTTCCCTTGGAATCCAGTTTGTTACCCTCAGCGACCATCGGTTATCCTCTCTTCGCACTACATGTCCTGCCCATGTCCATATCTTCTTCTTAATTTCCCCTAGAATGTCGTTACCTTGAGTTATTTGTCTGACCCACTCTGCACGCTTTCTATCTCTTAATGTTACCCCTACCATTTTTCGTTCCATAGCCCTCTGGGTTGTCCTCAACTTAAGTAGAACTCTCTTGGTTAGCCTCCACGTTTCAGCCCCATAGATGAGTACAGGCAAGATGCAACTGTTGTATACTTTCCTCTTGAGCGATACCGGTAAGCTGCTAGTCATAATCTGCGAGTGCTTGCCAAATGCGCTCCATCCCAATCTTATTCTTCTTGTTATTTCCTTTTCATGGTCCGGATCTGCGGTTACTACCTGTCCTAAGTAGACATATTCGCCTACTACTTCCAGTATTTCGCTACCTAATGTAAACTGCTGTTCCTTCCCGAGGCTGTTGAACATTACCTTAGTCTTCTGCATATTGATTTTCAAGCCTACCTTTCTACTTTTTCTGTCTAGGTCATCAATCATTATTTGCAGTTCATCTCCCGAGTTGCTTAGCAAGGCAATGTCATCAGCAAATCGCAGATTACTGAGGTATTCTCCATCTACCCTTATCCCTAACTGCTCCCATTCCAAGTCTCTGAATACTTCCTCTAAACAAGCTGTGAATAGTACTGGGGAGATTGTGTCTCCTTGCCTAACACCTTTCTTTATGGGAATTTTGTTGCTTTCTTTATGCAGAACTATGGTTGCTGTGCAGCCACTGTATATATCTTCCAGCACTTTCACGGCTCGTCTACCCCCTAATTTCGCAATGCCTGCATCACCGCCGAGGTTTCAACTGAGTCAAATGCTTTTCCGTAATCAATGAATGCTATGTATAAGGGCTGGTTATATTCCGAGCATTTTTCTATCACCTGATTGATGGTATGGATATGATCGATAGTAGAGTACCGTTTCCGAAACCCTGCTTGATCCTTTGCTTGATTGCAGTCTAAGGTTGTCCTGATTCTATTAGCGATTACCTTAGTAAATACCTTATACGTAACAGACAGTAAGCTGATTGGTCTGTAATTTTTAAGGTCCTTAGAGTCCCCTTTCTTGTGAATGAGGATAATGTTTGCATTCTTCCATGCTTCCGGTACCGTCGATGACACCAGGCACTGCGTATACAGGGTGGCCAGTTTTTCTAGCACGATATCCCCCCCGTCCTTTAGCAAATCTGTAGTTATCTGATCCTCTCCAGCTGATTTCCCCCTTTTCATAGTTTCTAGTGCTTTCTTGACCTCGTCCTTCGTCACTGGTGGAACGTCTGAACGTCTGGAACGTCTGGTGGAACGGAAACTTATTAGACGGAAGAAAAAGAATACCTCGCCGTCACCTGGGCCCTCGGTACGTACCAACCATACATCTACGGATGATCGTTTCGTGTTGTCAGGAGTCACCATTCGTTAGCTGGCTGGCCAACATTAAAGACTCGGCCGACTGGAAAGGTGCAGCCTCCGGTTGCAAGGGTACGACATGACCGTTGTCATGTTCGACATCGAAGAACTGGGCGGCGTAGACCGAGCATCAAAGGAACGTTTATTTTCGCTACTTTTGAGGCAATCAGGTTACTTACTGAGCGCGATGGGGTCGTGCTAGCCGTCTTTCAAAGCCAGCACGGGCCATCAGATAAGCGATAGCCGGACAGTGCGCACGGGCACGCAATGCGATAACAAAGCGCTTACGTGGTTTCGCGCGCACACAACAACCGTCGTCTACAAGCCGGGCAGAATGCGAGCTTTATCACGAGCAACCGTGGAATCGGCTCCGCAAGACGTCACCGAAGGTCGCCATTTGCGATGTGCCATTAGCGCATCCCGTATGGCGCAGCTTCGACGGACCTATACTCTGACGGAAGATACGGACGGAAGGTACTCTGATTTGGCGCCACTAACTGGTTACCTGGAAAGTTTTTATGCTAGAGTTACACGTGTGTTTCGCCGTATACTACACTCCTTGATCACACAACGTCGATTCCTCTACAAGCGCAACTTTGCCAGCAACAAGAAGACGTTCCTACTTGTTATACCGCCTCAGTTACGCTCAGACGTCTTGAGCGCATGTCATGATGCTGAACCATCCGCCGGCGACTTGGGGGTCAGTCGAACGCTGGCAATGATTCGCCTGAAGTAATATTGGCCCAGGTTACTACCATTAATGCGTAATTACTTTAAAACGTACTGCGATTAATTGCAACGGCGCGTATACTCCTCTGAAACCAGCCGGCTTTCTGCAGCTACCCCTCCTATATTCTTAAGGTGAATATTAAACGGCCTCCAATTTTTTTAAAGAAGCGTTGATGCATTATAGGGGGTGGTTACTTTCTACTCAAGGGCATTAGGTGGTCGCTGAAGGCCTGCACGCTATCGAACTCAACTCGCGTTCGTCAGTGGCATACAGGCTTGGACCCAAAGGGTAGTGGTTCAGTTTTGCTTGGCGGGCTTTTTTATTTGAAGCGAAAGTATTTTGACGCGATAGCTTTAAGTGTCGCGTGTCACCGGTGTCGGCGTTGGGGTTTAACGCGAAAATCAGAAGAAAGCAAAGAAAATAAAATTTTTGCCTAAACCCGTAGAGTCGAACACGATTCCTTCTTAGTGCGAGGCCAGCACGCAACCACTCCTGCCACAGAACTATTTTTAATGTGAACCATTACATCGCTATGTTCAGATTTCTGTCCGCAGACCGTGCCCGCAGACGTGCCCGCAGACCACGTCCTCAAACTCAGTCCGCAGCAGTTGCGAGTAATTGAGAAGTGGTAGAGGTTAATGAGTGGTGTCAATCGATAGAGGTTGACGTAATGTTGCTGAAGGAAAATAATTAGGCCAATAAGTAATTAGGTAATTAATTACAGGCAAAAATGTAAAAGTTGTCCACAGCAGTTGTAATTGAGAAGTCTTAGAGGTTAACGAGTGGTGTCAATCGATACAGGGTGAAATAGTGTTGTGTACGAAAAAATTCTATGCAAAAGCGTTTGACTGCGTAGATCACAGCAGATTGTGGCAAGCTCTCCAAGAGATGGGAGTTCCAATTCACCTCATCTGTCTCCTCAGGAGCCTGTATGAAGGGCAAGAGGCCACAGTCAGAACTGGGCATGGTCTTACTGATTGGTTTCCGATCGAGAAAGGAGTGAGGCAAGGCTGCATACTGGCGCCCTGCCTATTTAACCTATATGCAGAGTGCATCATGAGGAAGGCTGGTCTGGACGAGTCTTCAGCTGGAGTGAAGATTGCTGGAAAACGTATCAACAACCTTAGATATGCGGATGATACCACTTTAATGGCAGAAAGTGAAGTGGAACTCGAGACTTCTGATGCGCGTACAAGAAGAGAGTGAGAAGTTTGGGCTTAAACTGAACATTAAAAAGACAAAGATCATGGCGTCTTGCCCTATCCAGTCCTGGAGCATCAATGGACAAGAAGTGGAAGCTGTGACAGATTTTCTGTTCTTGGGCTCCAAGATTACCTCAGAAGGAGACTGCAGCCATGAAATTAGGAGACGCCTGCTTCTGGGAAAGAGAGCAATGGTTAGCCTTGACCGCCTAGTAAAGAGCAGAGACATTAGTCTGCCAACCAAGATCCGTATAACTCGTGCTATGGTCTTTCCAGTTGTGATGTATGGATGCGAGAGTTGGACCGTGAAAAAGGCTGACCGCCGAAGAATTGACGCGTTTGAATTGTGGTGCTGGCGAAGACTCTTGAGAGTTCCTTGGACTGCCAGAAGATCAAATCAGTCGATATTGTCAACCATAAACCCTGACTGCTCATTGGAGGGTCAAATTCTAAAGTTAAAGCTCAGCTACTTAGGTCATTTGATGAGAAGAGAGGAGTCGCTGGAGAAAGATTTGATGTTGGGAAAAGTTGAGGGTCGCCGGAGAAGGGGTAGGCAGCGAACGCGATGGTTAGATGGCATCCTCGAGGCACTGCAGATGAAGTTATGTGATGTTAGGAAGATAGTGAGAGACCGGAAAGCGTGGCGTGACATGGTCCATAGGGTCACGAAGAGTCGGACACGACTGAACGACTGAACTGAACGAAAAAATTAGGCTAATAAGCTAATCAGGTAATTAATTAGCGGCGAAGAATGAAAAAAGGCGAAAATGGTCTCATTGACCAATGGCTTGGCGCCACATTTGAATGTATAAAATACTAAAATAGTTAAATGAATCATTCAATTAAGGTGACGTCAAATATGTGACTTCACGCAACCTGAAGTCGAGCCAAAAGGCGTAGGAAGGGATTGGCGCGCAATTTCAAACTACCAAAGACTAAATTAGTTAATTAAGGCAGTCAATTTAGGGTGACGTCAAGGATGTGACGTCACGCAACCGGAAGTAGAGCCGAAAAAGGGCATAGGAAGGGATTGGCGCGCAATTTGAAAGTAGCAAAGACTAAGATGAATAAACAAGAAGTGAATTAAGCACCTAGAAGCAACCAACAGCAGCGTCCGTGCTTTCGCATTACTCCAATGCAGATTCTGCAGCGCTCTTTAATTTTATTTTTCAGCATGGCATTTATTACACTGATATGCATTGCTTCTCTCTGAATAAAGGTGGACTTAATGTATGCATTGCCTTATAACTGCTATCTAATGTTTAGATGCGACTTTCGAAACGAATTACGGAAGGTTGAACGAGTAGTAAAGAACATTTCCGATTTGCTTACCTGCGATGCGAGGCTCACTGGAAGATTCCTTCGATCGTACGGCGCTGCCGCAACAGATGGCGCCGCCCGATTCAAAGCCTTATACATACATCCATCCATCACCTTCAAAGCATTGGGGCAGCGTAGAAAAGACAGGCTTTAGGCGAGAAGAAATAACCAAACGGAGGTTATCCGAATGGTGGTTAAAATCAAGACAGGAGGAAGATTTCACCCTTCATTAAATACAAAAACGCAAAATACATTACTTGAGGCGGCTAGGGAGCGTGAGCCGCTGTCATTCATTCATGTGTACGTAATCGATGTAAACGGACCTGCTTCCCGAACATTCTCGAATATGTGTGCGATGGATACGGTGCGATGCGATGGATGCGAAGGCAATGTGAACAAGGGGGGGGGGGGGGGGGGGGGGGCAGGCTATAACGCTATCGCGTTGCACTCTTAAAGCCCGGAGCTTAAGCGTCCTTCGTTTTTTTTTTTTCTTCGGAGACCACTTTGTAATGCTGTATCACTTAGGTTGCATAGTTAGGGTGTTAGACTGCTGAACCCAAGGACTCAGGTTCAGTCCCGACTTTCGCAACTCACTTCTCGAGGGATTCGAAAAACTAACTGACTCGCGACTGTGCGAGATCAGTACACGTTTAAAAAAGCCGGGAGGTAGAAATTTCTGAAGGCCTCCACTAGGCATCCTTATTACCTGAGTTGCTTTAGGACGGTGACGTCGCAGCCCTCCAGAACCTCCTGCCTGAGCACCTGCCCACTCAGCCGTGTCTCGCATTCTATTTACGTGAAACGTCATGTCGGCCAATTATCGCTCGGTCGTGTGATCTGCCACTATAAACGGCACCTGCGAAGCCGGCTGCGAGGTTCCCTGATAGCCGGACGTGTTGACGTCACAGTGTCACATTATTTGGGTGGCGGGGTGCGTCACATCACGGTACTACATGACCTCTCTCGGCCAATCAGGGATTTTAATGCGATAGATTTTCTTGACATAGCATAATGACGCCGCCGTAAGAAGCGAATTTTTTCCCCTCGCCTCGGATACCTTCCTTCTAGGTTACCCACGCTCAGGTCCTTGCATAAAGGAGCAACATGTTTCTTCCAGGCCAGTTGCTATCGAATGTATACCTTATGTGCTCCATCTGATTCTTTGTGGCGATAAACAGCGATTACACTAGACAGAGGACAGAAAGGACACGATGCTAACAACCAGATACTTGGATCAATGGACCCGAAAAATAGAAGAAGCAATCAACATTGGCAAAAGGGCGACGCATGCGGCAGCATATCGTCAACGTCACTTCGAAACAGCGAAATTGATTATCTGCGTCCGACATCATAATCTTCTACCATGTTTACACCTTGTGTTTTTTTTTTATGTTTGTGTACGTTTCCTTTTCCCTCCTTATACGAACCAGATTTATATAACAGAAGAATGTGCAATAAAATCTGGTTGTTACAGCGTCGTATTTCTTCCCTCCTCTGTCTGTGTAAGCGCTGATGTTCGCCACAAGATAATGTACCAAGCAGCCCCTTTTCACTTTGTTAAATTGTCTGATATCCCTCTTTACATTTTTTCTCTCGTGTATTCTTTTTTTACTTTCTGCTAAATGTAACGGTTGCGATTTAGTTTCGTTTGTGTGGTTTAACGTCCCAAAGCAACTCAGGCTATGAGACGCCGTAGTGGAGGACTCCGGAAATTTCGACCACCTGGGGTTCTTTAACGTGCACTGACATCGCACAGCACACGGGCGCCTTGCTTTTCGCCTCCATCGAAAAGCGGCCGCCGAGGTCAGGATTTGATCCCGCATCTTTGGGCACAGTAGCCGAGCGCCGTAACCACTGCGCCACCCTGGCGGGGCTTTTGCGTTGATCTAATTATTTTTGTTTCAGTAATCAATTACTAGTAATGTGTTATTTTTCTTCAAATGCAAATTATAACCGACAGTATAACTTTGAGAATCTCGACTCGACGCTAAAGGTATACCGCGCTCGGTATTTTGTAACGCTAAATTTAGCTACAGCGGTCGAGCTGTGGAGAAGACGAGCGCGAAGGTTGTCCACGCGTGTAAGCACGAGTGGCCCGTAGCCCTAAGACTGAAGGGGAAACTTCTTTGGGGGAAAAAGAACAACATAAGAGGTCGCTAATTCCTTAAGAGTACGTCGAATTGATCATTGAACAGAATTTTTTAAGACGAAAGCCTTTATTGCCTCGTCCTTGTCGTCAGCAAAAGTGTCACGCTTTTGCGGCGGCTCTGATTGGTCGAGACTGGATGACGTCATGGAGGTCTCGACCAATCACAGAGCACCACCACAGTATGGGCGAATGAGGGCCTTATATGACCATATGTCAATAAGGATTAATTAATTATTAATAATCACTAATTAGCAATCACAAAATACTGATCACTCAATAATGGCTATATAATTATTACTTACTAACTAGTGACAGTTTCGTAACTAATGCCGCGCACCCGGTAAAATTAACCACACAACAGTAAACGTAGAACAACTGCGCAGATACAAGGAACGCGATCTCGTCGCTGCCAAGCAAATTCACCGAATAAATGCACTCGCAGAATGCGAAACAGTAGTCGCTCGTTCGGTGTTCATCTCTCGTCTCTTGTGTCCAAAAAAGGCTTTCGCCTTTCATCACTTTCGCCAAAGTGTCCTCGAATTTTTTTGTAATAATTGTATTTTGTTATTTGCAGGAAACACCGAAACTACCTGGTCACGTGGCTGAGTACCGTAGCGCCAGTGGTTGGACTTGTGGTTCCTGTTGAGTACTCAGCCATTGTCACGCCGCCACCCTCCTGACTCGACGCGGAGTGCGCTCCAGGGTAGCGCCCCCGTCGTCTGTGCACTGTGGACATGCGTACCTGGCTATTGCGTCTGAGTGGGAACTCGATTTCGGCGCGTTTTGCGAGTGCCATTACGCATGCGCGTGTTCAGAAACGTGACCGAGGTTTTGAACAACTCTTGCCGTGGTGCGCGCCATCAACATTGCCGCCGGAAGGATCGCAGGGGTCATGTGCTGCCTGGCGAAGTCTCCGCGGGATACTCATGATTATGCCAAAAACAATGGTTATCGCTCCTGCCATCGCGTGTGAGAAGCAAAAAAGGAAGCGAAAGTTCATCTAATGGCTAAGGATTGTTTCAATTACAAGCTCGAATAAGCTTCACATGATGATCTCGACCCTTTCTTAGTGTGCATGGGATTGTTCCAAAGGGCCATTGCAAGCCGGTAACACGGACGCTGGGCTTGGAAAGTTTTCAGTTACGTTTGACTAAAGTTCAATGTTAGCAGCCATTTTGTAAAAAAAGAAGCACGAAATAAATACATGCCAATGAGCAAGAGCAATAAAATGCATCATCGTGAAAAAAAGGGGCTAAAATAATTTGTGTACTGCATGCGTACATTACAAACGCCGGGCCCCTACCGCTGGTTTTTGCCGTTCTCTTAAATTAGCCCCAGAAAACATTAGAAGGGATATGTCAAATACGGTTTAGCAAAACCTTTGCTGCCTCCCTCGTAATTAAGAGTAGATGTAAGCATGAAATGATTACGGGCTCCGTAGCAGTCTTGTCATTTTCGTGAGCGGCCGCATAATCATGATGTCGGCAGGGGCGAGAAGTCTTCTCTTGTTTTGTGTAACTCACTAAGCGATAGATTTCCGCAAGACGCTTCCTGCACGTGTCCTTTCATCAGGCTCCATTGCTCTCATGCGCGGAAGATGTGCAAGGATTCCAAATAATGCGAATGGCCCACCTAAATTTGGAAGGCACCACTGTGTTGGTCATGGTCACATTAGGCGCACCATAAAAAGTTTGATTAATTGGTGCATGGGGTGCACTGCACCACTGCGGAAACTGTAATGGGAGAATGCAAAAGCACGACGTTGTTGACTCCTAAACGACGCAAAAGGTTGGATTGGGCGAATTCGTAGATATTCATAACGTAAACAGCGCAAACTACAAGGGACATGAGAAGGGACACAGAACGAGCGCTGACTCGCAACTAAAGGTTTATTCACTAAAACCTTCATGTATAAAGGAACAATCAAAGGAAAGAACACAGAAACCATGAAACCACAACACTAAAAAACCTCACATATATGCTTGTAAAACCGTCAAGCACTCCCGAGAAAAGATCTTATCTGAAAGGAAAAAAGTCGATTTGCTGATGCGATTGCGTCACCAGAATTGCATCAACGTCAACGGAGTTGCGTCAGCAAACCGACTATTTTCCTTTGCGATAGGGGGACTTGCTTTTCTCGCGAGTGCTTGACTGTTGCGAGCATATCTGTGAGGGTTTTTTAGCGTTGTGGTTTGATGGTGTTCGTGTTCTTTCCTTTGATTGTTCATTTATACATAAAGATTTTAGCGTATAAACCTTTACTTGCGAGTCACCGCTCGTCCTGTGTCCCTTCCTCTTGTCCCTTGCAGTTTGCGCTGTTTAAATTATGAATTCCTAATCGGCGACTTTGCGTATCTACTTACACACTCCGTTAAGATCCGACCGCGACTCTTCGGCCTCCGGTGCTACCACTCCACAATGCGCAATTCTTTTTTTTTTTTTTTTTTTGCAGCCAATTTTTATTTTTGCTGCGCACTGCGCACATCAAATTGTTCGTTCTAAGTTTGTCACATAATTCATGTTTTGCATCTCTTTTCACGCGTTGCTTTCATATCTAAAGGGTATCAGCCGACCATTCATACACAATATGTCCTTCCGGCTAGGTAATTTATATTACAATTTACTTTTTTTCTTCCATTTTCGACTGCACTCAACATTAGAAAAATAATTTGTATTGTACGTGGAAGAAAAAAGGCCAGCGGAAATGACGCGTTCATAAGATAAGTACAGGGGCGGCGCTGGAAACACACAATAAAGTTTCAAGAAAAAGAAAATTTTAGTGGTGTTTCCAGCTTCGTCCGGTGTACGTCTTTTGTTTATGAACGCGTCGTTTCGTGTTTTTTTTTTTCGCATACCATGCATCAACTAGGTACAACAAACTACGTTTTTTTTTTTTCAAATTTGCATCGTCTTCGGTTTTGTCGTCTTTACTGTTTGCTAGGGGTGAGGTTGATAAGCTTCGCTTCATACTTCTCTGCGGTAGCAATAAAGCAGTAAGCCCAAACTTTAGGTGTCATTTACTTTGACAACAGCCTTACTGTTCAGCACCCAATCCATTCGACAGAAAATGTAATTCAGGGATAGCCAAAATAATGCAGTGTTTTCAACTATAAACCCTTTATGGTTGCTTTTTTCTTTTTCCAAGAATGATTTTTAAAGTCGATGACTCTTATTTCGGATTTAAAATTTTCAAAAAAACATCAATAGTTTATGATGACCTCAAATTCACCTTTTCTGTAGTTTAATAATAATAAAATATACCGAGCAATCGCAGTCGAACAACCGGTGCGCATGTCATGCATGGTACAAGCGAACTATGCGGACTCCCGACGAATGGGCGCCCATGAGAAAAACGAAATTAGTGAATAACTTGTGTAATCATTTATGCTATCAATAGCTAGAGAAGTTTGTTTTTCGCGGGCGCCTAGAAAAAGAGTAGGCGCTTGGCAACGCTCGTATACTCAACTTCACGAATCAATAGTATATACCGGCGTCTGCCTGTAAAAAGATGTAATTTCTCCTTGTAAGCATTATACGGCCGAACAACTCGCATTTTCACTTCGGAAGATTAGAAAGAAGGCTGACATCAGTTTCCGCGAGCACAACAAAGAGAAAAAGCCCGCGCGGCGAAAGCGAATCCAACCGCAGGGCGCGAGCGGCTGGCGCGCAGCCGTCAACGAAACAATGGATTAAAGAAACAAAAACAAAAGGTTATGTGAAAAACAATAAGATGATCTCTTCCACCCGCACAGGGCAGCAGAATATGCTGATGAAAGGATCTGTTAAATATTAACAAGGTTTTTCAATCCCACAGCCGCACAAGCTGGGCCATTTGAGGCCGTAAAATTAAGTCGCACAAATACGTATTCTACAATTTGATGTCAAAATGGCTATTCAGAGTGAAATTCTTCCCAGTGCGATACTGATGGAAAAGACAATTCGAGTCAAAGCATCCTGAAGCGCTAAAATCAAGAATGGCGCCGTTACGCATGCTAGCGCAGCGGATACCGTGTGCTTCAACATGGCGGTGTCGGCGAAGTTGTCGCCACCCTGATCGGCGGCGTTGCATCGAGGTATCCTAGCCAGGGCTCAGAGCACGACGTACCGTGCTTAAAACTTGTAAAAGAGTAGTGAGCGCCCTGCCCAGCTGGAAAAGGTTACAGAAAAATTTCTGTTGTTAAGACAGAATTTCTGCGCGGTTTTTGACAGAAAACCTGTTGTGACAATAGAACTTTCTGTAGTAACATCAGAGCTTTCTGTAGTCACAGTGAAGTATGGCAGAACTACAGACAACAGAAATCTACTATAGAAAAACTACAGAACTACAGGAAAATTTGACGTTTACGACAGAACTACAGAATATTCTGTCGTATTTCTGACATGGTTGTGTAGTTTTTTTCGACTGGGTAGGTACGACTCCCTTGTGAGAAGGGAACCCGCTTACCTCACTGCCAGCACCCGCGACACGTTAGGGATGCACGGCAGTCCAAGGCCTCCTCGGTCTGTCGTAAGTGTTAAAAAGTGACGGGCAGCCAATGTTGTCCGGCCGTACCACACAAAGGCGCCTAGAAGGGACGCGAGGTGGCCCTGCTATACTGCGTGGAATTAACGCGACGCATGCAACATAAAATGCGAAAGCGCATGCACGAGTTTTCATGACCACGGCTTTTGCACCTAATCAGAGGCTAAAAAGCGCGGCAACCGAGAGCGCGTGTGTTCCTCGCGACACAACCTCTTCCCAGATAAGAAGAGAAACTCCACTTGTTTCACCGCCACAGGCAGTGCATGCATCTATGAAAGACCCCACATGACTTGTTTTGGGGTTGAGCTGTGTACCTGACAGAATGGCGTATTGATGGAAGGGAAGACGCGGAAGGTCTCGCTGTCTCGCACAGAAACACAGGTATACCATAACATACGCAGAAACCATAAGCGTTTTCTGTCCTACTATTAAGGTATTAAAGTGAAGTGAAGTGAAGTGAAGCCCCGGATTTGTTTATCGGCGACCACTTTACGCATCGAACGATCCAGAGCAAGCACGGAAAGGGCTGGTGAGAGCGGGCACCCTTGTCGTACCCCTCATGTTACCACAAAGCTGCTTGCGATAGTGCGATATATAGCGATCTTATCAGTAGCAAAAAATCTGTCAGTAAACCGAAGGAACTAAGCACAGTAAACATATAGCTGTGATCTATACGTTATCAAAAAATTTCGCCTGGTCTAAAGCCACGAATACTCCACTAACATCTTCGGCATTTGCATAAGCGAACACGTCTCGTTATCGTAAGGGTGGCAAACACCGACCTACCGGGTACCGCGCAGGACTGGTAAGAGCTTACCAGGTTCTCTAGGTAGGCCCGCAGCTTTCTAACGATGAGAGTGGCAATCAGTTCATAAACAGTGTTCAGAATGGTCGCCAAGCCGCTGGGTTTGATGCCATCCTCTAGAAGCAAGACGATGCGACCAACGCTAAACGAAGGCAGTTTTGCGCCATTTGAAAGAAAGCCGTTCACAAGCTTAAGAAGTAAACCCCCGATGATGCCGAAAAGGGTAGTAAAGCCCTGCTACTAACCCGTCTGGACCAGGCGCGGTTGACTGATTCACGGCCCCTGAAGCATCGCGCACCTCATCAATACTAGCTGGAGATGTAAGTGCCACGCATGCCTCTTCAGAGAGCTGAGGAAGGAACCCACAGGAGCTGACAACCTCATAGCCTTCGTATTGGTCGACGCCCTGGGACGAGAACAGGGCAGCAAAATGGCCGCAAAAGATGCACTGGATATCGGCCTCATCCGAAGAGGAAGTACCATTTTTCAAGATGGCGGTGGTCGAACTCTGGACTGACCTAGGGACCGTGCGTAACCAACCTGCTGCCATACGTGATGAGCGCGAGTTCTTCTCTAGGATGCGATGATACCGAGTGCGGTGTGTGAAGGTACTCTCGCATCGCGAAAGTTAACTCGCCGTCATCGCGTACAATTTGCATACGTCTGAGGACCCCGTTAAGCGCGGTAGTAACACTGACGCGCTCCGCTTTCCCCGCGAACACGAGGACATCTCGCCATCGGGACATAAGGTATCCCACCCCGTGGGAATCAAGTAAGTCACACCCGCTATCAATGTACGCAGTTCCGCGCGAATCGCAGTAAGGCACTCTTCATCATGCAGTAGAGATGCGTCCATTCACCACATTAGTGGGCTATTGGAGCATCGGGCGACACCTGTAGAGTAACTATTACTGGGAGAGGATCACAGAGATTTCCAACCGCAGCAAGAAAGGGCAGCATTTCACACTCAAGTACATTGGCTGTGAGAGTAGAGGGGACATAAACTCACTAGCATAAGCCTGTGGCGGCGAGGTGTGATGGGAAGAGGTCCAATGATGTCGATACATAACTCTTGAATGGGTCCTGTTGCCCATAAGCTGCATATCATACCCTTCGGCTTATGTTGTCGTGGCTTTAGTCTCTGGCATGACTGACAGGCACGGACATACCGGTGAACATCCGCCCGAATTCCAAGCCAAGAGTGCTGCTCACGCATGTGTTTGTAGGTTTTATAGTAGCCGGCATGGCCGCTGAGAGGCTGGTCGTGTCCCAAACGCAAGGCTTCTATTTTGAGCTGCTGAGGGATCCACGGTGCCCTCACATTGTCACCAACATGGCAAAGGGTACCGAGTGCGTCAACCTCACTTTCGCCTGTTAGGTATTTTACTAGTTTGGCCATTTTGGTGTCCTTGGGGAGACAGTTTCTGTTAAGGTAGCCGAAGATGTCCCTCAGCAGTGTGTTCATCTGTTCTGCTGCCATTGCCTGAAAGTCAGAAAACGTTGCTACAGCAGACTCCTGTACAGCTACTGTCTCTTCAAAATCAATAAAATTGTCGGGCTCTGCCACTAACATGGGCAACAGCTCCTCAGCCACTGATGGCAATATGTGGTGAGTTTCTGGCCCAGAAAAGCGACTTAACGCACCTGCTGAGATGTTAGCTTTGCCTCTCCGATGTTTAATAGGGAATTTGAAAACCTGGAGCCGAAGAACCCGTCTTCTTACTCTGCTCGATGCTTGCTCGGTGCGGAACATCTATGCCAGTGAAGCATGGTCACAATGAACTTCGAAGTCTGTAAATTCCACGTAAGATCTAAATTTGTCGAGAGCCCACTCTACATCCAGGCACTCCCATTCCTGCACAGTATAGATAACGCCCGACTGATGAACGATACTGGATGCAGAACTCCGTTGGCTTCTTGAAACAACAGCTGCAATGCCAACTCCACTAGCATCAGTCTCAATGATAAAAGCAGCTTCTTGGTGCGGGCCCCAGCTCCATGGCATATCCTTCCGGAGAAGAGACGTTAAGGGCTTGGCTATGACAGAGAAATTTGGAAGAAAAGTGCGGTAATACCCTGTCAGTCCAAGGAAAGCTTGTAAGTGCTTAGTGTTCTGCGTATGGTGAAACCTCTGCACTGTCTGCACCTTTTGTGGGTCGGGGTAGCAATTGCCAGGGGAGATATGTCCAAAAAACATCAGGGTGCGTTTGCAGATCTGAACTTTAGCTGGGTTTATTGTGAGGCTAACCGCTTGTATCCACTATAGCACATCTTGCAGATGTTCAATGTGCGCCTCGAAGTTCTCCGAGTAGATGAGCACGTCATCAAGGAAGGCCATACAGTACTTGTGCTTGATGCCTTGCAGGATATTATTCATTACCATTTGGAAGGTGGCTGGGGCCCCGGCTAGACCAAATGGCATCCGCTTAAACTGGAATGAGCCTTGAGGGCATAAGAAGGCGGTCTTTGGGATGCCCTTTGGAGCAACCTGAACCTGGAAGAAGCCCTGCGACAAACCGAGGCTGGTAAACCACTGCGCTCTTCCAAGCTGGATGAGCACCCAGTCTGTTCTTGGCTTATGGTACACTGGTACCCTTGACTTGGCATTCAGAATTCTGCAGTATATTCTCAGGCGGTATCCACCAGATTTTTGGGGGACCAAAACAGGTGCACTTGCTCATCTCCACAGGCTTGTACTGGGTTCTATGAGTCCCTCGTTGAGCAGCTCTTGAAGGCACTGATCGAAAACCTCTCTTTTCTTGGCATTCACTGGGTGCGTGGAGCTTGCAACGTGTTGGTACGTTGTCTTCCGTAACAATATTATGCTCCACGAGGGTGGTGAGTCCCGGCTTTGCACTAAAGACGGCCTTAAGATCATCCAACACTGTTAACCTTCAGCATGTACGCGGACGACGTCAACCTGTGGGCCACCCAGGGGAGTGACGCGAGCATCGAAGAGCGCTTGCAGGCGGCAGAGAACACCGTGGTGTCCTACGCAGCCGAAAGGGGCCTCTCGTGCTCTCCGCTAAAATCGGAACTGTTTATCTGCAACGTTTCGAAGGCGCTAAGGTGCAAACGCCAGATAAACATCAACATAACAGTAGACGGCCAAACAGTGACGAAAGGCGAACAAATTAGGATCCTGGGGCTGTTTCTACAAGCAGATGGGTGCAACGATACAACGGTAAAGAAGCTGAGCGCGTACGCCATGCAAGTCACGGGTCTGTTCAGGAGAATCGCACTCAAGGGTCGGGGCCTTAAAGGGCCACTGTCTAGGGAAGGACCTTTTAAGCAAAGGAGCCCAGTGTTTCGATCAGGTACCGGATATAGTATGTGCAAAATGCTACAGTGACACGCGCGCCGCAAAGCAACGAAAATGCAGATCAAAGCTCTCTCATGCTCTCCTTCGGGAAGCCAGCTTCCCCATTTCCTGCGCTGGCCCGTCGAGCCACAGTTAGGACGTACTTGCCGAGAACAACGTCCATTGGTCCGTCTCGCTGACTGACGGGAGAAGCTAGGATGGGCGTACACCACTAAATGTGTCCACCGCACGCTGCTGCACGCTTTTCCCTCGCCCGTTTCGTTTTCACGCACGCAGAGAGTACCACCATCACCACCCCCCTGCTCCGAGTCCGTTCTGTGTGCTGCGCCGTTTCTACAGCCTTCCCTTCTTTCGCGCAACCTGAAGCTTTCACTCCGACGTGACCTCTTGTTTTTCTCTCCCTTTTAGGAGAGAGGTTCGGCGACTCGGTCCAACTTCAACGAGACAGCAAAAGCCAAGAAAAAGAAAAGTCTCAAAGGCGGGGCCATGACGTACGCGAGTGACGTTCGCTAAGACGCCCCACCTCCCGCCAAACGCGGAGGAGGAAGGGGAATTTGGCTTACGGAGTCTAGATGACCGAACAGGAGAGTGAAACACCTCTGAGAGGGGACGGAAGGAGAGGGAAGCGCAAAATCAGTTGATTGCGGTGGCTGTAACTAATTACTCTTTTCAAAAACTTCTTGCGGCCTTGCGTTGTGGGGACGAAGCCTCACAGCCACCGCGGAAAAAAAAAAAAAAAATTGGACCAGAGGGTGAACAGCCTCCTGAAACTAATGTACGAAATACTACACCAGTGATGACGTCATCAAATTAAAGCGTTACGGACGGAGGCTAGAGCCTTTGTTGCGTATGCATGAATTTCAGTGTTTCATATGTAAATAGCATTTGTGTGATTTTTGCTGATTTTGTTTCTGTGAAATGCAATGTGTCAGGATCAGGCAATAAAAAAAAGGCGGGGTGGCGCAGTGGTTACGGCGCTCGGCCACTGTGCCCAAGGATGCGGGATCGAATCTCGGCCTCAGCGGTCGCTTTTGGTGGAAGCGAAAAGCAAGGCGCCCGTGTGCTGTGTGATGTTAGTGCACACATTAAAGAACCCCAGGTGGTCGAAATTTCCGGAGTCCTCCACTACGGCGTCTCTCATAGGCTGAGTCGCTTTGGGACGTTAAACCCCATAAACCAAACCAAACATAATAATTATAATTACCATGATTAATTATCACTGATCTGTTTCATTATTATCAATCTCAGGGAAATTGACAGGTGCGAGGGACGTCTTCTGGTCACACGAATCATAAGGCAATAAATACTATCGCATTAAAAGTGAAGTTGAGCTTACATCCACTGACCTCCACTCATCGCTACCGCGCGCAGTCCGCCTCGAACGCACTGAATGGCCCATGCGTGCCGAATCGCTCGGAATGATAATGATGTAACGGTAATGCCCTTTGCAATGGGTGGACGTCGGTTTACACGAGTCCGACCAAAACCAAAAAGCTTAACATAAAAAGAAAACACAGTCCTCAGCACATAGGGACCCATCAGTCGTACCCTTGCACCACGGCCCACCACTCAGCCAGGCGGCGCTTGCAGTTGTGGCAGAACAGGTGCGGCGGTAGCCTCGGTAGTCGATGGCCGAGGGATATACAGGCACGGTCGGTCTCGAGAGAGAGAGCGCATCTCTTCTCTTATGGCCTCTCCAATCGGGTCTGTTTCCACCGCCCGCCGCGCCTCTGTGGGGTCGCCACCGCCCCACTGCTGCTCCTCCGCTACAGCCGTTCACGCGCAAGGGAAACGCGCGCTCGCTCTTAGCTTCGCCCGCGTCAGTCTATGGTTTATACAAAGTCCGTAATCAACATCGAACATTTATCGTGTACGAGGAATAAAATACAGTCAACAATCCGCTCACGCGCGCGCTCCTTCGTCAGTGCAGCCGTGCACGGTCGAATATAAGCTTCGGGTACACTTCAAAATGTTTTACCCCTAAGTTTTGTACAAAAATAAATTCACCAGGCTGTGCAATCTGCCTTTGAATGCTTTAAGCAGGTGTAGCGCGACCTGACGTGAGTGCATGGTGAACTGTTGGGTAGAGATTCTGTCAACCGCTACCGTTTTCGTTTAGATCAGAAGAGGCACCGGCAAAAATTCATGGCGCGTCTCAGATTCAGAGTAAATAACAAAAATTTACTCATATAGTAAAAATTTCACTTGTCTAGTGGAGTGGGCTGTTCTAGCTTCGTTCAAAACATATCAGTCGGTTGAAAGACCGAAGATGTATATGTAGTTTCGCGACTACTTTTAATCAAAGAAATAGGCATAAACAGTTAAGCAGAATCGAAAAGAGCGGCAAACAATAAAAAAATTGTCCTTCAAAGTTACACATTGCACTATATATTCATCAATTCATCAAAATGCGACCTGCGTCTAGAAACTTCAGGCTCAAAATGTTCCTGCACGGCTTGTGCACATAAGGAGTTGGCCTCTCGGTCTTCTCTGTCACTTTCCTGGTATAATTAATTGAGAAGAAGAATTCTGAGAATTTTTTCAAATATCAAAGAAGCAGACCTAATAACATAGCTGTTGTCAATTCCTTTCGGGCAACTCAGTGCTGAGTTCTGAAATGCTGACTGAATCAGTATCTTAAGTACTTCGAGAACATTTGTGTGTAGTAGCTGCATGGCAGCTTTTTCGAAAAAAAAAAAACAGTTTGTCCAATAGACAAGCGTCATGTTTGTAAACAAAGGTGGCGCTGCGATCGGCAACGACATGGGGTGTAGGCAAAAGCGCGGCGTGCCTACACTGCGCAAAGCGACGCTGCCTTCGAAACCAGTTCGCGCGTGCGAATATAATGAAACGTAAGCTTCGCTTATGCGTAGAAATAGCTTGGTTTATGCCCGGAGAGTATTTCCGCACAATATCAGCCGATTACAGCTAGAATTACTTGGCGAAGAGCGCTGCATTGGCTTCCTTCTCCGTGGCCTCAACAGCTCGCGGCTGCGGTACGTAGGCGATGGCCGTGAGTGATCAAGTTAAATAAAAACGAGAAAGCGCAATGTATAAGAAAGACTAATAGCCAACCCTGTTCAACTCCCAGGCCTATTCCTAGCGCATGCAAGGAGGACGACAATATGAATGACTGGAAGTGTGTTTTTCATATGACGAATCTATTGACTGCCTTTCTGTAATTGCTTCAAGCACTCACTCTAAAGAACAATATTATCGGCAACTGTATATAGTAAACTAGAAATCACATTTCTAGCAAGTCATAGAATTTCGTATCTAAAAAGAAGAACTCAATCTTTTAGATCTTTTTAACATGTTGGCAAAGTGCACTGCCAACTTGTTTTCGCCTGCCCGATAAAAAAGACGTTGACGTCTATCTCATTTACAGATGTAGCAAGGTCATTCACAGGTTAATATGTACATGAATGCCAGTACGAAAGCTCTCATTTTGTTCTCTTTGTTCTCCACGATCGCTTGCAGCGAAATTTGCGTGATCTGTTGAGCTTTTTTTAATATACATGGAAATTGTTTATTCAAATGCGCATCATCTTATTCTGCTTATTTTGCACCCCTCATAGTCGATTCCTCTTTGAGACGTTGAACTCCATGTACCATATATACTTAAATATCCTGTTCGATCAGAGCTAGATTGTACGTGGATATTTAATTCGTTCGTCATGATCTTATAATGACCTCCAAAAATAAAATTTAGAAATGAGAAATAATGCTGCGGGACTGCCCGGATCATAACAATTATGTTTACTATAGAACCGGTGATGAAGAGACTGGTTGAAACTCGGGAAAGTACAAACAGAGAAAAGCTATATACTTTACAGGTCCGGGCTTGTTATAGCCAGCAATATCGTACTGGAGTGACCGCGCTCAAAGTAATTGCAATTACCTTCACAGCAGCGTTTGTGTCCTTTCTGTGTGAACATATGCACGGGCAGCACTGTAAGTGAATAGAACTCACAGTGCAGCTTCCCTGCGGGATCATACGCACACGGAATATATCGCGTCTGAACTTCTTACAACTTAATAACATATCAAAATGGGCACGAGCTGCAGGCGTTTGTTCTTGCGCTATTCGTCGTGTCGCCGAAAAGCAATCATGATAATTAAGGGTTGCAAACGAACTGATCTAGTTTCGGTGAAGAACTGCAACGCATATATATGTTAACCGCAAAGGCAATCCGTCACCGAAGAGTCTACTTGTCGCGATCAATGCCGCTGCCCTTCGCTCTCATCTTTATTCTACCGCAAGAAACATGTTAAAACAAGTGCCATTTTGCTTTTTGTGCCTCGTGGCGCAATCAACCGCACCACAGCTCGTAGAAATATTGGGAATTATGCCCGAAAACACAGCAAGCGCCGCGCATCCAATGCAGACGACCCGCGCTTTTGCCTACACCACGAAAGTCACTGCTGTCGCCGGCGCCACCGCATCTCCACTGACGTCACGGGCTGACGCTTGTCTATAGGGCAACAAGCTCTGGTTTCGGATAATGCAGTCCACTAGAACATTGTCCTCGTAGAAGAGCGTACCACATGGGGCTGCTTCTTTCGCTAGTTTCAAGAAGAATAGCGCAAGCGTCACACCCGAAGTTGATTAACTAAACGATATATCCAGCGACGTAAGGTGAGCCGGAATATATGTGACAGTGGGAAATGGGATGGTAGGAGATGCCGTCACTTCCTTCAGTGCCTTGATTTTTCTCTCAGATGAAACGTCCGTCTTGACAATGTAGTCATGTGCCGCTAGCTGTTACGGCCCTCGCATCTAGCATGTCATTCCATTCCGCACATTAACCTTACTTTCGCGAAGAGAGTCTCAATGGGTCGCTATATAAGGCTTGAAATGAGTCTAGTGAGAGTGTCCTTCTTTAACGCTTTAGAAGTTTCTTACACACTTTCTATATAACAGGTGAACTCATTTGTAAGTCACTGTATCCCCTTCATCATTTATTGGCCTTTTTTTAGCACTTCGAGCACAAGTGGTGTCATGAATATCAAACCATATTTTGTTTTGATAACAAGCATAATATCATGTGAAAATTTCATTAAAACTATGTTTATTTGCAAAATTAAAATAATGTTTATAATACCACACATTCCCTAATATATGAATTGCTATAACATTTAAAACTCAACTTTACAACGTTTACTTTGTATACTAATACTTTATATCATGCAAGCATTTTGCAATATACAGGGACTTGAATATTTGGGGGCTGCGATTTTAAAAATTCCTATGGAAAATCTACTACCCCATTCGAGCTGAAATAACGTTCACAAAGTAGCAAAATATAGTCTAATTTATCTGATAAGTGATTCAACATTGGTACTAGCCTAGATTTTCCGAAATCGAGAAAAAACTGCTCTCGGCGGCGTGCAAAATTTTCGCAGAAGAGAGTCGAAAAGCTATTTTGACATGATGCGTCATCTGTCGGGCAGCGAGGCAAGCGCGCCAACGGCCGGCACGGCCGGTCTCGAGGGAGAGAGCGCGCGCTCTTTCTTACGGCCTTCTCAATCGCCGCGTGAACAATGGGAACTTTTCTCCTTGAGTCACGCTCTCCGCCGCCGCAAGGGGCGCGACCTGCTCACTGTTCGCTCCGCATCTGCTTCAGTGGCGGCGGGTGCAAGGTCAATGTACAACTGGTCGCGCAACTTGGAAGAAAACGCGTGCAGCTGCCTACTGCCAGCGGCATCAACTCGATGATGAGGGCTCCTGCGAACTGTGAGTAGGGTCCCTAGAAATATTGCTAGTCTGTCGTCCGCCGGCCGCGGCGGGGTCTGCCGCTGAATGATCGCCGCGGTGGCGCTGCGGTGAACCGGAGTGCGCCACTGCTGACGGAGCAGACGACGCGCGCGCCCGCGCGCTTCGAAATGCATTCGCTGCATGCTCATTGTCAGGTGCCTTGTACATGCGATGCCGCTCTTTAGTCTTTGATTTCAGTTTAGTCGTAATATTTAATTCGCAGCCTAGTTGTTGGCATAACCACGGATGCGACTTTTTTTTTTTTTTCGTGAGCGAAGTTTTGCGCGCATGCCCCTGAGCCGATGTAGAAATGAAGCTGCTTTTTATACCCTATTATCCTGCTGAAGCTACCGCCGTGCCGTATTGTAATAAAGACTTCTGAGGATTTTGTGCAAATTGCGCTTGCATACTAGACGCACATTCTTGGCTCCAAGGACCATGTGTGCGAGCAACAGAGCGCTGTCGCCGGCGTTTTCATTCACGCTATAGTTTCATCTTAACTTCTTCGGACGTTTAGCTAAGTTATAACACGTATGTAGAACTAGAAACTTTCGGATGCATGCACAATTAAAGCACGCAAGATGGGAACCCGAGCCCTTCAAATCGCACCGCGCTTCAGGCAAACTGCTGATAGGCATTCTTTGCTGCTTATGAAGCCTAGTAGCCACTCATCAGAGTATGCCATCACTTTTGTTGACTTGCGTTTAGTAACCTCTAAAACATATTTTAACAGCCAGCTGTTAGTTGAGAGGAAGGGCACTAACACTTCTTTCAAACTGTTCTTGAAGGTGTTCATTTTCATTTCTCATTTCACCGAGAGCTTTTACCAGCTTTGCCACCTTGTCCTTCGTACGACAAACTGCTTGAGACATAGAAGTCTGTTTCTTATTTTTTTCTTCTTCTTGACAGGGTGTTCTGAGTTAACTTTCGCAAGTATTTGCAGGCTATATGCATGTTGCATCAGAAATAATGGTACAGTTCGTCGCAAATTAAGCAACGCCCATTGTAGGTGGGAAAGGTCTTGGTAATAGGCTCCAATCCGCTGCCAGGACATAAGCTGAGTTTCGCAATGTCCTGAATAAGATTAATTACCTCTTCTGTCGACTTTACAGCTATCTCCTTGACTTTGTTTCCTCGAATGCACACAGCAGCATTCATGGCAGCTTCACCACTGCGATGGAACAGAACTCGCCGATGGCAATTGCCTCCGGAGATTCGTCCTCGCTTGAGTGGCACTATGCGAATGGTCATTGTTCAACATCAGAAAGATCGACATTTGTCCCCAGTGGCGGTGGCATGCAGCTTTCTGCATTCCTGGAGCAGGCTCACGTCACACGATCCACCACCGCTGTATTCTTCAACTGGCTCCACTGATGCTCCAGGATCAGTGCACTTTTTTTCTTTCTCTGCAGGTCTCCCTGCTGACTGTTTTTGCTCGTACAAGTTGCTCTCCTTTCTCTTGAGAGGCAGGGGTTTCAACGAGTATTTCGGAGTGTCAGGAAACAGCGTTGAGATGGCATCCTTCGTGAGTTGCGTAACATCCCGTGGAATCTCAATTACCTTTACCTGTCTTAAAACTTCGCTCAATAAAGCAGGGTTTGAAGTGTCGCTCACAAACGTCGACACTAGCTTATTCGTGTTACAGTAATGTGAGGGCAACCCCGATCCGGATCATCCGATATATATCAACGTCCAGGATTTCCTGTCTGCAACTCACAAAATGAGGAAGATATTCACCACTTGTGGGTTTGCCCGCCACTGAAGCCGACAATATCGGCACCTGACGGCAGTGGGCCTTTCACCGAGCAACCCATCTTCGTACATTGCTTGCACGCAAGGGCCTTATCATCGTTCTCTCTTGAATTTTATTAGAACACAGCCAGTCTATTTATTTTCTTTCATTTATTACGCCTTTTAATTTTTGTTTTGCATATTCCTTTATGCCCTAGCTGAGACAATAAACAATGTTATTGCCTTTGCAGCCGCGCTTGATGTTGCGCTCCCACTCTTGCCTCTTCCCTGCGTCTTTCGGTGTCCTGAAGAGAACATTTCACCTTGCACGAGCGCTACCCGGTCTTGCACCCGGGCAAGAAACATGTGCTATAAAGCTTACCCCGTTTTCTGGACATGACGCGATCACATATCCATAAAAAAGGCACACTTGCACACATGCTAGCTAATTTGCGCGCATTCCGGCCCGCGAGCGAAAAAAAGTGCACGTGGTGCACGAGCCTTGTCACGGCACAAACGGATCAGCGCGGCGCAGATTCGCAGTACGGCACAACCGCCACAGCACCACGTACACAACGCGACCACGCTCCGAATGCGTACAGCGCCCCCTGCGCTTTCATCCGGGAAGCGGCCTACCGGTTCCATAGGGAACCCCGCTCGGACGGCAGACTAGCAAATACTTCTAGGGACTCTACTGTGAGGCAAATTACTAGCGCACAGAAAATAAGATCTGCCAGAACTCCAAAGAACTAGAAAGTAAACATAATATTCTCGCTCAGGAATGAATGCAGTTTTCGTTTCTTGCGTAAGAAAAAACGGGTCACATTTTTAATAATATTTTAACTTGTTTCTAACGGCCTCTCTCGGCCACTTATTATCCGCTGCGTAGTTGCCCAAAGCTCAGATATGGCTCAGACCAAAGCTTTTTTCATGCGCGGGATGGGTGCGTCATCGGCCCCGGTTCAACGTTCATCGTTGCGCGCTGCGTACAGAGTGGGTTATCTGTAACAAACAGTCAGTTTTTTATTATGCTGGTTGTGGTAGAGCTTTACAGCAAGGCGAAGACTGTCTGTGCTCGATGAGAAACTGATTGCCGCTGCATGTGCGCATTTCCGGACGATGGGACAATGCTGCGTCACAGCTCGGCAGCTCGGCTCGGCCTCCCAGGCACGTCGCAAAAGTGGTGGCTTGTTTTACGGATACACGTCTGCATGAGCGGCGTATCGCTGCATGTTTTAATTGAACGGTGAAGGTGAGATTTTATTGCCCCCAAGATGCGTGTCGCATTGCTCAAAACCTTCCGTTCCGCTCCCTTTGCTGCGTGTTTTGCTTGTTGCGTCCTATTACCGCACCAACGTTCGCTGAACGTGCTTTAGCTGTTATTACAGTGATGTTCCTATTGTCAATGGGATCTTTCTCATGAACATGTTAAATGCTTAAGTTGTAAATTTGTAACCTCACATTGACTCCTCTCAGTGGCAAATGAAGCGCGAGTAAAATAATGGATTCATGAACAGGGCGAGATTTGTTGGAGCAAAGCTATATCGTAGATATTTTGACTTCTCAGACGCATTAACTTCTAAATACTAGTAATCCCAATTTGAATTGCTTACCTAAGCTCTTACAGGTTGGCGTTCTAGCGCTAGAGTTAGTTATTCCGTTCGTTTGTTTTTGTTGTTCTTTGACACTGATATGTACTTTGTTTGTTAGCAAGATTTTTTGCTCTTTTATAATCTCGCCGCGTCTCGTTAGGAGACCTACGCAGAGGTCATTTTGTTATCACGAGGATTTCATGAAGAACGTGACGAATGAGCGGTGGTCGCTTTCCCACACTTAAAGATTTCATTGTCGTGAAGCGTCTATGTAAGTAATCGTGAATTAATAAAGCCTGGCTTTCTATGCAGCACAGCTTCACTCATTTATGCCCTTAGTGAAATGCCTCAAGCCATGTGATTCTATCCATGTGCTTGCCGAATTCACTTGAAGGCCCTTGTTCACAAATGTGCCCGAAGAAATAAGCCCCAGAATGCGTTTACATGACGCGCGACGAAAGACTAGGCTAACGACGACGGAGGCAGAACGATGCTATGATAAGGTGGTTAAAGATGCCGTAACATTTCAGTTAACGTAAAACTTGACTGTAGAAATCCATGTCAAGTTGGCTGAACAGTTACGGCGTCCATTTTTCTGCCTTATCCGAGCATCGTTCTGCCTCCGTCGTTGTTGGCCTTGTTTTTCGTTCATAAGTAAAAAGACGATCAAATTCCCCGCCAAAAGCACGTCCCTAAGACGTCACAAGCAACGTCACGTGATTGTTGTGCCTCACAGTTCGCAGGGGGCGCTGGGAAACTAAAGCCTCGCTCAGAGTCGACACGCAGGCTTCTATGGGAGTTACGCTACCATTTGTTCTTCTACCATGGCGGGTGGCATTTGCCTGGTTTCGCTATAGTGCCTAGAATATACTGGCTAGTGTGCCGTGCGGAGGGCTCTCTCAATGGGAGGAGGTGTCCGCGCCGGCGATGCCTTCCAACTTTGGCCGCCAGGGGCGCTGCTCATCGTAAAGGTGCCGTCGACGCCGTCGGCCGCCGGCGCGCCCTTGATTTGACGCAGCTGCGCTGGCCGAGCCATCAGTGGGTTCGAGCGCTTTGGACGCGTCTACGCTGTTCTTTTGTTTTAGTCGTTCTGTTTCTTGCATTCATATGAGATAATTAAATTTGCAACGACTAATGATGCTAAAAATAAAGCATCAGGGCAGGGAAAAGACATGTTTCGTGTCGCTTTGTCGGAGTGGCTACCGCTCGAATCAGGACTAGGTTTCTATGTTCGGTGTGCCATCGGACCCTGCGCAGCTTGCGTAGTGGAAGCGGCTGATTAAAAGACAGGACCGCAAGTTGACTTCAACGTGTGTTGTCTGCGAAAAATATTTTGAGGAGAGCTACATCAAGAGAACGTTCAAAGTGACAGTAAACGGCATCGTCAACGAGCTCGCTATAGAGATAGACCACGAATTAATCCTGAAACCGTGCCAATGCTATTCGACCATTATCCGAACTATCTTCTGCCTAAGAAGACATCTAAAAGAAAGTTGAGGAACCTCTGTGACCAACCGGCCGCTAAACGACAAAAAACGCAGTGCCGTAATGCCAGTGGTGCAGACGACAGCCATGCACGCACCGTCAAGGATGTTTGACAATGCTTCCAAGGAGCTGGCAGCAGCTAGAAGAGCCGAGCGAGAACTCATGCCCGCAGCAGCAGACGTGCAGCTTTGAGCATCGGGATCCGTTTGACTCAGTTTACATACCTGCAACTTGGACCAAATTAACCGAAGCACCTGCTGGATCTGTAGCCTACGCGCGTTATCGAGCCTTAAAAAAAAAAAAAAAAAAAAAAAAAAAGAACTTTGTCACTTTGTACATAGAAAAAGTGATAACTTTTGGAAGCCTGAACGCAGTTCTGTGGACACTACAGTGTATACTCTCGGAAAAGAAAAAAACAAGCGCGTACAATACAACAATATCTAAAGCTGAAGATAGAGCTATATAGGCAGAGTGCACTGGAGGGTCTTTGTTCCGAATGTGGCCTGCAACCAGCTGATTCAGGAAGCACATATCATTCATGGGAATATATTTTGCAGAAAAAGTGTCGCTTGACCGTCAACTCTGAAGGGGTTAGCTGCGCTTAATGCAAATACCAGCGGAGGCTTACACAAGATGCGCAGAAAGAAGGAAAAAGCATGCAACTAGCCAAATAAATGCTGCAACATTTCTCGCGCTCTGAGAAGAGCTAAGAGAAAACTGGCATGGAGCGCAGAACAAGTGGCTGTATTGAAAGCGCAAAATGAGGAGCTAATAAGTGAGTCTGTGGTTAAAGCTTTCTTTTTTTTTTTTTTTTTTAAATCCCGCGCGTGACCTAGACAATTGTGACCGTACAACAACCGCTCGGCTGCTGAAACCGCGAAGCCGAAACTGGTGAAGAAAGTAAAATTAATTATAAATTACTTAGCGGTGGTAAGCGAGAAACCACGTGGAGAATTACAGGATTATCTAGCGCATCATTAGCAAGTGAAAAAAAAAATACCACCAAAAATTGGTATCAGACTACTTTAAAATTATTGCGGTGTCATATGTGCGGCCTTTCTCCAAAACCTTTAGCGGTTCATTTCTATATTTTTACTTGTTTATTGTTGCTGCGACTTTTTGCTCAAATTTTACTATATTGTAGACTTTGTAAAAAAAAAAAGAATCAGTGATACAATCACCACTTTTGTTTCTTGTCTTTCCTTCTGTTACAAAAAAAAGCGCACCGCATAATAATCATTTATGTATGAAGCAACAATTAAGTGACTTATTCCTAATAAAACAAATGAATAAAAGTAAGAACAGATTCAGACTGCTTGTGTTTATTGTCGAATGCGATCTTTGAAAACATAAAAAGCGCCCTTCTTTTCTGTAGCATATATGTGACGCTATAAAACGTCACTAACCTATCACCTATATCACCTTAGCAATAAGCATGACTGAATTGCAGAAACGTCGACGTAAACTATCCGAAAGCATGAGGCCCGTATTGACGTTCGTAGCACTTGACTGCGGCATCGCGATATACCATGGACCATAAGAAAAGACCGAAGAGTAAATAAAATTCAAAGTTGGATTAATGAACAGTGTAAAATATTAAGGGCATTTTCTGATACCTGTGTCACACGGACAATAACAGTCGTCGTCGATCCGTTCCGGGTTAGATCGCGATTGAGAATATAGTTGCCATAATTCGGGACAACCACCTGGATATGAGCTGACTGAGCGCTCACTCAGAAGGAAGATAGATACGATACGCAACATCCGCGATCGCGATGCGCGGATCGCAATCGAGTGGCTCTAGATCAAATAAAATCGTCATCGGAATATTTCATAGCAATATATTGAATCCGGCCCGGACTCGATCGTTTAATCAAAGACTAACAAACTATTGCAACCAACGTGTCAACTTTAGGTGGTTTTCTCAAATTTCTTCTCTCGCTGGATATCAGGAAGTCAATATGTGTTCTGCTTAAGACCTTATCCGGTTCAGCTGAATAAATAAAACAGATATATAGCAGACATGGACCAGACAGTATTTGTTAAACGCTTCCTCGAGCGCTATTTGAGCGTATAATTTTCTCCGCACAGTACTAGGACGGTATGAATGTCTTCCACCAAGACTGTTTTTAGACACAAAGTGCGCTTAAACGGTCGAGAGACAGGTTTCATAGTGAAAAGCGCAGCGCGCTATCCGGACCTATATGCCGCCTATGCTGCCGAGGCCGCGAACGCGGAGCGATAGCACCTTAGCTATTGGTAGCGCCGCCCCGCGGTGGTAGCGGGAAGGCATCACCGCGGCGGACACGCCAGCGCGCGCCCTCGGCACACTAGCCAGTATATTCTAGGCACTATAGTTTCGCGCTGTCGCCCGCGGGTTTCGTGGTGAGTGCAGCCGCTAAACGAACGATTACAGAAGGTAGATGCTACAGCGGCATCCTGTCAGCGTGCTACACACGTGAATGGGGTCTTTATATTAAAAAACACTGTCACTCAGCAAACGCTCGACAAGCATATGACATGTATTGCGGCATGGTATCTACTTTTGTTCATTTTAATCTTAATTTTTTCCCAAGCCTGTACAAGAAGATGAATAAAAAAGTGAGTGAGCAGTGAACACATAGAAGCTTCCTAATTCAAGGCAAACATAACAGCAACAATGGCAAAACCGTCTTTCAGCGCTAGATGAGAAACCATCGAGGTACTAACACCGAAGATGAAAATAATTTTATAGAAATGTAATGTAAGTTGCATAATGCTTACATGACATAAAGTATTAGTATAACGTCAGAGTAAACGCTTTTAAGTTTTGTTTTCAATTTTGCTATAATTCATAGATCAGAAAATGTTTTATGTTGTATTATAAACATTATTTTAATTTTGCAAATAAACGTTGGTTTAATGAAATGTTTACATGATGTTATAATTATTTCATGAAAAAATAGGAAATCTATTTCAAGCCCTAATTCCTAGCAATATTTTCTTTCTTTTTCTAGTATGTTTTTGAACTAATAGTTCCTTGTAACTATCTGTGCAGTAATGCCTGCCTTAGAGAGCAATCGCTGCCCCATTATTTTGGTAGAATGCTTTGCTTATTACACATTCGCCACTGTTACTCAAGGGACACTCCTCAATAATGAATATAAAAGCTTTTCTCTGTGCTATTTATTCAGAGGTGACTATAGGAGTTGTATGTCGCGCTGTATTGCGCGCCTAGGAACCTAGTGTCGACACCGACGAAATCATTTCAGCTCTGCCGCAATCAATGACCGAGGAACTGAAAGAAGTGATGGTATCTCCTGTCATCCCATTACCCACTGTCACGTATTCTGGTTTAGCCTTCGTCGCTGGATACATTAATTGTGAAGTTAATCAGTGACTTCGGGTGAGACGCTTGTGCTATCCTTCTTGAAACCAGCGAAAGAAGCAGCCCTATGTACACTATTCTGCGAGGACAAGATTCTAGCGGTCTGCATTATCCAAAACCAGAGATTGTAGCCCTCTTGGACAAGGTTGTGTCTTTTTTTGAAAAAGCTGTCGTGCACCTACCACACACAAATGTCCTTGAAGTCCTTCAAATCTTAATCCAGCCAGCACTTGAGCACTCACCTTTGCTGAGTTGCCTGGAAGGAATTGACAATAGCCATGCTATAAGTTCCGCTTCTTTATTATGTGAGAAATTTCTCAGAATCCATCTTGTCAATTATGCTAAGAAGGTGACAGACAGGAACGAAAGGCCAGCTCCTTATGTGCACAAACCGTCCAGAAAGATTTTGAGACTTTAATTTTCTAGCCGCATGTACCGTTTTGATGAATGAGTGCAATGTGTTAACTTTGAAGGACATTTTTTTTATTGCTTGCTGCTCTTTTCAATTATGCATATCTGTTTATGCCCATTTCCTTGATTTAATGTTTTTTTTTTATCACTGGTATTCAACTGACTACGACTGTCTACGTGTGCGTCAGTCGCGAGATTACGTATACATCTGCTGACTTTCAACCTACTGATTTGTTTCAAACGAAGCTAGAACAGCCCACTTCACTAGACAACTGAAATTTTAACTGTATGCGTAAATTTTTGTTCCTTACTCTGAATCTGAGACGTGCTATGAATTTTCGTCAGTGCCTCTTTTGCTCTAAACGAAAACGGTAGCGGTTGACAGAATATCCACTGAACAGTTTGCCATGCACTAGCGTCAGGTAGCGCAATACCTGCTTACAGCTTTCAAAGGCACACTGCATAAAATGGTACATATAGTTTTGTGAAAAATTTAGGCGTAAAAAGTGTTGATGTAAGTGCACCCGAAACTTCATTCGACCGTGCGCGACAGCACTGACGAAGGCGCGCGCGCTCTCGCGCGCATGCGCATTATTGACTATTTTATTGCTCATACACGATAAATCAGAAGCTGATTACGGCTTCTTCCTATAAGCCATAAGGGGTGAAATATCAGGACTTGTCGGTTGCAACCGATGCGGGCGGAGCGAAGAGCGAGCGCGCGTTTCCCTTGCGCGTGAACTGCTGTAGCGGAGGAGCAGCAGTGGGGCGGTGGCGACCTCACCGAGGCGCGGCGGGCGGTAGAAACAGACTCCATTGGAGAGGCCGTAAGAGAAGAGAGAAACGCGCTCTCCCTCGAGACCGGCCGTGCGGCCGGGATGGAGCTTGTCTCACTGCTCGACAGATGACGTATCATGTCAAAATAGCTTTTCAACTCTCTTCTGCGAAAATTGTGCACGCCGCCGAGAGCAGTTTTTTCTCGATTTCGGAAAATCTAGGCAAGTACTGATGTTGAATCACCTATCAGATAACGTAGACGATATTTTGCTACTTTGTGTACGTTATTTCAGCTCGAATGGAACAGTAGATTTTGCATAGGAATTTTTTAAATCCCAGCCCCCAAATATTCAAGTCCCTGTACATTACATTTTTATGAAATTTTTTTCATCTTCGGTGCTACATGAATGGTTTCGCACCTAGCGCTGAAAGATGGTTTTGCTGTTGCAAACGAGTTGCTGTCATGTTAGCCCTGAAGAAGCTTCGATGTGATCACTGCTCATTCAGTTTTCTTTTTGTTCCTATTCTTGCACAGGCTTGGGGAAAATTCGGATTAAAATGGACAAAAGTAGCTACCATGCCGCAATGTATGCCATGCTTGTCGAACGTTTGCTGAACGACAGTGTTTTTTATATCCGTTCACGTGTGGTACGTTGACGACATGCCGCTGCTGCATCTACCTTCTGTGCTCTTTAATTTCGGTGCTGCACTCACCACGAAACTAGCGAGCGACAGCGCGAAACCAGGCAAAAGCCACCCGCCGCTGCTGAAGCAGACGCGGAGCGAACAGTGAGCAGGTCGCGCCCCTTGCGGTGGCGGAGAGCGTAACTCAAGGAGAAAATTTCCCATTGTTCCCGCGGCGATTGAGAAGGCTGTAAGAAAGAGTGCGCGCTCTCTCCCTCGAGACCGGCCGTGCCCTTAAGCGACCATCGGTTATCCTTTCTTCGCGCTACATGTCCTGCCATGCCCATTTCTTCATCTTGATTTCCACTAGAATGCCAGTGACGAATTATTTCTCTGACCCATTCTGCGCGATTCCTATAACGTTATCTCTACCATTTTTCTTTCCATAGCCCTCTGCGTTGTCCTCAACTTAAGTAGAACCCTCTTTGTTAGATTCCACGCTTATTCAATGTAAGTACAAGTAATTAAGATGCAACTGTTGTATACTTCCCTCTTGAGCGATACCGATAAGCCACTAGTCATAATCTGGAAGTGCTTGCCAAATGCGCTCCATCCCAGTCTTATTATCCTTATGTTATTTCCCTTTCATGGTCCGGATCTGTGGTATACTATACCTGCCCTAAATAAACATATATTCGCCTACTATTTCCAACGTAAACTGCTGTTCCCTAGGTTATTGAACTTTACCTTAGTCTTCTGCATATTGATTTTCAAGCCTACCTTTTTAGTTTTCCTGTCTAGGTCATCAATCATTCTTTGAAATTCATCCCCTGAGGTACTTATAGCAAGGCTGTCACCAGCAAATCGCAGATTACTGAGGTATTCTCCATCTACTGTTATCCTTAACTGCTTCCATTCCAAGTCTCTGAATACTTCTTTTAAGCAAGCTGTGAATAGTATTGGGGAGACCGTACGTGTCTCTTGCCTAACACCTTTATAGGAATTTTATTTCTGTATGTTGCTGTGCACCCTCTATATATCTCTTCCAGCACTTTCAGGTACGTCTCATCTACACCCTGATTTCGCAATGCCTTTATGACCGCCGAGGTTTCTACTGAGTCAAATGCTTTTTCGTAATCAATGAATGCTATGTATAAGGGCTGGTTATATTCCGGGCATTTTTCCATCACCTGATTGATGGTATGGATATGAAAAATTAATTGTGGGCGGATGAGGTTAAGAAGTTTGCAGAGGTCAAGTGGAAGCAGCTCGCACAGGACCGGATTAATTGGAGGAATATAGGATATCTAGAGCACTATAATATATGGGAGAGGCCTTCGCCCTGCAGTGGTAGTGTTCCTGTATATGCTATACAGGAACACTATGCAGTGGTGTATATAGTCAGGCTGAGGATGATGATGATGACTAGCGCCCTAACCAATATATGGTCTCCCTATTCTGGCACTCCTTATTAGAAACTGTCTAGCTCTGCCGCACCGTTACAGCGCGAGCATTAGTGCACATACGCAGATCACCACGAGGTCGACAGATGCGCCGCATTTCCGCCATATGTAGTGTTCTTGCGCTCCTCAGCATATACAGGAACACTAGTTATATGTCGGCGGACTCGGCACGCAGGGGCCCATCAGTGCGGGCGCCGCTGACGGCGCACGGTAGAGCTGTCTATTTAGTTTAGCGCGACGCGCGGGCGTCAGTATACATATGCACAGACAATCCTGAGAACGACAGATGGCGGCACATTCCCATCAAATGCCGGCGGATTCGGCACGCACGGGCCTATAAGCGCGTGCGCCTCTGACGGCGCGCGGTAGTGCTAAAGTAAACTGTCGCTTGGCATGCATGAGTCTCGCGATAGCAGTTGCCGTTTTTACCATACTATGGTGCTAAAGCTGTATATCGCGGGTTGGAAGCTATGACCGTCATTGAGAAAGTGCCACTAGAAAGAATTGTCAGTTTGAAGTGGTGAGAAAAATAAATAGCGGTTATAGGCAGAAACCAAGTGCTGATCAATTGTTTATGCATCAAATAATGATATAATAATGTCTAGTGCATCATTAACAAAAAATGCAACCAAAAGTTAGTGTATACAAGTCCCATTAGTTCCATGCGTGATGCTGTTTCCCAAGAAGCCTTTTCGAGTCATACCGGTTGCAGACTGGTCTCCGGGTGCTCGATGACGTTAGAGCAGTTTGACAAATCTGAGGTTTCTTGCACCACTTTTTCTGTTGCATACAAGGCTTTAGATTTAGAAAATTGCAAAACGTAGGTGCTGGAAAAACGCAGGACACCATCCATCACACGACGAATGCAACACAATTGTTCAGTGTGCAGGAGGCTGAGGGCACACATATTTGCCTTTTGTTGCAGGAACTTCGTGTGATGAAAAAATCTGCACGCAATGGCATTTTTATATACTTTGTTTATTTGTCACCGTTCGCTTATTGCGATAACAAAGAAACTTTGGGCTGAGTCTTGTAAAAATCCTTGAAATAAAGAGCAATGCAGTGGTAGTGCTGGTCAATTAGAAATCTCGGTACAGTTCCATCAGTTGTTCATAATCCATGGCAATATCAAGATGGCAACATTCGGTGCAGCTGTCATATCAAAACGCTGACACATCATGACACAAAAAGGGAAGCTACACAAATTTGCCCGAACAGGCTTGGTGTTGAGATGTGAACACAATAACATAGTTGAATACAGCTTAAGATTGCAGTAAACGGTATTCAATTCCCTCGTGACACAATGTAATCCACTGCTAAAACTTTTCTGGTCGACTAAATTCGATGTAACCTTCAGATAACAATTTCGATGCCTCTTGTTTGGTATAGTCAAATATCAAAAACAATTTCATTTAGTGTTCAGGGGAACAATACATGTTGCATACCATGACCTATAGGTTGTAAACTGCTGTTTTCTGAAGCTGTATCCTGCTAAGAGTAAACCAAATACTGACAAACATCTCTGAGCTCTGTTTGCAGCAGAGCAAAGTCCCAATGGCATCAGATGGACACATAAAAGGCACCTGCCAAGCCTTTCCTGCTTCACCCTTATAGAGTAGTCATAAGAGCTTCAAACCAGTGAGCAAGCAAGGTTAAATTTAGAGCAAGAACCGCCCAAGGATGCCAGATCGCTGTTACGATGCGCAGGACCTCATGCAATGAAAAGTGATGCGGACCAGTGGAGACCGAGACACCACAAGGAGTGAAAACAAACGTAAGAGCTGCTACTCTTGTGTGTTGCCACATCCCGAACACTGCACCTAGCTCTGTGTCATGATTGGGTCAAGCTGAAGTTTTCACCCTACATAATCCAACAGAGGTAGCAAAACAGTCTTTTGGACGTGATGCAAATGTTTACGCATTCAGTTGCATCCTCAAACTTGTGGCCTCTTCCACTGGCCATAAAAAGGCAACTGAGGGCAACAATCGTGTCTGTTGCCACCCCTCTAACACCTTCTACCCAAGACGAGCAACTCGTCTTAGCCCCTGTACTAAGCTTGCAAAGCAAGGATTTGGATACAAACTTGCAGAAAGAAGCACAATTTTTTTGGACACCCAAGGTGGTAGCACTCAGTTGCCAAATGTGTCATCACAGATAATTGACTGACCTATCAAGAACTTTGGATGCTGTTGCACCGATCGTTGCTGTACTGCGAGCAAATGGTAGAGTACTGGTATTTACCCATACCTGCGGTTCCTATTTGCTACCTGTAAGAATCACAGAGGGAGGCGCTCCAGAAAAATGCCAATTAGGCATACGAAACAAGCAGAAGCACAAAAGTAGCAACAAGATATATTTGAAACTACGCTCACATATGCACTGAACAGGCTAATCTCCAGTCGGCTACAGTGATGTGGCAGTTGGAACCGTCAGAAAAGTGACGACTACAATAAAGGTGTCTGGGCACATAGTACTAGGCAGTGATAATCGGTGCTCCTAATGGCTACAAAACTTCGGTTGGAGCCTGCTGGAAACAGACTGTTTGGTGCATGTGAGCTTGGTGATAGCACAGACATGTATGTCTACAGCAACGTGGCAATGTTACAGGCGGGCTAACAGCTCAGTTCATAGAAACATTTTAGAACAGGAACAAGAGCGACATCTTCACCAGAGTGCAAGTTTACCAAAAAGAAATTTACTGTCCAGCAATCACACTCCCACGCAGTTTTCATCCAGTGAGAAAAGCATGTTGGAAGGCTTGAATGTAGTCTTTGCACGGCAATGACAGGGTGGTTGTTACCCTTGTCAACAACACCTGGAGATTTAGGCCTGTGTGGGTAGCTGCGATATGGAATGAAACAGTCGGATAACAAAAAGTATCTGAGTTAATTCTGCACACAGGGCAACTCTGGCGAAGTTTCCCAACATTGAGTTAAAGATCACATCACATTTCTCAGAGTCGCCCATCTCCATCATGATAGTCCATTTTTGAAACACACATTACAACAGTTTTAAATTGGTAGAAACAGCAAGCAAAGTCCAAAACTTTGGTTTGTGGCCAGAGACGTTCCAGTTGATGCAGAGATGACATCACAGACAAAATTGGAAAAACATTCGCATAGTGACTGGAAATGATTCGGCTAATGAGAGACCCAAGATAACGCAATGGAAACCATAAAATTTGTTGGCCAACCAAAGAGCTGGAAATAATTAGAGATTAATGTATGCTTCCACTGAAATTCCGCCATGATTGAAGCTGCATCGTAGAAATCAGCAGTCCGGTGCCCTAACCAATGAGCCATCGTGGCGAGCTGATTAATGTTCGCGATGTCACGAACGGAGTTTCCATAGAAGACTCCTATGCTGAGGACATCGAATTCCAAACATTGAATTGAATTGACCAGAAATTAACTGTGGCACTGCTGCCAACCTTGGTGGAAATGATCAGGACAGGAAAAAAGAACCTACAGCAGAAGTTTGATTACAATATGTGGATCTCTGAAAACATCCGGAGTTGCCTTTCAGGCTGAAAATGTTCGATGGGTCTTATTTTTCTCGAGGAAACTTAGAAAAATGGTGCGCTTGTGGACAGATCACAAGGCTGGTGATCATGATGTCCCCCTCCCCTTTTCATAATACAGCTAACTACACTTGTGTGCTCCATTAAGAAAGCAGCGAGTGTCGAGCAGCCAACCACATGAGGGTTTGAGCAAGGCAATATTTTCACGATATGCTTAAGGCAGGCCTTTGAAATACAGCACAGCTATGTCAATCAGTGAATTAACAGAGGTAACACCACTGCCCTCATTCAACCCTTCCTTTAATGGCAAGGCTCAATGCCAAAGTAGAACGATCCTCACAGGAAGAACTTGCTGAAAATCGTTTTTCGTGCCATAGGCTTAAAGCATGGCTGATACTGTGGATGCAAGGTACGCTTGAAGTCAGACTTCGTTCTACAAACCTGCTTTCTTCATGGAATGCATGAACACACAAATCAAGTGTGTTTCCGCAATGTGCAGCTGGCAGCTCTTTGCATGGCATTCTGCGCCACAATGACAGCAGGCCTCAACGGCCTGGTGAAGCAAACCTCAGCAGGCAGGCTTTGCAAAAGGCTTTAGACCAAACTCTTGGAAGAAGTACTTCGATGATACAATCAAAAGAACCAAAAGGCCCAGATACAGCAGAAGCTTGTAAATAAGTTTTAAAAAATGCAGAGAAAAAGTGCATTACCTGAAAAAAGCCTGCAGTCTAAAACCACCAAGGTTCTAAAAAAAGGTGATTCAAGAATAGGTACAACCTATAAAGGCTGGTCAGCACACATTGGTGCAGTATTTCAATAGATTTTTTACTGGTTGCATACTTCTATTTGCATTTGCACTCTCTTTAGTGCAGAAAGTAACTTTGCAAAGCATGAGCTCCAGCTATGTCAATGATGAAAGCAGCCGAAGCCTGTCCACTGTCAATTTTTTTTTAATGCTCCGTTCCACCATGCTTATGCATTGCTGAGAGTCATTGTGGTAGATTACTACAGCAGTGCTTATGACAATGTTTCATAGTATCCAGCCTGGCCTGTTCACATACATGCTAGTGCATAGGCACTCAAAACCTGTCAAGAAAACAAATATCGAAATTATGAACACACTCATCAGAAAATTGTGTTGTCTATGAACATATTAACCCTACGAATAGCTAACTATGGGAAGTTCTGATGCTACACAATTTTGAACATACAAACTGGGAAAACACCAATGAAGTCCTACTGAATAATACCGTCCTTCAGTTTCCAAGGCGATGTGGCTTAATGCATAACTTTACTCACCATAGTAAAGTATTAGTTCCAGCCTTGCTCCACCTTTTGTGATCTGCTGTCAAAATTTAGAAAAAATTTGGAATTTCTATTTGCAGGAAGATCGTAGCCCATTTTAATAATGTTGAAAAACATGCTTTGTTCCTAAATGGGGCCCGATGCCATTCATCCAACCAACCAGTGATGCTGAAAGACGCACACAGATGTGCCTCTGGGGAGCACATTGTTACAGCAGGTGACGGCACGACGGTCATTACTGTCTACTCCTCAACAAAAAGAGAACCTCGTCTTAGAGAAAGTTTCTTTTTTGATCCAGAATTGCCACTCACAACTGGTGACTAGAGCAGTGCCACTTTGATGCGTACATGAAGACATTGCAAGCCTCAGCAGACATCTTCATTCCCTTCCTGCAGATACTGGCTGTGTTTCAAGCCAAACTGAACCCAATACTACTTGTGCCAGCATGAGCAAAGCATTCAATATCTCTGCTTTGCCCAGGAACTGCCTGGAAAGTCACCAGTCAAAATAAATAAACGCTGCCTAGATAAAACGCTATGCACTCAGAGCAATGGAAAAATGTCCAGTACATCTGCTGCTCGCTTCCTAGTGTTGTTCTAGGGCACGAAGAAAGCTCCTTGGTCGCTTCACATTCACTTTATATGTACAGCAATGCATGACATAATGATAACACTGTTCAAAAGTTCCCAAGACGTGCCTCTCTGCTAATAAATGTGTCGCTGCTCGTTCCCCCACCCCTAGAAAACAATTATGACCCCAAGACTTGTTTGCACAATGAAAGCCATTGTAGTCTTTAAGCTTCTGCGAGTGTATCATGGGTCATGTCTCTGAGAAGGAAAAAGAAAAGAAAGAAGAGCTTTTTTTTTTCTTATTGAAACAACAACCAACCCACAAGCAACAAAAAAACAGTGGAAACAAGAACAATATAAAGATGGAGTCCCACTTCACATCTGGTTAATGTCAGTGGAGAAATAACAAGGCGCAAAGTGATGAAAAAAGGAAAAGAGGGAAGCTAGAAAAACAGAACATCATGTGAAAAATCCTAAAGTGACGGCAGCATCCTCCAGGAGCGATGGTCGTGTCTGGCCGAACGAGTACATCCTGTTCTTGGGCCCAGGAAATAAACAGGATGAGGCGAGTTAAAACAAAAGGATAACAAGAATGAGGCCAGAAAAAGAAAAAAAAAAGAAGGGAGGGGGGGGAGTTGACAGACACAAGTTCCTCACATTCTATGTACAAAGCTCGTGTGCAAGCACACGCACGCACACACACACACGCGCACATTTGTTGAGTCTTGCCGTCGAAACGCGCAGCCAGCACGCACTCCTGGCACTCGAAGTAAAACACTGAAAGCCACCACGGAAGGTGGCACCCTCCCAGAGTCACACAACGCACAGCGGCACCAGAGTAAGTGTGCAGGAATGAAGTGGTCCACCGTTGTCTCCCGAGGAGGGAGGGGAAAGGGTCTTTGTTCGGTGCCTGCGGCACATCTCCTAGGGGCAAGTGTCACTAGGAGTCAGGCTTGACCACTTCGACCGTGCCGCCCCACCGTAATCGGTAGAGCCCAGCACGCCACCGAATCGTCGGGTTCCACAATGCATGCAGGAAGAGGTAGAGGGCGCCGCACTCGCGAAATGTCCACGCTACTACAAACTCCCACTTGTTGAAGGGAAGAAGGCCATTCTGTGGGAGACCAGGATGAAAGAACACACATAAGGTCACAGAGCAAAGATCACAGGGCACACAATGCACTTTGTGACGCATATGTAAGCACATTCTAATTGAAGTAAACTTAGCTATTGACAGAAAATGAGCAATCATCACTGAGGTACCAGAAAATTCCTACCACGATGAAAGCTGTAATGAAAAACTTGCTGTTATAAGCCAGTGGTCAAACCTAGGTGTGAAAATGACGCACCTTAGCAGCAGACACGTGTGCACGCCCTCACACATGCACAAGCAAAATTTCAAGCGAAAATGTTGCCCTAACTTCAAAGCTGCTTTATGCGAACAAATCAATTTTCTTCTGCCACGTGCAGCACACATTACCAATTAAAAATTCTCTACACCTTCCATTTTAAGTACGACCTCATCAGGTACGTCACTACACTGTGCAATGAAAGTGCGGACTTTGCCCATGTGCAATAAAAGACAGACGTGACTTCATCTGCAGTGCTGTCTGCAGAGGCCTATTTGCTTTTGCCTGCATTAGCTTCTTGCTATGCGGCCACTTTTTCCTGCAGCAAAAACTGCTTCAGCTTCTTCCAGCCATTGCTGACTGCGTTCATTGTTGGGTCTTGCACGAACTTGGCAATAGACCATTCACGACAAAAATTCCTGCCCACATATGCAAATGGCACGATCGCGCAAGGGGAAAATCGCAGGCAGCTAGACCTGCTTACAACCAGAGCTCCTCAATACTACCAGTTGCGAAACTTCGCATAGGGCCCATGTATCAAAAAGGGCGGTTTTGATTGGTCAAAATTCGGGTGTTTACGAATAGTGGTGGCACCCGCGGCCATTAAAGAAAACTGCGTCTAAATTCCAGACTGTCCGATTGTTGATAAATGCGCAACCATTATGGACAGTAAAATTAGTTGAAGACTTACAGCAGCAAAAATTATTAGAATAACAGCCATATAGTAGTTAGTTAAGATGGAAAAGAGGAGAGAAAATTCTGATTTCCAAATGGCAATGGCGGCAATAATAATAGTAATAATAATTGGTTCACAGGAAGGGAAAGGCACAGTATCTGTCACACTTGCTATGTGGACACCTGAACCATGCCGTAAGGGAAGGGATGAAGGTGGGAGTGAAGGTGGAAAGAGAAAAAGGGTAGCCGTAGTGGAGGGCTATAAAGTAATTTCGACCACCTGGGGATCTTTAACGTGCGCTGACATGGCACAGCACACGGACGCCACTTCGTTTCGCCTCCATCGAAACGCAGCCGCCGTAGTCGGGTTCGAACCCAGGAACTCCGGACAGTAGTCGAGCGTCTTACCACAGCACCACCCCGGCGGGAACAAGCTTGTATTGAGCGCTTCCAGATGGCACGACAATTCATAGACACCCGAAAAATGAGCACAAAATCCGGTCACTTTTTGAAGCGGAGTTTTGCGACTGGTGTGATCCAAAAGCTCTGCTTGCAACTGCATATTAAACCACAGCTTTGTGGTGGCACTAGGAGTTGGCACAAGATATGGTGGTGTTAGATACAGCCTACGTCACACACAAAGAAATGGCGGTTGCCGTTTCATGCAAAAGTTGTGGCATTGTTAATTTTAGTTCAATTCGTAACACTGATGCTCGATTACAAAGGTAAAGATGAATTACATATCGTATAAACCCACGTATAATACAAGGTTTTTGCCTATTTTATTATGTCAAATTTCCGCCTCGTATTACCATATTTACTCACGTAATGCTCACCCCCCCCCCCCCCCTAATTGGCTGTCAAAAATTGGACATTTTCTTTCGCGTAATCATTACACCACCAAAATCACTGCCACGAGAATTGTCTCCTAGTAGTAACAAGCGTCATCTTTGGAGCACTACCGAAACTAGCTGGCGTAATTGTGTGCGCGTGCTACCAGGCGGCGACAGCGTGCTCGAGTAGAAGACGCAGTAGAAGATGACGGCAAAGATGATGACTGAGACCACAAGCGCGAGTCTGGAACAGAAGGAAGTTTGAGCGCAAGACTCGTCCTGGTCGACCATTAAACCAGTCATATCTTTGGGCCCTCCTTGGCGTTCTATCGATACGTGACAATATCATCAACATCATAGGTTATGCTCGTTGAGTCGTCGTGTGTATTAGCTCTATGCATTGTGTAGCCTTCGTTCCGCCATTTTGTCAGGTGTCTCAGTGTCTCGTCGTTGTCTTCTTGTTCCGACCATGTTACTTGTTTTGTTCTACTGTCTACCTTGTTCTTGGTGCCACAACGTGATGGGGCGGTACGCAAACTATACATCCGCTTTTATGCTGAAAGCTATCGAGTATGCGTTAGAGCATGGCAACTGTGCTGCCAGCACGCACTTCAGGATACATGACTGGAGATGGTGACTGCAGAGTCAACACGGGCTCGGATCAAGTCACTGATCAAGTGTAGAACCGTATGGTCTGTTGTGAGCATTGTATGTACCACGAACGCGGGGAGTGATGGTGAAGCTACGTGTGGCGAATGAGGTGTTTTTGGCGACCTTGTAGTTTTATAACAATAGGTAAGTTCTGCTTGAAAGCAACGTTTTGGTTATATTTACAATGGCTGGTGTAAGAATCCTGTTTCACACCTATATTTAAATTTGCTTTTAGCGCTCCAAAACATTTGCCCAAGAGCTTTCCCCGCATAATTATCGCACCCCCTAACTTTGCATCAATTTTCTATAAAATGAAGTGCGAGCATTATGCGAGTAAATACCGTATTTACTCGCATAATGCTCACACTTTTTCAGCGGGAAATTGATGCGAAGTGTGATAATTAAGCAAGGAAAATTTTCAGGTAATCTTTTGGAGCGCTAAAAGCAAATTTAAAAAATTTAAGTAGGTGTGAATCGGGATCCTTAGGCCAGCTAAATATAACCAGAGCGTTACTTTCAACCAGAACTTACCTTTGCTTTAAATTTACAAGGTCACCAAAAGCACGAATTGCTAAAGCACTTTATTTTCCGCACGCAGCCTCATCATCACTTCCCGCGTTTCGTGGTATAATATTCACAGCAGACCATACAGTTCCGCTCTTAATCAGAGGCTTGATCCGAGTCTGTGTTGACACTGCAATCGCCGTCTCCAGTAACCTACTACGCCGAACTTGACGCAGAGGTGTCAGTTGGCAGCGCGGTTGCTGTGCTGTAGCGTGTACTCGAAAGCTTTCAGCGTAAGAGGGGACGGGGGGATCAAATTGCTGAAATTTCGCGAAAAATCAAATTTTAGAAAAGATCAAATTTGGAATCTAAAAGGCTTGTTCAATCACATTGCAAAAACATTCCGCTGAAAACAGCATTAAAGTGTGCCTAAAAATTGTTTTTGTGACCTCTGGTAGCAAAAAATTGCCCGAAATGTTCGCGAAAATGGTCGATTTCCGAGCGCAATAACTCAGCAGCCGGAGCGCTGATCACGAAAATTTCGGTACCACTGGAAAGCTTGTTTCACCGCAGTACTCCTCCCATCGGAGCCACATGTCCAGACAAAAAATAAACAAACAAAAGTAAATGCAAAGGCCTCGCAGAGCCACTTCTAGGCGTTGATTGGCTGCGCCAGTCACGTGGCGCTCAGCACGCTTTCCGAGTGGCTGCTGGAAAGCGCGCCATTGCTTGCAGCGTCTGCTCCTGCCTCATTCACACACGCTTTTGTCAACTGTTCGGTAGTTTGGGAATCCGCGGCTGGTGTTCTGCATTTTTAGTCCCCCCCACAGTTGCGTGAGGCTTCCTCTGTGTGCCAGAGATGCAGTGGTGTGCGGTGCAGAAGTATAGGACGAAGTATGCGTGCGGGAAGCACGAACGCAAGCCTCCTATCCAGAAAAAGAAGCGATCAGCGGCAAATCGGACAAAGCGAGGACCGTGTCGGCAAAAACACTTTTCGAAAAGTATCAGCGCACCGTGCGGTCCGTCCGAAAGGCAAAGAAACTGAAGCGGTGGTGGAAGCGACAAGGATATCGTACTTATGTTTCGACGCGGTACGGCTCCAACGAACGGAAGTCTCAAGACACGTGGAAAGCTCGGCTGATGCAATCGCGCAGCCACACGGATATGCCCCAATGCACTCGGTGAAGATTACGGAGATATGTCGCGGAAGGCTGACCTGACCTTGGAATCGATGCTAGGAAGTGAACCCGAAGACCCGGCACCGTCAACCAACGTCGCAGTGCAGTGTCGACACGGAGAAAGTTCCGTTTTCACCAGGGCGGGTGACGCTGATGCGGCGCGAGCTCTCGAGTACGACAGTGAACGTTAGTGCAACCGGAATAGTACCATTCCATGGCACCTAGGCCTGAAATCGATTCCCAGCAGTTAATCTTAGGTCCCGGCTCCATCGACTAGCCGCGACATCGCGATGCAGTTCTGATATGGAGAAACTTCCGTTTTTGCGATGGCGAGTGATACGCTGCCAGGCTTGCGGCAAATGTTTGCCTAACCCAATTCGCACCATTCAGGTGCCTGGAACCGCGTTCTGCGCCCTCGGAAACAACCCAAAAGGAAGCGTGCAGCGTAGCGATACAGTATTTCAATGCAGAGGCGTTTTGATGGGCGAAAAGTGGCTGTGCAACTTTAATGTTAGTTTTCTCAAAAATGCCTTTTGACCCAACTGTCCTGCTTGCAGAAAGCGTAGCACGGCAATGGCTTGATGAATTTTCAGGAGGTTTGTTGCATTATATTCCTTGGTGATTTCTTTATGCAATGACATTCCCATATATTCAAAATATGGTGTCATTCTTTTACTTTTTAGCTATTTTGAAATGGTGAAAATGAGTGCATTATGCAAGCATGGATGTAATGTTCTGTGTAAAAAAAAGTCAAGCTGATAAAAATATTTGGGGAATGTTACTGCATGAACCATTCATATGGCTAAAATGTAAGACCAACTATGGGCTTCTACCACAATTTTTTGTTACGCCTGGCTTTCTGCAAGTTTGGTAAACAATGATACAAATATAAATTTTTAATATCAAAACTACTGGAAATATCTTAATAAAGCTTTGGAATTAGCCATTCAGCACAGTTTTCAATAAGCATGCCAAGTTTTATTGCTTTACTACAAAAATTAAAGAATTTCACTTCAATCTCCATGCCCCCCCCCTTAAAAGCAACTGTACAGCTTGTGTACCGTCCTATCGCGATGCAGCACCAAGAACAGTAGGTGGTGGAACAAAGCAAGTAACATGAATGGAACGAAGATGCGGAGATACCTCTCAAAATGGCCACGATGACTACAAACATCATGGAGGTAAAAAACAAAACAAAGACGAGCATAACCTATGATGATAAGGATGTACCCAAGCACGCTATCGCCGCCAGGTAGCGCGAGCACACAACGAGGCCAGCTAGGTTCAGTAGCACTCCAAAGATGGCACTTGCTGCTACTAGCAGACGACTCTCATGGTGGTAATATTGGTGGTGCGATGATTATGCGAGGGAAAAAAATTCAAATTTTTGACGCCTAATGCGGGGGGGTGCGAGCATCAAGCGAGTGAATACGGTACAGTATATGCAGATCCGAACGATTTTCAGTCTGAATTCGCAGTTCTGGCCTCGTTATTAATCAGCGCTCTTAACATCAGGCTTCCAGCAAGAGGAGGCGCTATCTAGTGGTGGTGTCGGCAGACTGTTTCGATGGTTTCGGTTTTACCATAATGACCCTGCAATCCACGGTGCCAGCGATGCATGCTGATCGGAAGAAGGTTGACCGCACCTTGCATGCACAATGTAGGGTAGCAAAAGTGTCCTTCGGCACATTGCATGGGTCTCTCACGGGCCTCTCCAGCCATGATGGCATGCCCTACAGCCGAATCGCAGATGCTTGACCAACATTCCCAAGAAGAGTCTTGGTCGCACCTTCGAGACATGTGGAATACCAAACGCCTTTAGAGGTACGGGAAAGATGTCTTTAGCAAGGGACTCTTGGCGAATACATCGGACGACCATAACTCCGAAAGCCCTGGATCCGACAACTATTCTTAGGCGTATACACTGCACGCCTGCATGCAGTGCTAGACGCGAAGAGGCATGAACGTGGCAAATGCTAACCGGCAGCTTGTGCGCTGCCATCCCGCATCGGAGCCGGAAGCGACTTACTGGTTTTATAACAAACTGAAGACCATGTGGCTTCTGAGATTGCTAGGACGAGTGTGAGCTGCCCTTCTCCCCATGGTGTGTGAAATTCCCCGATCTAGCGTGTCGGCACGAGTAGAGGAGTGAACCAGCACCAGTATACAGGGTGTCTAGCAAACCAGTATTCTCAACATTCCCGACTTTTCCAGATCTTCCCTGATTATTTCAGTTCAAATTCCCTGACAAATAAAGCGACTCAAAACTGTAGCTGCTGATAGCCCAGACAAAAAATTCACAACAAAAACCTATTCATTAATCATATTCCACAATTTACAATAGTGAAAAGGCTGCCATTAGTGTTAATAGCCGTTAAGAACGTCAAAAGTTTACTGAAAAGTGAAAAGCACACTGATGCCTCCATCAGAGCATGCGGGCCGTCCACCCTGCAAAAAGCCAAAACAGTCCAATCCAATATGGCCGTGCGCGCGTACTAGCAGCACAGCTCGCCGATCACTTTCACGCTGGCCGCTGCAGTTATTCCAGCTTTTTGTCACGTGCTACTCTCACGCAGCGCTTCCGCATATTTTAGCGAGTGCCCACCTCACGTGCGTATTGGTCCTTGTATTGTGGCAGCTCAGCCATGCGTTGATGTCAAAGTAATATGTCGCCGCAGCGGCCGTGCGCTGGCGAGACAGCACAAAAAAAAAATATCTGCATGAATACTGTGCATTAGCTTAAAATGAAAATGCATTGCAGAATATCAGAATATATTGTGCCATTTCCTCTGATTTGCCAAAATTTTTGATGGTTTCCCTGACGTTTCACTGATTTTTCTCGGTGCATAAAATTTCCCTGACAATTCCTGGTTGCTAGACACCCAGGTATATGAAGGTTCGTGGCACTATTCAGTGCCTGGCGCGGAGTGGCGTTGGACGCGAAGGTATATACCTCGTGAAGAAACTGTGAAATGTAGTGTAAATACAGTGAAAGCTCGTTAATTCGAACCTCGCTAATTAGAATTTTCTGATAATTCGAATTACACTACTTGGTCCGGCTAAGCTGCATAGAGATCTGTGTACAAAAAAGACCGTTAATTTGAACGTGAGTCGGTTCCGCAACGAATAATTTGAACTACGTGCCGCCATGTCTGGGCGGCCTGATGCAACAGCACGTGGCAAAACAAAAAAGCCCTCAGTGATATAGCGGCATAGCTAGAGGCTGCACACGTCCAAAACGGGAATAGAAGATGAAACCACGAAAAGTGGGTAAAGCCTAAATGGCGCCATGACAGGCGCGGCGGCGACAGAGGGTAGGGGTTGGCGGCCGCGGCTGCCTGCTCTCTCTTCCGTGCAATCTCCGAAACTAGCAACTAAATACTCGTTATTCGAGCCCTGTTCATTCTGAAATATAGATAAGCACTGTCACGTGGTCCCAGCCAATGCACATGAAGGGCCATGACCTTAGGTTGAGCGCTACGAATTACGCGGGATTTTTTATTTTATTTTTTGTGAGAGTCGTCCATCCTTCCACCCATCGGTCATCAACGGGAGCATGCGGTCAGCCGCGATCATGACACCGGCTTTTAGCATCGTTCGCTTCAAAAGGCATTTGCTGCTCTAGCGCGTTCCAGGCAGTAAACGGTGTCTGCCCCAATCGCCCATGGCATGATAAAGCGAACATACTGAAAACGAGGCTTGCACAACCGGACAAGTGCTGGTAGTCTGCCAAGATCGCCCCCACCACTCCCTCTGCTAAGCTAGTGCAGCATCTTGGCGCAATGCGAAGAAATGCGTTGTGGACAGTGACTGCGCGAAACGGGGGGGAAGCGCTAAGGACTGGTCTTTCTTTTTCTTTTTTTATTCCTAGGCAAAAATCAGGGGTGGGTGGGTGCATTTTGCAAGTGTGTTCATTACGCGAGTAAATACCGTAAATTTACCGCAATGCAACTGGTTGCTGTCAGTTTTTTCGAGGTGATTCGATAAATCTAAATAAACAAACTAGATTCCCTAGGAAGGGAAAGCATAGCAGGGGGTGGCAGAAAGTTAAGTGTGCAGATGAGGTCAAGAAGTTCGCAGGGGTCAAGTGGATGCAATTAGCACAAGACCAGGTTAATTGGAGGAATATGGCAGAGGCCTTTGCCCTGTAGGGGATATAGTCAGGCTGATGATGATAAGCGGATTTTTATGGTACTTTATTCTGAAATATGCGCTATATTGATATTCATAGTATGGAGGTAATTTTACACAAAAAGATATTAAAAACGAGTTAGGAACTTTCAAAAAATTGTTATTTGAAAAATTCGTTGATGTGTTTGTACTAAAAAGATTTGACTAGCATATATTTACCATACATTTAATTGCTTAATATGATAGCTATAACTTTTTTCGTATTTATGCTAAGGTGATGACATTTAGAATGCAATTTAATAAGAGGAAGCTCAGTCAACCTTGAAAAGTTTTATCAAAATTCGTGGAGCAGTTCAAAAGTTGACTGCAGGCCTAGCATCCTGCCTCCTTAAAACACTATCCACCACCATTTGCACCACTTTTTTATCCCATTATGCACCAAATGAAGTGCGGCTACATATTGAAACATGGTCCAAATGGCGTAGCTCAGTAAGCTGTGCTATATGTGACGAACTGGACAGATGGGGCTGCAATCAGTTCAGGTTTGCACATGCTCTCACTGTATCTGGTGTTTAATTCTAACCGAATGTTTAGTACTCGAAGTATCCATCCCAAGCAAACAACATTTATGAGAAGCCTTGTTTCACGTGGTGTCAGTTCACAAGACACCTCGTGAGGGATGGCATCGCAGTACATAAGCAGCTGCATTTCAACTCCAAGGATGCCTGCTATGCGCTAGTGCGCGATCTGCAGCCAGCTGCCAAGTGTGTATACACATGGCTATCTGTGCTGTGCGAATGCCAGAACCAGTTAAAGGACTTGATGAGGCTCACTGATTACAGCCAAGAACAAGGGAGCCATAGTGCTCCCGAAACGTCATTTGTTCCTGACCACGGTCAGTGACTAGCCAACCTCATAAAGCCACAATTACCGACCGGTCATATGTACGTCAATTCGGCCAATTTCGGAGAGCCATTTTAAGCAAAGGGCTGACCTGGCTCCAGTGAGCATGGCAAAGCATCAATGGCCTTTTCCTTTTTCAGGCAATGGCTTTGTGTGCTGAAATAGGACACTGAAAATGCCCGCTGTGCCATTCAATCATAGTTATGAGCTGTATTCCAAAAAAGTTACTATTCAGAGCCTTATTCATTATCCCATCTGCATGCTTCTCAGCAGAGCAAGGCCACCCTCATGTGGAGGTCATCGAAGGCGACGAAATTGGAGCCTCGTGATGTGCCCGCACCTGGATGATGCTGAGCAGCATCCAGTCGAGCAGGAACCAGAGCAGCAGGTGCAGCAGGTAGACTGCGAAGGCGTCCCACTGGAACAGGAAGCTGGTCGCCCACGCCACCAGGGCCCCCAACAGCATGCATTCGGACAGAGGCTCCAACAGCATAGTGTGCGGCACCATGGCAAACCGCAGCTTGGCCCACCTGCACACCACACACCATCTCAGCACTCTTCCCAAGCTTAGCCTTCGTCACAAATTCCCTGTGCCTCTGCTTTGCCCTTTCTGGCGATAGGCGATAGAATGCTTTAAAAGCTGAATTTAATACAACGCTTTGCTTTCAGATCGAATATGAATAGTAAAGCGAAAAACCAAAACGAATATGCATGAAGCAGTCGATGGCACGATGGCATGCCGTCTGGTAAGGAATCATGGCTTGGTGAGGTTCACTGGTCACGGATTATGGTCAACAACAAATGACGTCTCGGGGGCGCTACGGCTCGCTTTTTGTAAAGTTAGTATCGTTTTTTAGCAATTTCGCTTAGTCCCAAAACATCATTTGTTCTTGACCATGGTCAGTGACCAGTGAAACTCATCAATACACATGAAGTATTTGTAATAAAATGCACTATTTCAGCATACTAAATAAGCAATCGTGCGAAAGTGCCAGCACAGGCACTGCGCTATAAGTTGCAGAATGAAAGCTGTTACAAGTTGCAACAATCAGGGGTTGTAGCATGGAATCAACATTTATTAACTACCGCACATGGCCGACTATATGAGTCGACTTTTCTTTCGAAAGATGGCCTTCTGAACTTTGAGGGTTGACTAATGAACGGAGTCGATCCTTGCGAGAAGTCATGAATTCTACACATACGTGGAGTCAAAAGCAGGTAATACCACGTGGATTCACACATATATCCGCGATAGTTGCCAGGCATGGTACAAAAGCGGACTGCTTAAAAAACACGAATTCGCCTAAACATAAACCCCAAATTTTAGTTTTCATTGGACAGAAATGCTTTGTAGACGAATCATGGGCAATCCACATAAAAATAGGTAATGCCGTGCCTCAGATCGAATCCAATTCAATCTCAAACCATGCGACTAGTCATGTACTGTCAGAAGATCCCTCTGCACAGTTTTTTTTTCTGCGTTTCGCTTTGGGAGGTCGGATCGCTGACTGTCAGCGGTGCGCATTATTAGTGTGCCTAATAGATGCCAACAATCCGCCAGACCAGTGCTGCCAAATTAGCGGTTTTGCCGCTAAATATACCAAGTTTTTATAAACTATATAGCGGGCAAAAATGTTGCATCACGGGAGGTGGGTTTTTTAGCGGTTTTAGGTCTTGTTGGCTTTTTTTCTGGCAGTTTTTGGTGATCCTACATATTTAGTTAAAAATAGTCTAAGCTCTTTAAAACTAATTTCATTTCTGCAAAAGGAATCCACCTATTTCACAAAATGTGGCGCCCTCTGGGAGTGGTAAAAAATTCATCTGCTACTGGTTGAAAACGTCTGTGGGAGATGCAGCCGCCAGCGAAATGATGGTGTGTGTTTTTGACAGCTACCGCCATCTGTCGCATACGCCTGTCTGGAATATTAACTACACATGGCCTCTGAGATCAGCTCCGGTTGCGCCGATCGCGGAGGCCAAGAACTGTGCATGTACAGCTTTGGTTGGTGGTTTGTTCTCAACCCGGAAAAAGGCGTGCATGCGCGGAGTGGCCTTGTGAAAAAGGCGGATTCACTGTAAGTGCATGAAGTCAATGAGGTGGCAATTGATTTGCATAGCGTTTGTTAATGTAATCATGGCCTCTGCTGTTGCATAGCACGCAATCTGCCGGAAAGGGCCCTATCAAGTATCTACAGGAGTTTAGGAGAAAAAGTGGCTGCAGGACCATATTTTTCGAGACAAGATATTCAAAGTTTCAAATGCAAATGAATGCTCTTTGTGCAGTTAAAAATTCATCGGTTGCCATTACAAAATTCATGAGTACCACGAGAAATAATTGTTGCCGTTCAGCTGCGATAGAGGTAACCCACACTGATCAGCTGGAACAACCGTAGGTGAGTGGCTGCACTCTGTGCCGAAGTGAAGAAGCAGGGATGCCTTAAAAGAAAATTCCTTCAAGAGGGCCAAGTTTCTTGTCCTCGCACTGATGGTGCTCTGGTCGAACGCAGAGGTTGGATGCATTACTAATTCTAATGCAACCAATTCATAGAGGTGGTCACTGTGAATATTCGAGTCAGATTTGAAAGCTTTACGCAGAACCGATAATTTGCAAATAAGTTTTAAAAAGTGCTCCTGACGACCGTTCGCAGTCGATTTGGGTGACACATCGCCACGCAGAAGCTTCCCCACTGACATCATTGGGGCTGCAGGGCGCGCCCGCTCATTGGACACTCCCAAGTTAGGCGAGCAGGACAGGGCATGGTGGGGCATTGTCGCGACTAGTTTTCTTCTTTCTTCTTACACGCCAGCATGGGTTGAGTTGAAGAAGGGAAGGAGGAGCATGATTTTTGATCGCCGGTTTGTTTGTCGCTAATGAAGCTAGCCTAAAAAATTTTCCGTAGTAGAAAGGATTGATGGGATACTTATTCCCAGAGCGCGTTTAATAATTCTAGTAAACAGCTTTTCGTGGGCCCTTTTTAGATCATTCAATTAACTAAACATCACCAAATGCAAACAGGGAATTTAATGTGAACAGAGATTACACATTTCATCTCAACTATTCGAGCCGGACTTCTAAGGCAGAATAAATATGCTGCTATAACTACAAACTGTTCGCAAAAGTAATCAAAAAGATCCACATGATATGAAGGTGAGTGTTTGCAGCAGTGCTGGAATCTCGCCTGTACTTTGTTCCACTAGATGTTTGCTGCACTGCAAACAGCTTTGCGAGATGGAACATAGAACAGGCGGTAGGAGCAGACAATCGCCAGCAGAGTTCTCGGCAGACCAAGGTGAAATGGATGTTTTTTTCACGTGAAAGTATATGTGCAGTTAGCAGTTCAAAGTCAGGAAAAAAGTTCCTTTACAATTTTAATTTAAACCTGCAGAACGCATTCGAAGTGTCTAGTAAAGAGCGAAAAAATTTCTTTGTACTACATCTATTTATAGCATGGGTTTATTATATGCAGAACAAAACATAAATGGCATAAAATAACTTTTTGATGCAGATATTGACCTTAGCAAATTTTGGGGCTTCTCGCCGCGGGTTTTTCACTTTTGAGTTGCCAACACTGGCCACTGCACCCTTGGCAACAATACTGCACGGCTTTCAAGCAGAGAGTTATCCTCTGTGTAGAGGCGAAAAACATCTCAGCAGGGCAGAAGTTTGACGTGTCGGAAAAGTGAGTGGCGGATTAGAGAAAGCAACACGCCGTACTTATCGTGGCCCAAAATCCCCGCCACTGCAGATGCAGTTCGAGACTGGATTCAAGACCAAGCGAGCAAGAGCCTGTATGTTTGCAACAGTGACACTGAAGCTGTTGCGGATATGTGCATCCCAAGCACTGGCTTGAAAGAGTCCACGAAATGGGCAAAAAATTTTATGAGATGGAACGTCTCATAAAATTTTTTGCCCATTTCGTGGACTCTTTGATGCAGATATTGGCTTTAGCAAATTTTCCTAAGTCTAAGGAGATGCACGACTATATACCAAAAGTTGTCCGAAGCATGTGAAGATAAACAGCGCATTTTTGTGCTACCTGAAGGGCTTGAAGGCAAAACATTAATTTCTGCTTGGTCAAACTGGCAATGCCGACCAGACTCCAGTCTCGTTTGACATGCCTAGTATGAAAACAGTGTCCGTGAAAAGGAAATGCCAGGTTTGCCAGCTGGCCATGGGCAACAAGCACAACCGCTTCCCGGTGATGTGCCATACAAGCAATGGGTACAAGCTGCCACCCTTTCTTCTGTTCAAGAGGATCGTCCAAGGTTATTGCACAAGTGAACAAAAATGGTTTTTCAAATGATGAAAGTGTCCTCAAGTGGTTTTGTCTAGCATGGTGAAGGCGGCCCGATGCATTGCTGAAGCTCCACGGCATGCTCATCCTGGACTCCTTCCATGGTCACATCAGCTGCCGAATGAAGACCGCAGTAGCGGATGGAACTTGGTTCTTTCTGGGTGGATTGACTTGATATCTATCCTTCAGCTTCTAGACGTTGTGCAGAACAAGCCATTCAAAGACTGCATCGGCGCAATGTACACTAAAAGTCTTCAAAAGGAAAGCTTCAAGACATGAACAAGGCGGCTGAAGTGCCCTTCTTTGAGCCAAGTGGCCCAATGGTCGACTCTTGGTACACACTGCCAGCCAACATGATCCAAGAGAAAACTTTCCACGTGCAGCATCTTATCACCGCTTCCGACGGCCAGCAGCACCAGCAGTGGCTCAGATGATCGTGACTGCGTCCTTGTAATAAGGGAGTAATTACTCATTGCATCCACCCAAGCGCAGCCATACGGCTACAAAGGAAAGCTATACAGCTTTCTCAGAAACTTCGTAGTTAAAGAAAAATTCGTCCTGATCCGGGAATCGAACCCGGCACCACTCGCCCTACCATCTAATCTGCTGACCGTCCTGGTTAGCTCAGTCGGTAGAGCGACTGCCCCGACTGTGTCCTTCTTGCGTGCGACAACAAATCGAATCGTAAGAGGCAATTCCTGTGCAAATAAATATCTTTAAAAGACTCGGTCTTCTGAAAACTTACAGGGGAGCTAATGCTTCAGCGCACTTTAGTGGCGACCTATACAGTCGAACCTGGATACACTGAACCCGGATATTTCAAGTTTTGATTATATTGAGCTCGCAAAATATCCCCTTGAAAACCCCATGTAAAAGTATAGGAAAGCTGCGTCGTACATCGAACTCAATTTCACCGGACGTTCGATACATCAAACTCTGCACCACGCATTGGACGGTGCACCTCCCTCAAAGACATCGCTTCACCTCGGCCGTTTGCCGCGTGACGTTTTCAAGTCACACGCGGAGGGAATGAGAGGACACAGCTCGGCGACGGCTGGTCTAGGGCAGCGCCGCACCCTTCCCCAAAGGCGCGCGCATCTGCGATGATCGCTGCCACGCTAGCACGCCACGTGACGTTTGCAAGCCACGTGTGTGAAGGAACAAGAGGGAACCAATGCAGCCGCGGTGTTCGGGAGAGGGGAAAAACACTAGAGCGAAGCGCAAGGGTGCGCCCACTCTTCTGTTGAGCTTTGTCTCTCCCCTTCCTCTCTCTTTCCCGGTTTCGTTCGCAGCAGCACGCACTACGCATGCGCGGACAAGCCAGCTCAGCCTGTGGCAGACGCTTCTCCAGTGCGTGTTGTGAATGCTCTGCGTGCGGCCGCTGGCGTGCGATGAGCGTCTCATGTCGTCGTGCTGAACGCGCGTAAGCTACCGTGGCCGTGAACGCTAAAAAACGGCAGATCTATATATATTTTTTTTTGCAAGAGTCCTTTATTCTTGCCGTCGGGCTGAACGTATGCTATGGCGGCTGCGGAGGTTAAGAAGCGGCAATCGTTTTTTTCTTTTGCGAGAGTTGTTCTTGTCGGACCGAACGTGCGGCGCAGCGTAAGCTATGGCGGCTGCGGACGATAAGAAGCGGCAGTGTTTTTTGTTCTTTTGTTTTGGCGCGAGTGTTTTGGTGAGAGTCGTTCATTCTTGCACCTATGAATCAACGAAAGCATGCGGTCGGCTGCGGTCATGCCACCGGCTTTTAGCATTGTTTGCTCCAAACAGCATTTACAGCTATCACGCTTGCCAATGATTTTGTAGCAGTGGACTACGCCCGCCCCACCCTAAGCGCGGCATGATAAATCGAACCAGGCTTGTGCAATCAAGCCATCACGCGGGCACTCTACCAAGTTTACTCCCTGCCACCGCAGGATCTATGAAAAGTGTGGTTAAAAGATAAACACGTCGTGGTGTTATCGCTGCGCAGCACCTTGGCACGCTGTCAATAAATGAGCTGTGGATGCGACGGTCGAAACGGAGGAACGCGCCACCGAACGCTTTTTTTTCTTCTTCAAATTCTCGGGTGCAAAATTGGGCAGTGGGTTCATTATGAGAGTGGGTTGACTACGCGATAAATACCGTATCATTTTTCATGATCGCAAGTGACGTCTCAAGCCGATTTCTGTATATCGAATTAGCGATATATTGAAATATTTCGCGATCCCCTTCGAGTTCGATATATCCGGATTCGACTGTATTCGAGATCAATTTTTTATTTTATTTTCTAAAGAGGCTCCGCAAGTTGGGGTCAGAATTAGGCCGTGTACTTTCCAGTTTCAAGCATAAAAATACCAATAAACATCTGCCAGTAAAAAAAGTTATTGAATCGGCTAAAACCAGAAAACGCCAATTTTCAATATGTTCATGCTAGTCTAGGACCCATACTTGACTGAAAACTTTCCATTTTGTTCCCTTTTAAATGCAAGAACGGACCAGCAGGCACTCGAAAAACCAGTACACACAAAGAGGACAGCCCCTGCTAGCATCTCTGTTGAGGCAGCAGTGAACGATTTCCGCACATCTGTAAGTAAGCGTCTCCCCAAGCCTTATTTTCCAATCAAAAGATCTTGCTCCCAGATGAAACTCCAGCATTATTCATGGAACTAGTAGCAGGAGACATGCTTTTGTCCCCATCCTGTGGGGGGCGGATTGCTCATTGTTTGAATTAGCGGTACCTAGAGGTGAAGGGGAAACTATCACTCAGCAAAAAGTTTAAGAAAATTATGTGTGGTGTAGGGCCCCATATTACGGGATGGATGACAGAGTCATGGTCTCTTAGATCGGGCATTAAGGCAAGGTTTGCTGAACTTTCCTGAGCCCTGCCCCGTTGTCTAACCTTAGAGGCCACAAATGCACACTGACACAGAAGCTAGAAAGATTTAGAATAGTGGGCTCCAAGCCTTGAGGCCCCCAAGGAGCTTCGGGCATCAAAATGAGCATGCGCAAAACGTAAGGCATGTTTAGAGTCTTGGGTTAGCGCTTGGTTCAGATCCTATTTTTCGGAAATAGCGTTTGCCCCAAGCCACCTTGGGGCACTCGGGTTACAGCAACATGGCAGCGTCCAGCCAAGCGATGGCCGCTCGCCTCAACACCGATTCTTTGTTATTGCTGCATGGTGCCGCGTGTTTGAAGCTTGTGCTATGTCTAATGATGTCCACACCACCAGATTTTAGCGATAAAACGCACCCTATTTTCCGATTGCTTCTGGACTGACGAGCTGCTAGGCTTAGCGAGTTCACCTCGTTTGGTTGCCAAGGAGACCAGACATCAGAAAGCGCAGAAGGTTCAAATGAGGCTTCCCTGCTCAGCCTGGATTGGCTAAGATTAGCCGATTTCGTGTTGTCTGAAGAAACCGGTCTTATCTCATTGTAACAGCAATCTTCGTTGTGCTTTGATGGTATCGCGCAAGTGGAAGGCTCGGCAGTGAGCGCATCAACTGCACAGCACTACTTTGAGCGGTATTGCTTTCGCATAGACGAGGAAGTGGAGCCTACCGCGGAAGATGAAGAGGCAGAATCAGCCTCTCGTGATCAAGAGCTAATTGAGGCTACGAATGCGCTAAGTGCCACGGGAGCCACATTAGACGACCACCGCCGTGGATGTTGCTGTTGTGACATCGGAGTGGCAAAGCTTCGCAGAGATTGTTGCAAACTCGAACAAGAGTGAAGTTGCCGGCTGCAATGGCGCCGAGAAGCACAAGCCGCATGACTCTGGGGAGTTGATAGGTCACAGCATTCCTCTGTAGGCACGTCGCACTTCAAAGCGACGCTGACAGCAATACGGTCTTAGAAATGCGTGGTGGTTTCCAATGAGAAAAAGAAACGGCAATCCACCATTCCCTATTTTTTAAGTCCTAAGCTCACTTTGTGAGAATAAATAGTTTCAAAGTCAAAGCTGCACTATATTAACTTTAGGAGCTTTCCCCACTGGTGCATTTTCCTGGCTGCTCAGTTTTGTTTTTCCTGGTCCAGTGAAAAATGTATGAATAGGGTTCCACTGTATTTGCATATTATATTAAGCTAGAGTTGCACAAAATGTATATGCAATACTGAAAAATCCAGTATATTTTATATAAGATTCTGTAACTGCTTTTTTGTACAGGCAGGAACTGCATGAAAGCAGGTGAAGCTGTCACGTCACTGCTGAATACAGCACACTCTCGTTAAGCCGGCCTTCAAGAGACTAGAAAAAAATGTCTGAATTAGCTGAAAGCTTGAGTAATTGAATGGTCCTGAAAAACTGCTAAAAATTCATTTCCTTCACAGTAATTTTATCAGACAAACTCGCATTTGGGATGAAATCCACGTAAGAAAGGCGCTTTTTCCTGGTTTGCTCAAGTTCTTCCCTTTGTGCACACTGCCGGGAAGGCCCTCTTTACAAAATGGCCACGTCGCGTTGCGAGAATGCTTCGCCGCATTATTTTGCTTTGCTGTCACAATTTACTTTCGAATTAATTTCAAATTTCATGCACTCTGAGTAATTAAAATCTCTTCCCAGGCTGGATAGGTTAACTATGCATACACGTCTGTGATACCCAAAAACTGCTTCATTGCTCAGTATGAAAATGAAGACAAGTGAGCAAAAGGGAAAGGAAAGTTAACGTTTGCATGCAAGACTAAGGCCGAGGCAAGCAAACAGTGGTGCTAGCGAATCCCAGCTTTTGCACAGCTGCTTGTGATGTGCTTGGACACAGCTCAGCAAGGAATTGGCAATTAGAGGGTTGGTTACTATTGAGGTTAAAAACTACCTTTTCCCCAAACAGCAGCTGTACAGGTGTGGTTCTCACCTTGCCACCCGGGTCTGGAAGAGGCCGACCTCGCAGAGGCCAGAGTTCTGCCAGGCAGGCTGCGAGCTGATCCTGATCTTCCAGCCCCTGCACAGAGATCGCACTGAGCAACACATATCACAAGGTGAAGGCCAGCAGGCTGGCATAAATTTAAAGGAAGAACATGGAAGGAAAACTCCATCCAACTGCAAACTTCGTAAAGAAACTGATTCACTGGCGGCTTCCTATGATGCTTGCTCAAGTGAAAAAGGCAAAAAAAAAAAAAAAAAAAGAAAGAAAGAGGAATTTATTGCGCAGAAAGTTGGACTTTAATACATTCTGTCCACTCAATTCAATTTCGGGACGTCACGGCCACAAACAACAGTGCGATCATCTTTTTTGGAAGTCAGTGACTTGTGGCGATACCCGTGTTTAAATGTCTTGCACTCTTTTCTTTGTGTTTAGAACACAGAGGTTTTTTGGATAAGCAAACTTCAGTTTGCCATACGCCGCAGCGAACAGTGGCAGCAGGAGCGCGCGGAGCATAAGAACAAGCGCGGTTGTCTTTACAAAAGAAGAGGGAGGACCCCATGCAGAAATTCCTCGCAGTCAGCTGGCTTCCATTGGAACCAGCAATGGACTCGATCAGACCACGCAGTCCGAAAGTCATACTTTTCGATTCAAAGGGTCTGAAATATTGGTCGTTAAAGCGTGCATATTTCTATGAGGTGCGGACGGTTCCTCAGTAAAGTCTCAAAATGACACAAGTCCAAATCACTGGATTTTGAAAAACCAGTCAGCCACTGTGTTGGCACTTTGAGGAGTCTTGTATGCTCACCCTTAAAAAAAAAATTTAATGGGGACACTTAAGCTCCGCCTTTAAAAGTAGTATAATACGATAGCATAGGCGACCACCCGACATATAAAGTCCCGCTTTAATCAAGCCATATGAACACGCCTGTGTTGCCTAGAGATAGCATACTTGACACAGCACCCAAGAGCACTGGAAGGCAGATTCTTATTGCACCTTCCCACCTCTAAACTTGATCACAGGTGACAATATTATGTAGCCTCGCTAACTCTTTTCTTACGTGCCCATTGAGCATCGTCAGCCCGCTAACGATGACTTCGCGCACAGATATTGAACCCTTCCGCGTCGCTCACAGACACGCTATACCATCTAGTGTGTAGTCAGATTTTGATGCAGTTTAATTTTTCCCGCGAAGCGGCTATTTTTGAGCGTGCTTCTAACATGCGGCAGCGTTTGAGTCGCATGCGAGAATAGCGGCATCCGTGTCGACGACTCGAGCTTCAAAACGTTGCACATCTGACGACTACGCACTCAATCGATTTCAATCCTTTTTTTGCAACCCATATTATCAAAACCATGTTATCAACGTGATCAAAAGTTTGTTACAACCATTGCTGTCCCATCAAAAAGAGTTAGTTTGCCTTTTCTTTTGAGGCTTCTTTTTCTTTAATGTACATCTATTTGGCAAAGCAAAGTCAAAGTTTGAACTTGGCCCATACCACGGACAGGTGTCTATTTGACAATGTTACCACAAAAGCAACACAACTTTTCTTTTTTTCCTTCAAATTTAGACTGGCTTCAAGTGCCACTTGAGCTGCTGATATTCACACACACTTGCACATTGTTCTCGCCCAGGTTCAAAAGCCTTCCCCCTGCAAAGATTAGAGCACAAACAAAAAGAGGGGGAAAACGAATGGAGCTACCTAGCTTTTCAGCTCTTCTTTCAGTTCATTACCATATTAACACATCTGGCATTTTCACGACAGGTTACAAAATGAGATGACCCGAAAAAACAATAGCGCCTCTAACCTCAAGAGTTAATTCCTATAAATACTCTTACATCCCACGAACCAAAGTTGACTGGAATAACCTCACTAACGACGCAGCCATGCAGAAATCATTGAAACCATTTGAAGAGCACCTGAAATAATTCACCAATATTGTTCGGTCTTGCTGTACGCCCAATTGTGTGTATGTACCCACCCTGCTATGGTCTTGAACAAAGATCATAGTATGCAGAAATAAATAAATAAATAAATTGGCGCAAACCCACCTGTCCTCGAAAGACTTGGCAAAAAAGAAGTCCTCTGCCAAGTAGTGGCCGAACGCTCTGATGCCGCCAACCTCGTCAAGCAGCTTCTTCCGCATCAACGCTGACATGCCCGTTGCGCAGTTGATACGCAAGAAGTCAGCAGCAAGGTAGATGCGAGCGTGCGCCGTCCCAAAATAAACCTGCGCAAGGTGAGGCCACAACTGTGAGTCATAAACAGTGACAAACAACAAAAGTTTCACAGCGTGCCATGCGTGGCTAGGCAGCTACCGCGTTCTCCAGAGAGGCTTCGTATCTGCTGTGCACAGCATGCACCACAAACTGATGCTTAACTGCACAGATATCACCAACAAAGTTGTAGACCACTTGTGAAGTGAATGCGCACTGCAGTGGCAGAAAGCCACTGGGGGGAGGGGGCGGGGGGGGGGGGGGGGGAGATAAATCCCGACACAGGCACCATGGCTGTAGGTAAGCTTGCTTCCAACACACAATGTTTGGTTTGGTTTGGTTTGTGGGGTTTAACGTCCCAAAGCGACTCAGGCTATGAGAGACGCCGTAGTGGAGGACTCCGGAAATTTTGACCACCCGGGGTTCTTTAATGTGCACTGACATCGCACAGCACACGGGCGCCTTGCTTTTCGCTTCCAACGAAAAGCGGCCACCGAGGCCGGGATTCGATCCCGCACCCTTGGGAACAGTAGTCGAGCGCCGTAACAACTGCGCCACCCCGGCGGGTGGCGCACACGACAATAAAATTCAAAATGCCAGAGTGCTGTACATTAAAGAGTCATGATTATGAACTTCAGTGGTGGGAAAATGCATGCAAAATAGTGCTTCAAACTCATGAGAAATGAAAGCAGTTTTCGAAGCAACAAACATGACAAGTTGTAAACAACCCGGAGGTTTAACACTTTCCTGTCCGCGGGAAAGGTAGTAGTTTTTGGGTGGTGTCATTAAAAAATTTTTTTAGCAAAACTTGCCTGGTACAGGAGTGCATGATATCAAATTGTAGAGGAGGAAATTCTCTTCACAATGGTATTAGTCACAATTAACATCTTTATTATGTAAGTGAAAAAAAGAAAAAAAAAAACGAAAAATAAATTGTACTTAAAATAAACTCACAAAACATCAGTTTCTTCAAAAAAACAAAATTCCAAATTTCAACATACTGCAAGTTTTTTAAAACAAAATCCGATGCGACATTGCAGCAAATTCTAGCTTTCTGTGTACAGCACTTGCTGAGTTAGGAAAGAAAACAGTGGTCGAGGTCAACTACGTGGACGTCAATTCATGGCTGTCTTTTAGTGGAAAACACGACTCTCTGCGCTAGCAACGGCAAGTAGTCCCCCCCGAAAGACATTGACACTCTGCAGGTAAAGATTGTGACCTTCAGAACACAGATCTCTTCCGATCAGCACGCAGGGGAACTTTTCAGGGGCGGAAGCGAAACTTATTGGGGCATGGCTGTTGACGTTCCGGTTCGGTTTAACGCAGTTTCACTGCATCTGCTGAAGTCTGAAGAGCTGAAGTCATTTTCAGAATCATCACTGCTGCTGTTCGCGTAGCAAAATGCGCGGAAACGCGCCGTTTCCGCGCAGTAGCAGCGCGTGTCGATGCCTTGATTTATACAAGGAGCCCCAGTCACCTGACCCTGAGCCCAGCTGCACGGGCGCGGCACGGCGGAAAAAATAAAACCAAAAACGAAACTGAAAGAAGAGTTCATCTATTACCCACTGGATGCTGCCACTTGTCAAGGAGCAGCGGGAAAATTCGAATCGTGAAACCATCGATAGCGGGTTATCGATGCAAACAGGCGAGAACAGGAAAGTGTTAAAGGATGTTATTATGGCATGGGGTCAAGAATATAAAATAAATAAACCTGACAAGATTCAGAGGATCGTTTGGTTTGAGTGGTCTCAGTCAAAAAAAGTGACAAATTACGAGGGGCGCCGTAGTGTAGGGCTCAGGATAATTTCGACCAGCTGAGGTTTCTCAACATGCATAGACATTGCACAGCATGCGGGCACCTAGCATTTCACCTCCACCAAAGAGCAACCCTCATAGCCACACGCAGATGGGTCTTTAGTATCAAAGTACAAGGGGCTTTAAAGAAAGAATCGCCTCTCCTTGTTAACCTCTTTTGTTAGCATCTTTGAGAACAGTAACAAAGAGCCGGACCAAATACATCTACAAAGTAGGTTGCCTTTCCTCAACATGCAAAAAGTATTGTATTTGCACGAATCTAAGCGCCCTCTTTTTTTTTTGCAAGGAAGAACATGTAGACGGGGCAGCTAGCGCACTGGCTCACGTACTGATGCTGAGGTCGTGTGGCATCTGAGGCACGATCGCCAGCATCTTGTGCTACTGCGTTCAAACATGACAGCTGGTGGCAAAGATGCTTACCAGGTTAGTTTGCTGAATAAAATGTTATTCCTAGCGCCCAGCTCCCTAAGATATCGACGAGAGAACAGGGGGGAAGGCTAGTTTAGGTTTCTCGAATCTAAGTACCCCCCCTCATTTTCGGCATGATGATCATGGGAAAAAGGGGGTACTTAAAGTGAATACTGCTGCGAACCATTCAAATGTTTATTTGTTCTTTTTCGACAGCAGCAGGCACGCAGTCTTATCATTGTAAAAATACAAGCGTGTGACTGGAATAATTTGAGATGCATCTCGAATCATCTGCCACAACAGAAGAAATGATCATGCAGAAGCTCGACGACTTGCACAGCTGCACATTAAGGACCAACAACGCACCAACGCACAACGATACAACTTGCGACGTCGCCATGCAGAGTAAAAGCCGGAGACCAAGTCTGGATGTGGACACCAATTTGCCATCGCGGACTTGGTGAAAAGTTGTTGCATCAATACTTTGGGCCATATAAAAATCCTTCGCCACGCCGGATAACTCGACTATGAAGTCATTCCCGACGGTAAAACAGCATCACAATGGCGACACGGACACCCAGAAATCGTACATGTTGTTCGTCTGAAGCGATATTATGTGCTTTAAAGATTCCGTGGTGTTTACACATTGTAATGCTTATGTCTAAGTTGCATTGTTTATTTTGGGACAAAGGGGGGAGTAATGCCCTGAACCATTCAAATGCTTATTTTTTCTTTTTTGACAGCCACAGGTATGCGGTCTTATCACTGTGAATCTAGCATGCGAATCACTTCTGTATCCTTTGTTTGTTCATGCTCGTTGTGAGACGCGGCTTTATCATTTCCTTTGTTGCGGCAGATATTCGCAATTTATCTCGAAAGATACCAGCCACGCGCTTGTATTTCTAGAATGTTCCCGGTTATGCTAGTCACTGTCGACGGTTTTATCTAGACGTTTCTATGCCGCTTTTAAATTAAGCGCTGACAAGTGAAACGAGCATTCTTAGTTCGACGACCAACGAGCATGTTTGTTGCTATCGCCACTGCCGATTTGCTCACTTCTTTTGCAGGCGCAAGTCAGCCCAATAAAGAGTCTATTCCCATGAAGACAAAGTTTCCTCAATTGTTGTCAACCGCATTGTCACCCACACGTGACAATATGGTAGCTTACCCAAAAACAATCTTTTATGCAAATAAGAACCTTGAGGTAGGCTTGCTCCTCATCTCTTCAGCCAGCCAGCAGCCAGTGGGGAAAGGGAATGCGCGCAAGCCAATGAGAACCTTGAGGTAGGCTTGCTCCCCATCTCTTCAGCCAGCCAGTGGGGAAAGGGAATGAGTGGAGGAGGTCACAACATCTTCCCAAAATTCTGGATGGCCCCACAATGCTGATATGGCGCACTGGGCACTTAAAAGAGAATGGTCAACAGATGCTGTTCCTACAGACAGCAAACGATTCTCACCCTGAGCAGTACTCTGCTAAGCATTAACTATGCCGACTGCATGGGAAGACAACTGTCAGCATGGTTTGCCGAGGAGCTCCCGTCGCCCGTCTTGCGACTACACTTAGCTGGGAGACGTGGAGCAACCTACGACCTCGAAAAAGTCTTTTTCTGAGCTAAACACTCGTCTGCCAGTGTCTTTTCTTGTGTACGTGAGACTAATAAATTTACAAGCTCTGCCTCTGCCAACTGAACCCAAACCTACCAAGGCTGTTAGTTTTTTCATCATACGCTGGAAGGCCTTTCCCACCAGCCGTGTGCAAGGTGACCCCGCACAAGGCTTTATTGTTCTCATTAAAAACAGCCTGTATGTAGTGCAACGTTGGTGCATGTTAAAGAACCCCAGGTGATTGAAATCATTCTGTAGCCCTCCAACTACGGCATCTCTCATAGCCAGAGTCGCTTTGAGACATTCACTCATATAAACCAAACCACCATTGAAGAAAACATAAAACAAACTAAACTATACAACACTGTTGAAACCCTTCTAAAGAGTCCCTCTGCCATAACATGCTCCTCGCTGACCGCTCAAGTAACTCCCAATGCAGTGGCATATTACATGTGGATCATTATTTTACAGTTTAGGTCAGTGTGACATGTGATACATCAGGCGGCAACCTTCGGTTGTTCTCCTCTACCACTAAAAGCTATACTTTCGCTGGTAGGTGTGCCCAATAGCTCGACCTCGTGCGATGACCCCTTTGCTTCTGCCTCACATTCACGCCAAAAGCAGAAGCCCTTGCTGGAGCCAAGCAGTTCCACATACTAGCCCTTGATCATTGCATAGGGGGAAGCAAACAATGGAATGAATTGTGAGCAGCAACTGGGACTGGCATCCTACAGGGAAATAATCCCCAGTTCTAATGGGGCCTCCTCACCTTCTCCAAGATGGCTGGGAACCCTTTCCTATCACAGGCGAAAGGCATCTGGTGCACCAGGGCCACATCGTCAGCCATGGTCAGTACCATGTCCAGCAGCGTGTCCTCCTTCACTGCACGCGGGAATGGGTGCAGGTAAAATACTGTGTCAAATCTCCCACCACTACTATGACACACGCAAGCCTCCCTGTCACATTTTCCATCCAATCCCCCAAACTGTTAGCTGCGCAAAACAAGCATACGCCCAGGTGCATAAGGTACGAGAGAAAATATCACGAGCACAAGCTAAGTCTGGGTTGCCGATTTGATGTCAAGTTGCTACACTCGCTCTAGCACACAAACCATAATGTATCTGAAATTGACAAAATAGAGCAGCTGGAGGAAAAGCTGTCTGTTTTCTTTTCTGCTGGTTCAACTTGAAATTTGGCAATATCAGCCTGTTCCTTGTAGATAAGTGCAGTTTGTCCCCACCATTATAAAAGTTAGTTAAAATTTTAACATTGCTACATTAATTCCTTCTTTATTTTTTCACTTACTGGCACCCACAAAAGAGGCAATAATGAACTGAACGATACACGTTTCCATCCATACACCTACATATATAAATTTGTCTATTTTTTAATGAGAAGCAAAATGGTGTCCAGCTAAATAGCTTCCTTTTCATACAGTGCAGAACATCAGCTACATTCGTGTTTTCTTTCTTAAGTAAGCTTCCCTATATTTCGTGCGTGTCATGGTAATTTCCAGCTCTCTGAAGTCAAGTTTCAAAACCATCTTTTGCCTGACTTGAACCCTTGCTTATCACAGTAAGTGCACTGCAAATCTTACATGCCTGCCCTTTGAATGGCCTGTTTTTTTACTCTCCCTACTCCTACTAGACCCCCTACAGGGACTCCTGCATGCACAGGTAAAGAAATAAGTGACTGAATGAATAACAATTAGTTGTGGTTTAGCTCTGGTTAACCCTAGTTGAATTGCGAAAAGCAACGGCAGACCCTCCTTTTGCCTGCTACCTTATTCCCCTATCACGCCCTATCAGTGTAAGGTGCTACTTTATTGGGGACACTTAAGCTCATCTCTTAAGGGTATGACACGAGAGTGTAGGCTACCAGCCCACATATAAAGTCATGCTTCAACCAAGCCATATGGACGTGCCTGCATGTCATAGGGGTAACGAGAATGCAAACAGTTCTGGCAGGCTGATTCTGATATCACCTCCCATATGAAAGGAGCGACCCAAGTTGGCAGCTCTTGCCCATGGCATAAGGGTAACGTGAATTCAAATGTCATGGCAGGCTGATTTTTATATGAGGAGACCATAGCTACGCCTCTTCATACCGTAGCTGCAGCCACCAGAGGTCTCGGCTGTTGTAGTATTGCTTTCGCAATAAAAGTCAATTAGGTTGGGGAACCCACAGAAAGGCACTGCACGTCTTCTGCACAGGAGAAGAGATGAGTGGGAGAAATGACAGCTGATTTGTGGAGTTAGGTTCACTAGCACCGCATTGCCAGGCTAAACTAAGCCTGATAGACCCGCTTCATCCACAGTGACACTAAGGAGACATACACATACATCATCAGCCGGATTATACTCACTGCAGGGCCAAGGCCTCTCCTATGTTTCTCTGATTAACCCGGTCTTTTACTAGCTGCATACACTTGACCCCATGAACTTGTTAACCTCACCCAACTACATTTTCCTTCCCTTGGCATGCAATTTGTTAGGCTAAGTGACCATCAGCTAACTTTTCTTTGCACTACATGTCCTACTAATGAGATATATTGCTCAATTGCCTTTGTTGCCAATCTTTTTGCCATCAGTGAGATACAGATGCGGGGGCAGTGCGGTCTGCCGTCACAACACGCGGCGCAACCTCCCTCCTTGCATTTTTATTTATCATCACTCGCTTTATTTAACGACGATTTTGACTCGTCAAAATTTGGCTCTTTTTAAAAGCAACACACCCAAGCTCGCGCACTAAAAACAACAGCACAAAAAAAAAAAAAAAAATGGGGCAAAGAGTATTTACTCCGAATCCCGCTGTCCGAGATGAGGATGAGCTCGTACTTGGCAGCTTCGTAGCCTGGCTGCATGTTGTTGATCTTGGGGTTCACGCCGACTGGGCAGCCTCCTGGAGACAGAGAGATAGTACCATGGACACCTCCCCGCTGCTGAACACAATGCGCCACTAAGTGACAAGGGTAAACTGCTGCATCCTGTACCAACCGGCTTCCTGCCTCGACACCTGTTGGGCCACTGCCTTTCTGTTGAACCCTAGTTGTAACCACTGTCCACCACTGCAGTGGTAGTGGTCACAATGACAGAAAGCACCATTTCTTTTTCCATGCGAGGTAAAATGAGACAGCAATAATGCTCATTCTGCCATCTAAGACAGGCCATAGCTTGAGAGCTTAGCTCATAAGCACTGCCTTCTACATTTACTCAATTACAAATATGTTAGCTCATATGTTGTCCCATACCCCAGACACGACATATATATATAAACTAGGAGTGTGCAAATACCGTATAAACTCGAATATAGGTCGAAATTATTTGTAAAAAAGAGAAAAAAAGCAAGCTAAAGTTGCCCCTCGTCTTATATAGCGGTCTTTAGCAGAATTTGAGGCACAGTCTGGCGACAAGTGACATGCCTGCTCGTGAACGGACAGCCAGAACCATATCAATTTCCTAGAGTGGCTGGCTTTTTTTTTCAGTCCGAAGCTAATGAGAGTATAAAATGCCTCTTTAGCAATGAATAATGGCATGTGGAGGCAGTTTACAGTGGCTTTCAGAAAAAGTGATATTCGCTGAAGCGAACAGCAACATAGTCCCTCTCTCAGCGACAGTTCGGCGAGCGTTGCCGCTGACAAGATCAGCTGTTCACATGCAGCCTTTCAAGAAATGCTGCGTAAGCAACACACTCGATGGATCTAGATGACACACTCTCAGAGATGGTGAGCAGCAAAGAGTCGTCTTCCGAAGACGCTGCTGAAAGTTCAGAGTGAGATTGTAGCTCCAGTGATGCAGGGACACAGTCGATGTAAATATATGCACTTTTCCACTTTTTTTTTAATTTCATTTTTCTTTTCACTTCACTCGACCTATAATGCAGTTTATACAGTATCCAAAATTTTCAATGCGAATAAAATATGTTTGTTATTTTGTGTACTCATATTAAATAAAAAACCAGCTTATTAAAATTTTCAAATATTTTAATAATTACCTAATACACCGAAAATTTTCTAATTCACTGCAATTTGACCACACTGCACGCTTCACAGCAATGGTTGACTGTGTGGGCTGTGCTGTGAAGCATCCTCAAAATGTGAGGGGTTTCACAAAAAGGTATCTTCTCTTTTGAAAAGAGGGCCTTCCCGGTAATGCGTAAAGCACAGAACTTGTCAGAACCAGAAAAAAAAAAAAAAAGTAGTTCTCACTTCATTTCCCTCTCAAATGCAGATAACCATCGTGCAGTTGTTCATCAGATAAAATTACTGTGATGCCAATCATTTGTGACAGTTTTCTTGGGCCCAGAAGATAATGCGAGTTTTCAGGTTATTCGGACATTTTGTCCGGTTCCTCAAAAGCCAAATTAACAAGTGTTCACTGTGTTCAGCACCGATACTACAGCTGCACCAAGCTTCATGCAGGTCCTTCCTGTACAAAAATAGTGTACCGAGTCCTGTGTAAAATTGATACTGAATTCTTCAGTAGCGTGTGCACTTCTGCGCATTTCTAATTTCATTCTATTTGCAAATACCATGTGAATTCTGAAATTAACAAGAACAAGAATGTTTGCTATCTCTTAACTTTTTAAAATTTTTTTTGAATGATCAGAGTTCGATACTTGAAGATACTTTTTTCCCTACATTCATACTCGACTCGTATTCGCAAAAATTCAACATTTGCCCATCCCGAATATAAACATATTACGGACAGTAGCAAAGTACAGCTGCGACAATATTTTGTCTTCACTTACTGCTGGGTGGCGAATTGCTTTAGTTGGTCGTTAAGTCTATTGTCATCATTATCTGAATGATGAGTCTTCTTCATTCCATCCTCCTAAGTTAATTGAAGGTTGGCACAGATACCTGTGAAACATGTTTTACTGTGTATGAAAACAATCTTCTTTCTTTCTGTACTGCCCATGCATCACTGCATGCAGGGTAATGAAACAACAGCACAAACAAACGAGGACGAAGGAATACATGCAAACACAGGATGGGCACGTGTCTTGTGTTTATGCGCATTTCTTCATCCTCGTTTTTTTTCCGCGCTGTTCTTCCATCACTTAGCCATGAACCAACTAGCCCAGGCAGAAGTCTTCAATACACGCCAGGTTTTCTGGACCCAGTCAGGCTGTACAAGCAGCATTCCAGTCCACCTCAAAACTAGAAAATAAAATTACGACTGGCCCTGTCTATAACTGATGGGTTATTAAATACGAGTGAGGACCGGCCACTTGCCTACAAACATCCTGGCATCAACCAAGGGGTGCTTCTCCATGAGGCGGCGCACGAGCATTATGGAGGGGTCACCCTCGTCCTGGATGCAGAACAGCAGCTCAAACTAGAGAGGGGGAAAGGAGAGGGCAGAACATAAGGACACAGCACAGTTCCAAGCAAGCACACAAACACACACAAAAACAAGCACCGTCCTCTGCATATAGCTGGGCGAAGTTAGACAACACCTCCAACCATTCCCATCACTACATGCAGCCTGTCCCATGGACCAAACTGCTTGCAGGTAAACTCTTCATGAAGTGCCACACCTTTGAAAAAACACTTTTCACAAGTCACAACTGAGGTGCTTGAAAACATGTCTTTTCAGTGTTAATTTACCAAGAACAATAGCAAAAAAGGTCTGAAAAGAGTGAATGCAAACAATGTCCACGAGAAATGACAAGCTGTGCCACCAATTTCAAGTGTGAGTGTAAAACAACAGTGTTGACCTTAGTATTCCCAAATCATGCTGCCCTGTGCAACCTGCATGTCCATAGAAGGACAGCATTCCAGCTGCATTGGGAGAAAGCAAATGGCTGAAATGTATGCGCATATAAAAAAAATAGAGGGGGTGAGTACCAGATACTAGCACTCAAAAACCCTCCACCACAGATGGGGCAGCATCCCCGATGGCTTGCAGATGATTTTAAAAGCCCACAAACACCTGCGACTACTGAGATAGCAACAAAACCCAGTCACTCGAACAATCATGAACAACTATTGTATGCCAAGCGACCGATACTTGGTCATGCCTACCGCTGCATGTCTAAGGGGTGCTCTTGTTGGTACTCTCCAGCCAATAGTGCAACTGACAGACCCAAGCACACATCTCGGCAAAGAAGGGAAGGGGGGCTTTAATCTTTCTCTGTACCTCAGAAATTTCACGAATTTCTCCGCATTGAACATTTGCCGGCACACAGTCAGAAGTTTTAAAATGCAGCAAAGGATATTTAAATCTTGCCTCTTTTTTTTTTTTTAAGAATCAAAGTTATCACATTTTAAGCATTAAAAAAAATGCACTCAGTGCTTTGGGGTTTAATGCATCGAAGCGATTCATCAGGCTATGAGAGACACTGTAGCGGAGGGCTTCGGAAATTTCGACCACCCGAGGTTCTTTAACGTGCACCGACATCGCACGGCACATGAGCATTTCGCTTTTCGCCTCTCGCTTTTCGCCTCTATCGACAAGTGGCCACAGTGGCCGGGATTCAACCCTTCGTCCTTGGGTTCTGCAGTCGAGTGTAGTACTGACCCCTGTCAGCAGTGGAATTCTCCAGAACAAATAATTGAGAAACCCAGTTGTTCAAGCAGTACCAAATCATCAGCACGCAAAGTGCTGTTCCAATATGTCCCCAGCCACATGGTTGACCGAGTCCAGAAGCAGACTGGTACAGGCAATGATGTTTGGAAGGCATGACGGTCAGCTGACACATCACAAACAGCACATATGAACTGCAGGAACTTTTTGAAAAATGTGGAATGCAGAACACCGAAACTAGACTCTGCACTGTCAACATCAGTGTCAGTGTCAAGTCAGGTGACAATTACGATCACCACAGCTGCACTGAACATGAACAAAGCATGGAAAAGCTGAAGACACAGCTTGCGAGAATGAGCTCTCTGGCCAGCTGCGCAAGCTGTAAAAACGACACAGTATAATGTTCTGCTTCCGCTGTAGAAAACCGTTTCTCTTCTTTCTTTATATTCCTCCACCAGCAGCTGTTAAAAATGACTGGCAACAGTCAAAAGCAGCTGAAGCATTGGTTACTTTAAAGCTCTACTACTCCCATGTCAAATTGAGGTCATGTCCTTGCGAGAAATGACCACAGGTGTGGCACGAGAAACCGGCGCCGCCCACTCGCTTCTTCTACATCGCACACCTGCTTCTTCTCTCTCCTTCACACACCTAGCAAGCTTTATTTGTACTGGTACATCTACATATCTCACATATGGTACATGTACATATATATCTCAACAAATATACAATATTGCCTGGCACAATGCCACACAACCATCCAGTCCCCTTGCCTTCCCTTTCCCTCCAGCGCTGCCTATCTGGCTCGAATCATAAGACCTCCCATTGAAAATGCTCTCGACACCTCCAATTCGTCTAGATTTTGCCTAGTGTCCTTGAGGTTCGCAGAGAGCCATGGAGGAGTTAAACCACAGCAAACCGTATCTGACCACGCTTAATCGAGCTTCCGCTCAGCAAACTAGCTTCAGCCGGATCACCAAGTTTTTTCGCGAACACAAAGAAATGAATCCTGAGGACAGGTTAAGGCTTCAAGCAGTGATGACTTCAAGAATAAACTGTTTATACAAACAAGCCTTTACAGAGAACACTTCCTTGCCACCCCCTTTGGGATCCATTCAGTGCCATGGTGCAGCCTTCGCTGTGCACCGGTCAGCAAAAAGGGAAGAGTGCAATACGGGGCAACACCCTCGGGGCACACATACTCAGCATCAGCCTACGCATGCACAACGCTCGAGGTGCCCTCACACCCGCGCAATCGGCCGGTCTCACATGATAAGCTAGTGTTTCCATGCTCCTATCTGATAGGTCAGTGTCACTGGCTCTGCATCTTCGCTCTAAACACAATAAAGGGGCTGCGTGCAAGCTGCTATATTTATCTCGCCCACACTGTTGCCAGCGCAAATGCTGCCTGCATACAAGGCAGCTGAAACTTCGAAAAGTTGAGCATGTTCCCTCTCAATCAAGAGCATAAAGGCATCTTTCCTGTAAAGGAAAGATTCCTTCATTCCTGTGCAATGTTTAAGACATGATATGGCTAAATGAGAATTACAACCTCTATCATCCAGACCACACCAGAAACTTGGTACACTAACGAAAACACCTTGCAAGGCATCAATGTCTGGCAAACGCAGTACATATTCTTCAGATAAGACGCTAGTCTTGTCCTGCATTGTAAACAAGAGGAGCCAGCAGCAGTTTCAAAAGACCTTCCTTCAACTATGGCAACCGACTACTACTTCCTTACATTGCAGCATGCCTGACCAGATAGACTTTCGTCAACGTCTTGATTACACAATAAAGTGACAGCACACCTGCATTGCGTTGTGCATACAGAAATTACTGCACAACATAAAAAGCCACAAGAGAAATCGTAACGGTGCACCGGGAGGCAATCTGGCTACGGTAGCATCCCATTTTTCTTAGTGGCCAGACGTCAACAAGGCCACATGTGTTGGCTTCAAGTCTTTGGCCAATTCTCTGTCTGCTATTCTGACAGCTCGTCAAGAGGCTCCTGCTTGATATCTGCTCTTCACAGTACAATGAATGCCCCTCGAGGGGAGCGCAATGACAGACGCTCTCATCACCCACCTGTGCGTACCTGTGCGTTCCAGCATAGACAATAGTGCGACAAGGGGCCCCTACTGAATGGCTGTGAGACTGCCGTGCTCGGCCACCCAGATGTGCTTCGAAACAGCCAGTCACACCAACAAATTGCCCCTTTGGTGCCCAAGCCACGACTACAGACCTCTGCATGCAAAAACATGGTCCCCTGCTCTCACACCCCCCTTTTCACCCTATATATGAACACATGTTATTCTGCCCAGTGATCAGCTATGCATTGAGCTAGGCTTTACGTTGGTGATTTGGTGGCGGTTAACGCTTGACAGTATTCCCCAAGTTGAAGCATTTATGCTGACTCTGGAACATTCTGATTTCGATCGTGTTGCCCTTTCGCAAAACTTAACACTGCTGTCGATATTTTGTGCATCAAGCAAGCAAAAATGTAATTCTTTTCTACAGAGTGCACAAGAGCACACAAAGTGCGGCATGGAGCTGCCAAACACTGGCCTGAAAGTCGTTCACTTGCTTCAAAATATACATTTGTAAGACTGCACTTAATTTGCAGCAGAAACACAATCTGATATGCATAGTAAAAAACAAAATTTCCTATCTGAGCTTTTCAGCATTACTTCGCTCGCACACACCTGTCAAAAAGAAAAAAAGAAACGAATTCAACCATTGTAATCAAGAGTTCGCTACAATATATAAAGAATCTAGGAGCACACTGTCCTGCAAAGACCCAGCTATGCTTGTACAAATAAATTATTCTATTTGCACAGCCAATAGGATTTCTCCTTGGGTAAGGTCATGTGGACAAGCATGTAGGCAAACAAGGTAATGCCTATTACTAATGTACAGCTTGCAATGCTTGCTTCTAAACCATGCAGTGCGACTCTTTCCTGTCACCCCAGTTGTCATGCACGGCGCCGAAGCAAACCTATGCAAAATCTGTTCACTGTGCTGTAACTGCTTTTTTTTTTCTTTTGTCCTCAGAACAGATGCTCTCAGAAACAAACAAAAAATCGCACCATTGGCCGTACTTGTTAACAGATCAGTAGACTGTTTCGTGAATGTTCACAGGGTATGAACGCTGGACGCATATGAGCCGAGCCAGGAACAAGGGTGCGCTCAGCAGACCCAGCACAACTTACTTTTGCCAATCCAAGTAAGCCAGAGATGCAGCGAAGATTTGACACAAAAATCAACCTTGCAAAATAAAAGACTCAGAAGAATGCGATCTAGACAGTGCCCGTGCCTGCGTATCTTTCTTTTATGTTCCACATTTTGCACCCTTAATCTTTATTGGGGGTGTGCAAATATTCAGAATTTCGAATATGTTAATATCAGATTTCTGTTTCAGAAACTGTTTGCTTCTCAAATGCAGACAATCAGCATGCAGGAATTCATCAGAAAAAAGTATCGCGATACGAACTGTTTCTGACAGTTTTTTCAGGGTTGTTTGATAATCTGAGCTACTTTCAGTTTATTTGGTTATTTCTTCTGGTCCCTTGACGGCCGAATCAATGAGTTTAGTGTTCAGCGGCGATATGACATCTCCATCTGGTTTCATGTGGGTCCTTCCTACACAAAAATCCAGTAGTATATGGAACCGAGTATAAAACTTACACCAAATTTTTAAGTACGGTACACACTTCTGTGCAGTTTACTTAAGCTTTACTTGAATGTGAATGATGTAAAAAACAAGACAAAAAATGTTTGCTACTTCTTATTTTCAGTGTTCTTCGCCAACCAGATATTTAATTCTATATATGAAGGCCTATGAGACACCAGCGACTGCTCTAAACTATCTCTCGTGCACACTAGTCCTCTGCAAGACTCTGTGGAGGTTAATAGAGGGGGACAGAGCTTGAAGGAAAGGTTTAAAGGACACCACAGGCAGATGTTAAAAACAAAACCTTTACGCTTGGCCTCACCGGGTTCTGCAATTTACACAGCATAGCCAAAACACCGCTGACTATTTACTGTCAAAGCTACCACCATCCACTTCGTTCCTCATTATTTTTGTTAACCTCTACAATTTTTCAATATTTTTCTCCCTCAATTCCCTTCCCTTCTTAGAACAGCAAGACAACTAATCACAAGTAAAATATTCACCAACTACTCCATTTTTAATTTAAGTTTCTCTCTCTAACACAAGGCAACCCCAATCACCGGTCTTTCATTCTGTACAGTACACGAGGGACACAGCCGAGGAAGCGTGCTGAGCAGAGCCAGCCAGCGCACTGTCAAGTGGCCCAGCCCTCACAGAACTTTGCACCGTTGGGCTATCACCAAAACACTTGCGCTGAGCGCTGGCCTCTTGAAAAACCGTCAAGGCATGCCGCCCACTATCACTCGTCGCTATCACTTCCCCGCTGAGGCGCAGCCTCTGTTTGGACAGCCCGGTCAGCTAAGCTGGCACCAGCAGATCACCAAACAGAGTATCAAACTGGGGAAGACCAAAATAGGTTACTCGTTGGGAACACTACTGGCTTTTTTTTCTCCAAAGATAGGTGGCTGTGCTGCTGAAAAAATAGAAAGTGAAAGTTTTAAAACTCTCCTAGTACATTTAAAGCTTCCAAGAAAGATGAACTGTCGCAAATGCCTTTTTATCACATATTTACACTGGATTCATGCTGTGGGAGAGAAAAAAAGAAGCGACTTCAGAGAGGACATAAGATGCGGTGTGGACAGGACGATCCTAGCGTGCCGCTCCCCCCATAATGTTATTACTAGAACTTAGAGGAGCCATTTGAAAAGACCAGAGACACACACAGAAACCATATCCAACGCATCAGCCCCACGACCAGCTGAGTCTTCAGACATCGCAAGGTGCAAGTCCCGTAAAGAAAAGCAGGTGCCCTCTGCTTATAACTCATTTCAATGTGCATGTGCAGAAGAAACAGGCTTCACGTGCACAAAAGAAACTAACCACCTGAAATTATCGTGGGCAGCCACACAATGCAGAAGAAATTTCTGATCAGACTCGCACATGTACACATCATAGACAAAAACACAAGTCTTCGGCACATTATATGCTTTTGTGAAGTGTGCACACAGGCTTGGTGTGGTCTACAGGGTTTAGTGCCTCAAAGCGGCTCAGGCTATGACATTGAGGGCAATTCTATCATCGCGCTTTTGTTCACAGTAAACAGAGCCTGTGCAGCTCTTCCTCACTCTGCGTTCATTGGTTCAGTGGCAGAATACACATTTGGCATTCAGAAAACTGCATTAAAAATTGGCTCCCGACTTACCAGGCTAAAATAATAAATGCAACTTAGGTGCACTGGCACATTTTGCCTTTGTTCAGCTGAGCACAATGTTAAGGATCGGAATCCACAGGCAAACAAAGCCCCATCCATGATTTAGCGGTTGCTGCACAGCATTTTAGTGCGCATTTTGAGGTGTTCTGAAGAGAAAGCCCAGGCACCACAATAGCACGACACACCCTCTATTCACCGGGCACAGTGGGCGCGTTATCTCTTGTTGCTTCCTTGATGAGCTTCCTCTTCTCTTGCCGGCACCATCTTTGTGGCTCAAGTTGCCAGTGGTGCACAGATATTGTTCAGTAGGCTTCATCCCTCGGACAGTGCGGCTTTCTTGAAAGTTACACATCTAGTGTTCGTGCATGGAACAATTTTTACCTCGACTCGTGTCAAGCCCAAAGGTGTCCCGACCGAAAGAGACTCCATTACCATGGCAAGTGAGAAGTTCAACAGCGGTGACACCTGTATTTAATTACTTCCATCTTTTCTAGCAGATTCAGACTGAGCAAAGTCACCGTGATTGGAATGCAGCTTTCCCTCACTGGGACATCTAAACACAGCTTCTTTCCTCTGACCATTGAACTCTGCAATTCGCTGCCTGGAAACGTCCGCTCGCTACCCATTGAAGAATTTTTGATTGCCATTGCTTCCTAGAGACATTTTTTATTTTCTTCGTTTTATATGTTCATATTTTCTTGATAGACTTTTCTTTGTTTGCCCAGTCCTGCCATAGCCTCATCGAGGCTGCAGTATGTACAAATAAATAAATAAAATAAAATCTAGCGGCAACAGTCTAATTTCAGTGTGCCCTCAGTATCCCTTGATGTGCGCAGAGCCTATGAAACTTTTGCCGCAACACGAAAGCTCAGTGCACACAGTGAGCATGAATAAGCAAAAGATGATCATGAAAATTTCAGCTACCCCACAACAGCAGGAAGGAGCTATAAAGTGCGAAGGCCTCACCTGTGGATAGTTCATTGTGAAAAATGACTCTAGGTTGCTGAAGAGGTTTGGATCCACCCCCGTGAGGGGCTTGATGATGGACACACCGGGCAGTGGAACCTCGAGCGGTGGCAGCGTTTTCTTCTTGTGAAGCTTCATTTTCCTGCAGACGGGCAAAGTAAACAGGGTTGTCAGAGAGCAGTGCTGCCGCCATCTCTTGTTCTACAGGCTCACTCTTCCTCAACAAAAAAGCACTTTGATCACACTGGTTGAAAGATCCCTACAGGACCCACCATTCAAATATGCACGCCTGATTGTGCCAAAACTTTACTCACGCTAGCTAGCTGTACCGTTAGTATTCACATATGTCGTTCAGCACGCAGTTTCAGTGGTGAAGGCTCGAGTAGGTGTGAAGAAACCGATTAAACACACTCATGATCTTTCACCATGCTCCACGCACAACAAAATAGTGGCCAGCTGATGTCAGTGAAGCTAACCTAGCTAACCTTGCTAGGTTAGCTGCATGCAAGTTATGAACTCAATGTCTGGTTGATAACTGCTACGACATTCTTTCAGCAAAGTAAAAGAAAAAAGAGAAAAGGATGCAGCAAGGAACACCTCACAGGCAAAGATACAAGTTTAATGCCACAACAAAAACTATTATAAATTTTTAACATCCATCCACCCATGCGCAGCCATACAGCTTTCTCAGAAACTCTGTAGTTAAAGAAAAGTTTGTCATGATGCGGGGATCGAACCCGGCACCACCGTTTTTCGAGGGCAGTTTCTCTACTGAATGAGCTAACCAGGACGGTTAGCAAATCTGATGGTAGGGCGAAAGCGAATTGATCTATAATTCAAAGTGGGAATGGTGTTGGTCAAATATTTATGGAAAACCCCTAAGGTGGAGTAGATTTCTAATAACGGAGCAATTACTCATTGACATCCACCCCAGTGCAGCTATACGGCTACAAAGGAAAGCTGCATAGCTTTCCTTTGTAGCCGTATGGCTGCGCTTGGGAAATGTACTCCACCTTGGAGGATTCGCCTAAATATTTGACCAATATTTTAGATTTTGCTTCTAAAATTTTATTGCCGACAAATAGCGGCAGTGTCCACTTGCGACTCCTAGCTAGAACCTTCACCTGCCAACCGCTGAAAAGTGGCCATAAGGAACGGCCAGGTTTGCAGTGGAGTTTTACAACTGGTATTTACAACTGTCATGCACAGGACAAACCACTGTCATGGCCAAGACATGATGATAAGGTCATGCATATGGACAGTACGTGTCTTAGACCAGGCACAAATTAAGCTGGAGCAAAAGCTTTAAATATCTGACACTTCCTAATAGTAATGCCCTAGAAGCCAGCACTCTATGCAGATAATTGTCTCAAGTCTGAATGTTGCACACGAGTTTGAGATCAATACACAGATGCAAAATTCAAGAAAGGTATAAAAATAGACTTCAGTCTTGAGGAGGCAGAGTACGGTTTCAATGTATGAGAATTACTACCTGCATTTTTGGAGTTTGCATGGGTGTCTTTGAAGCCTCCTTTCAGTAACTAATACAAAAAGCCTGGTTTAGAATCCAAGGTAAGGCAAACGGATCAACTTTGCTGGCCACAAGGTCAAAACTGTGCCATCTCTTTTCCCTGTGCCAGGCTTTTTCACATGCTAAGCTGTCAGATTTCATTCTGTGTTTCATCCCCTCTGACAAAGTTTTACCAAGACCTCAATCCGGCCTCCTTAATCCCAACAAGAGCGTGAAGCATCCGCCAAATACTTGGTCAAGCATAGCAAGATGTGGTAAAACAAACCTAATGAGAGCTAAATTTTTCTTCTGTATGTATATCTGTGCCTAGCTAAGCTCAGCAGCCACTTTTTTTTCTTCTTCGGTGCATTATGACATGGCCCTTTAATGAAAATGCAGAACAAAAATGCAAAGTCGAACATTTGTGAACGCTCATAAATGAGTATAATCACTGCTGCATGAACCTGAATTGCAGCATCAGGATAACGTCCTTGGAAAGGGCATGTCAGCAGCCCAGTGACCCCAGCACAATGCATTCCATCGCACAATAACAGCATCCTTTCAAGAGTAGAATATGTGAGGACATTGTGAAAAAAAAAGAGCCCAAGATAAGTCACCTCAGCCACGTCCATTATCAAACCTTGCTAAGCACGTGATAAGCACCAGGGCAGTGCCACACTTGAATGTGTGTAATCTTAACACAAATTCCACACTGGATGAAGAACCTGACTAGATATCCAGCAGGACAAGATCTATGTACTGTTGATGCACTATTGGCAGCAAGAGTTGTATAAGGGACGCTGCCTTCGCGGCATTAATAAATAAATTCATGGCAGCTCTGCCTCACAATCCGGTCACATGTTAGTGTCACCAGTGGACAGAGCATAGAGGCCAGACCTAGAGATATTTTAGGCTCGAAATAAACTTTTCTTCTGCACACTCATGACCAATTAATTTTTGCTGCCGACAGTACTGTTGCTCTAGCACCAATGATGAAAACCCTGCGCCACCAAGCCAGCTGTGAGTGCGAACAGCCGCCGACGCGTCTCCTTCCTGCCTGGAAATGGCCTCGTGACACAGTGTCCCAGCTTCGCACAAATACAACTACAGGGTTAGAACAAGCAGCTGCGCTCCCAAAAAATGCCACACACAGAACGACACCGGAAGCATGCAAGCAGGCAAACATGCACACAGCGACCATCTGACGATGATCGAGGCCAGAATGATTGTTTGTTCACGCCACGTGGCACCTTTGTTTTGGTATGGTATGCGAAGCTTAGCACTACAATACTGCTGCTCCTAGGCAATGCGGGATGCTGTAGTGAAGGGCTCCAGATTAATTTCCGCCTCGTGGAGTTTTTTTTTTTTACTATGCAGAGCAAGCGCATGTCAAATGAGCGTCTTTTGCACTTTGCGCACATTCAAATGCGGCTGCTACACTTGGGAATTGATCCAGTGTCTCCCTAGGCTCCAGAGCAGAACATGCTTTCTACAGAATGGCAACCCTTAAGTCAACTCAATAGCAGCCAGGCTATTCTACATCCCATCCCAAATCTGCCAAAAACAATGCATGTGCAATGGGATGAACACAGAAGAGTGCAAGGCAATGGATAAAAGCGACAGCACGACCTCAATCACCTTTAAAAATGTAAGTAAACATGCGTGTCTTGCACGAGTATGGCTCAGCGACGTACATGTAGATCTGAGACACTCCATCCGCTTGCCTCATTAGAGCAGAAACAGTGCTGCAAGTGCCATGCAAGATGCATAGGGACCAGAAAATCCAAAAGCATATCCCGCGCTTGAAACACTGCACTACAATGTGCTGCGAATCAGCGGCACACAGCTCAGTTCATTCATTGAAATAGCTCCCGCTACATACTCCCTTTCCATTCAGGAAATAGCCAGACAAACAAAAAAAAGAAAAAAATGAAACAAAATGGACTGCCGAAATAACTGCAAAAGTACACCGTGTGCAGGGCAATAACCTCTGCTGGATTCAACACCCTCACACATGTACAGCATTACACATCTTCAGACTACAATGCATGCCAAAAACCTGTTTGAATATTTTGTTTGGATGCAGTCCGTTGGCATTGCTGAGGTGACCTGATAATGTACTTACACGCTGAGCAAGGGCTATGACTGCAAAGGAAGCGTGGACTGCGAGAAGATTACTGCTTGCAAAAGACACCACAACTGAGCTGGCAGCATGCCAATGCTGCAAAACGGTAGTAAAGCCAGTGCCCCTGCACTTTGATGCTGACATTCTCCTTAACGTAAGCAGTGAACAGACTGCTCCCATCAGCTCTGCACCTACTGTGCAACATCCTGCTTGCACTTGACTGCTCTTGGCTACAGCTACGATGGACCAAGAGAATAAACAATCCATGCATGCCGTGCTGGTTACCTCTACGTGATGAGTCATGAAACCGTGCAGTTGTGGTGCATAGGGAAGCAAAGTATGCCAGCATGCAGCTGACTAAGGAAAGCATAGAGCTCCCATGGAAATTGCGTAACAGCATGAAATGGATGCGACACACAGGAAGCACTTCAAATGCAGTCCTCATTCCTTTTCCCCACTAGTCTGTCAACTGCAGCCCAGATAGCCACATGTGCCGACTCGCACCAAGTGTATACTTCATCTCACAAGTTGTCTGCAGCACTGTGGAACCTGCAATTTTCATGCCCACTCCCGATGACAGCAGGACAGCAAGTAATCCCCAAATATACAAGCAGTGCTGACACTAATGCAGTAATTGGAAACACGCTTCTGCTTTTCTTTGGAAAGTACAGCGAGCATCTTGTTCAGTGGATCAGCAGTGAAAATCTTCACGAACAGAGCCCTGCAGAGGCCTGTTGCAATGCAATGTGCCACCAATTGCTAACGTGACACATGCCTGGTCGGTTCAGTCTCCTGCGCATACCTGCACGCAGAAGCTGCATAATGGTTCTTTTTTCTTCCCAGCGATGAAGCCACCAGCTGCTGCATTATGGACGTGGATGGAACACACTTACACAGCGCACACCACTGTGATAAGCTCAGACAGCTGCAGGTTCGACACAGTGGAAACTACTTGCAAGATGAGTGCAGAGCCCGGTAAGAGCCAAGGCCAGCTCTTCTGGGTGGAAAATGTCACATTACGCTGGTACATGCTGACACTGCTGGAAGGCTATGCTTCATGCTCAAGACAGCATCCTGGTATTCATGAGGGGCCTAACCATAGTTGCCACACCTGCAACATGTGGTTAAAGACTTCATATAAAAGATTACCCGAGATACTTCTAAAAGATCTATATGCCTCACTTCCAACCCATGACTGTGTGCCTGCTAGCACGTGAAAATGGTGACCTGACTATCTCTGCACTGGCTTTTGAATGGCAGGTGCCCATTTTGCAAACGGTTCATTCTGCCGCCAACTTCCTCCCTCTGACTATTTTCGCACTCAGGGGGTGCTGAAAACGTCCGTCCAAAGCTGCACAGCAGGAGAATTTAAAAGCAACATTCACCAGAGGCTCTGCAGCGGTGTTGATGTTTCTTGCAGTCATGCATATGACCCCATGCATGAGACTGCTGCTCGAGTATAGTGTATTGTCCACAGAAACCAGAGAGACTTGTTAGCTCTTGATATTTGGTCTTTCTATCAAAATTTTCTTCTAGATGAACTCTCCAGCATAAAGGACATGGCATTTACAGTGACTAAACAATCAATTTCAAATGTTTTTGCATACATTCTCATGTGTATGCTTTCAGATTGCTTGACCTTACGAAAGCAGAGGCAGATGCTTCGATATGCATTGTACACCACATAAATGGTGCGATTTAAAAAAACATTTGTTTGCACACGTAGCTTGTATACTGGTGCTTCTAAATCAGGCATTATGCTCAAACCCAGGCATTACTTGTACAGCCTATGCACTGCTAGGTAGTGTTGGCACACTGGGACTATTCAATGCTTTCAGCAGTCTGCCTTCCCTAAGTGGTGAGACAAAATTGGTTAACCTGCTAGTTTCAGAGAAATTTGGGTGCCAGGTTTCAAAACATCGTTCTGAACGGGCTCTCCCGCAAATATGAGGCAGTGACTTGCCTGCACACGAGATAACTGATATGCTATAGATCATGCACCATGATACACTCATGCAATAAAGAGAAAGGCAAAAAGTATTAACTTCCTTTTTAAATAAAAAAAATTATATTCTTGCATTTTAGCAATTCGCTAGGCAGACTCAATAGCATTGCTGACAACATTCTTGTTTTGCTGCTTCAAATGCACTTATATTTTTCTTGCTGCACTGTATATTTCATACTTTATGCTCTCCCATTCCCCTACGCAATGCCTTTGTGCCCTGAGGGTCTCAAAAATAAACAAACCAAGCATTTATTAAGCGTGCAGCTCCCTACTATGAAAGCCACGATGACAACCTTTCCCTGCTCTGTCAAGCTGTAGTTATGTGGCCTTTGATACCATGTGCTGTCAATATAATGCAACACAATGAATATTACGCTTATCCCTTCGCACTATTCACAAAGCCTTCATGAAGCATGTGCAAAGTATGAAACACAAAGTTGAAAGCACGCTAGCACCACTACAAAATGCTCAATTTATGCCACCAACTTCACTTCTGAGAAATCTATCACAGTGATCAATGATGAAAAACCTTAATTTGAGACTAGTTGCCTGCAAGGAGGAGAGGAATGCAATTTTCAATTTTTTAACCTAACTTAAACCATTTCTGGCCTTTGCTTGAGGACTAAGAGTGCATGTCTGGAAAGATCACGAATATGCTATTGGACAGAGGCAGCATATACCAAGGGCCCTGTTCCAAAAAGTTAAGGTACTGGAACTTTGTGCTCCGACTGCGCGGATCGAACCATCGAAAACTGGGCTGGAAAGAGGCGGCGAATTGTAATGCAAGCCAAACCCCGGATTATCCCATTGTTTTGACGAAAACGAGTGCCGGCAGCGGTTGCAAGAACATCCAGCAGCACGCGCCTAGCCGTACGGACGAACGCGCGTGGTAGGCACGCATATTCAGAGCGCGGAAAACATTTTCGTGCGTCACAACTGCATTCCCAGCATTTCGCCACGTTGCGACACGGACCCAGGTGCGGAACTTGCGAATGCGCTTGCAATATGCGACTTCACCGTGCCGTCCAGAGCGGAAAATCTCGAGATCGTCCTCGTGACGACAGTGTCGCGCCGGCGAAATCAAGGCGGACTCGCGCCCTCGCAGGCTAGCGGCCTACGACCTCGAATCGCGGGCAGGAAAAAACCAAACGTGCAGACTAGGAGAAACCGCCACCACAAAGGCGCGCAACGATCGGGACGACTGCTGCGCTAGTAATCCCGTTACCCGGGCACGGGTTTCGTGGCACAGACCGAGCGTTGCTGCGGAAAGCTCTCAGAGTCTAATTGGACAAACAAGGTTGAAGGCCCTGTTTGAACTCGTAAGGAAAACGATGAAAAACGCGGAATTCAGGCGACTCACGAAACGCATCGCTCTGCAGCTAACAGGCGGAAGAACGACATTTGGACTCGCGACTCGTTCGTAAGCGAGTCAACACCGACTGACTGATAGGACGCAGCGGAGCCGTTCCGGCCCGATGACTCACGGCGAGCACTGTCCCCAACGTGCAGTCTGACGGGATGCCTGCGACACACCACAGCACTGGTCACACACCGCACTTCACATGGGGCGGGCAGCCGACGATCGCCACTCGGTGCGGTAATCGTCGCTGAAGGGCGCGTACCGAGGAAAACAAGGCAGGCCCTCGTCCAAGGAAAAAAAAATACCGAGCACGACGCCCTTTCTGCCGACGCCCGTTGCAAGGCGTCGAGAAAGAACAAAAACCACGCCCATCCAACGCGCCGGCGAGCGCGGCGGGCAAGCTGCGGCTGCCAAATCACGGCGACAATCTGCGGGTATTTGTCGGTGGCGCGACTGGGAGCATCGGGACGTATCTTCAGCGGCTGGGCCGACGACGCCGATTCAGCCTGTCGCCGAGATGCCCACTTTCACCCTCGCGTGCGCGGTTGGCCCACAAACTTCGCTCGAGGAATCCTCCGTCCCAGAGGGTACCGCACGTCGCAGGGAGCTCCGGCAGCAGTTTGTCCGGCGCCGGAAAGCCAAGGAAGGCTGCCTGGGCAGAACGACGGTTCGCGCGCTCGGCGGGCTGCGCAGGGACTCACCCGTTGAAGATGGCCAATAAGTGAAGCAACCAGACGAACCACCAGCCGGCGAAGAAGACGATGGCAAACCCGTAGAGCGTGTAAAACAGGAGAGCCATCTTTGAGACGCCGCCGCGGGCAGCAGCTCGGCGGCGGGTGGCGTCAGCGCCGCCGCTCCGTGACGTCGTCGTTGGCGAGGGGTGTTCCGCCACAAGTCTCCTCACGTCACTTCCGTCGCGCGTCGTCGAGGGAGAGAGTATGCCGATGTTGGGCCGCTCGCAGCAGACGACGGCATAGCGCCGACGCGCGTCGCGGCGCGGCCTCCGTTTTATGGACAGCAGGAGCGCCGAGATAAAGGCGGCGTCCAATGGGCAGTACGCGCGGTGCAGCCTCCTAGCTGCGTTGCGGCGCATCGTCTCTGCTCGCCTCACCGGGGTGCATCGCCCATGAAGGTGTTTTCCTTGGTGCCCGCGCGCCGGTCGCTCGTCGACTGCTGAGCGAGCTCAGAGCACCGCTTCGATTTCGACCTTGATGTCCCACAGCGGCAGAGCGTCGGCAGCCGTGTCGCCAGCTTTTCATGCTTCGCGAGGTCGGGTCAGCGATGGCTGCGTCGCTGGCATGATCGAACGCCCTCTTTGGGCTAATGCTCTCGGCCAAGGAAGACGACGATAGTGCTGAATTGGTTCCTCGGGCTGAGTAAATGGGGCGCGAGGGATCGCTCAAATGGGTCTGTATACCCGCCCTTGGGCTTAAAAAGGGGTAGGAGTAGTCCACCCATATCAGGACTACTCAGTTGTTACCGTGCCTCCAAAAGGCCTGCGAATGGTGCACTGAAATGCACTGTCGAAGCACCGGAACAAGCACGGGCCGTTCAGTCGTGAAGCAACTTAGATCTCCTTTTTCATATGGCATACCTGCTCTTCTAAAAAGGCCAACTTAATGCATAATGCACGCATCGACGGTCATGAGGCAAACAGGGATCTCGCGTTATCTCTTCAGCCCGTACCGCCAGCTGGCAACCGTTCCACACCGCAGTGGCCAAGATTAGTTTTGAAATGCGTTCATGGACTCTGGGAGCGGACCGTTGGGTTCATCGAGTACAGCGTAGCCTTTTCTACTGCGGAGTATGCACGAGCTGGATAAGGAGGTTACGTGAACTGGGTGCAAAGTATCGGGTACAACCATGGTACAACTGCCAACAGTCTCTGATGGGGACGCTTTTATCTGATGCGAATAGTTAGTTCTTAGTGCTTTGTTATTTTCTTCGTTTTTTATTATTTTTTGTTTCTGCTGTGATCACTTTCTTGCGTTTCATTTGTTACATTTGTTGTTTCCGCACTTTTTTTCTGTATTTCCTTGACTGCTTGGAATACTGTATGTTGCTAAATTTTAAACTACGTTGTTGTGCCGCCTAACGAAAAAAAAAGCTTTTTTTTTTTTTTTGCGTTCTTTGCTTGCCCACTCCCCTCTGTAATGCCTCGGCGCTTGAGGGTATCGAAAATAAATAAAAATAAACACCAAAGACACCTGCTAGACTACTGCGAAGGTGCGTGAGCACGTGGCAACGGCGGAAGCCAGGCAGTGGCGAACTGTGCAGCGGCCAAGCCGGCTCTCAGTGTGTACTCCACAACGCTACTCCATGCACTAGAGCGACATCACTCAGGAGCAGTTCTACGACAACTCCCTGGGGAGCGCCCTGCTTTTTGAGGCCCGTGCGGGGGTGCTGCGCACGAAGAAATGGCACGTGCGGATCGAGGGCAAGGACAACGCTGATGCCTTGTGTGCGGCCGGGAGACAGAGACGATCGAACACATATAGTGATGACCTGCCAAGTGCTCATGCCATGCTAGCCTAGTGGGTCGACCTTGCCGCAGGTGCTGGGGTTCGCGTCTGTACAGCTGCAAGGAGACGCTGCGGTGGATAGTGATGTGACACAGCGGGATGAGAGGGCTGTGGCTTTGGAGACAACTAAACGACGCCTTGAGAACTGGATAAGGCTGACTAGATAGATAGTGGTGGTGTTTGCGCCACGGCAAGATAGATAGATAGATAGATAGATAGATAGATAGATAGATAGATAGATAGATAGATAGATAGATAGATAGATAGATAGATAGATAGATAGATAGATAGATAGATAGATAGATAGATAGATAGATAGATAGATAGATAGATAGATAGATAGATAGATAGATAGATAGATAGATAGATAGATAGATAGATAGATAGATAGATAGATGATAGATAGATAGATAGATAGATAGATAGATAGATAGATAGATAGATAGATAGATAGATAGATAGATAGATAGATAGATAGATAGATAGATAGATAGATAGATAGATAGATAGATAGATAGATAGATAGATAGATAGATAGATAGATAGTCTCTCCAGGGACGTGAGCCGTCAGCGTCACGATCGAGTTGAAAAACTTTATTTCGAACCCGACCTCGGCGGCTGCGTTTCGATGGAGGCGAAACGAAGTGGCGTCCGTGTGCTGTGCGATGTCAGCGCACGTTAAAGATCCCCAGGTGGTCGAAATTACTCCGTAGCCCTTCACTAAGGCTCCCCCTTTCTCTCTTTCCACTTTCACTCCCACCTTCCTCCCTTCCCTTACGGCGCGTTTCAGGTGTCCACAGAGCAAGTGTGACAGATACTGCGCCTTTCCCTTCCTGTGAACCAACCAACCATCTTCGCTCACCCGCTTCTCCCTTTCGGGACTCAAGAGCATACCGAGCGAATGAGTGGGCGGCGCGAACGAGGTGCAATAACGCTATCGCGTTCCACTCTTGAAGGCGAAGCTTAAGCGTCCTCCATTTTTTTCCGTGCGCGCTCTTATCGCAGCGCCTCTGTACTTCTGGCCATCCAAAGCTTCTACTATCTGTATGTGATTATTTTGTTGAACAAGTATGTAAACTAGAAGAAATTTTGAAGCAGCAAGACACTGCGGAGGAGGTCTTGAGTCTGATGGGCGAACTTGTGGTAATGAAAGTCCATTAGACACGGTTGTCAGCCAAGGAGCATGGCAACCACGATCTTTTACTGATGTATTTGTACCAATTCATGCAATAAAGAAAAAAAAAAAAAGAAGCGGTGGCCTTGTGGTAGAGCATGTTCTCGCAATCGGGAGGTACCGGGTTCGATCCCTGGTGCCGCCGGTTACCCACCGGTTTTTCAATGGGTGCAAGCTTTCCCCGGCCTGGTGCTCGGCTCTTCTTGGGTGAAATGTTTGGGAAAAGGTGTCAAGGCCTAAATAGTTGCGCCGAGGTGGCAGTGACCCGTTCCGCCATCGGACAACAATAAGGCCGCCTCGCGCGGCAAAAAGCCCATTATGTGGCCTTTTTCTTTTTTAGGATCGACTGCTGCAGCTGAGGCTCAAAGGGAGCACTTCAGGTGAGGCTCAAAGCAAGTACCTTTGCAGGCTGCGAGGTTCGAAACTGGGTTTGGGCCCACTGCGGAGAAGGGGCGCGCAGCGGGGTTTACGGAGCTTCTCCCATACGCACACCCCTAGAAAAGCCGAGCGCCAGGCCGGGGGACGCTTGTACCCATTTTTACCGGTAGGTGTCCGGCGGTGGGTTTCGAACTAACCACCTCCCGCAGCCGAGACGGGCGCTCTAACCACTGTCCTGACTACTTTGGCTATGTAGACATCAGTATAGAACTCCTCGGCTACTTTGACTATCTTGTCCATATTCGTGATGACGTTGCCAGCCTTGTCCCTTAGTGTATACATCTGATTTTTACCTATACCCAATTCATTTTGCACCGCTTTAAGGCTTCCTCCGTTCTTACAGCATGCTCAATTTTCTCCATGCTATACTTCATTATATCAGCCACTTCGTGCTTATTGATTAGATATTATCATCATCATCATTAGCCTGACTATATACCCACTCCCATATTTCTCCAATTAACATGGTTCTGTTGCTTTGATATCTGCCAATTCATGTGGTCGGTTGTATTGGGAGTTTTTATACTCTGGTGTTTCTTAAATCGTTATTCTCCTTAGACAGCTTACCGCTATCCTCTCTATCTTACCACCTACTTCTACAGCGCGCTCAGTAATAATATCGATTTCAGTGCGCGTCAGTGCACGTTAAAGATCCCCAGGTGGTCGATGTTTCTCCGGAGCCCTCCACTACGAAACCCCTTCTCTCTTTTCGCTTTCGCTACCAACTTCCTCCCTTCCCTTACGGCCCCGTTCAGGTGTCCACAGAACAAGTGGGACAGATACTGCGCCTTTCCTTTCCTGTGAACCAAAAATGAACAGGCGTTCATTTTTGGTTCACAGGAAATGATATAGATATATCAAAAAATGATATCAAGAAACCCATCAACGAATTAGCGGTGAGGGGGAGGGCAGAAGAGTTCAGGATCTCGCTACAGAATAGGTTTTCAGCTCTAACTGAGGATGGCGACATTACCCTAGAGGCAAGGAACAATAATTTCAGAGATATCATTACTGAGTGCTCTGTAGAAGTAGGCGGTAGGATAGTTAGCGATGATACCGGTAAGCTGTATAAGGAGACGAATGATTTGATTAAGAAACGCCAGAGTATGAAAGCTTCCAATCCAACAGACCAGATCGAATTGGCCGAGATATCGAAGCTAATCAATAAGCGCAAGGTGGCCGATATTAGGAAGTATAACATGGAGAAAATTGAGCATGCTGTAAAGAACGGGGGAAGCCTTAAAGCGGTAAAGAAGAAATTGGGCATAGGCAAAAACCAGATGTATGCGATAAGGGACAAGGCGGGCAACGTCATCACTAATATGGAAAAGATAGTCAAAGTAGCCGAGGAGTTCTATACAGATCTCTACAGTAGCCAAAGTAGTCAGGACCGTAATGAGATTGGCGGTAGGGAAAAACAGTCAGACGTTCCACCAGTGACGAAGGACGAGGTCAAGAAAGCACTAGAAACTATGAAAAGGGGGAAATCAGCTGGAGAGGATCAGATAACTACAGATTTGCTGAAGGACGGGGGGGGGGGGGGGGGGGGATATCGTGCTAGAAAACCTGGCCACCCTGTATACGCAGTGCCTGGTGTCATCGACGGTACCGGAACCATGGAAGAATGCAAACATTATCCTCATTCACAAGAAAGGGGACTCTAAGGACCTTAAAAATTACAGACCAATCAGCTTACTGTCTGTTACGTATAAGGTATTTACTAAGGTAATCGCTAATAGAATCAGGACAACCTTAGACTGCAGTCAAGCAAAGGATCAAGCAGGGTTTCGGAAACGGTACTCTACTATCGATCATATCCATACCATCAATCAGGTGATAGAAAAATGCTCGGAATATAACCAGCCCTTATACATAGCATTCATTGATTACGAAAAAGCATTTGACTCAGTTGAAACCTCGGCGGTGATGCAGGCATTGCGAAATCAGGGGGTAGACGAGCCATACGTGAAAGTGCTGGAAGATATATATAGCGGCTGCACAGCAACCATAGTTCTGTATAAAGAAAGTAACAAAATTCCCATAAAGAGAGGTGTTAGGCAAGGAGACACAATCTCCCCAGTACTATTCACAGCTTGTTTAGAGGAAGTATTCAGAGACTTGGAATGGGAGCAGTTAGGGATAAAGGTAGATGGAGAATACCTCAGTAATCTGCGATTTGCTGATGACATTGCCTTGCTAAGCAACTCGGGGGATGAATAATAACTTTCTATCTCCTGCATCCCATTCCCCCTTTCTCAACTTATGCCTTGTGGCAAACGCTTCGAAAAAAAAAAAAAACTGCAAATAATGATTGATGACCTAGACAGGAAAAGTAGAAAGGTAGGCTTGAAAATCAATATGCAGAAGACTAAGGTAATGTTCAACAGCCTCGGGAAGGAACAGCAGTTTACATTAGGTAGCGAAATACTGGAAGTAGTAGGCGAATATGTCTACTTAGGACAGGTAGTAACCGCAGACCCGGACCACGAAAAGGAAATAACAAGAAGAATAAGATTGGGATGGAGCGCATTTGGCAAGCACTCGCAGATTATGACTAGCTGCTTACCGGTATCGCTCAAGAGGAAAGTATACAACAGTTGCATCTTGCCTGTACTCACCTATGGGGCTGAAACGTGGAGGCTGACCAAGAGAGTTCTACTTAAGTTGAGGACAACCCAGAGGGCTATGGAACGAAAAATGGTAGGGGTAACATTAAGAGATAGAAAGCGTGCAGAGTGGGTCAGAGAAATAACTCAAGTTACCGACATTCTAGTAGAAATTAAGAAGAAGAAATGGACATGGGCAGGACATGTAGTGCGAAGAGAGGATAATCGATGGTCGCTGAGGGTAACAAACTGGATTCCAAGGGAAGGAAAGCGTGGCAGGGGGCGGCAGAAAGTTAGGTGGGCGGATGAGATTAAGAAGTTCGCAGGGGTCAAGTGGATGCAGCTAGCACAGAACCGGGTTAAGTGGAGAAATATGGGAGAGGCCTTCGCCCTGCAGTGGGTATAATCAGGCTGATGATATATATATATATATATATATATATATATATATATCCATTATATGTCATATATATGTATATATGTCATATATATGCCCATGTCCATTTCTTCTTCTTAATTTCTACTAGAATGTCGGTAACTTGAGTTATTTCTCTGGCCCACTCTGCACGCTTTATATCTCTTAATGTTACCCCTACCATTTTTCGTTCCATAGCCCTCTGGGTTGTCCTCAACTTAAGTAGAACTCTCTTGGTCAGCCTCCACGTTTCAGCCCCATAGGTGAGTACAGGCAAGATGCAACTGTTGTATACTTTCCTCTTGAGCGATACCGGTAAGCAGCTAGTCATAATCTGCGAGTGCTTGCCAAATGCGCTCCATCCCAATCTTATTCTTCTTGTTATTTCCTTTTCATGGTCCGGATCTGCGGTTACTACCTGCCCTAAATAGACATATTCGCCAACTACTTCGCTACCTAACGTAAACTGCTGTTCCTTCCCTAGGCTATTGAACATTACCATAGTATTCTGCATATTGATCTGGTAAGATAGTCAACGCAGACGATAACCCAGCGGCAGCCCTCTACAGTCTTTGGAAAAGGACCGAGGAGGTCAATTCCAATCTTTTCAAAAGGTGAGGTAGGTGGCTTGACGGGTTTTTAAAATCCGGCCAGCGTGGTGGTGCGTGCCTTAAGCCGTTGGCATTGTTCACATTTCGCAGCGTATTGCTTTGTTGTCCTAAATTTGTGGCCAATAGAAACGCTGGCGAATTCGGTGCAGGGTACGACAGAAGCCTAGATGTCCAGAGGTAATGCCATCGTCATGGCATGCAAAAGTTGTGCACGGAGACTTTTTGGGACGACCAAATGAGGGCAGCACCGTCAACTAAGTAGTTCTTGAAAAAAAAAAAAAAAACACCGTCTTCGATAGTACACTGCGTTGACTCTGCTTTTCCTTCTGCCTCTTGTATAAGAGGATGTCGTGACCGGTCGTTGCGTTGTTCTCGCCTAAAGGCCGCCATACTAGGAAACGTCGACGCGATTGAGGCTAAACAGCCGTCGAAGCCGTCTTCATCGTTAATGGAAGTCGGCAATGGATGCCGTGACAATCAGTCAGCATCACTGTGATATCGTCCACTCTTGTACGCGACACCAAAGTTGTATTCTTGTAGGCGTACTGCCCAGCGCGCCAGACGACCAGATATATCGCGAAGTCCGATGAGCCAGCATAGCGAATGGTGGTCGATAAATATGGTGAAGTAGCGTCCATATATATATAGGTATGGTCGGAACTTGTGCGCAGCGAACACAACTGCGAGGCACTCTAATTCGGTAACTGTGTAGTTCCATTCACATTTTGTCAACATGCGGCTGGCATATGCAACAACGTGCTTTTCCCCACAACGCAGCTGCACAAGCACCGCCCCAAGACTGACGCCACTGGCGTCAGTGTGAACTTCCGTCACAGTAGAAGGGTCGAAGTGGCGCAGCAGTGGTGCTGAAGTTAGAGAAGACTTGAGCAGATTGAAAGAAGATTTGCGCTCTGGAGTCTACACAAATTGCGAATCCTTGTGCAGTAGAGAAGTAAGGGGGTGGGCAAGTTGCGCAAAACCAGCAATGAAGCGACGAAAATAAGAAGAGAGGCCAAAAAAGCTCCGAAGACTTTTCAGGGTGCGTAGAGTTTCGAAGTCGCGTACTGCAGCAATCTTCTGCGGATCCGGCCTGATACCATCCTCGTTGACGAGGAACCCAAGAACTAAAGTTTGTCGCTCTCCAAAATGGCACTTCTTCGAATTCAAAATGAGGCCCGCTTTGCCAATGCATTCAAGAACATTATGGAGCCTCTCATTGTGCTCTTGGAAGGTCTTTTCAAAAATGATAACATCATCAAGGTAACACATGCATATTTCCCATTTTAAGCCACGAAGGATAGTGTCCATAAATCGCTCGAACGTTGCGGGAGCGTTGCATAATCCAAACGGCATTACATTAAATTCGTGTAAACCATCTGGTGGTATAAAAGCAGCCTTCTCACGGTCGGATGGATGTAGAAGAGGTTGCCAATAGCCAGATCGCAAATCAACAGAGGAGAATATAACGCCTAATGCATACAATCGACAGCGTCATAAATGCGAGGTAACGGGTATACGTCTTTTTTTGTTACCGCATTCAAACGACGGTAGTATACACAAAATCGCCAAGAATTCTTTTTTTCGCTCTAGGATCACAGGTGCGGTTCACGGACTGGATGATTCTCGGATGATTCCTTTGTGCAGCATTTCGTCCACCTGTTCTTGAATTATCTTGCGCTCTGCCGGGGAGACTCTAAGGTTTTTGGCGAATAGGGGGTGCGTTTCCTGTCTTAATTTTGTACTGTAGCTGACAAGCTGGGAAATGGCTACCCGATCCGTTTGATGCAAAGTCGAACACTTGGGCTTAAGTTGTCAAAATGTCTTCCAGATAGATAGATAGATGGATTTATTGAAAGGAAAAGGCAGAGAGGTTGGCCGGAAAAATTCAAATCTGGCCTGCTACTCTGCACTGGGGAAGGGGAAGGAGAGAAGAAAGAAGATCGTGATGGGTGACTATGTGGGAGAAGGAATATGAAATACATATCTACAAGCACAGTGGCTTGCCTTACAAGCGCGAATCAAGTCCGCTGGCGCATAAAAAACGGCAAAGATCACGCACTGCCTGGACACCCCTCCCCTTGTCCTGCCAACCGCCCAGCAGCAGTTCCTCCGACAGAGGCCTCTTGTCCAAACGCTTCAAGGAAGCGGCTATCCCACTTCTTTCGCACGCATATACGCTGAGCACACCAATAATATATGGTCCACAGTCTCTGGGATGCCACAAGTTGAACATTCCGGCGAGTCCACCTGCCCCATTAAATGTAAGTACTTGGGCGTGAAAGCCACATTAAACGAAGTCTATGTAGCAAGCATGCCTGATGGCGCGGAATATCACGCGGAACATAAAATATTAATGTTTGATCTAGCCTTCTTAGACGAATGTGTCGGGCGTCTGGCTGAGCCCAGTAAGCTGCTGTAGCATTCTTCATACAACTCGTAAGAAGACAAGTTGTATCCGCTTTCGAAAAAGGCACGTCTGTTTGGAGGCCATTGATGAGTGCGCTTTTCGCTTGATCATCGGCCTGTTCTTTCCCATGGAGCCCGCAGTGGGCAGGGATCCACTGAAACATTATCCTGTGGCCTTGCGGCTGGGCAGATGTGAGGAGCTCCATAATGTTTAGTGCCAGGGACTGGTAGACAGTGTGGCGAAAGAAGTTTACCAAAATTTGCAATGCTGTCTTTGAGTCCGTGAATATACACCATTTTTGAGGTGGTTCCCCACATATGTAGCGAATAGATTCCCGAATGGCTACAAGTTCAGCAGCGGTTGATGTAGAAGCATGTTCCAAAATGAAATGCAGAGTCGTTTTCTGAGTTGATATGACCACAGCTGCAGCGGATGTCCGTGCTGACACAGATCCATCGGTGTATACGTGAATATAATTAGGATATTCTGACCAAATGTGCGCCAGAGTGAGTTGTTTGAGTCCACTAATTGGCACAATTGATTTCTTTAGTATTCCGGGAACATGAAGGTGCACCAAATTTGGTTTATCCATCGTCCATGGTAGTTAAGCGGGACAATATAGGAGGGCATATCCTGTCGGTACTTGCGACTGATGGCAGCTGAGTGCACTTGTAAAACTGCAGTCCGGCCGCTCATTAACAATCTTGCTGAGTGGATGAAAACGGTGTCTTGTAAGTGCTCGCAACTATACACGAAGTGGTTCGTGCGACAAGTATATGGATATTGGGCGAGCATGTGCCTCTTCAATTGCGCCCTTGTTAGAGGTGCATCTGGGCAGTCCAAGGCACATTTTCAGTGCCTGCGCTTGCACGCTGTCTAAAGCCCGCGAGCAGGAAATGCTCATACTAGAGAGCACTGGGAGACTGTACCGGATGTAGCCAACAAACAGTCTCGTAAAGTCGTATTAAGGAGCGCTCACTTGGACCCCATTTGATGCCAGCTATGAAACGAAGTACACGGCAAAAATTAATTAGCTTTTTCTTCACCATAGTAATATGTTTCGACCAAGATAGTAAGTGGTCAATAATTACTCCCAAGAATCAGCGCCTGGAGACGTATGGTATTGCGACTCCATGAAGAGTAATCGGATAGCGGCTGACACATTTTCCCGTAAATGCTATCACTGCACAATTTTCTGCCGCTAAAAATAAACCTTGACGCCGTAAGTACATCGATGTCGATGACACAGCTTGTTGCAATCTCGCACGTAGTTGTGGGCGTGTCGAACCAGAGGCCCAGATGCAGATGTCGTCAGCATATGCACTTATGTGGATGTTAGTTGGCAGTTCACTCACCATGCCAATTGGCGCAACGTTAAATAAAGTTGGGCTGAGGACTCCTCCCTGTGGAACTCCACGACCGACCTGAAAGCTGGTAGTATCTCCTTCAGGCGTAGTCACGTAAACAGTGCGGCCATTGAGATAGCTTACAATCCACAAGTACAGCCGGCCACCAACTCCCACATCGTCAAGTTCATCAAGAATAGCATCATGGAGGACGTTGTCGTAAGCTCCCTTTATATATAAAAAGACAGCAGCAACTAGTAGACGGTGACGCCTTTCGTGTTCTACGATCGCCACAAGGTCGATGACGCTGTCCATGGAAGAGCGTTCCCGGCGAAATCCAGTCATCATATTCGGATAAAGATCATTACTCTCTAGAACCCATTCAAGTCTTGCCAGCACCATTCGCTCCATAACTTTTCCAACACAGCTTGTTAGGGCAACTGGCCGGTATGAGGTAAGTTCGAGAGGGGGCTTTCCAGGCTTCAAAAAGCAACCAGGCGGCTAATCTTCCAGTGTTCAGGAACAGTACTAGAAGCCCATATATTATTGATCTTCTTCTTGATCTATATTAATGACCTGCCGAATAACATCTCGTCTTGTACACGCATATTTGCTGATGACTGCATCATCTATCGTGCATTAAAGGACACTGAAGACCACATTTTACTTCAACATGATCTGAACCGCGTTAACGACTGATGTAAAACGTGGCTGATGACCTTGAACACTTCCAAATGTAACATAATTTCTTTCTCACTAAAATCAGCGAATTCGAATTTTTTCTACCACATTAATAACGTTACATTGACTCGGACTACGCGGTACAAATACCTAGGTGTCCACCTCACTCCAAATCTTTGTTGGGCAGATCATATAGCAACCATTTCTGCTCATGCTTCCAGGATTAGGATTAGGATTTCCTCGCCGCAACCTACAAAACACTACATCTCATGTTCGTAGATTAGCCTACATAACGTTTGTTCGTCCGCTCCTAGAGTACGCTTCCTCTATCTGGTCACCTCATCAGCAATATTTACTAGAGAAGTTGGAAGCAATACAAAACAGGGCTTGTCATTTCATCTCGCGTAATTATAATTTCCATTTCTGCGTAACCCAGCTCAAGCTTGAACTTTCACTTCATCCGTTAAATGTCCGTCGTGATATCGCCCTTCTATCTCTTTTTCATAAATACGCCAATTGCACTCAGTCATCCCTAAGTCATCTACAACGTCCCTCCTACCTATCGCATAGATTGCATAACGACTACAGCTATGCTCGCATTTACGGCAGTTCTAACGCTTTTAACTTCTCATCACTCCCGCGCGCCATCCGTCTGTGGAATGATCTTCCGAATAGCATCGCATTGCTCCACAATCACGAAGCGTTTCGCGAAGATATGCTGAAGCACTTCATTGATAACGCTTAGCATATCATGTATGTTCCCGTCATTTATGTAACTATTCCTTGAAGGGGCTTTTTTGATGCGCAGTAGTTCTGTGGCATAGTTCAATCTACATTTTTTTTTTTTTTTGCATCTTCTCGCTTGCCTTATATTATTTGTGCTTAGTAGTTCTTATAACTCCGTCTGCATTGCAATATATTGTTTATAGATTTGTATAATTACCACTGTTTTCCTGTACTTGCGATTGTGATTTTGTTTTTTACCCACTTTGCGGATATCTTTGTTGGTTGGTTGGTTTGTGGGGTTTAACGTCCCAAAGCAACTCAGGCTATGAGAGACGCCGTAGTGGAGGACTCCGGAAATTTCGACCACCTGGGGTTCTTTAACGTGCACTGACATCGCACAGCACACGGACGCTTTTGCTTTTCGCCTCCATCGAAAAGCGGCCGCCGAGGCCGGGATTCGATCCCGCATCCTTGGGAACAGTAGTCGAGCGCCGTAACCATTGCGCCACCCCGGCGGGGTGGATATCTTTGTATTTGTCCCCCTTACACAATGCCTCTCTGGAGGCCTGTAAGGTATATGTAAATAAATATATAAAAAAATAATTCAGCAGTGCAGTTCTTCCATCATTGCCTAGGTTTGATAAGGTTGAATAAGTAATCCCGCCAGGACCAGGTGCAGATGAATGCCGACAAGAAGCAAGAGCGGCGTCTAATTCAGCTATTGTAAAGGGCACATCGTAGTGATCATTCGGCGAAGGTGGCGCATAAACCTCTGAAATTGATAACTGTGCCTGGTTTGTGCCCACAACCATTTTACAAAAATCTTCAGCTACGTCAACTTCATTGCGGTGCTGATAGAGGGCCAGGGCACGAAAAGGGTGCCTTTCTTGCGGAGGTGTGCTCAAGCTTCTCGCAGCATGCCAGATACGCGACAGGGGCTTACGGGGATCTAGTGATGAGCAGAACTGCCTCCAACGTTATCGTCCTAACCTCTCCAGGTAGCGCAAACCCTTTCGTTTAGCTCGGCGAAAAAGTACGAGATCTTGCGCAGATTTCGTTCTTCTGTACTTCCTTTCATCCCGCCGACGGATCGCGCGAAGCCGCTCGAATTCCACGTCGATGCTGGACACTGACGCCGGCACACAAACATAGCGAGTGTTCTCATTGAGAGAGGAAGTAATGAGGTCCTCTATTTGAGATGGTGACTGGAGGACCATGCTGGAAGTCTCCACCGATGCCCTAAAGGCGGGGCAGTCTGTGTATTGCACACGTGGCGAAGTGGCAGGTGCGTACCACTTGATGCATACATACGTTGGTATGTGATCACTCCCATGTGTTTCCACATCACTACACCAAGAAACAGAGGGAAGGAGGCTTCTGGAAACAAACGCCACATCTAAGCAGCTGCTGTAGGTTGTTCCGCGTAGAAACGTCGGTGAGCCGTCGTTTATATTCACGAGATCTTGCGTATGCATAAAGTCTGCCAGATCTCTTCCTCGATTGCTCATTATGGCACTACCCCACTGAGGGTGGTGAGCATTAAAGTCCGCCACAATAATACGAGGAGCTGCACAACACTGGATTGTTGAAAATAGGTATGACTTGTCCAAGCCATCCCTCGGTGGAATATAAGCGCCAATTAGAGAACATACTTGTCCTTTCAGGGTTAATGTCAAACAAATGTAGTGATTCGTGTTGTGGGGCTGTAGAGCGTGGCGGACGTGCGCAATGTCTTGGCGTATACACACCAGCACTTTGCTTGTTTCGTCTGCTTCTCGAGACCTCAGCTGAACGTATCCAGAAAGGCGGAAAGTAGCCGGCATGTTGGGCTCACTGATCCCTATCACAGGAAAGCGGTACTTCTGTATCCGCTGTCTGAAGTCACTCAGCCGACCACGCAGCCTCGGGCATTCCATTGCATCATTACACTGCGGCGCAAGTGCATCGTCACAGAGCTGGCGCTAGTTTGTTGCGCCATTGTGAATTATTGCAATGCCGCCAAGAGCGGCTCAAATGCGTCCAGAAACTGAACAGCAAACTTTGCTGCTTGCGTGTTGGTGCTGGAGAGCAGCACCCGCATTGAACGAACAAGCTGCCAGCATTTCTTTCACCTGTTGGCTGTCGGGGCTGTCGGAATTTTCAGCACGTGTGGCAACCAAGCTGGGATGAGGCCTGGTGATGGCCTTTGATGGTAGAGCAGGCCACTCAGCATCAGAGGCGGCAGGTAATACAACAGCTTCTGTCTGATCCTTGGCCTGTGCACATTGTCTGTGACATTACAGCCAGAGTATTCTTGACGGGATTGGACTCAGTCTGTTGTGGCACCTGAGCTGACGTTAACTGTAAAGTTGTCTTATCCAGGCTAGGCTTTCCTTCCGATTCCTTGTGTCGGAGTCGGGAAGGGTGCTTGCGACGACGAATAGGCTCAGCCGCTTCTTGATAAGTCGAATTGTCTCGCACCATCTTCTTGAGTATACGTCTTTCGTTCCGAATTTTAGGACACTCCTTAGCCGTCGCTTCATGGGCACCCGAGCAGTTCGCACACTTGACAGTCTCCGTCTGGCATGTGTCATGACGGTGCATACCACCGCATCGACGGCAGGATACCTCGTTTCGACATACGGCACTCACATGTCCGAACTTGTTGCATTTGTGGCATTGAACAGGTCTCGGAACATACATCCGAACTGGATGTCTCACATAGCCCACTTTAACGTGGGATGGGAGGGATTCAGTTTCAAAGACTAGTTTAACGCACTTTGAGCGGCCGAAACGATGAACATCCACAATGCGCGCCGTAGATTTGATCAGCGTGCAGAGATCGCTTTCACTTATCTCGGGGTCAACGTCAGTGATTACACCTGCAGTAGACTTTTTTCCATGTGCAAGAAAGGAACGGACCGGCATTTGCCAAGCGCACCAATTCCTTTCAGCTTGTCCACTGTAGCCTGGAACTTGACATCCACGGTGAGGACATTCTTCCAGGGATTAATTCTGACCTCGTCAACTTCACCGGGAACCAGCTGATCGAAAAACTGGGTCACGTGCTGTCTGTTTTTAACATTCAGTTTGCTGCCGTTATTGGTATGAAGGCCACCGAAAAGATCCCTTGTTTTTCAGCATTCTTCATCGGTGTTTCACTCGTTATTGATGTACGGCGCAGCTTCCTTTTCAGGCGACGCGACTGTACAGGCGTGTAGCTGCTGTCAGAATCCATTTCAGTCACTGTGGAGCCATCCGCCGAGTCCGGAAGCTCCACGTCCGCAATGTTGAGGTGACCCGTCGAGTTTGCCGCAGCCTGTTTGACGGTGGCGGGTGGGCGCAGGGGTCGTGCGCCCGCCATCCCGAAGGATGACGAGATCACAAATAGTTCACAGCAATAAAAAATCCAGAAATGTGGAAGAGCGCTAGCGTCAGGCGTTCGAAAACCTCCACTTCTTCTTCCTAACACCCGATAAACCACATTCTTTCTGCAGGTGGTGAAGCTTTTCTTATGGGACACTGCGCAATGAAAACTATTACGAGCTACATTGTCGAGCCCCTTTCTGGCGCACAAGTCTCGTATCTTGTTTTTCGCTGTAAATACAACGTCAACGTCGTAATTGCCGCAAGTTTCTTGAGTCGCTGCGAAACGACATGGAGGTAAGGTATGGCAGCCACCTTCTTTCGCCGCGTCGCCACACCAACATCAACCTGCCCCGTTTTGCTCTTTCTCGAACGTGTTAAAACACGTTCTGACAGACGAGCGAGATGGACAGTTGGAAAGCCTGCCGCCAACAACTTCGAAATTTGTTGTGAAAATGCATCTTCAACACGATGATGGCAAGATTTACGTAATGCGGACTTGATGCATGCGACCGCCAACCCATGCTTTACCAACCTCGAGTGGTCCGATTCAAAGCTAAGCAGAGGCTTCCCAGCCTGGGGCTGTAGCTCCAACACTCGCGATTGTCTTTAAAGCACAGGTCCAAATCAAGAAACTGTATATGTTGATCTTTAGGAAACTGATACGTAGAAGACAGGCCCTGACCTTGCTCTTTGAACATTCGTAACACATCTTGCGCCAACCTATCAAAACCATCCTTATCCAAGAAAATTAGGTAGTCATCAACGTAGCGAAACGCTACTATACCGAAGGCATCCAAACCTGGTTTCAATGCGGTGTCAACTTAAGACAGAATAATGTCGCTGAGCACAATGCATACACCCAATGCATACCCCTGACTTCTGGATGTACATGCTGCCTTGCCAACAGATGAAAGTTGATAACAGCTCCAAGAAACTGGCAACCGATATACCGCACGCATTAAAAAAAGCCAATTCATCATTATCCACAGTGATGCAGTCTTGTAAACACCTTAGAAGTCCGACCTGGGGCAAATAATAATATAAGTCCTCCACATCAATGCTCACTGCAGAGCACCTACCCGGATTTCTGTCCATTAAAAACTCTAGCATCTTAGAAGAACTCGGATTCAAAGACGGGTCCTGAACTTTCAACATATTTAGATGCTTCTTTACAAATCCCGAAATCTCGTACTACGGGCAGACAGGCAGATGTCTAAATGTGCGCCTGACTGAGCACTCTAATTCTCTGGGAGGGAAGGCGAATTCTAATCTGGCGCTACATGTGCAATCCCGGGAGTGTAAATCGGAAGATGACCCGTCTCTTTGCACGCCTGATTTCAGTAATACGGGTGTAGTTTACAGCAATGGTAAACAAGTCTGTCGAGAGTTTGTTGAGGCATATTACATTTCTAAGGCTGAAAAAAAGTGTGTGGTTAAGGCATCGGTTGGCCTTCATTGCAAGGAATTCGCTCTATTAGAAAAGTCGTTCGTTAGGCCTTGATTTGAATTGACTTCGAATTTTCTTCTTCATCTTCTTCTCAATCTTCTCAATTTCTCGCCATTTCACCGGTTGGGTGTGCGCGAGCTTCTCGGAACGAGTCTTCGTTTTCTTTCGTTCAATAAACATTCAGTTGCTAGTCCAGCCTTGTCCTGTCCTCTTCTTCCCTGTGTCTCGTCTTTTGGCTGGTAAATATGAACCCTTACCAACTTGCCCAGTCGCCAACCTTGTCTGATTCCATGGCACGTGTTTGGGGTGCGGCCACTCCTCAGATAGACGGGTCGCAGAAACACAAGGTAAATAATATTTATCCGTGCATTTTGCAACTTGTATAAACGCGGTGCTGCCGCAGTCGCGCAGCGCGGTTAGAAAACGAAAAGTATCTCGCGTAAGATGAAACTTGGAAAGGGAGGTTGTGGTTTCTACATGGACATAGGCCACCAACCACCGCGGGTTCGAGCTTCGCGCGAGCCGAGGCCCCGATCAGCCGTCACCGCGCGCGCACTGAAACACTGCAGCGCGCACTCAACATCCACCGGGAGGAGAGCACTTCGCTGCAAGGACACAAACCTCCAAGTTCACAAAGGAGACGTTTATTGAAACGCCATTCTCCAGCGGCACACACACACACACACGCACACACATACACACGCACACACATACACATATTTACAAACGCACACACGCACACACATACACATATTTGCAAACGCACATATGCACACACATACACATATTTACAAACGCACATACACACACATACGCAGTCACCGTGTCAAGGGAGCGCGCGAGGAGCAAGGCTCCCCTGCGCGCACGAAGTGACACGGAGTGCGCGCCGCAAGCACGCAAGGGCGTGCTGTGATCTCTCTCTCGCAGTGACCAAAGGGTTCCTTTGAGAGATAGTGGGCAACCACCGCAAGGTACGCCTGTCGCGGATCGTTGGATCACGATCGACAGGCTCGAGTTGCGCTCTCAGGTACGACCCGGAGCAGACGAACTCGAGCGCACACTGGTCTGCGCGGACAAAGGCCGGCAGACAAGAACAGTTGCGTACGCACCTTGCGATGTCTCGGAGGGGTCTCTCTCTGAGCTCCGCTCGGACAGTCGCACGAGCGCGGCTGTCGAAGCGGTGCCGTGTTCCCGCCAAAAGGCGCCAATGAGAACAGCCACTGGGACGCCAGGGCGGAGCTGTGGCCCGAACGACAGTGAAAAGTCGTTCGAGCCCCTCTCCGCCGCCTCAGGCGGGAGAAAGGGAACGGGGAGAACAACTGGGAAGCGGGCGGCGGCCGCGCAAAGGGCAGCCGCAGCAAGCCCGAATCCCACAAGGTTTGAGACAGAGCGAGAGAGAAGGCACGTGGGGAGAAGGAAGAGAAAGCGCGTAGAGAGGGGAGGGTATTTTTGCACATCATGAACGCGCAATCACGTGACACAAAAGTGACGTGAGCTACTACGTCACTTCTGCGTGTCCTGTCGACGTTTTTTTTTATTTTTTTTTGTTTTTTTTTTTTTTATTCTACTGGGGCAGTGAGAAAAGCGCTTGGCCGTCGGAGCGCGGCTTCGAGCTGGCGGAAGGAGAGCATCTAGCCGTCCGCACTTAACAGCACGCACGCTTTCTTCTGTATTTTTCTTCTATAAAGCGCTCGCGGCAGTTAGTTTTGTCCACGCCATGGCTCCTCCTCCAATACAGTCTTCTCCCCTCCCCCATGGCTCCAAGCAGTAAACAGAATTTTCCTCCCCCGCGGGAATGAGTGAGCGCAGATTTTGTGCGTTCGCAGTCTTTTGCTTTCGTTCTCTTTCTTCGGGTGGTCTGGCGGGGTTAGTTAGAGCTGGTATTCGGACTTCGAGTCGCGAGTCTGCTTCTTCGCAGCGCGCTGCAGGGGTTGTGAGTTTGCTTCCTCACTACAATGAAAACGTGCAAGAGTACTGACCTTATGCGGGGCCTCAAATATATTGAGTACCTGCGCATGAGTTATTTGCACACACGCGCGCCCACACACATGCAGTTTTTTAGTGGCAAAAGGCAAATAACTTGACAGCATCTTGCGCGTAAACGTTGATGTTTGGAATTAGCTGTGAAATTATACAAGATGTTACTTAGGTTACGAATACGTCACTATATATATATATATATATATATATATATATATATATATATATATATATATATATATATATATATATATATATATATATATATATATGCATGTACATAATTGAGGCGTAACTTTTAAGGTGCAAAAGCGGCTGATTGAGCCAAGTAAACGACACAGCAAATCTTCAGCACTCCCTCCGCTGCCTCTCAAGCCAAACCAGCCCATACATCACAGTTAGGGAAAAATAAGAAAGGAAGCAAGCGTGCATACTGCTTTACCGAGGGCAGCTCCAAGCCGTCACTCGTTTGAAACCACGCTGTCTACGTTGGCTAACCTGTCCGCCCCTAAAGCCCCTTTATTGAGGGGCTTTACCCGCCCCTCCTTTCAACCTCTCCCCCCTAAGAGGAAAAAAATACAGAAGAAAGCGTGCGTGCTGCTAAGTGCGGACGGCTAGATGCTCTCCCTCCACCTAGTGTTCCTGTATAGCATATACAGGAACACTACCTCCACCAGCTCGAAGCCGCGCTCCGACGGCCAAGCTAGCCAAGCGCTTTTTCTCACTGCCCCAGTAGAATAACAAATGACAAAAAAAAAAGAAAAAAAGAAAAAAAAAACGTCGATAGGACACGCAGAAGTGACGTAGTAGCTCCACGTCACTTTTGTGTCACGTGATTGCGCGTTCACGGTGTGCAAAAATACCCTCCTGATTGGAACGGCTATAGAACGGCCGGAGAGAAACGTGCGCGCGGAGGTGATCTCGGAGGCCATGGCGTAGGTTTTGTAGTTGCTCTCCGCTCCGCTAGAAACCGAGCGCTGGCGTCGCGGAGCAACAGTCATAACGAATAAGAGAGAGAGAGAGAGAAAACTTTTAATGAGCATATAATTACAGTGTACTAGAATATGATATAATCAGTAAATATTCGCAGGAGCTGGGTGGTCGGTGCCCCTAGTCCAGGGCTCCGCTGGCAGCAGCTCACTTTCGGACTAGCTGGATAATCCAGGCTTGCTGGTCCAGGTTGTCGCTGGTCAGGGCCGCCTCCCACTGCTCGTGTGTCGGGCATGGCACTATTAACGTTGGGTCAGGTTTGTCCTGGCATTCCCAAGAGATGTGAAAGAGTGTGGGGCTTGCACCGCACCAAGGACAGTAACTCGTGTATTTTGTTGGGCTTATTTAAAATTTGAAGATTAGGGAATGTGTTTGTTTGTATTTTTCTCCAGTCTATAGCGTCCAAGGAAGGAAGGTGTTTGTGTGGTGGTGAGAAAATTCTTCTTTCTAACCGTAGGTGTTCCAGCCTGTCGCCGTAGGGTCCTAGGAGAGGGGTGAGGTAGGGATGGGGATCCGCCCGGTTTGTGAGAGCTCGGGCTAGATCATTCGCTACCTCATTTCCTTCTAGGCCTTCGTGTCCAGGTGTCCATGTAATTGTGTGCGTCTGGGAGATGGAACGTAATATTGCACACGCTCTTTTGTGAGGTTTTCCGGCCAGGTAGTCCCTGCAGGCTGGTTGGGAGTCCGTCACTACGTGTGATGACTTATTTTGGTTGTCTTGTGTTTTTATGGTGATGGCTATTGCCAGTGATTCTGCTTCCGCAGGATCCTTGGCATATATCGAAGCCTGAATAATTGGCCTCTTCTTGTGGTCAACTGCAGCTATTGTGAACTTGCCAGGTTCGCCGTAAGCCCCTATGTCCACGTAGACAACTTCCACGTCTTTAGACAATTGTTTTTCCAATGATTTGACTCTGGCTTTCCTTCGACCCTTTTGTAACTCATGGTGCATGTGCTTGGGTATAGGGTTCACATAGATGTTGTTTCTTGTGGATGTCGGAATTTGTGATTTGAGCTCAGAAGTTCTTAGTGCCTGCCATAGCCCTAGTTTTGACAGGATTTCCCTACCCGCCTGCGTTGTTGTTAGGCGTTGTTTCTGACTCTCTAGAACCGCCTCCTTGAGCTCCTCGAAGTTGTTGTGCACTCCGAGTGCCCAAAGACGTTCCGTTGATGTTGTTGGCGGGAGGTTTAGGGCCGTTTTATAGGCTCCTCTTATGATAGTGTCAATGGCCCTTTTATCAGTGAATCTAATTTCGTGATATGGGAGCCCGTAGGTAATCCTGCTAACGACTAGGGCCTGTACAAGGCGTAGGGTGTCTTCCTCCCTCATCCCTTTCCGGTGCCAGGTCACCCTTCTAATCATTCTGGAAATTTGGTTGACTTTGGTTTTGAGTGTTTTGATTGTATAATCCACTCTCAAATTGTTTTGCAACCACAGCCCCAAAACTCTGATCTTGTCCTTCTCTTGAATTATCTGGTCTCCTAGAGAGAGCTGAATTTCTCCTGGGGACTTGTAATTTCTTCTGTGTAGCCTGATAAGTTCGGATTTTTCTGGGGAGCATTGAAGACCAATCTCCCCGGCGAATTCCTCGACTAGGTCTATAGCGGCTTGCAGAGCTTCTTTTTGCGCCAAGGATCCCTGAGTAGCCCAGATGGTGATGTCGTCCGCGTATAAAGTGAAGGCAATATCAGTGCGGGTGAACAGTTTTTTTGCTAAATTTATCATTGCTATGTTAAATAGCATTGGAAAGATTATAGAACCCTGCGGTGTACCTTTGTTCGGCATGGGTACTTTTGGTGATCGGATCTCTCCAATTCCTATGGTGGCTGTGCGATCTGAGAGGAAAGCCTTCACGTATTTGAAAATTTTCTTCCCGCAGTTGATATTGTTTAATTCTTGCAATATGGTTTGGTGGCCAATGTTGTCGAATGCTCCTTTGAGATCTAGTGCCAGAATGAAATTTTCGCCTTTTCGGGGTATGGCGTTGATGACTTCTTCCCTAATCCGGAGGAAAGCACCTTGCGTGCAGAGTCCCTTGCGGAATCCCAGCATGCAGGAAGGAAAGATGTTGTTTTCGTCGATGTAATTTTGGAGCCTTAGGTGGACTACTTTTTCATAGAGTTTTCCCAGGCAAGAAGTGAGGGAGATAGGACGGAGACTCTCCACAGCCGGTGGCTTTCCAGCCTTTGGTATGGTGATAAGAAAATTCTGGATAGCTGGCGGCAGAGTAAAATGAATTTGATTTATAAAGGGAAAGGAGAAAGGATGCACATAAAATATCCTACAGGCCGATTACCATAACATCTGTTATGTACAGGTTGGCCATGCACTCGGTGAAATTAAAGGCGGTGAAATTAATGGAGGCGCCTCCATTGAGCGGCCGTGCTCGGAGAATTTCAGAACGGCTTTAGAAATGGTATGCGCTTATATGATAGCCTGTTTGTTCGTGCTTACCCAATGCATCGAAATATCTAGAGTGGAAAATAGACCTTTGTATTTGGCCTTCCTGGACATAAACGGGGCGTACGACAACGTAAGCAGGGAACTCCTGTGGAATATATTAAAAGAAGAAGGTATCGGTTATGAGATAATAGAGTTCCCACAGGAAATATACCGGGATAACAAAGTAGAAATTACGTGGGAAGGGATAAGAAGTACGGAAGATGTCAAAGTATGCAAAGGATTAAGACAAGGCTGTCCTCTATCACCGGTGCTGTTCATGCTTTATATGATAAACCTGGAACGGAGGATACAAGACAGTAACCTAGGTTTTAACCTGTCATATAGATTAGGTGGAAAGGCGGTAGAGCAGCGCCTCCCCGGTTTGATGTATGCAGACGATATTGTGCTGCTAGCTGAGAGTCTGGAAGAATTGCAAACTCTAGTTAAGTATTGCGGAGACGAAGGGGACGCTCTTGGCTTCAGTTTCAGCGCAGTTAAGTCGGGTCTGATGATTTTCAACGGCTCAACTGATCAGGGTCTTAAAATACAAGGCCATGAAATACCTAGAGTAGCAGAATATAAATATCTGGGGGTATGGGTATACGAAGGATTGGCATTCATTGGAAAGCATGAGCAATCACTTAAGGCCAAAGGGCGAAGGAATGCCGGGATAATGAAGCATAAGGCATTGTGGGGATACAATAGGTATGTTTTGAGGGGTATTTGGAAAGGAATTATGGTGCCCGGACATACTTTCGGAAATGCGGTTTTGTGCCTAAAATCAGAGGTACAGTCGACATTAGAAATAAATCAGAGATCCGTTGGACGATTAGCAGTAGGTGCCCACGGTAAAACTACAAATGAGGCGGTACGGATATGGGCTGGGCATCTTTCGAAGTACGGGAAGCTCAGAGTAAAATATTATATGAGGAACGCCTGAGGAAATTGGACAGTAACAGATGGGCAACTAAAGTATTTAAATACTTGTACTTAAAAAGCGTTGACTCACAATGGAGGAAAAGAACTAGGAAACTAACTAGTAAGTATGCTAGTCTCAAGGACGCAGAAATAAAGAGCATTAAGCAACAGGTGAAAAACACAGCAGGTAAAAATTGGAAAAATTCGATGGAAAAGAAACAGAGTGTGGAATTATACCGAAAGTGGAAAATGCAGATCAGGAAGGAAGATTTCTTTGATAACTCAAGAGGCACATGCCAATGCCCTACTTTTTGAAACTAGATCAGGGTGCTTTAGAACACGCAGCTACAAAAAGAAATTTAACAATGGAGATTACGCATGTGCTGTATGTGGTAACTCCAGTATCCATCCGAAAGTTGACGCAGGCGCAGTCACTGTTCCTGAAGCTCTGGGGTTTAGAGATACCAGCATACCAGTAACCGGGTGAATAAACCGGCGGTGGAAACTAGCAAAAAACGACTGGAAGATTGGTGGCTTAAAAGCAGAGAAGTGACATAATGTTACTAATGTAGAAACAAAAATTTAATAAATAGAATGATGGTTTAATTAACCAATCTAAATCAATAATTAAGATACAGGTAGAAAAATGAGCATGATAGCTACTGCTACCGCTGCTACCGCCCCGTTTCAAAGGGGACGCTCCTATATTCCATCCATTCATCCATCCATCCATCCATCCATCCATCCATCCATCCATCCATCCATCCATCCATCCATCCATCCATCCATCCATCCATCCATCCATCCATCCATCCATCCATCCATCCATCCATCCATCCATCCATCCATCCATCCATCCATCCATCCATCCATCCATCCAACCATAGAGTTTCTTACTCTTACCTAGAGGGAAAGCTGTGCTGCCGTCTATGGGCGTTTACATGGAGTTTCCAGACGGCCAGTTCAGCCACCATGGGCGCTCAAAGCATCATGGGCCAGTGAGCTACCGAGTGCAGAACTACAACTTTTGGCCAAAACTAATGCAAAGATAAACGTTGTTCTACCGTAAATAATGCCCTAAGATTGAATATTGTGACTATAAATTGTAAAGAGAGAGAGAGAAACAGCATGTCAGTGTGATATTTATCAAATATAAGCGATGGCTCTTTCTCCTATTGGCTTAGTTTTGAGCAGCACAAATACCAATATTTCGCACTTAATATGCAAACTTTGAAATAAAAAAACGTTATAAAAATATTTATGGTTGCGCAATCACTTCAGGAAGTTTTTAGTGGCATTTCGGGAAACAGAAACCATTTATTGGCGACAGAAACCATTTATTGGCGACGTCTGCTTGCCCCGCCGGGGTGGTGCAGTGGTAAGACGCCCGACTACTGTGCCGGAGTTCCCGGAATCGAATCCCGGCCTCGGCGGCTGCGTTTCGATGGAGGCGAAACGAAGTGGCGTCCGTGTGCTGTGCGATGTCAGCGCACGTTAAAGATCCCCAGGTGGTCGAAATTACTCCGTAGCCCTCCACTACGGCTCCTCTTTCTCTCTTTCCACTTTCATTCCCACCTTCCTCCCTTCCCTTCGGCGCGGTTCGGGTGTCCACAGAGCAAGTGTGACAGTTACTGCGCCTTTCCCTTCCTGTGAACCAATTCAACTTCATTCAACGTCTGCTTTTGAGCCTTCGCTACTATGGCTTTCGCGGTCTATGTACGCACCTTCAAATGATGATGATGATGACGAAAAAGAAACATCGCAGTAACGCCACTCCACGTAACCGAGAAAAACCGACTGTCCCGCAACAAGTAGCACACCGGCCCATGATTCTTAGCGCGCCCATGGTGGCTGAAGTGCAGCGCCCTCAGCTTTCCCTCTAGTTAGTGTAAGGAACTCTATGCATCCAACCGTTGAAGCAGGCGAGACTCGTGTAACTCGTGTGTCCGTAATCCACGCTCTTCCATACAAATCTATTCTTTCCGTCGTGTTCATATACCTTGTCGTGTTTGCTATTCGCTCCTCTACGCGCGCACGTGTGAGAAGTGGTCGCTATGCCATCCGTGTGTATTGTGAAGCATTGCAGCACGAAGTACCGGAGTGGAAGTAATGTTCGGTTCCACAAATTGCCCAGTGATCCCCAGCGAAGAGCCGCCTGGCTTCGAGCCATTAACCGCGATGGTCCCAGCGGTATGGCCACACTGACGGGGTTCGTGTGTACATATCATTTTTTACCAGAAGATTATGAAATGAACCTCGATGTCGCTCGAAGCCTCGGCATGGAAGTGAAGCACGCTCGCCTCAAGCCAGACGTCGTACCGACGCAAAACCTTTGGTCCGATACACCACCAAAAAAGCGGAAGAGGTCTGAGGTAAGTTCACATGATTGATGTCAACTTCGTCGCAATTCATACTTATATCTTTCGGTGGCTAACAGCTTTTCCTTTTCTTAGGGACTACTCGACTCGCAGTATGAAGTCTTGACCGCTGAGGAAGTGCAAACTTCGCCTCGAATGGTGGACAATTCAACGCAAACCACCAGAAGTGTCTCGAGTGCTTCCTGCCAGACTGACGGCAGGGATGTGCAAGCTCGACGTAAGGTTTTCCTCTTAACAGTAGCGTGCTCATTTCATTTTAATATTTGACAAGCACAAATCGTGTCACAATAATTAGGCTATAGTTGAACCACGGCCTAACCGAGGGTGTTTCCAATCTTCAGTATGGGAAGAGCAAGCAGACATTTGTTTTCCATATTGTCCAGTGGTACCAATGAATGCTAAAAAAAATTCTGGGAGCGGCAGTCAGGTGGTGTCGGGTCCAACCTGTATAATGTTGTGGCGGAATGTTAGAGCAGTTTTGAAGCCAGCGAAGAAAGCAATCATGCATTTGGCATGCAGGGCGTGACAGACGATATCAAGCTTGACAGTAATGTACCCTTTACAAGCTGATAATGAGGCATTCATCTATAAAATTTAGAGAAAATTTGTCTAAAATATATTGTGCAACTAGATCAATGATGTCGCATTTGCATAAACAAATAGCACTTCACTGTGCATGTGTTTTATTCTTATGTTTTGATCAACTTACAGATACGCAGGTGAACTTCTATGTTTATTCAAGAAGAGATATGCAGGTGCAGACAGATCTCAGGCAATCCACTGAAACATACCATGAGGCCAGCAACACTGCAAGTGCACCTACCTTTGCACCAACACTTCTTTCTCTTCCTTTACCACCTTCTTCCAGAACAGGACCCCCTTAATTCCACTTGATCGAGCACTCTCTCAGACCACATTCATTCCAAGGCAAGCCTCTAGTCCTGTACAATCGGATGCCTGACTTGAAGAGGAGGATAACATTGAGCACTCGGAATTCTTCCCATCATTTAACAAGAGCTTCCTAGGGTAAATATTGTGACTTTATGTGTGCCGCATGTTATTCCATTATGATCGTGTGATTATCAGATCAATGACTTAGGAAAAACAAGGGCACATAAGGGTGTGCATCTCTTTCATGAGCTAGGGGATCAGAGGCATCAGTGGGTTTGCATACTCAGCCCAAAGCACACGTAGCAAAAGTTTCCACTGCTAAACATAGAAGTCTTTAGTTCCATTCCTTCCGCTACGTTTTTCTAATTGTATGAGTACCATATTGTCTGTGCTTACGTGACTGAACTGTGAATGTGTACATATTATTCGTGCTTCTCATAAACCTCACTATGCATAAATATTCACCAAGCAGGTCTTGATCCATCAAATGCTTTCACAATATTCAGTGGCACAAGCAGCTGCTCAGACAGCATCAGTGTAACATTATAAAAATTCTTGAAGCTCTGTAAACCTGTGCTTACATTATTTAAAAGCAGAGCGCATGGTATGCGAAAATGTGCACTAGAACACCTTAGACGCAGTGCCGGTTTGGGCAGTTCTTATATTTACTACTGCTTTCAATCCTGTTAAATTCTAGCCTCCAATCACCTCTGCAGAAAAATACTTCACAATTTAACGACCCGAACTTTGTATTTTTTCAGACTTGACTCCAGCACTGAGGAAGCCTTTTCTCAGGATGAGAAGAAGTTCGTCGTGTTTGAAAGCTGCCTCAAGGAGCTGTTCACAGTATGCCGTGAATGCTATTCCTGTTGCAGAAGCGTAAGTTGTGTGACTGGGACTCTGCTCCAAGTACACATGATGTGCACGAACCACCACTGCCTTACCTGGAAGAGCCAACCGATGATGAACGGCAAGCCAGCAGGCAACGTGCTACTGTCAGCAGCCATGCTGTTTGCCAGCACCAGCCCCACCTCAGTGCTCTGAATGTTTGAGCATGTGAATGTGCAGGTGTTCACGCCACGAACATTTTTCAACTACCAGCGAGGCTATCTGCTTCCTGCGATTAACAAGGTAGAACAAAGGTTGTGTGCTGCCAAATAAATTACCGAACCAATGCTTTACGATTAGAGTTATTCCAGCTTATGCAGTAAAACCATCACTACAAGCAAAAGAATTTAGCAACTGGATCATATGCCTATACAAGGGATGATTCAGAAGGTGGTTGAATACACTGAACTCCCATTAAATTTCAGGATGTGAAGCCATTTATTCCCATTTTTTTTTTTTTTCCAATGTTATTGAACAACATATAATAGCCTAATCCTCTTTGGGTGGAAAACCTGCATCTGCCGATGTGCCTGTAAATATGAGACACCAATTTGTGCATATATGTGTTCATGTAATATCTGGTCAGTGAAAAAACCCCTTTTTCTCGCACCAGATCTGGCAACAGCAGCAGCAGGAGTTGTTTTGCCAGTTGCAAGGCTGCAATGTTGACCTGGCTGGTGATGGACGCTGCGATACCCCAGGGTTCTCGGCAAAATTTATGACCTACTCACTGCACGTCAGCCAGATGAACAAAATTTTCCATTTCGAGCAAGTGCAAGTTGGGGAGGTAGGTCAGAGCAATTGTAACAAAGTGGCTTTATGTGACTGTGCATTTTTTTTACCACAAAAGTGTGCAGATGTCAAATCAAGCCCCTTGATGGAAAAACATGCATTTGTGAAGAGCATAACTGTGGTAAAGGAACAGGGGCTCAATGTTAAATCAATAACAGACCGGCATGTCCAAGTCACAAAGTACATGCAGACCAAGGAGCCCATCATCCAACACTACTTTGATGCTTGGCACATCTCAAAAGGTAAAATTGAGTATAAAAAGACTTCTCCATGATGTTTTGCAAAATGCGGCAACATGCTATATATTAAATTTTGTTGGATTCCGTGGTGGAATTTAACCATGAGGAGAACAGTATCATAGGGAAGTATAGTAGTAAAGGGAGGGTCAGAAGTTGAAAGCATGAGGAGGAGCAAAGGTATTGTTTGTTTTTTTTGTTGTCTGACAAACGATGATGAAGGATATGCATGCCATACATGCAGACTGCAGCTAGGGACACCAAATTAGGCATTTCTATCCGACTAATTGCATGTCAAAAATAATTTGTCATTTTTATCACCTACCCAGAGACCCTCCCGAAGCATTCCCTACAGCAATTAACATATGAATAAAAAAAAAGCTGGCTGCCCATGCAAAACGAGCTGCATGCAGCATATTGGAACTTTGGATCCAGCCAGCCAGCAATCACCTTCACTGGTGTGCTGCCATGAGCGATAGCAACATCGATTTGCTGTGAGACATGGAACGGCATGTCACAGATGTGCACTCAGATCACCCAGGGCTCTACACACATTGTGCCCATGATGATCTTGGAGATAGGCAATGGCTTGTTCCAAGTCAGTATGTCGCTATTCGAAATCAAAATAAGTTTTTGCAGACACCTCAATGTGCCTTCCATGTAGAATGTATATTCTTGTAATCAAGCATGACTTGCAAAATGCTTAAATTTAAAGTTTTGCCAAACAGCTTAGGTGCCCGATTTCAACTAATGGTCAACCTTTCCCACGCTACTATTTGTTACCTCAGTGCATATACAACTATATTAATAATTCTGAAAATTATGTGCACCAAAAAATATGCAATGATACTTCATTGTGGTGCCATTTGAAGAAGACTTATCCAGAATTTTTTTTTTAATATATGGACACCTGCACACAACAGGTTTGTCGAGGTTTTCATGGCACCCTGTCTCGTTAAAGACATTGGGAAACTGGCACCCAGCACACACACTTTCAGCTTGGAGGCCTTTCACAGCGTGCTTATAGGCTTTGCACCAAAGTCCATATGTTCCTCATCTGAGGGCATGCGTGCAAGGTAGGTGGTGAATGAGACCTGTTGAAAATTTACATTTGAAGAACTGTCGGATTGTCTATTTTCAGAACACAGCTGGCAATACTCCATTTTAATGAGAATGCCAGCTAAGGACAAGCCACCACAGCTGAAGGCCTGTCTAAATGGAAAAAAAAGAACCCAAAAGCAAGGAAGGGCACAGCTGTTGCCTGTCCTGTGAAAGCTGAACCTACATATGGTAGTCAGTATGCTTAGCACTAGGAAAAAGAAAAGTGAAATTTTAAGGTTCGGGATCTCAGATATGTAATGGTCAAATTTGTTACTTCTTTTATATGGTATGCTCAATCAACCATTTATTTTTGAGTCTGTACACTCCAGTTTAAAGGTGCAATGTGGCCGAGGGTGTTCATATCTGTGACATGAAAGTTTTCAGCCACCTAGTGGCGTGAATACAGTAAAATCTATAAATTGGTGTCGCCTAGGACTGTGGAACACTGACAGCAAGCCCTGACATGAAAATGGTCTTTGGCCACATTGCTTCATATGGTACATTACAGGCCTTGCTTTACATACCTGCATTACAATGTTAACTGTAATCTTTCATCTGACTCCCAAAATCGGCTTTAAAATGAGGCGTCACCAGTGTTTTGGTTTCATATTCAACCAGAAATCAGAAATAACTCTATGTCATCTGAGGGTTCTAGTACAGGAGTTTTCATGCATAGTACGGCTGCGTACGATCACTCATAAGAGGGCTTTGCTATACATGCATTTTCAACATACTGTTGTAAGACTGGTTAATGTGTGGTATATTTGAAAGGATAATGCTAATGCTTCATCACTTTTTGTTCTCTGCGATTGTCCTGTATGAATGAATGTATGAATGAGTGATAAGGATAACACTCATTCATACATGCACTCCTTCTGATTTGCAGATTATGTTGGCCTCCTTCTGGATGAGACTGCACGCTGCTGCAAACAGTGGCCATCTTTTAAGTCTGCTTTTGCAGCAAACCCTTCGACTGCACCACCCCCATGAGTCACTCTTTCCCGAGACCTTCCAAAGGTGAACTCGTGGCAGCTAGAAAGTCTAGGTTTGCCAGTGCCATGGGGAGCACCACCCAGTAATACAGGTGGGCGTTCTCTAATACTACCAAGTCAGAAGTGTTGAAAGAAAGACATCTTAGTTTCAGAATAATTTATTGGCTGGCCACTAGTTCATTGCCTACCATGAAGCATGCCAGAAGTTAAACATTTTCAGCTTACAAGCCAGTTCACTTGGAGCAGAACATCTTTATTCATGCTTCTTTGGTGCCTTACACCTAAATATGCAAACAAGTATATATATAGCTGCACAATTATCGTGGTGTGTTTGAGGTCATTACTCACCCATAAAAAATTCCACCTATCAAAACTGTAGGTGGAGCAGAGTGCACAAAATACATTCTAAGTGAGCCTCCTTTCCCTCATATGCAGTATCAGCACATTGAAAGCAAAACTATAACGTTAACAAGGTGGATGTAAATGCAACTTTAGATAATTATCTACCAGAAATGGATAGGCTGAAATCTGGCATGTTTAAAAACAACACTTCTGAAAAAAAAAAAGGGAAGAAGGGCTCTTATGTGTTGTTACTTCTTTGAAATGCCTTGGCACATTTTGCAGTCACTTGTCCTAATTGTGCATTGACCCTCTTGTGCACTCCTCGATCTGCGTAATAGTGATATCTGGCTAATATGGACACTTCTATACAGAAAAATTGTAATGTGACTGGTATACAAATAACACATTATAGCCAGTGAGCATGATTTTTACTGCAACAAAACAAGCAATTTATGTGAACGAATACTTCAAACCCTGTTTTTTTAGTCCATTGAGTGGAATACATTTAAGTTTTATGAAGCTTTGCACCTCCAAAATTAATGAGGTGCTCTTTGCTTTCACTTGATTACGTAGCAAAAAATATGAATAATCACTGACTGGGCTGTATTATATTTTTGAACCTTTCTTTACTTCAGCTGAAACTGAACTTGACTTTTACAGCTCTCACCACTTTAGTTCAATTCCACTTTGTGGTTTACTGCCTCCTATATTACCTATGAAGCATATTGCCTTACCACATGCACAAAAGGCATACACGACCAGTGTATCCATTACTTATTTGTCATCAACCACCTGCCTACCCACCGTGCCAATGTTCGTTTAGTTGTGTGCCCCTCAGGAAAGGAAGTAATTAAAAAGGGTGCAGCTGATTTCATCCTGCTATTGCCTTACTTTCTTTTTCTGCCTTTGGTCAGCCTTGTTTACTAAATCTGTGACACAAAGGATCTTTTTCGTAAATGTTAAGTCAGCTTCGCCTCAATGCTGCATGACCCATTACTGTGTCGCGTGTACGGTTTTCACAGCGGCGCTGTGAATAAGTATATTGAACACCCAAACACGCAGATCGACCGTTTTTGAGAGAGCGCGCAGTGCGAGTCCGACAGGGGGGCGTAGTCTTTGCCTGGACGACAACTGCACGGCAGTGCAGGCTTTCAGGGTTTTATTTTCTGTTAAAGCTCATGGATGGCACTGCTGCGCTACAACTGATGGAACAGAAATTTTTGGAAGCTATATTATAGCCGCACTTCATGTGACCTATGCAGCAGAATAAGTTAACATAGTTTCCAATGCAGCACTACTTGCAGAGCAGCAATAAGCAATTTTAGCAGTTTATCTTTGTTTAGAAAAGCGAAATTACAGAATGAGAAAAGGGGTATAAATTCAGTCAAATCGCATGTGTTGCTTTTAACACACAAATAAGTAATTAATATCTATGCAATAATTAGTGCAGCAGAATGAATGGACAAAGATCAGTCCCACAAACTTTTCTTATATTAGCAAGACATGACTGTTAACAAATTAGCCCAGAAGTTCTGACTGAAGTATACCATATACAAAGTAATCAGGACAATAATGAGAATGGCAGTAGTGCAGGGCAATCAGATGTTCTGCTAGTAACGAAGAACGAAGTAAAGAAAGCTTTAGAACCTATGAAAAGGGCGAAACCAGCTGCAAAAGATCAGAAAATTATACATTTATTGAAGGACGATGCGGATATCATGCTAGAAAAACTAGCCACCCTGCGCAATGCCTCAGGACCTTGATTGTACCAAAATCTTGGAAAAATGCTAATATTTTAGTCCGTAAAAAAAGGGGACGTCAAGGACTTAAAAAATTAGACCAACCAGCCTACTATCCATTACGTACAAAGTATTTACTATGGTTATTGCTAATAGAATCAAGGCATTAGACTTCAATCAACCAAACGATCAGGCCTGCTTTAGTAAAGGCTATTCTGCTATAAATCATAGCCATAACTATCAACCAGGGGACAGAAAAACGCTCAAATATAACCAAAACTTATATATAGCTCATAGATTATGATAAAGCTTTTGATTCAATTGAGACTGCAGCAGTAGACAAGCCATTAGTGGAAGTACTGGAAGGTATCTATAGTGGCTGCACAGCAACCATAGATCTCCATAAAGAAAGTAATAAAATTCTCATAAAGAGAAGTGTTAGACAAAGAGAGACAATCTCCCCAGTGCTACTCATCGCTTGCTAAAATGGAGTATTCAGAGGGCTGGATTGGGAACAACAGTTAGGGATAAGGGTTAATGGAGGCTCTTTCAGTAATCTGAGTTTGTTGATGACATTGCCTTTCTGAGTAGCTTAGGTGAAGAATTACAAAGAACGATTAATAACATAGGCAAAACAAAACAGTAGGGCTAAAATTAATATGCAGGAGACTAAAGTATTGTACAGTCGACGTCACCTTTGTGTAAAGCGCTCGGGAGACACACGTCCTTGTAAATAAGGCCAGATATCAGCCGCAGCTGGTAGGTTCTTGCAGCAACACTTGAGTGAAAGTGGTGCCACAGATAGTCGCAACCAAGGTAGACACTAGCACCTAGCCCAGAAGTCTGGAGCTGGAGTCTATTTTCAGCTTTTGTAGCCTGATATGTCTTGCTCGAGTGCTCTACACAAGGGTGACGTCGGCTGTACAACCTCAGAAAGGAAGTTTTTTGCAACAGGTAGCAAGACACTGGAAGTGGTAAGGGAATATGTCTGCTTAGGATAAGTAATATCAGCAGATGTGGATTATGAAAGGGAAATAAGGAAGAATCAGACTGGGGTAGAGTGCATTCAACAGCAACTATCAAATCATGAATGGCAGGTTACCTATGTCCCTCAAGAAGAAATTATACAGCACCTGCTATCTATCAGTACTTGCCTATGGGGCAAAAAATGTGGAGGTTAACAAAAAGTTCAAATTAAATTGAGGACCACACAGAAATCTATGGAACGAAAAATGGTAGGGGTAGCAGGAAGCATGCCGAATGGGCAAGGGAATAGTCAGTGACTTGTGTGTGACAATGGCAATGACAATGGCAGATCCTGTAATGCAAAGGCAAGATAACCAGTGTGTCACCCATATGGGTGACACACTGTATTCCAAGGGAAGACAAGCATAGCAAGGGCAGCAGAAAGGTGGGCAGATGAGAACGGAAAGTTTGCGGGGTAAAGTGGATACCGGTGGGACAGGAATGGGCAACTTGGAGGCGTATGGGTGAGGCCTTCTTTACCCTGCAGTGGGTGCAGTGAGGCTGGTGGTGGTGATGACTTCATAAACCTTGCGCATACTGGAAACCAGCGTAACCTTCGGACGGAAATCTCTCCCTTATTTGGTTTACAGCACAGGCAGGGAGAACCTTCCGGTGATTTCTGCCCAGGCGTCCCCAAAGCCAGTGTGCAAGCTGGCTGTAGCTGATGTAGTGGTACCGCCTGTTGACAAGAGAAGGAGCAATATTATTTTCTTTTTCACCATAGCAAAACAAAAGTCTGGTTTGGGGCTTTTACCATTGAGTTACTCATGTTTCTGGCATCTGTACAATTAATTATAATCTCTCAGGTTAATGCTGTAAAATGCCATTATGTGGCTTGGTTTGGTTTGTAGGGTTTAACATCTGGAAGCGACTCAGGCTAAAATAGATGCCGCAGTGAAGGGCCCTGGGAATTTCGACCACCTGGGGTTCTTTAACCCATTGGCTTCTGTGGCCGGCGATCCGCCGGCCGGGAGAGACGAAGCCAAAGTTGCTCTGGCCGGTGATTCGCCGGCCGCTGGGAAAAATGTTGTTTTTGGCAATGTTTCACAGATGGCAGCACAAACAATTTTTTTAACTTTTCCTTCATGAATTTGCCACCAGATGGATATAGTTGTCCACAATCTGAGGGCGTTGGAATTTTTCTAGGTGCAAAGAGTTTGCTGTCCCGTCTTGCGATCAACATGGCCTCCCGCAGAGGTCGTAGTTTGACTGAAGCGGAAATACTTGAACTTGTGTTCGACAGTGATGCGGAAAGTGATGCCTGCGAAGATGAATACATTCCGCTAGATGATGGTGATTCCAATTCTGGCACTGACAGTGATTTTGATGAGGATATGTGTTCAGAAGAAGGAGATGTGTTGGACTCGTCACCGCCATCCGCCAAGGCGCGAAAACTAGAAGAATGGGAGTGGGAAGAAAATGACAGAAACGAACCCGTTGCCAAGCTTCCGTTTACTGGCCAACCAGACATCAAGAGATCCATACAACTTCAAATAGGTGAAACTCCCAGTGCTTTGGGAATGTTCGACACTCTCCTCGGAGATGAGATTTGGAACATGATCGCCTTGCAGACAAACGCGTTTGCTTGTGAAAGGCAGCTTTTGAAACCCGATCCCGCTTGGCAGGAAGCGACTGCCGATGAAATGAAGGCCTATTTTGCCATGTGTTTATTGATGAGTCAGGTGAAAAAGAGCACTCTGCATTCCTTTTGGTCAACAAGGCGTGTTATAAGTACACCGTTCTTTGCTACTGTTATGCCGAGACAGCGTTTTTGGGCATTATTGCGCTATCTTCATTTCTGTGATAACACCCTGCCTCTAAATGACGATAAGCTGTGGAAGATACGGCCTGTGCTCGATCACATTCTAAAGTCTATCGGCACAGCGTATAACCCAGAAGAGAACCTCGCAGTGGACGAAAGCCTGATGAAGTTTTGTGGTCGGTTGTCATATGTGCAATTCAACCCTTCAAAACGTGCAAGATTTGGAATCAAATTTTATGAACTCTGTGAATCGTCAAGCGGATACTGCCTCAAATTTGCCGTCTACACGGGAAAAAGTGAAAAAAACACCTGCTACCACTGGGTTGTTATGCAGTGAAGCAGTTGTCATTGACCTCGTCGATAAGCGTCTTTCTGATGGCCACACGGTCTACAAGGATAATTGCTACTCTTCACCAATGCTGTTTCGTCACCTGAAAGAAGCTGGGTCGAATGCTATAAGCACAGTTCGTATCCACCGGAAGAATATGCCCACAGAATTCAAAAATTGCAAATTGCAGAAAGGTGAATGCAAAGCTCTTTCACGAGGGATCATGGCCCTTACATGGCAAGATAAGAAGCAGGTAACAATGCTTTCAACGTGGCACAATGAAGCTGCTGTTACTGACACAGGAAAGAAGCGCCGAAAGGATAGCTTGCCTATTTTGAAGCCGAAGGTTGTACTCGACTACAACCGTGGTATGGGAGGAGTGGACCGCGAGGACCAGCAACTGGCTTCGTTTCCGATTATGAGGAGGTACGCAAAAGGGTACAAAAAAATCTTTTTTTACATCATGGACATTGCTGTTTACGACAGCTATGTCTTGTGGATGAGGTCAACTGGCAAGCGGATCCACTACACAGACTGGAAAGTGAATCTGGCAGAGGAGATGTTTGAAGCAGCCGTTCTTCCGCAGTACCGCGGTCGACGAAGCCCACCTGCTGCTGCTACGCCAATGCGGCTACAAGCCTCAGAGTGGGCTCATTTCCCTCGACAGATACCACCCAACAAGATAAAGCAGAACTCTTCGAGGCTGTGCATAGTTTGCAAGGTACATGGCAAAAAATCTGAGAGCCGCTGGGAGTGTGAACGATGTGAAGTTGCACTTCACGTGCCTGTACATTTTAAGGCATTCCATACACGAAAGTCATATTGAGTGTTCTTGTGCAGTGACTAATTGAGAAGACAATAAAACAAACTGTGTCTTTCTACGACGTGTTTAGCAAACTTTATTGCGAATTTTGTGGAGCGCCGCATGCTTTCACGCGCCGCGAAAATTTCGACACGGAATCCCAGGCAGGAATGGCCACGGAAGGCGCGGAAGCCAATGGGTTAACGTGCACCGACATCGCACAGCACACATGCCCCTTGCTTTTCGCCTCCATCAAAAAAGCGACCACCGCCGCCAGGATTCGATCCCATATCCCTGGGCTCAGCAGTTGAGCCCTCTAACCATTCAGCCACGGCGACAGGGCCAGTGCAATTCTCATCGTGGATTTATTCTTCCTGGTAGCATGGTGAACTCTGAATTTTACTGCAGGTAACTGAGAGAAAATGTGAGGTAAGAAAACTAATGCCTCAAGGCAATGCAGTTTTTGTCAGACAGAACATGGCAGTCATCTTGCACATTGTGTACTAGTGTTGTGTCTGAGATAAGTGTGGATGGCACCATCATCAGTATAGAAAGAAGTTTAGTGTGTGCAGATGGAGTCATTCTGTTTAAAGGAACAAAGAACACCAGGTTTGTCCCTGTCAATTCATATGTTTCCCCGCAATATTCCACACTGACAACATTTTGGCGCTGAGGAATGCTACAGTCTGTAGACACACTAAGTAGCAGCGCAACAAACGTGAGCATAGCAACCCAACTAAGCGACTTCTCAAGGCAGATGGAGGAGTTCAAAAGTTTGTCTGGTGCATCTTGGACGACATGGTATTGCTGACTCAAGTTTTTTTCAAGTGCAATGGCATGACCGACCCAGTCAAGCAACATGTATCCCTTCTTACGTTATGTGGAGCTGAGATTTAAATTTCATTTGTGCACTTCTGCAGTCAAAAATGCCAGACCAAGTAAACCGTGTCAATATCGCATAGGCACTGACGGTGCACTTTGACCTTCACTTATACGACATTTAGCCATGCTATGTTTCTACGTTGACGCCAACTGCCTAGTGAATCTGTTACACAACTGCACTATGCAGTTTAGCTTCGAGTTGTAACTATGGGATTTTGTCAACAGCACCGGCAGTAACCACACAAGGCGCTACGTCTACAACTACTACCGCTACGACTACTGTAATGAACGCTACATTGTTGCAGACAGATTTAATGCTGCGTGACAGGTTTGTTTCTGGCCTAGGTGATGAGAACCTCCAGGATTAGCTCTTTGCACAGCATGACCTGACGTGCTTCAAGGCTCTCAACTTCGCCATTCATGTAAAAACTGCCAACCGAGCGTTTGAACTTCAACAAAGAAGCAATCAACACAGGCATCAGATTAATGGCAAGACTAACAAGAAGCAAGCACAACGCTGTTCGCACTGTGGCGATGCCCACAGTACAAAATCATGCAGGTTCGAGAGAGCAACATGCCATTACTGCTAAAATTCCAAGTCACACTGAGAAAGCCAGCATTTCAAAGCAGAAAGCAACTAGAAAAGTCTACCGGCAAAGCAACTGCTTGGGGACAAGTCAAGGACCTCAGCCAGCAAAGAATGTCAAGCACAAAGCTTCAACGCTTCACGGTCTGCACTCTGTTGGATCTGCACCTTGCAAAAATCTGTGGTTCTCAATTTTCATGGCAAGATGTGACTTCTGAAGTGAACTCAGTGTCTTCTTGCATAATGATCAATAGTGCTACGCTTTGATCCATTTGGACTGCAGACGAACCCAAGTTGGCAAACGATGACGTACATTTGCACACCTGGTTTGGACAGGCACTGCAAGTAGTGGGAACAGCAACAGTTACTGTCTGCTAAAGAAATGGAACATGCAAGCTTCCACTGCTAGTGATTAACTACTTCATGATGAATGGCATTCGATACATAACCTCACATCTATACCAACCCCGTTATTAATGGACAAACTGAATGGTGTGTGGGGAAAGTGAAGAAACCAGATTCACAAGAACCAATCAACCTTGTAGTGGCAGCACTGCACAGTCCATTAAACAACAGGTATCAGTCCTGCAAATGTTTAGCTGTGAAATGCCAACACAATTGGACCACACAGTACCCACACCGGAGTAGCCTGGCATTGAAGAGAATTTGCACACGAACTGCCAAATGGGTGCAGGAGGAAGGTAATGTCTGATAATTCCTTCCAGGAGTGAAATGGATGTCTAGAATTATAGTGAAGCTGGTGGGCCGACATTCTTAGCTGGTTCAGTGCTCTGGAAAGATGGTGCGGCATCATCTGGGCCAGATAAGGAAGTGCGGCCACAGTCAAGGTGAAAGACAAGGAGCAACAGCAACCCTTGCATGAGGAATTGAGCACAGTGAACGGTCTGTTGCTGCTAACACATCAGGGGAACAAGTGCCACGCAGATCGCAGTATACAAGGTGACCATCATACCAATATGGAGCTGCTATGTTGGAGGGAAGGGGTAGTGTGTCTGAGATCAAGGTAGGCGATGCCATCATCAGGGCAGCAAAAAGATGCTTAGCGTGTAACCTATGCGTGAAGCAGGAATGCGCATAGAGTTGCCCTGCTTGAAAGAGTAATAAACGTTAGGCCCATTCCTGTCAATGGCTGTCAAACGTTTCCCGACAACATGCCACACTGACAGAATGCATAACCAACACGTAAGGAGGCAGCAGTGAAATTGTTTGTTTTCAGTGCCAAATTTTTGCATGTGCCAGCAATAGCGAGTGTTGCAAGACTACTATATGATGTAATCTTTTTGTCAGCTTTCATTTGTTAACTTTAAGATGCCCATTGCTTACTCCCACTGTGGAAGTTTGCTTAGGTTGTTACACTTGGAGGAAAAATTTTTATATTTTTTTCAGAGAATCTTTTTTTAGCGAGGTTCAGCGCATGTAAGATGCCGGCATCAAACCATTTGAGAGAGTTTACTGTGCATCTACTCAGATGCAAATTGTATGTACCATGCTCTGCTCTGAGCATCCACAGACCAGTGGAGGTGGTGATAAAGGTTGCAATGAATTCAAATTGTCTCGTACACTATACCACATTGTCACCTAATGCAAGTTGGCAAAAAAAGTGAAAACAGTAGCAAATAAAACAGCACTTAGGTGGTGACCGTAAGGGGGGGGGCAAGTTACCTTGCCATGTGAATTTCACTCTAAACAGTATCCTTTGAAATGAAATACTATATGTACCTATTTTATTGTGCCTTATGACCATTCTTATGTAATCGTCTGTTCAAGTTCTGCAACTGTTGAAGATGCATACCAAACTAATAAAACGAGCAAGTATGTGTGAACAGCAACTTTTTTTTTTTTTTTTCGATTACCTTACAACTGTGTGCATGCTCTTCAACCCATGATCGCAAGTTCGAATGATACATGTTACATTTCCTTGTTTACTGGTGCATGAAATAAAGCAAACTGATGCGCACCTCCTACGGAGAAAAGCATAAAACTAACGATGCTGTTGTTGGCGCTAACGTGCCGCGATGTCGAAACTCACTGACACACGGCGCTAACACAACACAAACGCTTTCTTTTTTTTTTTTTGCATTTTCCTAAGGGAGAGTGCCGATGATCGCAAGAAGGTAATGCTGGAGTTGCACATCTTTTTTTTACATCATAGTTTTTTTCCGTACAGTGTTTCCCACGTGAGAAAACGAAAAACGGGCAGTCGCTTTTTCACGCTGTCGCCCTTTGAGCACTGTGATTACCTTGTGGCCTCGACGAGCAGCCCATGGTCAATAAGCGTTTCAAGTGTCACGGTCAGTACCGCTTCGTCGAGGCAGAGCGTAACAAAAACGGGGGTGCTCCGTAATGCATCCAGATGGCTGCTTCCTAGTCGCCGCCGGGATCTCGCGGCAACAGATGCTCTAGAGGGCAGACGGCATCGGTACGCACCGCCCGCAGCTGCACCAGTTCGAATGTATCGGTTAGCGATTGCACTTTTCTTCAACGTCTGAAAGTAGGCTAGGTTACAAGGCTCGAACATCACATATCAATGCGTACTCCCGAGATGGTCGGGTTCGGGAGGATGACGATCGGGACTTCTCAAGGCGAAATGTTGTCGCGGCTATATCGCGGCCTCTCGGCACGACTGCTGCTGGCCCAACGCAGGCTCCGTCTTCGCCTTCGCAGTTGTCGTCGGCGCTGTCGTCTGAACCTTCCCGATCTCGCACCCGTAAAGGTGCATCGGCATAAGGCTCAAAACCCAAGCACCGACTCCTTTCTAAAAGGCGACGCTGGAACCCAAGGAGGTCGGCCATTTTTAAAATCCAGTATATTGCAGTAGCCCCTAGAAATGTGCCGAGCTCGGTCAACTTCGGCTCGGCAGGCTCCGACAACAGGAGCTTCTCATTTGTTGAGTGGAGGAGGACGTGCTAGGAAACCGAAATTGTTTTTGTTGCTATTAAATCAACGCGGGTGATGAAACGAATCGAGGTATATTATATGATGAAGGATAAGGATTTCATTTACACAAGCTGTGCAAAATTTCCGGAAAACGTTTCACGACCCCTTTAACTACACCAATGGTTGCTGGTCGTATTTGTGTGACACAAATACCAATTGTACATGGGCAACCAGAAGTTGCCTACGTAGATGCGGCAGGAAACAGACGCAGTCGATACATGACCATAGCGGCGGTAGATGGGGGAGGCACCCTCATCACGGCGGCTACCATACTAGGGAAAGAAACCGAGATAGCGGAGGAAGCTGCGATAGCGATCGCTTGCGTTGGCACCAAAGCTAGATATATTATTAGCGACAGTAAAACTGCAATCCAAAATTTCAGTAGGGGGAGGGTAAACCCCCTCACCACCAAAATTTTAACGCAAGGAGTGATTGATAGGACGATCAACATCATCTGGACCCCGGCGCACGAATCTGTCAGCGGTAACGAGGCGGCCCACAGTGCAGCTCGAGATCTCTACCTCCGAGCTGTACAGGATGGCTCGGCTCAGGCAGAACATAATAGAGAAGGGCGATTAATCTCGTATCAAGACATTACAGAACACTACAGGCAATGCCGGAGGCGTTTCCCCCCACCAAACAAGGCGTTAAATAGAGGTCAGGCAATGGCGTGGAGACGCCTGCAGACTGGAGTATACCCAAACCCAGTACTAAATAAACATATCCGATCGGACTGCGAGGACGATAAATGTAAAAGGTGTGGGGCGAGAGGAACCCTCGACCATATAATTTGGGAGTGCGCTTACTCCCCAGGCAGGGCGCGAAACATTAGCAGTAGGGAAGCCTGGGAAACCTTATTGCGAAGCTCAGACCCTGAGCTCCAACTCACCGCCGTCCAACTGGCAGCAGAGGCCGCCGGCGAAACCAAACCGGCCAGCATCTAATGCGACCATCCCGTGCGGCTGGGCCGCTAAGTCCCCTCCCCCTTACAGGGGGGTGAGACAGAGCGGCCCAGGCGGTGTGGTCCTTCTCTGTTGGACAATAAAAGTTTTCAACAACAACAACAACAACAACATGGGCAACCAGTACAACCATCCATATTGGTTTGGCATGTATACATATGTCTTAATAGTATTAATATATGAAATTTCATACAATCATATTTTTGATTTTTTCCTGGCTGCTTTCTGCACGAGATTGCCACTTTCATCAGCGTTCTAAAGGTCCAGCTCCGCTTACCACGAGCTGATCCATTTGCAACACCCTGCAGTTGGCTGCCGCTGTGAGGTATTGCAATCAACACGGATGCGCGAAATCTTGGCTTTTGCGGTGATAATTTTATCCCATGGGCATATGTACGAGACGCTTTCAGCAGCGCAGCAGACGCGCATTCCGATGATCGCCTACATCACTCGAAGTGAAGGGGTGCGAAAACAAATATTTGCAAGAAAAAATAAAAATGAGCTTGACTTTAAAAAGGGTGACTATAGTTCGAGAGATTACTTAGCAGTGTAGTCGTTAGCGAAAAAATATCACCGTGCTAAAAGGAAGGTTGCTTTTACCAGCAGTTTCGCTGGAGGTAGATTATGCAGTACTGACACCGTACCATTAATGCAGTGCATTTCCCCACTTGGCTTGGTGTGATGCTGCATGGCAGAATAATTTTTATGAATACTGCTGTTATCACACTGTAGCACATTTGAAAAGAATCCGGAAATTCTTGCTCATTTTTTCATGCTTTGCATTTAATATGCAACATCATGGCAACTTGGGGTGTTGAGAACTTTGTGAAAGCTCTTATGTCAGACAATTATTTTGCTAACTGGATGTTATGGAAGATTTGGGGACAAATCATGGTAGCAGCCGTTCAAGGTATAAGAATGTGCTTTTAATTCGCTTATTGCTGCCGGCTTTGATCTGCTTTGTGTAAGCTATGTCTTGGTCTCCATCATGGTTCCTGTGACAACACGCGTAAAACCCTTGCAGTAAGAGGTCATTATCAACTTGCTTGTGGACTACTGGTGACAGCGTGCACCCATGCTAGTCTTCCAGTAATCAGCATCATAGTAATTTTTAAGGCATGCATTGTGCAGCAGTGGCATTTCGGTACTTCATTCCATGCCTTTCAATACATGTGGGACTTTCCTCAAAACCAACATATGTAATTTTTGTGACTGTATCATCAAGCTGCCTATTCTGCTGCATGGTTACTGACTGCAATACCTTTGCATGTCAACCCTACCATGAGTAGGCTGGCCTTCGGGGCTCATTAATTTTTGGGGTCTTGTTACTATAACTACTGTAGGTTGGTGTTTCTCAAGTAGCATCCCAGCTAATACGAAAGTGCGTGTCACAAACGGCCAGGCCTCACTCGCACATTTTACATGCAACCTTACTGGTTACACCAATAGTTATGAGGCATTGCTCTAAGACCATGCACTCACGCTGCTCCTAGGACCGTCTTTTTCATTTTTTATAGAATGAAACATAGTGGGTGTATGTGGTCTTTCATGCAATGTGCATGTGCTCACTCAGCATGTAAGTGCCTACAACCTTTCACTTGTTCCATTTGGAATTGCACCGTTCGGGAAAATGTTCGTTGGAGACAACATGCTTATGCAACACTTGACCTGCCCCTGTGTGGATTCCTGCCTTATGTGTTGTTCTTGAGTGGCAGCTTTCAAAACTGTTCATAATTAGAGTACAGCAGTGAAATGTTGCATGCCTTCCTGAAAAGGCTTTTTTTCCATGCAGCGAACTTCATGACATCATCTGATCTGCAGCTGATCCACACCTGCAGCATTACCCAGTGTTCAAGACTAAAGCACAGCCATGCAATTTGCAGAATGTATGTAAGCATGGAAAATAAAATATGGCTTGCGATTTGAAATCGTTGCTCTCGTCTGCTTTTGTTGTGTGGTCCAAGGCAGCCGCTGCAATGCGATTCTCATAGAACCAATGCACTCGTAGACCAATAGCCTAATGATACCGATATCCCAACATCACCGATACCACAAGAGAACCAATAGGACAAATAGGCCTATTGGCGGCAATAATCCAATAAGGTATTGGTTTTTTGCTTGGGGGGGAGAGGGGGAGTAGTGGGTCAAGGTATGTTCACTGATGATTTCTGAACAGGCTAGGCGAGTCTAGCCCTGCACTCAACTTCTGTTTGGAAAATAAGCCCACCCCACTACAGGAACGAATTTCTGCGCAAATTCTTGGTAATCCGTCCCGTCAATTGTACTTCGTCTGGCGGCCAGAAGAGGAGTGCGCTTCTGGAAAAAGGTCCATTGTCACAGCCCAGTGCATGCTGACGTCATTTTTTTTCTTTTGTGAGGCGCCCAGTTACGAGCGAATACTCAGTGTACGCACCAGGAAGCTTGCCTCTTGTCTGGTTGATGTTTCTTGGTGTCGTTGGCTCAAAAAGGTATCTTTTTCGACAACTGGCCTCAGTCTACAGGACGGATATGTTTCTTGGAAGTTTATTTTGTGGTGGAAGCCTTCGAAATGTTATGTTGCCGAATTCTGTCCTTTAGGTATTTGTTTTGCCCTGTTGCAGCAAAGCCACCTGTACTTCATCTCACAAGATGTTTGCATCACTGGGAAAGGCAGAGGTACCCCGGTCCAATCAGGATCACGTGCACTAAAATAGGCAATTGTGCTCCTACGCGCCTCTCATCCCCAAATTGGCGGGGGTGACAGTAGGAACACAATCTGCCTTTTTCACAAGATGTGGTGCCCCGTAGGAGTGGTTGAAATTTCGTCTGCTACTGGTTGAAAACATCGTTGGAACTTGGGAGACGCAGCCACCTGCGATATGGCGAGGTCTGTATACTTGACAGATACCGCCATCTGTTGCATACGCCTCACACCAATATGAACTGCACATGGCCCCTGAGATCAGCTCCCACTGCACCGATAGCGGAGGATATAAACTGCGCATGCGCAGCTGGGGCTGGTGGCTTGCTTTCACAATGTGCACAACGGCCTTGTGAAAAAGGCGGATTCTCTGTTATAGTGCGCAGGGGCGAAAGGCACTCTGCCTTTCGCAGTGCTGCAGATCACGCTCGTTGCCCGTCCGCCGCTTGTCTCCGCTCGCGGCTGGCTCAATGCCACGGGCATTTGTATGGCCACGGGTGATGCTATGGCCACGGGTGATGCTACATTCACACCAAATCGGTCTAGGGGCGGGGCTTTCGCTTTTCACGTGATCAATGACGTCATGACGTTGGCCAAAAATACAATAAAAAAGCGCTCTCCGCGTGTTCTTTTCGGCCGCCGTCGATCCGCGGGTATAGTGTTCTAGAATTGAGAAGTGTGCCGTCTGCCGCCGTCGAGCTGGTCGTTTCAGCGATGACACACGCTGTGTGCAGGAGGAGCGCAGTGAGCGCGGAGCAGACAGCTGGGTGAACCGTCACCGCTAGTTCAATCGGACTCCGAAGGCGCGTAGCAATAAATTGTGCCGCTTTAGCTCCCACATGCTTGTCTAAATGTAATAAAACGGTTATGTTCATGAACAAAACAACTATAGTTCCCTATAAAATAAGCGGCCGTCGTCAGGGAACGGCAATACAAATACAGGCAATGTAAGATACAGATTGCCGACGAACTGACAATTGCAACGGCAAGATATATTTCCTGAACGTATTGGGTGCTTTATTCCTCGAACACTAGCGGGAGGTTCAATGACGCATGTCTAACGCATTTCTATGATCATGTAAATTTTTAATATTGGATGCACCGGTTTATGCGGGCTAGACTGAAGTCTTCCATCGACGCTCGCACGTACTGAAAACGCAGTGAATGGTGTTTTAGGCTAGGCTAGCGTACTTTTTACGCCACATGTAAATAGAGGTATGCGAAGATTGCTTGAAGACAGAAATTATGCCAGCGCTTACTGATGACTTTATTTAAATGTGGGCGAATACATATGAACTGGCAGTCCTACTCAAAACGAAATGAATGGATGAGAGCACATAGCAATGAACGAAACCACATAATGGACGACGTGAAAAAAAAAAAAAATCGCGACTTAGTGCAAGAATATGTACAAACGTATAAAACTGTACAGAACTATATAAGAATATTAATGAACTGTACTAGGCCGTGAATAAATTAAGCTTCTAAATTTGAAAACACACAAGAGAAAGGCAGAATGATTAAAGTCCTCAAGCATGATTACTTGCACCTCCTCAGCTTTAGGTGCTTTACCTGCTCTGCTTTAGAGGTCTGCTCTTGGTTTAGCGACTTGGCATAAAAACGCAATCGCATGAGGACGTAGAACTTCACTATGTTAAGTGTCATTTCTTTGTCATGAGTAGGACAACCAAACTTGAAAACCTCTGCGCTTTGCAAAAACAAAGCAAATTCACGCATGCTATTTGCGTTAATCTTTCTTGAACTAAAAAAAAAATACCGTGAAAGACTCTTCCAGCGTGTGCACGAGCTTTGCAAGCTCCGAGGACGGATAAAGAAGACCGTGGTCGAAGTTTGAGATAAATTGATTTTCTTCTTTTGGTGCCGCGCACGATTTGCTTGAAATGAGATAAGCCGAGCAAGTACTGCATTTTGACTTCTTCATGAACTTTCTAGCGACATATCCTGCAATATAAGCTATGAGACGGCTAGAACTGTGCCTAGTGACGTATGGTCATCTGAAAGAAGGGAATTCAAAGTAGCTTCGACGTCCTCGAGCCTTCCCTCGTCAACCAAACGTTCAAGCTCATCAATAGGATTTGAAAGAAGCTGGGTAGGTTTCTCGCTTGTACGGCTAATTCCAAGTAAGGCATTTACAATTTCAGCATTACGATTTCCTGTCTTTGGGGGCTTCGCTAAGTTGTAAAATGCCAGGGCATTAACTGTCACTAAAAATTGAGCCGGCGTGGGATGATCGTTGCAGCCATTAAATTGCCTCACGATGCCGAAGAGGTTTTCTAGTTTGTCTTGGCTCAGTCTCTATGTGATAATGTATGTAAAACCGCATTTTGCAGATAAGTAGTCAACAAGGTCGACTGTGGACTGCAAAGTTACCCGAAAGCCTTCCGCGGTGCTGTTGCTTAGGAAACCATGGTTTGAGTCAACCATTCTTTGAGTGTATTTCGAGAAGGGAAGGGTTCGAATAGGGAAGGCAGCAGAAAGAGCACGCAATAAGCAAGAAGAAAGAACGAAAGGAAGGAAAAGAGCATTCAGTACAAGAAGGAAGGGGGGGGGGGGGGGGGGGGGGCGAAAGTCATACGAGACGGACGGAACTGTTACTGTGCTCTCTGCAAACATGTGTTTTTCTGCTTGACCAATAATCGCTCTTCGCTCAACAACGCGCCATAGTACAACAGCCAGAGAAGCAACGCGATGCAACAAAATTCACGCAGGAAACGAGCCGCAGAAGCAGACGCCCCACGCGTTTCCTCTGCGGCGCGTGCGCTTGTGATGCGCGCGCCCCCGCTTAGGGTGAGGTCACCCTTTGAACCACTCGACGCCGCTATAGTGCTCTAGAAGATTGGGCAGTGTGTCGACCGCGTCGCGAAATGCATGGGAGCGAGGGGCCGCTTTTGCGATGACGGAGGCGCCGCAGCGCAGAGGGCGCCACCAGCAACTGGTGTGTCAGCCATCCGAGCGCCCCGCTTATGCGCGCTGTGCGGCGGGGCGGATACCGCGCGGACTGTACGTTCTTGTTTGTTTGTACGTCGTCTCGAGCTGTTCGCGACAAGATTTTACAAATATGCCGATAATCGGTGCTCAGTACTGTTAGCAATCACCTTACTTATTTTCCATTTTGGCCGTCGACAAGACCTTGGGGAAGTAACATGACAGGAGTTGGCTCCGAAGAAAACAAATTGGAGAGGGCCGGCGTACGACTCGCACAGCACGCTTCACTCGACGTACAGCTTGTTTTAGCATTCCTAAATCACCTAATTCACGTCCAGAAATGCAGTCGTTTAGAAAAGAGGGCAGTGTGGAGGCAGGATGTATGAAGAAGTGAAACATACAACACGTGCGTTCGAGCGCTGACTAAAACTGGTCACAGTAACCCCATTATCAAAACAGTCCAAAATAGCATATTCCGTTGTTTCCCACGCCAACTATGCCGACTACAGTACGTCACTGAAGCCACAAGGGAAGTCGGCATTCAGTTGGAATGAATTAAATGTGGACTACCCCGCATGGAGGTAGGATGACCTAATTGTTCAAGAAAATATTTCCATTCTAGGGCACGCAAGCCACCGGTAATATGCAAGTCATTGCTTCCAGAAGATCGCTCTAGTCCTGTTTTATGTACATACAAATAAAAAAAAAAGAATAGCTTTGAAAAAGAAATAACGACGGAAAATAGAGGACGCAGAGGCTATAGGGTATACGCTTATTCGCTTCCGCTAGATCATCCTTCTGCGAAAGAGAGGTTGTGAGGCCGGCACGGTTTCTCACCACGAACAAAAATAGCGCTATAGGTTAGAAGCTAGGTCGCAATTTACTCAAAAATTTGGCTCGGATGCACGGTCCTTTTCGACTGCTTTGCACTTCAGATTTTGCAAACTTCCTATAAAATGTGAAGGTTCAAAAAGTTTACCTACTTGGAGCACCAGAAAAGCTCCCACTTGAAGCAATGAAATTTAATGTGTTTTTGCGGCTTCGCTCTTTGCGAAGTAAGCGAATCACGACAAGAGTTCCCAAAGGGAAAATAATTAAATTCCCTTGGAAGTATTTCACGTGTAATATCAACCTTGTTAACAATTATAGTCTGGTTAGTACTGAAAAGAGCACCCGCGGCAAGTAGCCCGATAACATATAGTCCGGTAAGCAGTAGTTGCAAGTATATCCAGTCGATTACTCATATTTCATACCACACACTCAAAGAATAAACACGTATTATGTCCGCATTCGATTTCGGCATTATATTAATTGCTTGCTTATTAGGTGCTCGTCATCTTTTTCGCATTTTTCTTCTTTCTCTCGGTGCGCGCAAAAACTGCATCATACCTGCCAATTCGACGCGCAATTATCAGTGCTTTTATTTTTGTTTGTTTGCTCTGTACCATTCGATGCCAGTAAAGCGTCCGCACTCAAGTGCCCACTATGAACGTATTACGTATGTGACAGGTTTAATTTTTCACATTTTATTTGAAGTAATGCCGTAGCTGTACTTGACTTTTTTTTTTTTTCATTTAAACAGCTGGTTCACCCTTTGGTTAATAGCACGCAAACAAATGTCCGTGATATACGTATATGTTAATCACGAACAAATAATAAATGCTTGAGCCGCGTATACCTTGTTTATTGTTTTTTTTTTTTGCCGGTAAATACCAAAGTACTTTAAATTAGTACGGTAGTGAATAAATGTGTTTTTCTCGCACACTGTATTTGTAATTTATATAAGCGGTGATTAGGGCACATAAAGAACACCGATTAAAGAGATATTTTACAGATTACTGACGATTTAAGATAAACGTCGTTCTGCATTAATAAGCGCAAGCTGCAAAATGTAAGCAGGTGTTCGTAAATAAGGTTTGTAAAAAATAAGTGTTCCTAAGGAGGCCTTACGAAGCACAAGCTTTGATTCGCATGTACACTGTTTTTCTCCGCGTGTTAATAGCGCTCATGAGTAGTAGCCTTTATTCCCTGACGGGAAAAACGAATGCAAAACACCACGCTTCGTTGCAAACATTAAGTACAAATTGCTCATCTGGACGATTTGTAACTGCCCGCAGGAAGAAATGTTGAGAGTTTCAGATAGCGATTCAAACATCGCGCGCTGCTTCGAAGGACTACCCAAGCGTGCACAATGTCTCCAGAGTCCAGATAGACGTAAAAGAATGGCAGGGATCAGTTTAAGCACATGGAATAAGTCTCCTCTTCATCAATTATCACACTAATTGCGTAGTGTCTGAAAATCGCTCCAAAGAGAACCGTACCCCTCCTCTGTACCCCCGCTATCCCGCGGGCGCTACGCGCCGAGCGGCGAACGTGGCACCCCTGTTGCACGTCGCGCCCTCTCGCGGGAGCCGGTTCTTGTCATCGCAAAAGCGGCCCGCTCTCCGGCGCCGGTCGTCACACTGCCCAATATTCTAGAGCACTATAACGCCGCCTCAAACTGTTTTCGCGCGCTCCCTCCGCCATTGTGTTGCCCGCGCCGACCTCGCCGCTCTGCTGTCGTGCGGGCGTCACTGCTAAGTGCCTGCGTTCGCGCGGCTTTCATCGCCGTGCAATGCCTAGATGTTGTGTTCCTCAATGCTCCAACCATTGCGAGAAATGGTTGGAGGATGTTTCATTTTCCCAGAGACTCGAAAAGAAGGCTTCTGTGGCTGGTCCGGATCAAGCGTGACAAGTGGCAACCGACGAGCTCCTCATGTGTCTGTAGTGTAAGTGCCGCATGTTGGTTCAGTGCTGTTTTTGTTGCGATTTACCGCTTTTGCGTTTAGCCAGCTAAGTGTAGTACAAGATTTGTATTGGTCAGATGTCATTTTCGCACTATTCATCTTGCTCGGCGTAAATAAAAAGGCACGCTTCCGCGCCGAACCGGTCATTGTCTGCTGCTTGCCTGTTTGCATCCGAAATTGCATGACACAATGTTTAAGCTCATGAATGCGTACCAAACGTGCTTTCGCCGCTTCTTTTCATTAAAAAATAATTGCCTTTACGAGGCGCTTGTCAGAGAACCGCGGCCGGCACGAATCAAGGCACAGAGCACGACCACAAGCGAGGGCACATAAGCTGTGGCAATTACTCTGCATCTGGGTCGTCTAGGAGCCAACATGAATTCATTTACTTACGATTTTTTGAGTTTTTGACACGTATGCTGCGTTGGGTAGCTTGCGCTGCCTGTTAGCCCTATGCTTCGCCCAACGACACCGCACTAATTCAGTGAATGAGATAAACAGTATATGTTGTTATGTGCAGATTAAGGAGCTCATTCGATTGATTCGACTGATATATTTGGACTACGCTGTTGTCTTGCGTGCTGTTGTTTTCATTCTCGAGCAGGCAATGTGGGGCTAATTCCAATAACACATTCATCTGCAGGCTCATTTCGAAGACAAGAGCTTCGAACAAAACCGCGCGGACGGTTGGAAAAAACTCAAGCCCAATGCTGTCCCAACGGTGTTCCCATTCAAAGGTCAGATACCTCCTAACCTTGGTGTTTGCTACCATGTTGCTTATCGCCTCGTCGTCTACATTTGAAAATTTTACGTGATGAAGTGGTTGATTTGCATACGTGTTAAATTTTCTGCCGCGTCTTCTATGGACCCTTTTCAAAACTTTGGAGGTCAGCTTCTTGGCACAGCAAAATTCCTTCACCTTGGCCGCCAAACCAGCTTTGGAGTCAGAAAAATGTAGAATGCTGCAAACATATATAGTCTGAACAATGCGGCGTTCCTTTCCTTCACACGATACGCTGTCGGGATAAAGGGATTAGAACCAGTTTTGCTAGCCACTCCTTTTTTTGAAGGAGGGTGAAAAACAGCTGCACCTGACGTTTAGGATGGGCCGTCATGGTGAAGAGTCCTTTGCAATGCAGAAAAGCTTACTTCGGAGTTTTGCAAAAGGACCACTATTTTAAATATGTAATGTGCTATTTTTCCTTATTTATATGCTTCCAGAACTTCCTAAAGAGCGAAGACCACCGAGGGACCGAAGTGTGCACATGCCTGCATTATTTAGTGATGACGCTGCCGCACAAGGTTCTTCACCAGAAGGGACAAACGTCCTTCCCTTAAATACGCAAGAAGATCCTCCAGCAGATTCATCGTCAGACGGAGTGATAAATGGGACATTGGTGGCTACAGAAAAAAGCAATGCTAGTGAGCAATTTACTTCGACCACCACGGATGTACGGCCTCAAGAAACTGCAGTGGCTCGTGCGACCCAACCCTTTGATTCTGGGGCAGCAGAGCTTTGGAAGAAGATAGCAGATCTCACAGCAGCCAATAATAAGCTGAAACAACACCACAGAGAATCTAAGAACACTGTAAAAAAATACTACAGAAGCAGAATCGTAAGCTGCAGAAAGAGGCAGCTAATTTCTCACGAAATACGAAGTTTTTAAATGAAGACCAAATTCGTGCCCTTTCTCGGAACAACAATCGTGGCAATTCATGGTCAGCGCAAACAGTAAAGCAAGGCCTAAAAATTAAATTTGCGTGTGGAACCACTGGGTATGAAACGCTCAGAAAGATTGGCTACCCTCTCCCATCAAGCAGAACGTTAGCAAGAAGAATTGAGATCCTGAAGTTTCTGCCAGGTATCCTGCATGAAGTGATCGACGTAATGAGGTCCAAAGCAGAGGGAATGGAGGATGTGGAAAAAGACTGCGTTCTCTTTCTAGATGAAATGGAGATAGCACCCGGATTTGAACTCGACCGTGGAGAAGACGTGCTTTTGGGAGGAACGACCTTGCCCTCGAAGCCTGAAGAGGCAGCCAACCATGCTTTGGTCTTTATGCTAGGTGGGGTAAACCAAAGATGGAAGCAAGTGATAGCCTATGAATTTACTGGTAGGCACGTGGACGGCTCTGTACTCAAGACATATGTCCTGGAAATAGTTCAGATATGCAGCCAGATTTCTCTAAGAGTACGGGCAGTCACCTGTGACATGGGTGCAGCAAACCGCGCTATGTGGAGAGAATTTGGCTTTTCGAGTCACCGCCATTCAACAACTTCGTGCTCGATACCCCACCCAACCCTAGATGGGAAGGAACTTTTTTTCATCTCTGACCCAGCACATGTCCTTAAGAACCTGAAAGGACAGCTTCTAAGCTCTAAAGTTTTCACACTGAGTGATGATACAGTAAGCGAGAACGGATTGCCTTCCTCGAAGGTGAAACTAGAGCATGTACAGGCCGTCTTGGATTATGATGCTGCCAATGAACTTAAGGTAGCACCAAATTTATCAGAAAACCACATTAGTGGTGGACACTTCACCAAGATGAAAGTTGGAGTCGCTGTCCAGCTCTTCCGCGAAGCCCCGCCAGCTATTCGGTTCCTAATAAAAGAAGGAGTGATTGAGCCAGAGGCCGAAACAACAGCGTGGTTTATGGACCTCGTTTCTAGGTGGTACGCCCTTATGTCAGCGCGTCATCCCACCATGGCGCTAAGCCGCAGAAACATGACTAAATATCATGCCGCCTTAGACACACTGCGTATGGCAATAGACACGATCAGAGAACTCAAAATGGGCACTGGATCTCAGTGGAAGCCATCGCAAGCAGGGGTCCTAATTGCAACAACGGCTGTCCTTCGCCTTCAAGATGTGCTTCTTGGCAGTGAAGGGTATGAATTCCTTCTCACGAGCAGGCTGTTGCAAGACTGCCTAGAAAACCTTTTTTCTGTGGTGCGGCTCATGAAGCCAGTGCCCACTGCGTACGACTTGAAGTCGTGTGCAAGCAGATCGACAAGGTATTCCCGGTCGTCAAGCTCGTAACTTGTCGACCTAGGAGTGTGAAGAAAGTGGCTGACGCTGATGAGTCGAAGTGCGCACTTCGACTCATCAGCGTCAGCCACTTTCTTCACACTCCTAGGTCGACAAGTTACGAGCTTGACGACCGGGAATACCTTGTCGATCTGCTTGCACACGCCAAGAAGGAAGGTACAGAAAACGAAATCGATGAAATCAATGATTCGGAAATCCTGTTCATTGAAGAGCTCACGTCAACCGAGTGCCGTATCTTGTTTTACCTTGGCGGTTTTATTTTGAAAGGAATTCTAAAATGCATAACTTGTGCGCAGTGCAAGGCTGCTCTCCTTGGCAACCCTGACGATGAGTATGCTTCCCTCACTGCACTCAAGGAGTACGTCAGGGATGGACAAAACCTCGTATATCCTAGCAGGGATGTAATGAAAACATTGAAAAACTATGAAGAGCATTTTACCGCCGTCAATTCATGGTGTACCGGCACATTTTTCACCATGAAGTCGCCACTTCGTTCTTTGATCGCATATCTTGAACAGATAGACAAGCCCCTTGTGAAGACTTGCATGGCTCACAAAGAGCGAATAAGAAAAATGTTGACTGCTGCGTATGCCAGAGTGAGGCTCCGAATTCATCTTCGCCAAATTCCGAGCCCTCATTCTAGTGGCCACGGAAGCAAAACTTGTGCTGGAGTCAGCCTTGCGTAACCAAGCCGGAATATGAAGTTCCGCGAAAGTTTTGCTTCGAAACCTGAATTCTGCATCTATGTATATATGCAATCACAACTGTTTCGTCAATTACAGTCATCTATTTAACATAGATGTCTACTTTGAAAAAGTGCAATAATGGTCGCGTTCCCATAAGCAGAAATATTGGTAACTTTATTGTGTGTTTTCATAACCACTGAATAAACGATTTCATGTTTGCTTGGGTAACAGTTTTTGTTTTCATCCAGGTATACCAAGACGAACAGGCGAGTGCTTATATTTTATTACCGTTGCTGATAATCGTTTTTTTTTTCAGAACGTGCGAAACCAAGACGCTGTGTCATTGACCGCGTCTGCTCAGTTTTCTTACCCATCCATTGCAGTCACCTGTATTGGGACATTCATAGCTACAAATTTAATAAAGAACGCCAAAGAAGCTTGGGCAGAAATCACCCGATGTGTTCCAGCAGTTCTAATAAACTTAGTAGTTTGAAATTAACTACAAAACAAGTGAACAGAATTAAATGCTTTCAATTGAGGGAGATGTGATCTAAAATAAATGTTCACCCCCCCCCTCCTCCACGCAGTGGATTGTGGCATTTTTCAAGCGTTTTGTTCTCGACATTAAACATGCGCAGGAATGATAACACCAACAGGGCTGCCAATGCCCGTGGTGGTATGCAGAATACGCCTTGTCATAACCGTCATCGAGATTTAACTGAAAAGTGACTCAAAACTTTTTATTTCATGATCCTCTGCTTAGTAACGGTTCCTTTCATCGGAATCTATCGCAAACCTCGGTAAATAAACGTTTTCAGGATTTTTTTTCCTTCTGCTTCTCTAGGAGTATGGTCGCTTCACTCGAGTAAGCGACCTGACGACGCAAATTTATGTTGGGACGGGTTGCTGTTTCCACGCACCAAAGGGTTCAGTGCATAAGAGATAGGTTTTGAACTCTAGCGATAGATTCTAGGAGAGCTTCACTGACATATTTGGCGCATATCTTGTATACCCGCTTTCATTGTTACTGTCGACGCCTTGATGTTGGCTGCTTGTCCTGTTTTTAAAAGCACAAGGCAGGCTCTCCAACAAAATTAAGTATTATATTCTCATGGAAAACAAAAGCGCACCAGAATATTCCCTATTTTTCTTACTTTAAGCGCCCGCGGCAAGCCAGAAGCGAGCAGACCTCCCCCCACGAGAACGAAACCTGTATGCCGCGGGCGCGAGAATGGCGGCCGCCGTAGCAGACGACGCAGCTATAACGCAGCTGTCCTCACCCTGAGCGGAGGCGCGGGCATCGAGGCACCCTAGCTCCTACGGCTGACAGCGCCACCTACGCTTTTCATCGCTCCGGCGACCACGTCGCTGCCATTGCCGCGCGTCGAAGACGGCACACTTCCCAATTCTAGAACACGCGGGCGCGCTTCCAGATCTCTATCCGTTTCCTCGCGACCATGAGGGACGCTCCTGAACGTCAGGAGCTCATTTTGCGACGCTACCTCAGCAACATACATGATGAAGGAGGCTATTGATATTGATACTTCAAAATAATAATAATTGGTTCACAGGAAGGGAAAGGCGCAGTAACTGTCTCACTTGTTTTCTGTGGACACCGCAACCGCGCTGTAAGGGAAGGGAGGAAGGTGGGAGTGAAAGTGGAAAGAGAGAAAGAGGAACCGTAGTGGAGGGCTACGGAGTAATTTCGACCACCTGGGGATCTTTAACGTGCGAAGAAGATTGTAAAAAGTTTGAGAGATCTCGGCTGACAACGCAAAGTAGCTGTGCGGACTTCACGAGAGTTCGATGCGTCACCCAAAGGTAAGTTCCTTTCACAGTGTCGGCGCTTCTAGCCAGTAATATATGTATGTGTATGCGCATGCAAGCGTCACTCGATTTTTCTTGTGCCATTTAGCTGCAGCACGACAGCATTAAGGCGAACTGTGCAATGCTGTTGTAATGTGAACTTTATGCTTTACATAAGAGCAATAATTTCGCTTTTCGTTTGTAGCAAGGATTGCGCAAAATTTATTTGCGTGCGCGCGAAAGAGAGTGCGTGCGTGCGTGCATGTGTGTGCGTGTGCGCGTGTGTGTGTACGTGTGCGCGCGGGAAATTATACGAACCTGATAAATGCGTGCTTCTTTACATGTTCTCCATGATTCATCACATGACCAAAAATTCTCATGGACGTGCCTTTCCGGGTAGAGAAAGAATTTGTAAAAATCTGCATCTTCATCGAAGAATACTGGAAGAGTGACAACGCGGTATGTGCAACACTTTGAAGTTGATGATGATTATACATAGCTGATTTTTTTTCTTTTTTTTTCATTCAACTATATAGCGTTAGCAATTTAGCCTTTCACCTGTAACCGTCTGTAACTACATATACAAATCTGCATGCACATGCATATATAGATTGAAGAATGATATCAGAGGCACTATATATATATATATATATATATATATATATATATATATATATATATATATATATATATATATATACATATACATATATATCTCCGTCGCTATGGTTGAGGGTGGCGCTGGTTAACACTCTCAAGGTTCATATACAGACAACATAAATACACAAGCAAGTAGCAGGGGGGACAGCGGCCGATGTAGCTCAGTTGGAAGAGCACCGGACGCGATATTCGGAGGTCGTGGGTTCGGTTCCCACCATCGGCACGTTGTTTTTTCTTCTACTTTGTGTTTAATTATCTTTCCCCTAAACAGATTACATTACTAATTTCTGTGATTATCCAAGTAAACATTAAAAAAAGAAGACATAAAGTACCATCCCCAGCGCTTAAATTTCCTTGGCCTCGCCGACTGTTGGCTTCTTTCCTTCACACACACACACACACACACACACACACACACACACACACACACACACACACACACACACACACACACACACACACACACACACACACACACACACACACACACACACACACACACACACACACACACACACACACACACACACACACACACACACACACACACACACACACACACACACACACACACACACACACACACACACACACACACACACACACACACACACACACACACACACACACACACACACACACACACACACACACACACACACACACACACACACACACACACACACACACACACACACACACACACACACACACACACACACACACACACACACACACACACACACACACACACACACACACACACATATATATTTGTGTGCGTATGCATATACACTCGGTATTTCGCGGTATTTCGGAAGTACTCGGTATTTCTTTGTTGAAGCGCGCGGGGAGAAAATATTAAAAGTGGTGTTGACAGCAGCTTAATGATGTTAATTGAACTTACTGTTACGAAACGCGGTAAAATATTCATCGGCGGCAAAAAATTGCAGGACAGGAGAAAATATTTTGCTTTCCTTGAAGTGCCGCATATATGCTGTGGCATATACGCGGCTCCAGCTTTTATGTGTTTGACATCATTCGTCTTCGATTCCATGACGCGCCCTGAAAAGTTTCGTCCCCGTTAGTACAACGAACAGAGCTTGATGCGAGGGCATCGACTGCGTCAACATTCCATGACCATAAACAGTTAAGAAAGACTCAACAGAAACCTCTAGGGCTGCAGTGTCAGAGCCAGCAGTTCCTACAGGGCCTTCAGAAATGCATAGAAAAATCGTGGAAGGCTGGGAAAAGTGCAGTTCAATTCTTTATCATTATCATGACGAGGAAGTTCTCTCCGAAATGACTTTTTTTACTATGCTTTCAGAAGGCTAGCCAGTTCTTTGCCAGAGAGTTCTGGCGGCTTGCATGTACAAAGTTCACCAGTAAAGGAATGTTCATCTCTGAATGTTCATACTGAAGGATATAGGATGATGGCCAATGCCTCAGTAACCTGTGATTCATTGATAATGGTACCTTGCAAAGTAACTCAGGGGACGAATTTAGATAGGCAAGGTAGAACAATAGGACTAAAATTTTATATGGAGAAAATGAAAGTAACACTTAACAGGCTAGGAAAGCAAATAGGAGTTTACGATAGGTAGCAAGGACCTCGAAGTGGTTAGGAAATATGTCTTATAAGTACAGGTATAGCTACCGCCTGTCTCTTCGATGGCAGTCAAATAACTAGGAAAATAAAATTGACTTGGAGTACATTTGGCAGGTACTAGCTCTCAGATCATGAATGGCAGCTGCCCATTAGTATCCCTCAAAAAGTAAATAGTATATGTGACAGCTGTATCTTTTCGGTACTGCCTATTGGGCAGCTATGAGAAGGCTAATAAAAAGGTTTCAACACAACTTTCAGACAATGCAGACAGTTTTGATATAGAAAACGATAGGTTTAACACTAAGAGACAGTAAGTGAACAGAGATAGTGGCCAGGAATAAACGTGAGTTATTAATATTCTAGTTGAAACCTAGAAGAAATGGACATGCAGGGCATTTAATATTCAGGCAAGCTAGCGGATGGTTGCTATAGGGTAACTGACTGCATTTCAAGAGAATGCAAACGTCACAGAGAGAGGCAGAAAGGTGGGCGGATGAGATCAGGAAGTTTGTGAAGACTAGGCGGGTGGAGCTGGCACAAGACAGTGTTTATTAGCTCATGTATATGGCAGAGGCCTTTGCACTGCCATGGGTGCAGTCAACCTGATGACAATGGTGTGCATTGAAAAGCACTCATAATACTTAAAAAAAAAGTTTACCATGTTATGCCATTATTGCTATGCATACACCCGAGTCACACGCACTGTATGTCATGTGCGGATTATGCTTTCTTTAGCTGGTTCTTACAGACAGTGCAGACTATATATCGGGAAATTAGAGTATGTTTCTCATGTATTTTTTATTGCATGCATAGTTCATCTCTGTCTTTTAATTCCTGCACATGGCTTCATTTTTTTTGTTCTTCTTTGTAATGAAATTGCGTTCATTCCAATGTAAATAATGTACATAATAAATAAACTTGAATTTTCAATGACTTCGAAGTCTTCCCTGCATATCATGCCTTCTTCGAGAAAATCAATGTATCGATTGCTTTTACTTGCATAGAAAAGATGATGCATGGTGTGAAAGCTACAGGTACTGTATGTTCTGATAAATTTATGAAGGGCATGGGGCTATGCTTTCAGTTCTGAGATTTTTTTAAAACTATATCAAGCAGAAATTTTCACCATTTAGAGTAAGTTTATGAAAAAATCGTCAGTTGGTTCCAGCTAGAGCCAGTTAGGTCCAGAATAGCCCTACGAGCTTAACTAGCTGGAAAAGATTTTTGTCCACTTAAAAAAAAAATTAAATTGTTTAAATTTGAACGGTATGATCGAATGAGAGCAGGCATAATAAAAATACAGCTTTGATGAATGCTGCTGTGAGACATGGTAAACATTACTGTTATAATTAGCTTATTTTCTTTATTTCGTTTTCTTAACGGTTTAATTAATATTGTTAATTAAGTGGAAGCAAAACATTTTTCTCGCCCCAGGATAAGGTATTGAAGACGGCCTGAAACACCTGAGCTGCAGCTAGAAGAAAATATGATGAGCACAGCATAAGAATGGCCAAGGGATATTAGGTATAGGACCGTATACATATGTATAAAATGAAATAAATTAAGATCCCAAGAGTAAAATGCATATATATATGTGCCAGCTGGTGAATTCAATGACGACCCCATCATGAAGGTTCTGTGCATGATCGAGGTAAGTGCCGACGAAACGCCACTTGGCTTAAATGCTAGCTAAAAATGTGCTATTTTATTAGCTACATAGAATTAGGGTGAGGCAAGGCTGCATACTGTCGCCCTGCCTATTTAACCTATATGCAGAGTGCATCATGAGGAAGGCCGGTCTGGACGAGTCTTCAGCTGGAGTGAAGATTGCTGGAAAACGTATCAACAACCTTAGATATGCGGATGATACCACCTTAATGGCAGAAAGTGAAGGGGAACTCAAGAGACTTCTGATGCGCGTACAAGAAGAGAGTGAGAAGTTTGGGCTTAAACTGAACATTAAAAAGACGAAGATCATGGCGTCTTGCCCTATCAAGTCCTGGAGCATCAATGAACAAGAAGTGGAAGCTGTGACAGATTTTCTGTTCTTGGGCGCCAAGATTACCTCGGAAGGAGACTGCAGCCATGAAATTAGGAGACGCCTGCTTCTGGGAAAGAGAGCAATGGTTAGCCTTGACCGCCTAGTAAAGAGCAGAGGCATTAGTCTACCAACCAAGATCCGTATAACCCGTGCTATGGTCTTTCCAGTTGTGATGTATGGATGCGAGAGTTGGACTGTGAAAAAGGTTGACCGCCGAAGAATTGACGCGTTTGAATTGTGGTGCTGGCCAAGACTCTTAAGAGTTCCTTGGACTGCCAGAAGATCAAATCAGTCGATATTGTCGACCATAAACCCTGACTGCTCATTGGAGGGTCAAATTCTAAAGTTAAAGCTCAGCTACTTTGGTCATCTGATGAGAAGAGAGGAGTCGCTGGAGAAAGATTTGATGTTGGGAAAGGTTGAGGGTCGCCGGAGAAGGGGTAGGCAGCGAACGCGATGGTTAGATGACATTCTCGAGGCATTGCAGATGAAGCTATGTGATGTTAAGAAGATAGTGAGAGACCGGAAAGCGTGGCGTGACATGGTCCATAGGGTCACGAAGAGTCGGACACGACTGAACGCCTGAACTGAACTGAACATAGAACTAAGTTGTGCAATATGCAGGTATAGATCGATAAGCTCATAAATTTGATGATGGACGTAGCTCCGCAAATGGGCGGTTCGAATGATCACAATTAACGGTATCGTTCGAGAACAATATCTCTAAGCTCACATCGAGTGCACATAGTAAGTTTGTATAATCATCACTCACATTTCTGTTGCCGCAGATATAGTATAGTGTGAAACTGGCCCGAAAAATTCAAAAATAACACATGCACTGCATGCGGTGAAGTCTCGGACATCCTTCACATGATATGGAACTGCAAAGAGCAATTAGAGAAATATAAAGCACGAGCACTCAGCCAAGCGGAGTGGGAGGCAGAGCGCTGGCCCACACGGGTCTCTCTGAGCAGCGCAGCCTGCTCACCAGGGCCCGGGAAACAGCCCAGGACAATGGTATCCTGGACTGAGGAAACCACCCACGCTATTCCGTTAAACGAATGTTTACTCTCTCTCTCTTTCTCTGAAACTGAACGAGATTCGCGCGCTCTTTCGGCGAAGATTTGCAAAAAAAAAAAGTGAATAAATAGCTGGAAAGACTGCTTATGCTAGCATAAGGAATTATAAGTCCCCGCTGCTGGCTTGCCACAACGAGTGCAGGGTACACAAGCGGCTGTTATGGCTCAAAAGTTGAAGCAGGCGACTTACATCGACGACGCTTTCCACGCAGCCGCCGTGCCGGAGCAAAGCTTTTTTTATATATAAATGTGTTTTTTGCCGACGCCATGACGTCATTAGTCACGTGAAAAGCGGAGGCCCCGCCCCTAGACCGATTTGGTGTGAATTTAGCATCACCCCAATGCCACGATGGCGCTGCAGGTCGTCTTCGCGTAAGATGCTACTCACTCTCTCACTCTTGTGGGGGCATCGCGCGGTGACCCCCTTGTCCGGGTAGAGCCCTCACCTCTAACTAAAAAGCTCTCCCAGTCCCCACTCGGCCCTGGGGTGGAGCCTGCCGGAGGTGTTGAGTGGATGATGATGAGCTGATGAGTTATGTGTGACTCTGGGGCACGGCACTTATTCCGAGTGTCAATCCCCCTTCTCATCTGACAATGGGAGGGTTCGCCAGCAGTTATCAATGCGTTATTTTGCTATTCGCCGCGAGATCGACCTAGAGGTGGCGCCACCGTCACTCCGGTAGTGTGGATCGGCAGCCGCCGGCGCTCGCAGAAACGCACGCTGCGTAGGTCTGCTTCCGAGTTTACGGCGGGTTTGTTGGCGATGAAAACGTGTCTTCTGCAGTATTTCTGCAATATTGCAGAAAAAAATCCAAGGATTTCGCCAGTGCAGCAGAAGAGCGGATTTTAGGAAAACAAAGCACGCAACCACCAGTCTTCTAGATTTACTTTGCACGTTTCTTGTGCTGTACCGCGCTCACGCGCCTAATGCTTGGCCCTGCCTAATGACAGCTTTGTTTTCCTTATCGACTTACAGTTTGCACGTGTCTCATGCGGGTGAGACCGACGAATTTAGTGTCAAGCCCACGCAGATACAAGGTTCGTGCTCTGACCTGCAGTGATTTAGATTGAATCGAGGAGGAGGAGGAGGAGGAAAAACTTTATTTAGTCCTATATTATTTGGCGGTTTTTGGACGTCTTCAGAGATGTCTGCTTGTTGTATCCACAAGAGTCTTCTCCGTCGACTTCGTCCACTTTTTACAATGGTCGGTTGCCCTCAGTCCAGGGCTCCGCTGGCTGCTGCCGCCCGTTGGGCTCGCTGTACCAGACCTTTCTGGTCTTCGCAGCGGTCGCTGGACAGCAGAGTCTCCCATTGCTCCGCACTCGGGTTTCGAATTTTGGGGACCACATCTATGTTTTGACATGCCCATGTGATGTGATATAGTGTTGGTTTTTCATAGCACCACGGACATCTGTCAGCGTATATGGTAGGGTGCATTTTGTTTAGTATGTGTAGGTTTCGGTATGAACCCGTCTGTAATTGTCTCCATATGACAGTTTCTTCTCTGGTGAGAGAACTGTGCGGTGGGGGATATCGCATTCTTCTTCCTCTATAGTTTTCTAGTATGGCCGAGTATGCCTTGGGTGCTGGCAAAAGTTCCGCGGACCCGTCGGATGCTCGGAAAGTAGTGTATGCTCGAGCTATCCTGTCAGCCTCTTGGTTCCCTGCCACCCCCATGTGCCCCGGTACCCATATAATTTTGTGTCTGGTCTTGTTTTCCTCGTGGTTTTTAAATCTGTCGCTCGCTTCGAGGAGTATACGAAGCGCCTCGAGGATTAAGCAGGTTAAATGTAGCATTGGCAGCGCACTGCATGGCGAGTTGCTTTAGACTGAGTGCACATCAACTCTGGTCCAGACAACCACGCACAAGTATTCCCCACATATGAGATCACGCCGACACTATGGGCCTGGTGCGCTGCAGCTTTGGCCGAACATGTGGCGCCGTCTGGGAGGCGCCGCTGTAAAAGCCGGCTGTCTGGTAGCGCCGACGCTGTGTTCCGATTTCTTTTTGGTTCCCCGTAAGAATAAACAATAAACAGCGACTAAAACAAGGGCCTGTACTTACTTAGTCATTTCGAATCTCATATCTCACCCATTGCTTTTCGTTTCGGCTGCGCATTTCCCACTTTTTTTTTTGTACAGTACTTGACGCTAGGTTTCTTTCAAGCATGCACGAGCGATCGCTTGTTTGTATTGAGCGCGCAACACGCAAAAAACGCGCACAAAAAAACGGGTCTTTTTTTTTTATTTTACTTCTGGACCCAACTCGAGCTCTAAAAGTTGTAACCAGCGCTGGCAGGTTTTCGGACACAGCCTGTGTTGTAGAGAGCGCGGAGCCTTCCTGCCCAACGAGAGCTTTTTTTTTTTTTTTTTTTTTCTAACGACTTCCTAATGATAGTTTCCAGCTGTTCTCAGTGCTCGCTTTTGGGAAGCCTAGCCTGACGTAAAAGACGTAGAAGCACGACATGGAGAGCGAAGCACATTGCAGGAGTGCGCGCTTGCTGACTTGACACACGTTCATGGCTACCCGCAAAGAGAAAACGTCCTTTTAAACTAACAGCTCGATCTGCTGTTGTGTTTATGGGTGTCATAAAAGTTAAAAAAAAAAAAAAAACCGTCGGCAGGCAATCGAAAATTGTTTTTTTTTTTTTTTTTTTTTTTTTTTTTTTTTGCGGTTTCCTTGGAAATCATACGAGAGCGAAGTAAGTGTCGCATCGTTAGCAGTGGCACCAGGCCTTGCAGACGCAACTGGCATCCGTGATATTGCGTGGGTTTGCCAACAACTACATAAAAAAAAATGGATTACATATGTGGTAAAGAGACGCCGAAAGGGCCGAATAAAACTTACCTCCAAGCTGACGTCGTAGAAGGCGGTTTTCATTTCGTTAGCGCATTTTCTGAAGATATCCGAGGGCCCTTCTGCACTGTGAAGTTCCCCGCGCACTCCACGCACGTGCTGGCTTCGTACAGTTTCTGACCGCGCACCAAGCAGCTATTCTTAAATCAAGTCTCAACATTCCCGATCACGCGAAATCCCCCGAACAGCACGCGCTGTGGAGCTTGCTCAGCTATGGCTGTTTTTCCGCGCACTGAACCGTCACCACTTATTTCGACGCATCGAGTAGAAAATAAAAGCTACGGTAGAACTGCCGAGCGCCGAAAAAGCACGTGCACGCAAGGCCCAACGCCTTAGGGTACATCTCCATATACAGCCTGCTCGTCCCGTCCTGGGGAAGACGAGATTTTTTTTTTAAGAGCCTTTCTATTGACCAACGGAGCCCAGCTCTCGGCTGTCGCTTCTGGGGGGTCTAGCATGCCGTTTCCACATACACTGCCACCGAGGGGAAAAGCCAGTGCTGCGCATTGCACACTGGCTTAGTTTTTGCTTTATTTATGTGTTTATTGTCGAAGTGCCATATTGTTCGGGTTCCGAATTCCTACTTCAAAGGAAAAAAAAAACCGTAGAGCCGCCAGCAGAAGCGCTCGCGCGCCGACGATGCGCTGCGCCCAAAGCGCCGGCGGCCTTCTCCCAGACGGCATTAATGGGTAGCGGCTTTCTTCGCTTTGTTTTTGGTTTATTTTTCGACACGCACACATTGTACATGTGTCTGTTATGTACGCGTGTGACACGAGGCAGGAAATGACCGACAAAAGTTTTCTTCTCACAAGGTTTCTGCCGAGAAGAGTAGACTTCGCGTTCACTCCGCCGCCTCTCTTCGACGAGCAGACATACCACATCACGGCCGGTCTCGGGGTAGAGCGCGCGCTCTTTCTTACGGCCTTCTCAATCGCCGCGGGAACAATGGGAATGTTTCGCCTTGAGTTGCGCTCTCCGCCACCGCAAGGGGCGCGACCTGCTCACTGTTCGCTCCGCGTCTGCTTCAGCGGCGGCGGGTGGCTTTTGCCTGGTTTCGCGCTGTCGCTCGCGAGTTTCGTGGTTAGGGCAGCACCGAAATTAAAGAACACAGAACGTAGATGATGCAGCGGCATGTCGTCAACGTACTACACACGTGAACGGATATAAAAAACACTGTCGTTCAGCAAACGTTCGACAAGCTTGGCATACATTTCGGCGTGGTAGCTACTTTTGTCCATTTTAGTCCGAATTTTTCCCAAGCCTGTACAAGAATAGGAACAAAAAAAAAAAAAAACTGAATGAGAAGTGATCACATCGAAGCTTCTTCAAGGCTAACATGACAGCAACTCGTCTGCTACAGCAAAACAGTCTTTAGCGCTAGATGCGAAACCATTCATGTAACACCGAAAATGAAAATAATTTCATAAGAATGTAATGTAAATTGCAAAATGCTTGCATGATATAAAAGATTAGTATAACAGTCAAAGTAAACGTTGTAGGGTTGAGTTTTAAATGTTATTACAATTCATATATTAGACAATGTGTGGATACACATTTTTTTAATTTTGCAAATAAACATTGTTTTAATGAAATTTTTACATGACATTAAGCTTGTTATGAAACCACTAAAAATAGTTAGATATTCATGACACCACTTGTGCTCGAAGTGGTAAAAAAAGGCCAATAAATGATGAAGGTGATACTCGATGCAGTGACTTACAAATGAGTTCAGCTGCTATATCGAAAGTATGCAAGAAACTTTAAAGCGTTAAAGAAGGACACTTTCACTGAAGACTCATTTCAAGCCCTATATAGCGACCCATTGAGGCTCTCTTCGGGAAAGTAAGGTTAATGTGCGCAAGGGAATGACATATGCTATATGCGAGGGCCGCAACAGCTAGCGGCACTGTAGCAGTGTAGCAGCTAGCTACATTGTCAAGACAGACGTTTCATCTGAGAGCAAACTCAAGGCACTGAAGGAAGTGATGGCATCTCCTACCATCCCATTTCCCACTGTCACATATTCCGGTTTACCTTACGCCGCTGGATATATCGTTTAGTTAATCAACTTCGGGTGTGACGCTTGCTCTATTCTTCTTGAAACTAGCGAAAGAAGCAGCCCCATGTAGTACGCTTTTCTACGAGGACAATATTCTAGTGGACTGCATTATCTGAAACCAGAGCTTGTTGCTCTATTGAACAAACTCTTTTTTTTTTTTTTTAGAAAAAGCTGCCGTGCACCTACTATACACACAAATGTTTTCGAAGTACTTAAGATCCTGATTGAGTCAGCATTTCAGAATTCAGCACTGAGTTGCCCGAAAGGAATTGACAACAGCTATGTTATTAGGTCCGCTTCTTTGATATTTGAAACATTTCTCACAATTCTTCTTCTCAATTAATTATTCCAGGAAAGGGACAGAGAAGACAGAGAGGCCAACTCCTTATGTGCACAGCCGTGCAGGAAGATTTGAGACTGAATTTTCTAGACGCAGGTCGCGTTTTGATGAATTGATGAACATATAGTGCAATGTGTAACTTTGAAGGACAATTTTTTTATTGTTTGCTGCTCTTTTCGATTCTGCTTAACTGTTTATGCCGATTTCCTTGATTAAAAGTAGTCGCGAGACTACATATACATCTTCGGTCTCTCAACTGACTGATATGTTTTGAACGAAGCTAGAATAGCCCACTCCACTAGACAAGTGAAATTTTTACTATATGAGTAGATTTTTGTTCTTTACTCTGAATCTGAGACGCGCCATGAATTTGTGCCCGTGCCTCTTCTGATCTAAACGAAAACGGTAGCGGTTGACAGAATCTCCACCCAACAGTTCACCATGCACTCACGTCAGGTCGCGCTACATCTGCTTAAAACATTCAAATGTACATTGCATAGCTTGGTAAATTTAGTTTTGTACAAAACGTAGGGGTAAAAAATGTTAAGTGTTCCCGACGCTTCATTCGACCGTGCAAGGCCGCACTGACGAAGGAGCGCTCGCGTAAGCGAATTGTTGACTGTATTTTATTCCTCGTACACGATAAATATTCGATGCTGATTACGAATTTTGTATAAACCATAAGGGGCGAAATGTCAGGACCTGCCAGTTGCAACTGACGCGGGCGAAGCTAAAAGCGAGCGCGCGTTTCCCTTGCGCGTGAACGGCTGTAGCGGAGGAGCAGCAGTGGGGCGGTGGCGACCCCACCGAGGCGCGGCGGGCGGTAGAAACAGACCCCATTGGAAAGGCCGTAAGAGAAGAGAAGCGCTCTCTCCCTCGAGACCGGCCGTGACCACATATGGGTGCGCCGGCGGGAGGTGGCGCTACTTGTTCCGGAGCAGTGGCGCCTCCATACCAGCGCACTAGGCCCATACAGGAAACCTCACCACACAGGAAAGCTGATTGTTCACGTGTACAGCGCTGAGTGGATTGAATTTGCCGAGATGCTTTTTGCGACCACTGTCATAGAATGTGATAGTGTATTAATGCATGCGCCACTAACTGTAAATGATTTCCTGAAACCGAGGAAAGTATAAGGGATTTTTGATGTGTGTGATGTTAATATATAACGGTAAATTAGTAGTGTAATTATTTTGTTTTGCAATGCGAATAAATTTCACCCCGTGAGAGAACTTTTACACACTTGACAGAATTTACAATAATCAGCGATTAATTTGTAGTAATGTTAATGTGCAAGCTACGAATTACTCGCTGCGAAGACATTGCGCATGAGCACTGCCATGTTCTGGGAAGTAATTTTACAGGCTGAAAATTTCTTTATCACTAATTATTTAGCAGTGACTAAATCTTATGCGAAGTTAAATATTAGGGTTGCTTCCAAAGCAGATGCCGGATATAAAACTATTCCGAAAGAAATGGAGGTCATCTTATCATGCGACTATAAAAATGTATTTATTCCCGAACTAAACACTGATATTTAATCCCGCATGACGCTGTTTTACTCCCCCTGTCAGAAATGACAAGTTTTGTCGGAAGACATCACTTGGACGAAAAGGGATTATATATATAATGATTATAATAGGCTACCAGTAAAGTACATTGATCTAGGTGTATTATGTAATATTTAGGGTAACAATTAGGTGCAGGGAATATGTTTCCCAAACATTCGAGCATTTCTCTAAAGCAAAATGTGCTCACTAAAACTTTTACGGATGCACAGAAGCCTTCAACAACAAAAGAAAAAAAATGCATATTGGCCCGGGTTTAACGCATGAAAGCGGCATCGGCTAGGACGGATGATTGCAGAGGCTGGTTCTTGTGTCGGTTTTTTTTTTTCATTATTAACACCACATTTTCCACGTGGGATTCTTTATTGTGCAGTCAAATCCCACAGCAGAGGAACGCCTTTCGAAACGGTTGTGATTGAATCCCCCGTTCTCGAAATCAGCAGTCGAGCGCCCTTACCATTGAGACACCGCGACAGAGGTTTAAAAGAAAAAACAAACAAACAAACAAACAAAAAAAAGACAAAGTACCCACACAACTCTATCGTGCATACAGACTGCATAGCACGCATAGAGTGGTCTGTTCAAACTGCATTCTGCTATATGAAGCAGTCTGCGGTGGCATATGTTTTAGTAGCTGCGGTATTCCAAGCAGAAACAGGAATATGCGATTTCTGAGCGTTTGCATTAACTTTTATTGACGGCAACGACCTGTTTTGCTTTGACACGGCGGTAACGACAGTACCACTTCGTTTGAGACATTGCATGTCAAAGGATCTCAAGCGCCGAAGACCGCGATGGATGATGTCCTTATCCAAGCATGACATGCTCGATACGGACAAGTATATATATTTTTTAATGAAGCGTGGGGTTATAGACTGTTCATATTTATTTTGCAAGAGGCATATAGGTAAGCAAAAGCGCACAGGAACGATGAAACAAACAAAACACTCCTGTACACGCCGCATGCGCGCGCTTAAATCTCTGCGGGCTGGCCCGCGACGCGAAAACGCATCCACACTGAGTAGGTTTCGCCGCTGAGCCGCAAGGTGGCGACTCTGCTCGATCTCGAGGCCAATTAGAGGTACAATGGCTCTAGCAATGAGCCAATAAATATAAATTGATGAATAAAAAACCGTTTTTTAACCGTGTGCATGAATTCTCATATATCGTCCGCGTTAAGTTATATTTCGTGCTTTCTTTCGTGGCCCATCGCGATAAACTTTGTTTTGCAGCTAAGCGGTTTGTTTTCACGGTTTCATGTACGCCACTGCACTGCTATAGTTACTGTTCCCGAGATCACTGCAGATCATATTAACGCTAAACATTATTTCCTAGACAGCATAGAAGCAGAATTCATGACACAAGTCCACCTCATGCATTTAGACCTTTTTGAGGAAGCGCGTATTTTTTATTTGTCAATTTCGAAACTGCATGGTCTGTTAAACATCGAAAATAATCAAAACTCAGTAGGCCGTACAAAACCTTACACGAATACATTAAACATTATATCGCTCTCGGTACTTTGCATTAAAATATTTCAAATCGATAATATTTCCAAATTCCGGGCAGAATTAATTTGTTTTCTTTTGCTGTGACTGTCCAAACTAGTGTCGCAAACTTTGACTGGCTTGCTGTGCAATTCTTCAAACGAAGGCAGTGAACTTTTGCGTTTTTCTTCTTCGCATTGTGCTTGCTTGATGAATTGCTGGATGGTGTCATTTTTCTTCACGCGCCTTCTTTCTTATGGGGACTCGCGAATGAAGGTGTAGAGGAAAGGTACGATAGCTAACTGGGAAACTTTGAAAGCACTGCGTCCTTTTGAATGTGAACACTATCAAATTTGAGCTATTCAGTTCTTCCAGTTTGTTTACCAGCTTGGTGATGAAAGCCCTCATGGAAATGGAGCGTCCAGTTCTCTAGACACAAGTATGCAACAACTTTTAAATTTGCAAGCGGTTTTTATTGTGTGTTGGGTTTCAAAGAGCTATCAAAATTGGTAAAATTTTGTTTACTTACCTTGAAATGTGTACGGTTGGTGTAATAACCTTTGGAAGAACTTCTCTCATCTCTGCTTTTCTGCGAGCTTCATTCTTGGGAAAATCAAACACTGTTAATAACTTTTGGGCTACCGTCGTAATTTCCGCGACATCCAGGCACACATGGGCCCATATTTCGGCGGTTGCGAATGCGTGTTCTTTTCACAGAAAACAGTTTGACGTCTGGAACCTCTAAAACCAAGAGGAAAGGGAGGAAGGTGGGAGAGAAAGTGTAAAGGGAGAAAGAGGAGCCGTAGTTGAGGGCTGGGGATCTTTAAAATGCGCTGACATTGCACAGCACGGAAGCCTCTCCGTTTCGCCTCCATCGAAACGCAGCCCGTGTACTCCGGCACAGCAGTCGGGCATCTTAACCAATGCACCACCGTGGCGGGGCGGAACTGATTCTCATTCACTTTTAATCATTTAACCATTCAGTCATTTCCGCCTGCTGTTACCGAGCGACGCCGCACGGCATGTCCGGCGTTAATTGGGCGCCTATAGTGCATTTCCGTCAACCCGACCGCACAGTTTTAGTTTCACGTGCGTGAAACTAAAACCTGAAACTAAAAACTAAAACTTAGTTTCAAACGGGATAAGTCTACGTGCGCTGCGTGTATTTCGCCAGGACTACTTTTAGTTTCACGTACGTGGTGTACGTGAAGCAAAATGTGTGGACCTTTCATACAAGCCTCGAAAAACTGTGCTGCTGCTGCTGATGATGATTTGAGGCTGCACCCTTTGTAACGGGTGGACACTAAACTGCGTCCCAGCCAAAAAAGAAAGAAAAAAGGAAATAGAGAGAAAAAAAGGAAGAGTTAACGGTGGACGAGTGTCCACCACATGCGGAGACGGGATTTTGTGACTGACGTAGCACTGTCACTGTTGCCACTGTTGTCGCCGCGTTCACCGCACTCCATGCCACACTCCGCTGCTGTAAATTCAAGTGCTAGGGGTAGCGTTGTGCCCTCTCTCGGCTGGGGCGACAATTTTGTGCATTTGTGGACTACGTGCTCCGTCGATTCTTCTTCGATCCCGCAGGCTCTGCACAGCGCCGCTTGAACTTCCGGGGCGGTGTCGAAGTGGCGGCGGTACACCAGTGTGCGAAGCGCTCCCGCTCGTGCATCAAACAGGAGTGCGCTACTTGTGCTGTTGTCGTACAGCGTTTCAGCGGAGATCGCTCTTTTGTGTGCGCTGTATAGCGCCAGAGTCGTCCTTTTTTGGACAGCAGCACTCCACTGCGCGTTCTCCGCCTGCTGTATGAGGGTGCGTATGGTGGTCTTGGCCAAGGCGGTCTGGTCCTGGGTGTCCGTCTGCGCGCTGTATTTCCGTCGTAGAGTCTGCACACGAGCACACCATTTTGTCCGAATGCCAGCAATGTGTATATACCGGAACAGCCTCCTCGCCCATCTGTTATTATCCATGGCGCAGAGTCTGGCCTCGTACCCAAATTTGCTTTGGGCTTCGCGGGCCTCGAACGTTGACCAGCCCATGTCCCCCTGGATGGCCTCCACAGCAACGCGACCGTGGCAACCGAGCGCCAGTCGTCCCACCTCGCGTTGTCCGCGTTCCAGCCATTCCCTCGTTTGGGTTCAGTTCAGTTCAGTCGTTAAGTCGTGTCCGACTCTTCGTGACCCTATGGACCATTTCACGCCATGCTTTCCGGTCTCTCACTATCTTCCTAACATCACATAACTTCATCTGCAGTGCCTCGAGGATGCCATCTAACCATCGCGTTCGCTGCCTACCCCTTCTCCGGCGACCGTCAACCTTTCTCAACATCAAATCTTTCTCCAGCGACTCCTCTCTTCTCATCAGATGACCAAAGTAGCTGAGTTTTAACTTTAGAATTTGACCCTCCAATGAGCAGTCAGGGTTTATGGTCGACAATATCGACTGATTTGATCTTCTGGCAGTTCAAGGAACTCTGAAGAGCCTTCGCCAGCACCACAATTCAAACGCGTCAATTCTTCGGCGGTCAGCCTTTTTCACAGTCCAACTCTCGCATCCATACATCACAACTGGAAAGACCATAGCACGAGTTATACGGACCTTGGTTGGCAGACTAATGTCTCTGCTCTTTACTAGGCGGTCAAGGCTAACCATTGCTCTCTTTCCCAGAAGCAGGCGTCTCCTAATTTCATGACTGCAGTCTCCTTTCGAGGTAATCTTGGAGCCCAAGAAGAGAAAATCTGTCACAGCTTCCACTTCTTGTCCATTGATGCTCCAGGACTTGATAGGGCAAGACGCCATGATCTTTGTCTTTTTGATGTTCAGTTTAAGCCCAAACTTCTCACTCTCTTGTACGCGCATCAAAAGTCTCTTGAGTTCCACTTCACTTTCTGCCATTAAAGTGGTATCATCTGCATATCTAAGGTTGTTGACACGTTTTCCAGCAATCTTCATTCCATATGAAGACTCGTCCAGACCGGCCTTCCTCATGATGCACTCTGCATATAGGTTAAATAGGCAGGGCGACAGTATGCAGCCTTGCCTCACTACTTTCTCAATCGGAAACCAATCGGTAAGACCATGCCCAGTTCTGACTGTGGCCTCTTGTCCTTCATACAGGTTCCTGAGGAGACAGATGAGGTGAATTAGAACTCCCATCTCTTGGAGAGCTTGCCACAATCTGCTGTGATCTACGCAGTCAAACGCTTTCGCATAATCAATAAAGCAGAAGTAGATGGGTTTCTGGAACTCTCTTGCTTTTTCCATGATCCAGCGGAGGTTGGCAATTTGGTCTCTAGTTCCTCTGCCCTTGCGAAACCCAGCTTGCACGTCCGGAAGCTCCCGATCCACATACTGCTGCAGCCTTCCTTGGAGGATTTTCAACATCACCTTGCTAGCATGCGAAATAAGTGCGGTAGTTGGAACAATCTTTGGCACTGACCTTCTTTGGAATGGGGATGTAAACTGACCTCCTCCAATCCTGTGGCCACTGCAGGGTTGTCCAAGTCTTCTGACATAATGTATGCAGAATGCTAACAACGTCATGGTTGAGGTTTTGAAGCAACTCAGCTGGAATGCCATCACTTCCGCTGGCTTTCTTAGCAAGACTGGCTAAGGCCCATTCAACTTCACTCTTCAGGATGCCCGGCTCGAGATCAGTAATCACAACCGTCTTATGTTGGGTTTGCACATTCGGGTCCTTCTTGTACAGTTCTTCTGTGTATTCCTGCCACCTCTTTATCTCTGAGGCTTCAGTGAGGTCGTTGCCTCGTTTGTCCTTTGTCACGCCCAGCTTAGCACAGAAGCTTCCTTTGATATCTTTGATTGTCTTATACAGAGCTCTTGTGTTCCTTAATTGGCTGTTGTCCTCAACTGCTTGGCACTGTATGTTCAGGAAGGCATTCTTATCTCTCCTTGCTATTTTCTGAAAATCCGCATTGAGAACCTTGTATCTTTCTCTTTCCCCCATAACTTTTGCCATCCTCCTTTCCTCAGCTATTTGCAAAGCCTCTTCAGATAACCAGTTTGCTTTCTTGCATTTCGTTTTCGCATTCTCGTTTGGGTAGGTATGCGCAAAGTGGCGTTTGCGAAGGTCAGCCCCGGCACATGTACAGCCTTCCACACATCGCGCACCATCATATATCGATTGCACCCTCAAAGGCATTGTCGTCTGAGGATATGGGACGCACGAGTTGAGGTCATTTTCAAATGTCTTTCCTGCGCCGCGTATAGGGCACCTTGTGTGTTGAGGAGCACTCCAAGGTAACGGTACTCCACGGCGCGCGGTATGGGGTCTCCACAGGGCAGCAGCACCGTAGGGATGTCTTCGGGCGAGCCCGGAAAAAACGCAGCACTGCTGACTTGAGAGGATTGAAATTCAGCCCCAGTGTAGATAGGTGGTCAGCACATATGGTTACCAGGGTCTGCAGTTGCGCCTCGTTCTCGGCTAGTAGCACGAGGTCGTCCGCATACGCTACCCCTGGCAGCGTCCATGTCTCCGGGAGACCTGCCCATGAGAAGGAGAGCCGAAAGCCTGTGCCCGACGCGATAAGCAGCCGTTCCATCTCGGAAGTGTACAGCATGTACAGGAGTGGGGACAGGGGACATCGATCATCCTTGCTTCAGGCCTCTTCGGATGACGACTGGCTCTGAGCTGCTGTCGTTGAGGCTGGCCACCACGGTATTGCCGGTGTATAGGCGGCTCAGCAAATCAGTCCACTCCCGTGGCATGTCGATCGTCCTCATGCGGCGTAGCAGGGGCTCATGTGGGACGCTATCATACGCCTTTGCGACGTCCAAGAAGCAGCCGACGAGACCCCGTAGTTGTTGACGTGCGATCTCGATGCATTGGGTCAAGGTGAAGATGTTGTCCTCTAGCCGTCGGCCCTGTCGGAAACCAGCCTGCAGTTCCGTGAGGTGGCCGTGTGCTTCGGCCCAGGAGACCATCCATTTCTTGATAATGTGTGCAAAAACCCGGTACAGCACGCTAGTCACTGTGATTGGCCTGTAGTCCCGGTGAAGGCCTCGGTCACCTCCTCTCTTAGGGACAAGGCACACGCGCCCTTTAGACCAATCACTGGACACAGGGTCACCCGATATGATGCCTGTGTATATTGCGCGGCCAGTTGTTCTCGTGCCTGCGTGTCTAGACATTTGACCAAGCCTGCTGGAATGCCGTCAAGGCCTCGTGCGGTTTGCGCCCCGATGTGTGCAATGGCCTGCTCTAATGCTCGCGGCGTCATCTGCCATTAAATATCTGCTTAGGAACTGTTCAGTTCAGGGCGGCTTTCTGCGTCATTTCCACACGGTTCGCAGTGTGGTTGGTCATACACGTTTTGCATATGTCGCGTCAGATGGCGGGGGAGGTCAGTGATCGGTAATCCCGTCGCTTCATCCCTTAGGTTTTGCTTGGGTGGTTTGCGATCCAGTGTCCGCACATACGACCAAAACCGTCGGCCTCCGTCGCGACCGGCAGTCACAATCTCCTGCAATTGCCGATGGTTGCAGAGGGCTGTCTTCCTTTGTACCACCTCTTGCATGTTGTGCTTGCACCGGAGGTACTCTTCCCATGCTGGGCAACAGTCTTCAGCAGGAGATAGCTTGATAGCTCTACGGTGTACACGGTTTGCTTCTCGTTTCTAGGGCTTGCCTCACTTCCTGATCCCACCAAGGCTTCCGCTGTGTGTTGCCCCTTGCGCTGGAGCGCACCTCGTGTTGGCGCATGATGCGCCTGAGCTCATCGACGTATGTGTCATAGGTCGTTGCCTGCATCCGCACGTTACTCCGCTCGAACTGCATCGGCACAGCTTCGTAGGATCTAGTAGGTAGGTACCGGCGGGCTTGACTGTGTCTCTTCGCATTTCGTTGGCGCCATGTGGAAGACGAGAACGACAACAGGAGGCGGTTGTGGTCGCTCCCCAAGCTGAAGCGTCCATCCTCATCTATATGCACCTTTGTGATATGGGCCGCTAATTTTGAGGACACCAGTGCATAGTCTATAGTGGAACGGCTGCTGCGAGCGCACCATGTGAATTCACCCACGCAGTCGGCCCGAAGGTTGACGATTTCGAGTGAGAGCTCGTCGGAACATCGCATCAGCAACTCCCTGTTCCGGTCCTAGAATCCGTCAGTAGGCTGAATGTGTCCATTGAAGTCGCCCATCAATAGCACCTCATGTTGTGGAGCCCGTCGCTTTACATCTTCGATTACGCACTGCACAACTGTCATTTCCATCGTGTTTTCCACGTGCATATACGACGCCCACAAGCGCCGGCACGCCGAAGATGTTGCCAGACACCCACAAGTGTTCATCACAAGAGTCCGTCATTGGTACCCATGAGACGTTGCTGCGCCAGAGTACACCCACGCCTCATCCCTTGCGACAGTCCCCGTTGCGGTTGCAACCAGCCCATTGCCATCCGGGGTAAATTGGAGGCTCTTCCGAGTTACCTAGGTGGGTCTCTGCAACAGCGTAAAGGGTGACATTTTCGTCGTTCAGCGCCGCATAGAGTTCCGCCCATTTAGATGCCTTCCTCGCTCCATGGAGGTTGAGAAATCCTACGTTGACGATAGTGGCTGTTCGTCTGCCGTGATGGCGGTGACGGTGCCTGCGTCTAGGCACTACTGGGGGACCATCAGCGAATTCTGTGCCATCTGGAGGCAGCTCACCCTGCTGCGGATAATGCGGTGCTAAAGGCGCCGCCTGGCCGGCCTCTACTCATTCCAATGGGTCCATTGCTGGGCCATGTGTTGACGAACTATGTCGCCCACAACATGATACAGGCTGGGGTTCGCATTTGGCTTCTGCGGACTCGGTGGTTGCGCCGGTAACATCTCTAGCAAGGGTGTGCCCTGCTGATGCCGAGCTTGTACACACTCGAGCCGCCGGTCCAACCACGGTGGGGCCACAGAGGGATGATATAGAGGAGGGTGGTGGGGTAGCAGCAGGGTTTGGGTGTGGGTATGGTCGGTCACCTGTGTGTTGCGGCCTGTGTCCATATGCATTGTGCCTGCCTGTTGTGGGGGCATTGGCGGGGTCCGGTGAGCTGCACTTAGATTCTGCATTCCTCCCTGGAGATGGTGTGCGAGCTGTGCAGGGGGCCCATGAACGGGTCGGGTCTGATGGGCTAGGGGCGAGCCGGGTGGCATTTGTAGAGATTCGTGGGACAGCTGTTCCCCGTAGACCACCTGATTCTGGATAGACACCCCCGTGTCGGGTGGAAGCATCATTTTCGGGATCCTGTGTCTGGAATCTGTGCCCAAACCCTCGTGACTCGTAAGAGTGGCTCCCTGTGTCTCCACCGAGTGGTGCGCGTGCGGTTCCCGTGGGTTGACCCTCGAGGGTTTGGAGGTGAGGCTTGATTCTCCGGCCCGCTCAAACGGCCATTCTGGTTCGACTTCCGCTGAGGTTTGCCGTTGGGTTTTCTTTGGGCCATTTGAGGATCTCGCAGTCCTAAAAAAAGGGCGTGTCACCTCAGCCAACTGGGTTGCAACCTGACGAGCTGTAGCGGCCAGATAATGGACGCCATCCTGAGAGAGTCGTCTTTCCCCAGCTAGTAGCCCGGAGAGGTCCACGAATGTCGCTTTTAGTATGCCACACACCTCCTTGAGCTCTGTGTTTAGGAGCATTGCCCTTGCCATCGCCGCCTTGCCCTTTGTTACAACCTCGGGGACGGAGCAGATTGCCAGCCGCCCTGTGAACGGGGCAAGGGTATCCCGTATGCACCTAGCAATATCCTTGGGCTGGATCCCTTTATTTACATCATTCAGCCCTGCGTGGATGACGACATATTGCTCCTTGTTGCTGTCTTCCCCTTTGTGATGTTGGAGAAGATGCTGTAAGCTGTAAACTGCCGGCCGTCGCACATCGCTCATAGCTTTGCTTCACCTGTACACCTTTGCCCAGTAGTCGCCGGAGCGTTGCCGCGATTTGTGGTACATTGCTGTCTCCGATGATCCGAACTTCTGTTGCATGGTCAGGTGTAAGCTTTTCTAGCCCTGGTCGACGTTCAGCTTGCTGCTTGCGTTCTTGGTCTCCCGCTTTTTCCTCGTGGGCAGGGTCCTTGATCCCTGGCTTTCCCATTCTGTGGTTAATGACCGTGTCACAGGTTGACTGGTGGTTACCTATGGCCTTACTGGAAAAGTCGACCACGGCGCTCGATAGCTCGTATTGTTTGCTGGTCATCTTGGCATCCGTTTCGACGTACTATGTGGCAGCATCTGCTGTGGATCGCTCTTGCGTCTGCATTGGTAAGCTGGCCTCGTCCAACCTCACTGCTGCTCTGCTTGTTTCTAGTCCTCTGTTGAAGGATACCGAGCTGCTGCTGACATGCTAACTGTAACGGAGCAGCGGGGCGCCTCCACCTTTTTGGGCTCCTCGGCAATCATCTCCTCTGCGAGATCATCCTTTGACGGTACAGGAGCAGTTTCGAGCAATTTTATTCTCTCCTGCAGTGCCTGGACGCTTGACCGAAGTGCCTCCACATCTTTCTCTGAGGCCCTCAGGCATCGAGTGTCTCCACTGTGCTGCACATCTTGCACGCAAAAGGTGTTGCATCTGCTGCGTCCGCGCTAGCGAACTCCGTCTCGATCGTCTAGGTACGCCCATCTCCGACACCTATCGCACTACACCATAGCTTCGTCCTCTCGCTACTTTTTTCTAGATCGCTTGGCCATTTCCGCGGTGGGGGAGTGCGGGTGGATGGGCAGGAAATGGGAGGGCAGCCCGAAAGTTGATGGGGAGAGGCGGCGGTTAAGGTACCTCGATCCTAGCTGCGGTTAGCGCCATCTTCTGTCGGACAGTCGACTCCCGTATTGCATGTGTCTGGTTGTGTTGTTCACAGGTGGCGCAACATGTCCGTCGTAGCTGTTTGTCCGGAAATCCACCGGTGGGACATCGGCGGTAGGCCTAGCGCGGGTCCATCGGTCGGTTCACGCTCTTCAAACCGCGGCACTCGCATAACAAGTCGCTAGACCACTCCCGTATGTCTGGCGCACACACCAACCACCACGCACGCACCAACCACATACCAAATACAAACACTTACGCACACACCAAGCACAAACAGACTCACATGCACGCACGTGTGACACAGCTCCCGACATGATGATGATGGTGATGATTATGTGGCAAACCCTTTGCATCGGGGGGGGGGGGGGGGGGGGCGCACGATGTGCACCCTGTGTTATGCCGCGCCATCTAGTACCGATGAACAAAACTAATTTTGTTTAATCGAGCTGCCTTGAGCCGAGCCACGCTGCGGCCGTAGCCAAGAGTCGGTTGAATTGGAAATTGCTGTTCTCAACGTCGTTGCTCTAAAGTGAACAATTAGCAGTTCGCGCTATGCCTTCGAGTATTTTGTGCAATCATCAGGTCGTGTCGCATCTGGCACTCTAGCCACTTCTCGCTCAACTCTGGTTTGGCGTGATCTCGCGAGATCGTTGCTATGACGACGACAAACGCTTTTGCGTCAGGCTTAAGAGCTGAAAAATCGTCCTTCTATCTAAAAAAAAGGCTATTTGTCACTTGAAACTTTACGCGAGGGTAAGGAAAGCGAATACAACAGTTTAGAACACGATATCGCGCCAAGGAATTAGCTGTGAAGCGGGCGGGCAGGGCGTCGCCATGTTGTCAACTCTACGTGCGCCAGAAACGTGAAGACGCCAACGTAAAAATCCGAATCTCACGTACGTCCGTGAAACTCCCGCGGACTCTTCACGTTCTGCGCATGCGCACTGGTCACACGTAGGCGCTTCACGTACGTGAAGCTCCCACGTACGTGAAATTAAACTGTCGCATGACATCGTTACGTGAATGGCACTGCGGGCGAATCAACACCTGCTTTTATGCTGAATTAAGCGCATCGAAAACCTGGATGTATATTTCTAAAGAAAGAGCTTGAAAAGTGAATGGCTTTATACGAGCAGTCGCATATGGTGTTCAGAAGCAATCGCCGCCGCGGGGCCGTCCGATATCAATGGCTAGTGCGTCGCGCAAATTAAAAATGGTGACTATGATATTCTCCTTGAGGTAAGCCAAATTTACAGCTTCCGAAATTGTTTTGAGAAAGGCTAAAATAACCGGGCGCGCAATTTATTAAAGGGACACTAAAGAGAAAAATGAAGTGCGCTTGCATCGATAGAATGCCAGTTCCTGGTTACAGAAAAGTCACTGAAAACAGAGCTTTTATAAGATAGTAAAGAGGAAGAACAGAAATACAGATATCGCCGCCACAGCTGAAACGGCCGAGGCTCGCAACTAAAAATCACGTGACGCGCAAGGAATCCCGGAGGCTAACAAATGCAAATTACTTTGACCGTTTGAATGCGGTAGTCGGTTTTTTCTCGAATATAATAACATGCTTTTATCACATGTAAACGACGGCCAAAGGACGAAAAGACAACGTAAATGTTACAAGACCATTCATTCATTCATTCATTCATTGATTGATTCATTCATTCATTCATTCATTCATTCATTCATTCATTCATTCATTCATTCATTCATTCATTCATTCATTAACCTTTATTCATGAGGATGACCTGAGGCGTGGAGGGTAAATATAAAAATATACTCATTTCGTCCGCCTGTTGGTAGATGCCGCTAGTCTCTCAGCTAACATAAGGCTTCTCTAGAGGAGCCTTAAGCTAACACGGCGCTACAGGCGTCCACTTCAGTTTTGGTTATGTTTCGGCTCAAGTACTTCGTGCGTGCTCGGATAGTTTGGGTTGGGCCTGCGGCGCCTGAAATACGAGCTCGGAGCAGCAGATGCGCCTACCTAAGTGCGTATCGAATGAAGATCATGACTTGGCACGCACCTTTGAAGTATTATCCGCTCCCCGCGCGCCAGCAATCACGGAGTTTCTTCTTGCGTCATAGTGTGCGTCATCCTACCCGACTACGTAGTAGGAGAAAACAGTTTGAATTCGACCAGCGGGAACAAAAAAAAAACACCTCAACTTCTTATCGCAATATCTCAGCAATAATTTGATTTTTTTTTGCTGCCGGATATGCGGCGACGCGGGTTAATTGGAGAAATATGAAAGAGGCCTTCGCCCTGCAGTGGATGATGATGATGCGGCGACAGTGCCACCGAACGCAGTTTATTAGATTTCGATAGCATATTTGGGTGCCTTTAGTGTCCATGTAACTGTCTGGAAATGCACGGGAGATCACGACGGCGAGCTGCACTTGCAAAGGTGGAGTCTGTGGATGATACAAACTAAAGTCCATGTGCAAACATGCTGCAGCAGTGGCTATCTTTATCAACGACAATAATACCTCATGCACGGACCTGCCGTGTGAATGGCGAAAACCGTCGAAACCAACCAACCAACCAACCAACCAACCAACCAACCAACCAACCAACCAACCAACCAACCAACCAACCAACCAACCAACCAACCAACCAACCAACCAACCAACCAACCAACCAACCAACCAACCAACCAACCAACCAACCAACCAACCAACCAACCAACCAACCAACCAACCAACCAACCAACCAACCAACCAACCAACCAACCAACCAACCAACCAACCAACCAACCAACCAACCAACCAACCAACCAACCAACCAACCAACCAACCAACCAACCAACCAACCAACCAACCAACCAACCAACCAACCAACCAACCAACCAACCAACCAACCAACCAACCAACCAACCAACCAACCAACCAACCAACCAACCAACCAACCAACCAACCAACCAACCAACCAACCAACCAACCAACCAACCAACCAACCAACCAACCAACCAACCAACCAACCAACCAACCAACCAACCAACCAACCAACCAACCAACCAACCAACCAACCAACCAACCAACCAACCAACCAACCAACCAACCAACCAACCAACCAACCAACCAACCAACCAACCAACCAACCAACCAACCAACCAACCAACCAACCAACCAACCAACCAACCAACCAACCAACCAACCAACCAACCAACCAACCAACCAACCAACCAACCAACCAACCAACCAACCAACCAACCAACCAACCAACCAACCAACCAACCAACCAACCAACCAACCAACCAACCAACCAACCAACCAACCAACCAACCAACCAACCAACCAACCAACCAACCAACCAACCAACCAACCAACCAACCAACCAACCAACCAACCAACCAACCAACCAACCAACCAACCAACCAACCAACCAACCAACCAACCAACCAACCAACCAACCAACCAACCAACCAACCAACCAACCAACCAACCAACCAACCAACCAACCAACCAACCAACCAACCAACCAACCAACCAACCAACCAACCAACCAACCAACCAACCAACCAACCAACCAACCAACCAACCAACCAACCAACCAACCAACCAACCAACCAACCAACCAACCAACCAACCAACCAACCAACCAACCAACCAACCAACCAACCAACCAACCAACCAACCAACCAACCAACCAACCAACCAACCAACCAACCAACCAACCAACCAACCAACCAACCAACCAACCAACCAACCAACCAACCAACCAACCAACCAACCAACCAACCAACCAACCAACCAACCAACCAACCAACCAACCAACCAACCAACCAACCAACCAACCAACCAACCAACCAACCAACCAACCAACCAACCAACCAACCAACCAACCAACCAACCAACCAACCAACCAACCAACCAACCAACCAACCAACCAACCAACCAACCAACCAACCAACCAACCAACCAACCAACCAACCAACCAACCAACCAACCAACCAACCAACCAACCAACCAACCAACCAACCAACCAACCAACCAACCAACCAACCAACCAACCAACCAACCAACCAACCAACCAACCAACCAACCAACCAACCAACCAACCAACCAACCAACCAACCAACCAACCAACCAACCAACCAACCAACCAACCAACCAACACACACACACACACACACACACACACACACACACACACACACACACACACACACACACACACACACACACACACACACACACACACACACACACACACACACACACACACACACACACACACACACACACACACACACACACAACAGAGGACTTGTTTCCGGGTGAGCATTACAAATTTTATTTTCATTCACCATTTATTTTGCACTATGCTTCGATTTTGAGCAGGCCGTCACAGCGACCGACAAACCTGAAATGCATTGATCCAGCAGTTTATCTTGAGAAACTGCCGGTCCTCAGCTGTTCCCTCAAGCATGTTCTAAGGACTGACAGCAGATTGCCAAATTTCAGGAATGCGGAGCAGTGACCTCAGAACCGACAACGACGAGAGATAATTGCGAAGCAGCGCTGTGAATGCCTTTGTGAGCGGGAAGCGACGACTTTGTGCAATGTTCGAAATTACAGACCTTTCGAAATCACTTGCACCATGGTTGTGAAGTGTTTGTCTTCCCTTTCTCTGGCCGCGTCTAATAAACTGCAGCTGAGTCGCTACTCTACTTATCTTCGATTCCTTGAGCCTAGCTCGCTCTCCTATCTGCATGTCTTTCCACTGTCATATTATTGGGAAGGGGTGGGATTTTGATGAGCTGTCTGATTGCGATCAGCAGTATCTCCTTGCAGCTAGAGTCGTACGCCGGCTCAATCTCTAGTACCGTGCGGCATGCACAGGATGCTTAGAGCCTCAATATTTGTGTTTCCCTATGCGCCTTCATCAACTCTTCTAGGGTCTTGTATATTCCGAGTTCAGGTAGCTCTTCAGTTTTCTTTTACCTGGGGAGCCCAAGAGCTGCTTTGTAGACCATTCACCTCTCTTGCCTTGATGCTGCAATAGGGCCTAGAGTATGTAATGCGGCTGATCATGAAGGCTTGTACTACTTGGCATATATCTTGCTTCTTCATCTCCTGTGATTAATAAATGATTTTGATTAGTACTATTTTGTTTACATGGGGACCGAATGACATTGAGGGTATTTGAACCTCCCTTATTCTTGTGGAAGGAGAGGTCAAGGACCTTGAGGCTATCCGCTTGGGCGATATTGTTTCCTGCCAGGTTAATGTTTAGGTTTCCTTGCATTAAGCTTTTTAATTGCAGTGATAGCATCCACCACATGATCTGACTTCCACTGCAAGGACTTTGGAACTTGCTGGGAGCACTTTAGCCCGATGTCTGGGGCGTATGAACTGACAGTGTCTGTAGCCTTTTGTAGTGCTTCTGCCTGTTGTATCGTACCCGTATTGGTCCATTTAGTAATATAATCTGTTGTACAGTTCATGTTTTACGTGCGGGAATTTACGTCGGGGCTTCGAGAGGGATCTCATGGCTACGATACAGAAGAAATGGTAGAACAGCGCCCCTTGTGGCATACCATTGGTGCCTATTTTTATCTCTGCTCCTTGTAGGCCCCAAAATATTGTTATGAGGCACGTCGAGATGTTAGAAGGCGATGGTACGTCGTAGCCGCAACAGTTCACCGTCAGGGACACACTCACAGGAGAACCAGACGTAGCTGCAACGTCGTCTTTCTCCATTAGCCCAGCACTTCGTCATCGTCTCTTTCACTGCGTACCGTAACAATACCCCCCCCCCCCCCCCCCGCGGAAGAAGCACAGTCCCGGTGCGTAGACTACACAGGTGAGCGCGAGATATAAGGTTTGAGACGGGCGATATGCACGACTTCTGGATGTTTGTTTGCAGGAGAGTGGCGGTTCACAGGGGTAATCTCGTATGTCACGTCGGTAAGTTGCCGCAAGACCTGGTAAGGGCCCACGTAGCGGGGCAGAAGTTTCTCGCACATGCCTACACGTCGAGCAGGGAGCCAGAGGAGTACGAGGGAGCCAGGAGGGTAGTAAGCGTCACGGTGCTGGAGATCGTAACGGTGCTTTTGAGAACGCTGGGACGCACGAAGCCGGTCTCGAGCAATGTGACGGGCGGCATCAGCTCGGGCGATGTCATCAGAAGCGTAACTTCAGGAGTAATCGTCAAGAGGCAGTAAGGTGTCGAAGGGAAGTAGAGGGTCGCGGCCGAAGAGTAGATAAAAGGGAGAGTATCCGGCGGTATCATGCCGTGAGGAGTTATAAGCGAATGTTATGAAAGGTAAAGAGATGTCCCAGTCACGGCGATGATTAGAAACATACATTATCATATCGGTCAGGGTACGATTAAGGCGCTCAGTAAGGCCGTTCGTTTGTGGATGGTATGCCGTTGTGAAGTTGTGGCGCGTAGCGCATGAGCGCAGAAGGTCATTAACAACTTTAGAAAGCAAGCAGCGACCGCGTTCGGTGAGCAGTTGACGAGGAGCACCATGTAGCAAGATGACATCATGCAAAAGAAAGTCTGCAACGTCGGAGGCACAGTTGGTGGGGATAGCTCTGGTTATGGCATACCGGGTGGCGTAATCGGTCGCTACGGAAATCCATTTGTTTCCTGAAGTGGATGTGGGAAATGGCCGAAGCAGGTCGAGACCAACTCGAGAAAAGGGCTCAGTTGGGACTGCGAGTGGTTGCAGGGGCCCACTAGGGTGAAGAGACGGGGTCTTCCTGCGCTGGCACAGCTCACAGGCGGCGACGTAGCGACGAACAGAGCGGTAGAGGCCAGGCCAGTAGAATCGCCGTCGAACATTGTCGTATGTGCGGGACACTCCTGGGTGCCCTGCTTTAAGAGTATCATGAAGGTGCGCAAGAATAGCAGAGCGTAGATGTGTCGGGACAACAAGCAAAAGGTCTACACCATCTCGGCGCATATTGCGTCGGTATAATGTGTTATTAAGCAGCACAAACATACTGATGGGCGGATCGGTGCTGTCGTTGCGCAGGTGATCAATAATGGGGCGCAGGGAAGGATCACAACTCTGTTCGACGCCGATGTGGAGAAAGTTCGAAATGGGCAAAACGCAGTCGTCAGCAGTATTGTCAGGAAGTTCAGGAGTGTCAACGGGGTGGCGGGACAAGCAGTCGGCGTCTTGATGTAGGCGGCCTGACTTGTACACAACAGTAAACGTGTATTCTTGTAATCGCAAGGCCCAGCGTCATAAGCGGCCAGTAGGGTCCTTAAGTGATGAAAACCAACACAAGGCATGATGGTCCGTCACTACGCTGAAGGGCCGCCCAAACAAATAAGGGCGGAATTTGGTCAACGCCCAAACAAGTGCAAGGCATTCGCGCTCCGTAATGGAATAATTGCGCTCGGACTGAGATAGAAGGCGACTGGCATAGGCAATCACACGAGAATGGCTGTGCTGGTACTGGGCAAGGATGGCGCCAGTACCATGTCCGTTAGCGTCGGTGCGCAGTTCTGTAGGCGCAGACGGGTCGTAGTGCGCCAGTACAGGTGGAGCGGTGAGCGCGGAAATGAGCGTTGGGAAGGCCTGAGCTTGTTCACGGCTCCACGAGAAATTCACGTTTTTCTGCAAAAGGGAGGTGAGGGGACGTGCTAGGTCAGCGAAGTTCCGAATGAAGCGACTGAAGTAGGAGCAGAGCCCGAGAAAACGTCGCACATCACTTGTATTACGTGGTGTAGGGAACTCGCGGACTGCACGAACTTTATCAGGGTCGGGCTGCACACCATTTTCGTCAACCAAATGTCCCAGGATTTTGATCTGGCGGCGGCCGAAGCTGCATTTTTTTGCGTTGAGTTGAAGACCGGCGCGGCGAAAGACTGCCAGTATCGTAGAAAGCCGTTCAAGGTGACTTGTGAACGTGGGAGAGAAAACGACAACGTCATCTAAGTAGCATAAGCACGTTGTCCACTTGAAGCCACGGAGAAGCGAGTCCATCATGCGCTCGAAGGTCGCAGGAGCGTTACATAGGCCAAATGGCATGACCTTGAATTGGTATAGTCCGTCAGGGGTGACAAATGCGCTTTTCTCTCGATCCCGTTCGTCGACAGCTATTTGCCAGTAGCCGGAACGCATGTCGATTGAGGAAAAATAGCTGGCACCATGCAAGCAGTCGAGGGCGTCGTCAGTTCTCGGGAGTGGATAAACGTCTTTTTTAGTGTTCTGATTGAGGTGGCGGTAATCTACACAGAATCTCCAAGTTTGATCTTTCTTTTTGACTAAAATGACAGGAGACGCCCAGGGACTGCAGGAAGGCTCATTAATATTATTTGTCAACATCTTGTCGACCTCCTTCTGTATCACGTGGCGCTCAGCAAGAGAGACTCGATAAGGCCTTCTGTGAATAGGGCTGGCATCACCAGTATTGATGCGATGGGTAACGACCGATGTTTTTGCCAAAGGTCGGTCGCCAAAATCAAAAATGTCGCTGTACGAAAACAAAAGGTCGGAGAGAGCACTGGCTTGCTGAGGTGTCAAAGCCGGTGCTATCATGGGAGTAAAAAGGGTCGAACGAGAAGCTGATACGGGGGGTTCAGACAGAGGCACAGGCTTGAGGGCAGAAACTTCGCAGTCATCCAACGGAAGCAAGTCAGCGAGTGCAATGCCATGGGGCAAAACTTGGACAGAGCGGCTAAAGTTAAGGACGGGAAGATAGGTTCTGTTATCCGTGACGGTCAGGACAGTGTGAGGGAGTATGACGTTACGGTGGAGAACAACATCGGTGATTGGACAAGTGACGTATGTACTATCAGGAATAGCAGGAAACGGGGCCAAAGGAACATACATGGCAGCTTCGGGCGTTAGGCGAACAAACTCGACGGAGGAGAGGCGTGGCTTGATATCTGTGCGGTCGGAGCAGAAAGGCAGGTTTAAGCGAAGGAGGCCACTTGAACAATCAATCAGGGCAGAGTGCGCCGTTAAAAAGTCGATGCCGAGGATCACATCGTGAGGGCAGCGCTCGATTACAGTGAAGAGCACAGGGGTAGTTCGACCACAAATGCTCACGCGCGCAGTGCAAAGTCCCACGACGGCAGCGACGCCTCCATCGGCGACACGAACGGCTGATGAAGAGGCGGGTGTGACAACTTTTTTGAGTCGGCGGCGAAACGAAGAGCTGAGGACGGAAATTTGGGCACCAGTGTCAATGAGGGAGGTAACAGGCACGCCATCTACACAGATATCTAGAAGATTGCGGCGATGAGCGAGGGTCAGCAGAGGATTTTCGGGCCGGGTCGTCAATGCAGCTCCACCTCCGGGAGCTGCATTGATCAGTTTTCCGGGAGCGGGCCAGAGAAGTGAGAGGACGAGGAACGGTGAGGTAGGGGCGAGCGGGAACGGTGGTTCTGGGGAGACTGCGATTGGCTGGACATGCGCGGAGATGGCGAGTTAAAGTCACGAAAGGGCGTATCACGGAGAGAGGTTGGGTGTGGTCCGTAGGCGGTGCTGCGATCATGATAGTAGCGAGGTCGGGGTGGCGGAACCCAACGGCTGCGGCAATGGCGAGAAATGTGGCCGGCACGTGAGCAGTTGAAGCAGATGGGTCGGTTGTCCAAGGTCCGCCATTCTTCTGGGTTGCGGTAGCGTCGGGTAGATTCGGGGTATCGCGTCGGGAAGGGCGCAGTCGGAGCCGCAGCAGCTACCACCGGAACGGTGGGGTGGACAGATGGCTGTGCGGACGGCTGACCAGAGCTGAGGCTTACGCTCGCATTAAGGCCCACGTTCGCGAATTCTTGGCGAACGACAGCTTGGATCAGTGCTATAGTAGCATCCGCCGGATGAGGTGTGAATGCGACGGGGGCCATTGCCTCCAGCTCTCTGCGAACGATCCTGGTCAAGTTTGGCTCATGGGACGGCTGCTACAGTGTTGGCAGATCTTCGCACGAAGACGTAGCAACTGTGTTTGGCAAGCGGTCGAAGCGGGGAGCAATACGACGATGTTTAGCTTGCTCAAACCGCCGGCATACCTAGAGGACGGAGTCGACCGTCGTACAATCTTTGCAAAATAGAAGGTTAAAAGCGTCGTCAGCAATGCCCTTTAAGATGTGGCCCACCTTGTCACACTCGGGCATGGCGCTGTTCACTTTGCGGCATAGAGCTAGTACGTCTTGTATGTACGACAGATACGATTTGGTCGACGACTGTGCTCGCGATGCCAGGTCCTTTTTAGCGCCGAGCTTGCGTCCTATCGGCTTGCCAAAGAGATCCCGAAGCTTCTCTTTGCACATGTCCCAGGATGTTAGATCTTCGTGCGTCTCGAACCAGACGCGCGCCGTACCAGTCAGGTATAAAATGACATTTGCAAGCATCAACGTTGCGTCCCATCGGCTGTGCTTACTGACTCGCTCGTACATAGCGAGCCAGTCTTCGACGTCGATGTCATCGATGCCGCAAAAGGTTCCCGGATCATGAGGCTGCGCAACGACGACAGTGAGCGCTGGTTGTGCCTCTGTAGAGGTAGCTGCGTCGGACAGCA